>NC_135235.1:598607309-599265365 GCF_051348905.1 Ranitomeya variabilis | reverse complement strand
AGGATGACCACGAGGAGTGCACAGGCGGCGGACGGTCAGCGGTCGGGAGATATTCTACGTCCCGCTTGTACGGAACGGCGCAGCAGAGGGAGAGACGCAGGCAGCAGTGTCGAGCTGCCTGATCGGGAGCGAAGAATGCTACACGACCGGGCGGGCTCGCCTGGGTCAGCACACGGGGATCGGTCAAGGTCGCCCAGGAGGTCTCCAGAACGCAGAGCAGCGTTTACCCGTTACCCATCGGACGGTGGGGTGGCGGGGGATACGGACCATGGACGGAGGAGCGGGTCGGTGCAGCAGCTACAGCACGCTCGGGTCCCCCCTGGTGACGAGGAGGCCAGGGGCGCGGGCCTGGGGCAGAGAGGGCTAGCGATGCAGGAGTTCCAGCACGCTCGGGTCCCCCCTGGTGACGAGGAGGCCAGGGGCGCGGGCCTGGGGCAGAGAGGGCTAGCGACGCAGCAGTTCCAGCACGCTCGGGTCCCCCCTGGTGACGAGGAGGCCAGGGGCGCGGGCCTGGGGCATCAACGCGGCGACGAGAGGTTGGAGTCCAGCGGTGATCGTCGCGTGAGGTCGGAGCGCCAGGGATCCGGAGGTCCGGCTGGCGGGGACACAGCACCCGTGCAGCCTTGTGAGTATGCCTCTATGTCTGGTTTGTCGCCCGCAGGGGCCGGGTTGCAGGAAATTAGGAGGGGTCGGGTGGCGGTGTGTGAGGAATGGCAGAGGAGTGGGCCGATTGTGGCGGAGGTGCCAGGTATGCAGGACTTATTGCAGGGTATGTCGCAAATTTTGCGAAGATTAGAGGGAGGGTCGGCAGCTGGGGTTGCCGCATCGCCGGTTGAGGCGTGGTTGTCTGGTCGAGGGGTGGAACCCCAGGCAAGTTGTGGTTTGTTAAGCCCTGGTCAGGTAGTGGAGGTTGCATCGTCAGGTGTATCAGTTTCGGTTCAGACGGAGAAGGATAAAGGCGATACGGTCAAATTAGATGACAGAGCAAAAGGGGAAGTTTATGTGTGTTTTGAAGGGCCATTGGGAGCGCATTTAAAAAAGGAGGTGAAGGAGAAGATTTGGAGAGACGAGTATGTGGAAATTTTTCCCTGCTTCCGTTGGAAAAGTTTAACTTGGATAAAGGAAAAAAAGACGATAGCAAAAAGGAGGAGGAAGAAAAGCGGAGGTGGCGGCTAATTCCGCAGACGTTTTTGAACTGGTTGCAGGCATTTGCAATATTGGCGAGCGTAGTGGGGGAGAAGGCGCCTGAGAATTGCTCGGGTTTGTTTTGCTATTTAGACTCGATTGGGGAGGCGCATCGTACATATGGCGGTCAGACGTGGCTGCGGTATGATGAGCAGTTCAGGCAGCGTAAGGCGGTAAGGCCGGAAATTAGGTGGGACCAGAAGGATATAGGCCTTTGGCTGAAGGTTATGGCCCCAGCCAGACACGGGCAGTCCTTTCATGGGTCCGGGGGTGGTGGCAGCCAGCAGTCGGGACACGGAAGCAGTAGCCAGGGTGCGCAGGGAGCAAAGGAGAAGTCTGGAACCTGCTGGCAGTTTAACGACGGGCAGTGTAAATACGGTAACACCTGTAAATTTAAGCATGTGTGTTCCCACTGTAATGGAAGTTCACACGGGGCTTCCAAGTGTTTCAGGAAGGGAAAAGGAAAGCCAGCTTTGGGTGCCGGTCAAGGGGGAGAGCCTGGTGAGGCTTCACGAGATGGCCCTCTTTCTAAATAGGTACCCTGATCAGTTGAAGGCGGGTATTATTTTTAATGGTTTTGCGGATGGTTTTAGGATTCCTCCCCCGAGTCACGAGGTTCCTTTTTCGATTAAGAATTTGCGGTCGGCAATGTTGCATGCCGAGGTTGTTGATGTTAAACTGAAGAAAGAAGTGGAGTTGGGAAGGATGTCGGGGCCGTTTTTAAACCCGCCGATTGAGGGTATGGTGGTTTCCCCGTTGGGGGTGGTGCCTAAGAAAGAGCCGAATAAATTTCGGTTGATTCAACATTTGTCGTATCCAAAGGGTCGGTCGGTAAATGATGGCATCGCCCAAGAGCTGTGCTCTGTTGAGTATACATCATTCGATGCAGCGGTGCAGTGGGTGAGAAGGCATGGCCCTGGGGCGCTGTTGGCAAAGACGGATATTGAATCGGCCTTCCGTTTGCTTCCGGTGCACCCGGACAGCGTTCCGTTGTTAGGTTGTTTTTGGAATGGTGGTTACTATTTGGACAGATGTTTGCCAATGGGCTGCGCCATTTCTTGTTCCTTGTTTGAGACGTTTAGTACTTTTCTGGAGTGGGTGGTTAGGGACGTGGCGGGAGTTCAGTCGGTTATCCATTATTTGGATGATTTTTTGTTTATCGGGCCGCCTGATTCCGCGGTATGCCGTAATACGTTAACGGCTATGTTTTGGGTTGCAGAGCTTTTTGGAGTTCCATTAGCGACGGATAAGACGGAAGGTCCTGCTACGGTGTTGAGTTTTTTGGGAATTTTAATTGACTCCGAGAGAATGGAGTGTCGGTTGCCGGAGGATAAGCTGGCCCTGCTGCAGCAGGAGGTTGATAGAGCTAGAAAGAGGAGGAAGCTGACTTTGAAAGAGTTGCAGTCTCTTTTGGGTAGATTGAATTTTGCATGTCGGATCATACCCATGGGCAGGATATTTTGTCGCAGGTTGTCGGTCGCGACGGCAGGTGTGAAAGAGCCGCACCATTTTATTCGCCTGAGCAAGGAACACAAAGACGACTTGCTAGTGTGGCAACGTTTCCTGTGCAACTACAACGGGCGGTCGTTGATTCAGCAGGAGGTCTTAACAAACTTTGATTGCGAGATATATACGGATGCAGCTGGTTCGGCTGGTTACGGGGCCTATTGCGGTGGTCGTTGGTGTGCCGGACGGTGGCCGGGCCAATGGAGGGAGTTGGGCCTTACAAAAAACCTGGTCTTGTTGGAATTGTTCCCTATCGTGGTTGCGGTTTCCATTTGGGGGGAAATGTTTGCTAACAGGAGGATTCGTTTTCATTGCGACAACATGAGCGTCGTGTCAGTGATGAACAGTTTGTCGGCCTCATCTCCCCCGGTGATTAAGTTGGTGAGGGAGTTGGTTTTTCAGTGCTTGGAGCTGAATGCTTGTATTTCGGCGGTGCATGTGCCGGGTGTGCAGAACTCAATAGCAGATGCATTGTCTCGTTTCCAGTGGGACCGTTTTCGGGAATTGGCGCCGGACGCGGAGATCTCGGGAGAGGAATGCCCTTTGCATCTTTGGAGCGTGATTATGGACGAGCGGGCCGGTTGATTCAGGAGTCTGTTACGAGACAAACATGGGCATCATACGAAGCATCTTGGCGAGTATGGCAAAGTTGGGTGTCGGTGTGGGGCCAGTTGGTGTCTGACGAAGATAGGATGTTGGCAGTGTTATTTTTGATCGGGAAGGCGGCCGAAGAAGGTTGGTCGATTTCGAAGGTAAATAAATTTGTTGCTGGATTGGCTTTTGCTTTTAAGTTGCAGGGGTTGGTGGACGCGACGAACCTTTTTTTGGTCAGGCAGGCACTTAGGGGTTTTAGGAGAGGTAATCAGACGATTGACCGTCGCCGCCCCATTTCGTTTAGCCTTTTAGAACGGTTGGGTGGAGTCTTGGAGATTATTTGTGGTTCGAGTTTTGAGTTGGCGTTGTTTCGTCTCGCTGTTTCATTAGCATTTTTTGGGGCTATGCGCGTTGGGGAGCTGGTGTCAACGTCCAAAGTTAGAGCAGGGGGTTTGTTGGCGGAGGACGTGGAAGTATGGACGGGGGGTATCGTTTTTTGGATTCGGCGTTCGAAGACTGACCAAATTGGGAGAGGAAAACGTGTTGTGCTGGGGAGGGTTAACGGGTCTATGATGTGCCCTCGAGGTTGTCTGGAAGCGTACTGGCAGTTATGGTCAGGCAGATCCGGCCCTTTGTTGTGTCACGCAGAGGGGTCCTTTTTGTCACGCTTTCAGTTCATTGCAGTGTTAAGAAGGGGCTTGCGGGAGTTGGGCCTTTCTCCAGATTTGTTTGGGTCGCATTCTTTTCGTATCGGGGCGGCATCAGAAGCTGATAGTTTGGGTTTGGGCGCGGAGGACATTTGTAGGATTGGCAGGTGGACTTCCAATCGTTACTTAAGTTACGTCCGTCATTAATTTAGTGGTGTGGTTATGATTTTGTATTTGACCTCAGTGTTTTTTCTTCATGCCTCTTGTTGCAGGTGTGTCCCCTTACTTAGCCTGGATCTTCGGACATTCGTTCGTTCATTGGGGGGCGCTGCGGGCCGAGGTCAGGCCGGACGGTAGGCAACTGGGGTTTAGTAGGCGTCAGGTTGTCATTCGGTGGTTGGGGTATAGGGGGATGGTGTGGAGCAGGGCCCTTCCTGAATTTTCCAAGGCGGTTCGTTTAGACAGACAACCTGACATTTTAATTGTGCATTTGGGGGGGAACGACTTGGGCGCGCGGCCTGTCAGGGAGTTGATTAGGGACATACGGTTTGATTTGTTGAGGTTGCAGGTATCATTTCCTGGGGTGTTGATTGTGTGGTCAGACATTGTGCCTAGGAAACGGTGGAGGCGGGCTAGATCTTTGAAGGGTATTAATAGGGCTAGGGTCAAGTTGAATAGGGCAATAGCAGGTTTTGTTTCCAGAAACGGGGGGATTAGCGTTAGACATTTTGAATTGGAGTCGTGGCTTGGTAACTACTGGTTAGAGGACGGAATTCATTTAAACGCGATTGGGATTGATTTGTGGACTTTGGCATTGCAAGAAGGAGTTGAACGGGCGTTGTTGGCGTTGGGGCACTCACGAGCCTGAGGTGGTCAGGGCTGTTCGTGTGTGGTGGGGGGGTGGGGGTTCTTGGAGTTGACGCTGATTGGTTGGGGGAAGGAATTGGAGCATAATTGCTGGCAATTTAAAATGTGGTGGGGTTGGATCTGGCATTTTTGGTATGGGCTCTGGACGGGGTTTTTACCCTGGGAGCTGTTGGTGGTTTTTTCTCTTCCCGGAACGGGATGTACGGTGCCCTCGAGCTGGTTTTCACGGCTGAGGGTAATATGGTGGTCGATCTTCTCTTGTGGGGTTTTGCCAGATCTTTTTAGCTCCAAGAACCCTCCCCTCGAATTTATACTGTTGTATTTATGTTTATGTTAATTTTGTTAATAAAGGTTGGCCGCTGTGGCCAAAATATCCAAATGAATAATTGGTTATGTTTTATTTAAGGAAAGGGGTTGGGTCGGTGGGCAGTTTCTGGTGGTTAGGTTGCATACGTAGGAAAAGACCCTACTCGGCATACGCGGTCAAGATGGGGGCTGGAACAAAGCACAGCTGGGTGGAGGCCCCCCATGACTGCTTTGAGCCGGGCGGTCTTTTTGAATAATGCTGCGGCTGGGGATAGGAGGATGGCGGGGGGGAGGAGTTAGGAAGGGGGGAGGTAGTAGGGAAAGTGCGGGAAAACCGACATTCCCTACCTTAATTCAGGAAGAAGACCCACCCACCCTCCCTTGTTGGCTTTATGCTTAGGGGGTTTTTTAATGGGGGGGGGGGAATTGTCGTGAAGAGTTTATATATCAATATGGCGAGGGAAGTTATATATTTATGTATATTTATATAAAAAAAAAAAAAAAATTGGGGGTTTGGGATTTCAATTTGTATGCGGGTGTTTGGTTCATTATTTACATTTTATTTGTTTATTGTCACAGTGGCGGTGGGGGGGTGGGGGTTCTTGGAGTTGACGCTGATTGGTTGGGGGAAGGAATTGGAGCATAATTGCTGGCAATTTAAAATGTGGTGGGGTTGGATCTGGCATTTTTGGTATGGGCTCTGGACGGGGTTTTTACCCTGGGAGCTGTTGGTGGTTTTTTCTCTTCCCGGAACGGGATGTACGGTGCCCTCGAGCTGGTTTTCACGGCTGAGGGTAATATGGTGGTCGATCTTCTTTTGTGGGGTTTTGTCAGATCTTTTTAGCTCCAAGAACCCTCCCCTCGAATTTATACTGTTGTATTTATGTTTATGTTAATTTTGTTAATAAAGGTTGGCCGCTGTGGCCAAAATATCCAAATGAATAATTGGTTATGTTTTATTTAAGGAAAGGGGTTGGGTCGGTGGGCAGTTTCTGGTGGTTAGGTTGCATACGTAGGAAAAGACCCTACTCGGCATACGCGGTCATGTCATGTACGAACATACTTCAACAGCAGAATAGTGAGCGCAGCTCTGGAGTATAATGCAGGATGTAACTCAGGATCAGTACAGGATAAGTAATGTAATGTATGTACACAGTGACTCCACCAGCAGAACAGTGAGTGCAGCTCTGGAGTATAATACAGGATATAACTCAGGATCAGTACAGGATAAGTAATGTAATGTATGTACACAGTTACTCCACCAGCTGAACAGTGAGTGCAGCTCTGGAGTTTAATACAGGATGTAACTCAGGATCAGT
Organism: Ranitomeya variabilis; assembly: GCF_051348905.1. Lineage (NCBI taxonomy): Eukaryota > Metazoa > Chordata > Amphibia > Anura > Dendrobatidae > Ranitomeya > Ranitomeya variabilis. Next base: position 599,258,941 of record NC_135235.1, on the reverse strand, counting down.
ACAGGATAAGTAATGTAATGTATGTACACAGTGACTCCACCAGCATAATAGTGAGTGCAGCTCTGGAGTATAATACAGGATGTAACTCAGGATCAGTATAGGATAAGTAATGTAATGTATGTACACAGTGACTGCACTAGCAGAATAGTGAGTGCAGCTCTGGAGTATAATACAGGATGTAACTCAGGATCAGTACAGGATAAGTAATGTAATGTATGTACACAGTGACTCCACCAGCAGAACAGTGAGTGCAGCTCTGGAGTATAATACAGGATATAACTCAGGATCAGTACAGGATAAGTAATGTAATGTATGTACACAGTTACTCCACCAGCTGAACAGTGAGTGCAGCTCTGGAGTATAATACAGGATGTAACTCAGGATCAGTACAGGATAAGTAATGTATGTACACAGTGACTGCACCAGCAGAATAGTGAGCGCAGCTCTGGAGTATAATACAGGATGTTACTAAGGATCAGTACAGGATAAGTAATGTATGTACACAGTGACTGCACCAGCAGAATAGTGAGTGCAGCTCTGGAGTATAATACAGGATGTTCCTAAGGATCAGTATAGGATAAGTAATGTAATGTATGTACACAGTGACTGCACCAGCAGAATAGTGAGTGCAGCTCTGGAGTATAATACAGGATGTTACTAAGGATCAGTACAGGATAAGTTATGTAATGTATGTACACAGTGACTGCACCAGCAGAATAGTGAGTGCAGCTCTGGAGTATAATACAGGATGTTACTAAGGATCAGTACAGGATAAGTAATGTAATGTATGTACACAGTGACTGCACCAGCAGAATAGTGAGTGCAGCTCTGGAGTACAATACAGGATGTAACTCAGGATCAGTACAGGATAAGTAATGTAATGTATGTACACAGTGACTCCACCAGCAGAATAGTGAGTGCAGCTCTGGGGTATAATGCAGGATGTAACTCAGGATTTGTACAGGATAAGTAATGTAATGTATGTACACAGTGACTCCACCAGCAGAATAGTGAGTGCAGCTCTGGGGTATAATACAGGATGTAACTCAGGATCAGTACAGGATAAGTAATGTAATGTATATACACAGTGACTCCACGAGCAGAATAGTGAGCGCAGCTCTGGAGTATAATAAAGGATGTAACTCAGGATGAATACAAGATAAGTAGTGTAATGCATGTACACAATGACTGCACCTGCAGAATAGTGAGTGCAGCTCTGGAGTATAATACAGGATATACCTCAGGATCAGTACAGGATAAGTAATGTAATGTATGTACACAGTGACTCCACCAGCAGAATAGTGAGTACAGCTCTGGAGTATAATACAGGATGTAACTCAGGATCAGTACAGGATAAGTAATGTAATGTATGTACACAGTGACTCCACGAGTAGAATAGTGAGTGCAGCTCTGGAGTATAATAAGATTAAACTCAGGATCAGCAGGAAAGTATTGTCCTGAGGATAAGCCCTTATCTTCTCAGGACTCATGGTGTCCCAGAGTTTGGACCCCTAATGTTCAGATAGTAACCTCTACCAGTCTTTAGGGTATGTGCACACGTCAGGATTTCTTGCAGAAATTTCCTGAAGAAAACCGGAAATTTTCTGCAAGAAATCCGCATTTTTTTTGGTGTTTTTTTCCCGTTTTTTTCGCGTTTTATTTAGCATTTTGCAAGCGAAATTAGCTTGCAGAATGCTAAAGTTTTCCAAGCGATCTGTAGCATCGCTTGAAAATATGACTGACAGGTTGGTCACACTTGTCAAACATAGTGTTTGACAAGTGTGACCAACTTTTTACTATAGATGCAGCCTGTGCAGCATCAATAGTAAAAGATAGAATGTTTAAAAATAATAAAAAAAAAAATTAAAAAAATGGTTATACTCACCTGCAGACAGCCGATCTCCTCAGCGGCTTCCGTTCCTATAGATGGTGTGTGTGTGCAGGACCTTCGATGACGTCGCGGTCACGTGACCGCGACGTCATCGCAGGTCCTTCACACATACCATCTATAGGAACGGAAGCGGCAGCATGCACCGCTGAGAGCCGGGAAGACTCCGGGGCCATCGAAGGTGAGTATATGACTATTTTTTATTTTAATTCTTTATTTTTGACCACTTATATGGTGCCCAGTCCGTGGAGGAGAGTCTCCTCTCCTCCACCCTGGGTACCAACCGCACATAATCTGCTTACTTCCCGCATGGTGTGCACAGCCCCGTGCGGGAAGTAAGCAGATCAATGCATTCCTAGGTGTGCGGAATCCCCGCAATTCCGCAAATTTAATGAACATGTTGCTTTTTTTTCCGCGATGCGATTTTTTCACGGAAAAAAATGCAACATTTGCACAAGAAATGCGGAATACACTGTAAATAATAGGAGGCATATGTAAGCGTTTTTTTTGCGTTTTTATAGCGAAAAAAACGCAAAAAATACTGAACGTGTGCACATGGCCTTAGTCACACCCTGGTTTATCTATCCACTTATATCCACACCACAAGCATTGTGAACTCACATCTATTAGGGTATGTTCCCACGGTCAGGAACTGGCCGCGCTTTGGACGCAGCACATGTCCGCAGCCGGCTTTTGAACCCAGGTGAATCCGCATGTGTTCATTGAATGGTGCGGAATTACCGCGCCCAATACAGTGTACGGGGACATTTATCTTGCGGAGACACTCAGTTAAATTGACATGCTGCAGTCTGGAAAAAAGCGCCACATGTCCGTCTCCGCAGGGAAGCCGTGGGTGCCGATGCATGCATAAGTGGACATGGGATTTCTTCAAATCCTATCCACTATGCTGTAACATCTGGCCGCTGCGGGTTGGATGCTGCGGAAGTACGCAACGTCCAACCCGCAGCGTTTACTGACTGTGGGAACATACCCTTACACTCTTACCTTATAGTCCCTCCTTTGACTTACAAAACAGAGTCACACATTTGGCACAAAAGATTACGGTTTAGTATTCTCCTCGAGTATTCTCCTTTTACCAAGAACATATTTTCCTTACAGTGACAGATAGGAAATGACACAGGAATATAAAAGCTAATAATAATCCCGCATCTCTCTAGTGGTTACATGACGTTCCCTGCAGGAAGTTTCGCCAAACTGAGATAATCAAGGACAACAGCGAAAGTTACAGACCAGTTACAGCAAATGCAGTTTATCTAGCGATAAGGGGATGAAGCCACATCATTATCTGCTGCCCACAGACAACTTTCAAACCATTTGGTGCTCGTCTCTTTTCGAAGAGCAATAATAAAGAGGGGGTCTTAAAAGGGTTGTCCACATTTGAGGAAAAAAAACATTTTGTTTTTACTTAAATGCATGTATTTGAGGCTAAAATTAATTTTAGCAATCCAATTTCATTAAAAATTTTGCACCGTTTGGCTTTTACAGGCTCTTTGTTTCCTGCACATTCAACTTTGATGTGGTCATAAATCAGCTCAGAAAAAAACGCAGAAAAGTGAATCAACTGATGGATTCTCATTTAGCCCATCTGAGTGCAGTACGATGTTTCACACGCACCCATAGACCTGTATGGGAGCATACGATCTGATTCTCGGATGCAATCGTAGCATGCCGATTTGGCATGAGAAAATAATTGTAGATGTTAGCTGCCCCAAAGTTTAACATTGGGGCGAGAGCAATCTGATTTTTTATGGAATTACACTTATCCGATTACATCACAAGTATGAGCGAGCCCTAAGGGTCAGCTCACCTCTGCTTTTCTTAATTCTGTTATATAATACTGTATATGATATACCCTTTGCATTTGCCTTACTACTTATGACAGTAATAGAAGGTGGGTCCCCCAATTAGGACAACTATAAGAGCAATCATATCTGTGCATGGATTAGCATTGCTCTGTCTATTAATACGATCACTGGAGGTCCTACCACTGGGACCGCCACTAATCACAGGGGCGAGGTTCCCACAGTCCCCGGTGTGAGTAGAGCAATACTGAGCATGTGTGACCATCACTGTCTATAAGTAGTGGTCAGACATGCTCACTACTGCGCCATTTACACAGGAGACTTTGGTCCCCCCCCCATGTTAGCTGTGGATAGCTGATGTTTATGAGACAGCTCTTTTTAATATGTTGCCTCTGGGGCTGTCAGAGAAGTAGGATTCTACGGTGTCTCACCCTACATACGATAGATGCTGCTGTGTCATATCTGAGAAACAACTAAATTAATATCAGTGCCAGATCTCTCACTCGACAGAAGCCAGCTACACCTGACGGACTCCATTGACAATGAGATCCTTTGGGACTCCATTATAGTGTCCGTTATTTTATCAGACAAATATTAATATTATCTCTGGCATTTTGGGGAAAAATCTGTGAGAGAACCTCTATGACAAATACATACACTCAATGACCCTAAAGGGGATTTTCTTCAGCACTATTGATAAGGGGTTTTCCACCCAAAATATGTAAGAATTTTGCTTTTTCTAAGATGTCCACATTCTGCCAATTTTTTTTACCCTATATGATTAAAGGCTAATTTTTTGCTACTTTCCTTTGCTGGAGACCATGCCCTTTTGGACCACCGAGAGCCATTGGACCTGGAAGCCAGACTAGAGCATACACCGTGCACCACATCCAGACCACAGACTGTCTACCCTGGAAGTTTCCTGTGATACTTATCTCTTAAGGGTTCGTGCACACAACCAATTTTCTCGGACGAGTGCTATCTATGGTTTTGAAAGATAGAACTTGTACCTATAAGGCCGGGGTCACACTTGCGAGTGTGATGCGAGAAACTCACACGAGTCTCGCACCTCAATACCCGGCACTGCCACCGGCACTCGGACCGGAGCGTTCAGATGCATAGAAATACATGCAGCCGCACACTCCAGTCCCGAGGGACAGCGGCAGTCCCGGGTATTGAGGTGAGAGACTCGTGCAAGTTTCTCACAAGTGTGACCCCGGCCTAACAGTCTATGGGGCCATTCACATGTCAGATTTTTTTGTCGTGCCGAGTGGTCTGTGGGAAAAATTAGAGACATGTTCAATTTTGATCCGAGTGTCAGATCAGAATCAGCAATGCCAGAGTATGGGTCGTAAAAAAAATTGGAGCGTGCTCGGATGTCCGATTTTTACAGCGTAACAGATTGGAGAAGGTGGAGGAATTTTTTTTTAAATTTTTCTCTCCACATTTGAAAAAAAACTGATGCCACTCTGATCAAGGTCTGATTAGAATAATGGGACCGATTTTCTCGGAGGTGGAGAGAAAACCGCCATGTCATGTTACCAACCCTAACACAAGAGTGGTGAGCTGAATGGACACTTTTTCTATTTTTTACAAATATACGCAGTCATTTTGTAATATAAACTTTGTTTTGTCTATGTAGCCTGTAGTATAAAGAATGGTGATTTTTATCATGGTTTCATAGCTACACAATTATTGCAATATATATATATATATATATATATATATATATATATATATATATATATATACAAATATATATATATATATATATATATATATATATATATATATTATATGCACACCCAAATACTTTCTTCCTCAGTCTATAAAAGATACGTTTCTACTTCTCTCAATAACCTTCAAGTCTACTCAAAAAGCATTGTGCAGAGGCGTCATTACTTCTCGCTAGTAACAATGGCGAGGTGTACGATGCTTGTAAAATGCAGACCGGTTGCCGCTCTCACGAGCTCGAGTCTGTCTGTGCGCAATACAGAAAGGGCGCAGATTCTTGGCTTGGGGTTCCGTCTCTGCACAGATATGTCGGAGCGCAATGTGATGGCATTTCATAGCTTTACAGCAAATTAATGTTTTATCCAAAGCAGATGGATTGTTCCCTGTGCGCATTCCTTGGGAACTATTAAAAAAAAAATACAAGCAGTTTAGGAGTCAGCCGTGATTGCTGAGGATGTTGTGCAAGCCATGGACAAATGCACTGGAAAATCCCAAACATTAAAAAAATAAATATCTTCTTGAAGATTAATTACAGATACAATCCTGATTTAATTAGTAGCATATAGCGGCTTATTGCAAAACCTACACATATATAAATAAAACTAAGCATAATCAAGTATAATCAAAAAAGTACCAAACTGGGGTTTTTCTTTTTCACTACACCCCCCCTCGATCCCATTACTCATAGAAGAGAGAGGGGTGGTCTACAGTAGATATACCTTTTGCATTTGTCCTTCTGCAAACTACAGTAGTAGAGGGGGCTCCCCCAATTAGGACAACTATTAGGAAAGCAAGGATCAATCACTGGAGGTCCTACCACTGGGACCACCACCAATCACCAGAGCAAGGATTACAAAGTCCCGTGTGAGTAGAGCAGCACTGAGCATGTGCAACCGTTGCTCCAATCACTGTCTATAGGAGTAGTGGTCGGACATTCTCGCTACTGCTCCCTTTAGATAGGAGACCTTGGGGGTCCCGATCTATCCCATGGATAGATGATATTTATGTAACAATCCTTTCTAATATTTATCCTCTAGGGTTGTCATAGAGCTAGAATCCTATGGTGTCTACCCCTAGATACAATAGGATATCTGGCAATAAAGTATGTAACTGGTTCAATTATAGGACATGTTATTCTTAACAAACCATTTACAGATATGCCAATCTGAGCAGGGTTGCCATTTTGATTTTTGATTTTTATTTTGGACGGCTTATCAAAAAAATTATGGACAGACAATATTCTTCACAGACACATTGGAAAACTATAATAAATCATTATGATTATAAGTGATCCATAATTCTAATAAAACATGAGCTGCATTAACAGTAAACTGTAAAATGATGATAATTACAAGCAAAATAATGTGTATAAGAAGTGTAGCGCCCTAGAGTCCTGGTCGTTGCAGTAATGTCGCTCTTCCACCAGGGGGAGTGATGTTACGTCTGATGGTACTAAAGGAGTTCACCTGACCAGGTATCACAGTCACACACTACACTTCACACTCCAGTCCACCAGGGGGAGCAAAGGTTCTATTTACTAGGCCACTCCTCACACACGAGTAAAACTGGTGGGTTGGATAGGAAGTCAGTGAGAAGCTGCCTGGGTTAGACCCAGAGAGGACCTGTCAGGCAGACAGGGGGAAAAGGAGGAACATCTGAGCTGCAGACAGAGGGTCCCTGTCAGGGGTGGGATCCTGACAGAGGCCAAGCACGAGATAGAACGTTACATAGCTGCGCCTGCACTTCATTGCGGCAGTATCCTAAGAAAGGACAAGAAGCGAAGTATATTGTGGAGAGTGAGAAACAAAGTCACAGCACAAGGAGATAATACCGGGAGGAGTTCTGCCCCAAGATTGGCAGCCTCCTTCTGAGGCGCGTAGCCGATGGCCGGAACACCGAGGGAGTAATAGGCTCTACGCATTACTTCAGAGACCGGCAGGACAGTTGATTCCAAGTTGGCTGCCCGACCTTAATACCTATGAAGACACGGAGGCAAATTGTGGGAGAGGGGCGTCTCTAGGGTCCCTATAAAATAGCTCCAGGCCTACCCCATCATACGGGTTGTCCTATCCATACCATCTGGGGGACAGAGAGAGAAAGAACATCAGAAACATCCACGAAAGTTGTGAGGACTATCCCGTGGTGCTCAGCAGGGAAGTACTACAACACACAGGCGCTAGTAGGAAGGCTACTGATTTCCACATGCATAAGGGAACTCTGGATGTGCCTTCGGACCGGCCGGACTCAGCCAGCCCTGTGAACGGTACTCTGGACTGTGGACTCTGAAGTCTTCAGTAAAAGGTAAAGAGACTGCAACCTTTGTGTCCTCGTTATTCATTGCACCTTACCACATCCACCATCAACACCTATACAACAGGGAAGCCCTGGGGACATACTTCACCTGTGGGAAGGTATACCATCTAGCTGCCATTCCATCACCCCAGCGGACCCCTAGCAGCGTCGGTCACCCTGACCGAATACCACAGGTGGCGTCACGTACACCGTACAAGCAACTACCCCTTTAAGTGGACGCCCCTCAGAAGGGCCACGGACCGGGTCTGGCCACCGTGACATCCCCAGAACCGAGAGAGATAGACCCGGTACCGAGTACCCCATTGCCCTTACACGTGGGGGCGCTCCAGAAGCTTTAGCTTCAAAAGAATCACAGACAGGGCGAAAAAGTGCCCTATTTTTACGGGTTGTCCTGGAATTTCTAGATAGTTGCAACCCTGAATGTGAGGTTAAAGGGGTATTCCCATCTCCAAGATGCTATCCCAATATTTAGTAGGTATAATAATAATAGCAAATATCTCCAATTTGAAATGTAGCATGGTTTTTCCATGTCTCTTTCCTCATGTGCAGGCATTGCAGGACCTTAGGTATCCATGGTTATGACCACTAGCAACAAGCTATCTGTCTCTATCAGTGGACGTAACCATGGATACCTAAGGTCCTGCAATGCCTGCACATGAGGAAAGAGACATAGAAAAACTATGCTACATTTCTAATTGCAGGTATTTGGTAATATTATTATTATTATACCAATTATATATTGGGATTGGATGTTGGATATGGGAATACCCCTTTAAAGAAAACTGGGTATAGCCACCTTTAGGAGTTGTAAAGGCATCCACTTTGTCGTCCAGCTTTCCTTGGAGAGATAAAACTTACAAATGGATTGATGGGATATATACCACAGGGACAGATAATACATGGAGTAACAAAAAACTTTTCAAAGAGAACCTGTTACCCGGTCAAAAAGTGTCAGTGCTTGCCCTTTTTTGTTCTGCTGCTCCCCTGAGTAGTGCTTTTTTTTAAAAAATAAATAAATCTGCCAAATGATTGCAGAGATATAGGTCTTCTTTTAGTGCTAATTTTTATAACCATTTTCAAGTTGGAGGTGCTTACAGGGTAATAATGCAGAGCAGCCTAAAGACACACCCCAGAGGATCCTGTGAGATCCGCCCCCTTGGTAAAAAAAAAAATACATAGAAATTCGCACTAAGTAAAGAGGCCCATATCTCTGGAACCATTTGATGGATTTAAAAAAAATTAAAAAAAATATATTCAGGGAAGTAGCAGGAATAAAATAATCAACCTGGCCACTTTTGATCTGGTGACAGGTCCTTCTTAAAGGGGTTGTACAGGACTTTTACATTGATCTTCTATCCATAGGTAGGTCATCAATATCTGATTAGAGGGGTTGCAACACCCACCACCCCTGCCGATCAGCTGTTGATTAAAAAAGGAAGTGGATATACAGAACCCAGCTGTGCAGCTCTGCAGCTGAAGGCTTCCACTCGCCTCCAGAACAGCTGAACAGCAGGGATGCTGGGAATGGCACCCCCACCAATCAGATATTGATGACCTATCCTTAGGATAGGTCATTAATGTAAAAGTCCTGAACAACCATTTTAATAATAAAGCAGGAGTTCTCTGTAGGTCTGTACATGTATACAATGTTATTGAACATCTGTTACTTTGACTTTTCAGAGACTTATGCAACTAACACTGAACATTTTGATAACCTCAGGATTGCTTCTCTGTACAGCTCAATAGTAACTTTCTGAGCCAAGATGGCTACAAGTGGACAAACAGCACACTGCAGGATCTAAGGTGAGCCAAAGTTCTGTCTTGTGCATGACGGCTCACACACCATGGTGCAGAGAAAACATCACACATTGCAAAAATAAGGGCAGATGATTCCATCACTTAATTTACTCATTTAAATGAGGCAGAATTCTAGTTCAAATTGCACCAAAAAGTACTAATGGCCATTTTTGGAGGCTAAATAATGGTGTAAAGTGAGCCAGCCACGAGAGACAGTGTCTACTTCTTGAGCCACTGTGATAAATTTAGCACATCTACATTTATACCGTCTATATTTTACACTGGATGAGAAAATGAGAGGTCCTGGATAATCCGTTTAAAGACTTTAGAAAACAGTAGCAGGCCTATATAAAACTTAATAGGCACCTTCAGTGCTAAATCTATCTAGTTAAAAGGGTATTCCAATTATATATATTTTTTGGAATATGTAGGGTGCTGCATCTACATCATGGCATTGGGTTGAAAAGTCACCTTCTCCAGAAACCATTATTTCTGAGAAAAGCTGTTTTGGAGTTTTGAAAGGAGTATTAATTAATAGTGATCGCTCGAGACCATGTGCCCTATTAGGGCACACAGATGTCATAGACGGGGTTTCCTGCTCACATCCCCTGCTATTAGCAAGAATGGATAGCCAGCAAGAGTGTGTTAGTGTATTGTTTGCTCAAAGTTTTTGAAGAGTTCAAATGAAAATCACTTTGGGAAATGCTCCTATATTGGTGATTTGTTCTTTTCCCCAAAGCATTTTTTGCAGCGGTATGATTGGACCGTGCTTGTTTTGGAGTGGAATCCATCTGGGTGTTAAGAACTTACCTGGTGAGATGGATTCTCTAAGTCATAGGTCAGAGTGAGGAGCACAGACATGAGGCAATGATGCAGTGGAGCTGGACTTGAAAATGGCATGGTCGATCAGCGAGGAACTGGACAGCAGAGTATGCAGGATCCCAGATGGGTAAGCAAAGCTGGAAGCACTAGATGCAGCTGAGCCGGTTGTATAGTGAATTATACAATTATACAGGTACAACAGAGATGTATAGGCAAATTGGCATCTTACAGCATGAGTGTGATTTCACACAGGAATACCAGAGATGTATAGGCAAACTGGCATCTTACAGCATGATCGTCGTTTCACACAAGAATAGTAGAGATGTATAGGCAAACTGACATCTTACAGCATAAGTGTGGTTTCACACAGGAATAGCAGAGATGTATAGGCAAACTGGTATCTTGTAGCAGGTTTGTTTAAAGCACAAGAACTGGACTGAGCTTGGTGGAACATGCTGGTAACTGTATAAAAGTCAGGAGAAGCTGAGAACAATGTCACCTGGATGGAACTAAGCCAAGTAGAAGGTAAAGCTAGACTGCTGAAAAACAAATGTTGTCAGAAAACTATACTATCTCAATACTCAGGCAGTGCATAGCTGCCTGAGCGGGCCATATAGGTGAGCTGGCCTCGGGTGATAACAGGTGCAGAATAGCAAAGAGAGAGCTGGACATAGAGAAAAGAAGCAAAGCTTGGCAATGGAGCTGGGATAGGTAACATAGAATCCACTTCAAGTAATAGACATGTACTGGGTTGGTCATTTATATTGATACACCTGGGTGGGCCATTTATAAAGTTGGAATCCAAAATGGCCGACTTCAAAATGGCCGCCATGGTCACCACCCATCTTGAAAAGTTTTTCCCCTCCCATATACTAATGTGCCACAAACAGGAAGTTGATATAACCAACCATTTTATTTAGGTGTATCCATATACATGGCTCACCCAGGTGTATCCATATAAATGACCCACCTTGGACTTTTTTTCCAACAGAATTTTTCAAAACTTCTTCAAGAAAAAGAAGTCAACAAAGTGGATTTTCCATTGAAGCGAATAGGAACAGTGATTCAAAAGTATTTAAAAAACATTCCTTAAAAAACTTAATGTGAACATGGTCTTAGACTCAGTCCGTCCCTGTATTACAATGATGACCATTTATAGAAATGGCTTACACATTAACTGGCTGTTGACCAACGATGCTTCAGCCAATTGTTCGGCTGACAGGTATCTCAGCCGAAACTCTTATGTACAGGAGTGCACGCTCGGGCAGACTGCTCCTGTTTTTCTCTATGAGAAAGCCACTAACTAATGTCGACCGGCAGCTTATGTCAGGGACAACAATGTGATCGGCAGTACGAAATTGGACACGCACCATTGACATATCTCCCGACCATCAGTCGGCTGGCACCTCCATACACATTAGACCAATGATCGAAGCCTTCGATATCGACGTGTTCACTCGACATTAGTAAGGGGGCATTTTTCCAGGCAAAATTCACTTTAGAACCCCTAAGATCTGAAAACAGTTCACCATTTGAAAAGTGCTAATAGTAATAACTGTGGTGGAGACGCTGTCTGATGGTAAGAAATATTCTAGCATTCTATCACAAAACCGAGCGGAATCACCACTCCTAAAGCAAGTATTTCATAGTCCATATAACCGACCCCAGCTTGTAACTGTATCTCGCTGCACATTACTCGGCATCACAAATCAAGGGACCTTGCTGGATTCGGCTCAAGAGAACAGGCCTGACTGCCGCTTTGTTGAGGCTTTAGACTGCGGCCACTTTGCCAGTTTGAAAACATATCAAAAAACATCTTCAAGGCAAAACTAAATCCCCCCTCCCCCAAACTTTCTCTCACCCTTGCAAATGGCCGTCTGGTATGGAATCTGCCTCCTGCCAAAACCATTAAATGAAGTGCAGATACCTTTAAAGAATTTTTTTTTACTTTCCTCTAATTAGTTGCCAATAAAAAGCAGAGGGTGCCTTATAAAGGTGATTGTGGGGGGGGGAGTTAATGGCATTTGTAGCTGATGGAAGGGGATTTGGCATTGAAATATTAGTTAGTGTTCTTTAATTATTTTGGCTTGTGCTCTGGAAAAAAAACACACACATAAAGTGTGTCCTTGTGGAAAGATTTATTTTTTTCTGTCTGTAAATCTCTGCTCTTGTAACTCCGTAGTAATATACCTTCCAGACAGATTTTTCTCATTTGAATACAATGCCTATACACACAAGCTTGTGAGATGCGAAAACTTTGCTTGGTCTTTAGAGATCTGACAGACGGCGCTGCTTTCCATACTGTTCCTATAGAACGCCGGCTCCTACGAGTCTGTGGGGTCTTTATGCCAATAAACAAATATTTAGATATGTGAAGAATCAGCAGGTAGTTAATCACTGAAAGGCTGCTGGAGATGGACTTAAAAGGGTTCGGCAGAATTAGAAAAACATGAGTGAATTCTTCTAAGAACAGCGCCACATATGTCCTGAGGTTGTGTATGGTATTGCAGCTCAGTCCCACTCACTTCAAAGGAGATGAGCTGCCATAGCAGACAGAACCCATCTTGGATAACCCCTTTGATTGGAACGTATTCCCTGGTCCACAACAACCCTTGATGTGTCCTATGTTAGCGTTCTAGTGGTGGAGGTTATATTGGGGAGGGGGTTCTAAATTATGGGTCTTCAAGGAAGGACAGGATGACAGTCATTATCCATGCATTAAAGGAAGTTTTCCTAAAAGATGAATGTCTAATCACCAGTGGGCCCATGACTGGGACCACCACAGATCATAAAACTAGGGTACTTTGTCCCTTGTTCCTCCTCAATGTATGACCATAATGAGAAGGAGCTGAAATCGAGTGGCGGTCGAGCATGCGTGATGCTGCTCTACTAAAGGTCTCTGGGATTGATGGAGGTAGCCAAATTCATGCTTGATGTTACAGGAAAAAAGTCATTAAAATCTGCACTATGTGAACCTGCTTTTTAAGGGTGGATTGATGCTTTGTAAGAAGGGAAATATGAGCATCAGGTCTTAAAATCTATGAATAGCTGGTCATATTCCATTGCATATTTTATTTCATACTATTAAATAATAAAATTTGAAAAATGTAAATAATGGTAGCAGATCCCTGACAGGTCAGGATTCACGACGTTCAGACACTTTGAGTGTGAGTTGTTATTGGAGAATGTTGGTTTTGTAGGACTCAGGATCCACCCAGCCCACAGTATCAGACCGCAGTGGCACTTGTGTTGACAGATGCTTAATACGGAGATTAAACCACTCCGCTCTGTCAGTAAGCCCTTGAACATATTGCAGGGTTTCTGGCGGAGCCGGTGTAACCACGAGTACGATTCCAATTACTGGAACAACATGGAGGGAATCGGGGAACAACATATCCAAGAGTCAGGAGAGTTTGTGAAGAGGACAGCCAAGAGGGTGAGCACGACGCTTCCCACCATCTTATTATTTTATCATGTTAGTTCAGATGGAATAAGGTTATTGACCAAAGGCCTTGACAAAAAGCCAAAGATCTCCCCCGGTGAGCAGAAGGTCCTGTCGTCTCTGAAGGCTCGTGCTGGGGATGATGTATCTTTGATGTCATCCAGTCTGTGGCCTTTGAAGGCGATCACTTTTGTTCTTTAGAAAAGTTCCCAAAATAAAATATTTTAGTCCAGTTTTTCTATTTTCTTTTTTTTTTTTACTTGTTCTTTTTCTCACCAGTTCTCTATTTGAAATTGATGTCCAATAGGTCAGAAAAAAATAAACTTGGCAAATTTGTGAAGTAAATCAGGCTTCAATAAACCTCCTAAACAAAAAGTACATTGGATGCAACATTTAATTATTTTTGTAATATTTCACCCTTTAGTCATTGTGCTTATAGGCACAGACCTGTTGTAGGACAGAGAAAGAGCTGAGAGCTAAGAGCTACTTCAGGAACCTCTTTGGGGGAAGGACTTGAAGAGGATGGAGTTCAGATCTTGTCATGCTCCTCTGGGGAGTGGCTGGCAAGTGGTGCTGGGTGCAGTAGAAGCAAAAGGATTGCCTTGGCAGAAAAAAACTTGTCAATGTAACTGGGTGTCAAGGCTGCTCCCCCTCAGATAGGCAGATAGAGTGGGGGCCTTTTGTGAGGTTGTGACCCCTGTTGGCTCAGAAGCCTTAACGGTGACACATGCAGTGGTCCATCCAAGCGACTTGCACAGCGGATGTATGCTGGCATTTATGTTTTTGACCCCACTAGCTTTCTCTGAAATATTGGTCAATGGCCCTCCACGTAGTGAAATACTCCCCCCCCAAAAAAAAAAAAAACTCAATTGATATTAAGTGTCATTAAATAAAGTGGGGAGACAGCCAGTGATGGTAAGTACCTTAGCGTATGCATTCTTGCTCATGTTATTAGGCCAATCCATGATGGTCCATTGCGCGTGTATATTGAGCTGCAAATACACTGTCGCATTAGAGCAATTCAAATCGACCTCATTGTTCCCATTACCAGACGCATGTGCCAGTACTTAGGTTTTGAATAGAAGGAAACACACTGCTCTATATGCCAAGGCGCATGCGCTCAGATATAGAAAGAACAGAAGGAGAAACGGTGATTTTTTTATACCTTTCAAAGTTGCGTAAGTGCTTAGATTGAAATAATTTATAATCAGACCTATTATACTCAAGAGCATTGATTGATATGTAGTCACACTCTGGGGAAAACAAAAGGTGCACTTTTATTATACAAGTACTGTATATACTCAAGTATAAGCCAACCGGAGTATAAGCCGACCCCCTAATTTTGCCACAAAAAAACTGGGAAAACTTAATGACTCGAGTATAAGCCTAGGGTGGGAAATGCAGCAGCTACCGGTAAATGTCAAAAGTAAAAATAGATACCAATAAAAGTAAAATTAATTGAGACATCAGTAGGTTAAGTGTTTTTGAATATCCATATTGAATCAGGAGCCCCATATAATGCTCCATACAGTTTATGATGGCCACATAAGATGCTCCATATTAAAATATGCCCCATATAATGCTGCATAAAGGTTAATAATGGCCCCATAGGATGTTCCATAGACACATTTGCCCAATATAATGCTGCACAAATGTTGATTATGGCCCCATAAGATGCTCCATAAAGATATTTGCCCCATATAGTGCTGCACAAACCTTGATTATGGCCCCATAAGATGCTCCATACAAACACTTGCCCCATATAATGCTCCACAAACGTTAATTATGGCCCCATAAGCTGCTCCATAAAGATATTTGCCCCATATAGTGCTGCACAAATGTTATGGCCCCATAAGATACTCCATACAGACATTTACCCCATATAATGCTGCACAAACGTTAATTATGGCCCAATAAGATACTCCATACAGACATTTGCCCCATACAATGCTGCACAAACGTTATGGCCCCATAAGATGCTCCATACAGACATTTGCCCCATACAATGCTGCACAAACGTTATGGCCCCATAAGATACTCCATACAGACATTTGCCCCATACAATGCTGCACAAACGTTATGGCCCCATAAGATACTCCATACAGACATTTGCCCCATACAATGCTGCACAAACGTTATGGCCCCATAAGATACTCCATACAGACATTTGCCCCATACAATGCTGCACAAACGTTATGGCCCCATAAGATACTCCATACAGACATTTGCCCCATACAATGCTGCACAAACGTTATGGCCCCATAAGATGCTCTATACAGACACTTGCCCCATTATAATGCTGCACAAACGTTGATTATGGCCCCATACAGACACTTGCTCCATTATAGTCTTGCACAAATGTTATGGCCCCATAAGATGCTCTATACAGACACTTGCCCCATTATAGTGCTGCACAAATGTTATGGCCCCATAAGATGCTCCATACAAACACTTGCCCCATTTGCTGTTGCTGCGATAAAAAAAAAAAATCACATACTCACCTCTCCGTCGCTCAGGCTCCCGGCACTTTTAATATTCACCTGACTTCGTTCCGGTGCTGCTCCGTCTTCAGCATCTTCTGCACTGACGTTCAGGCAGAGGGTGCGCACTAACCACGTCACCGTGCCCTCTGACCTGAGCGCCACTGCAGAAGACGCTGAAGACGAAGCGGCTCCGGAACGAGGAGCAGGTGAATATCGCACAGCGCTCCCCTCCCCGTTATACTCACCTGCTCCTGGCGCGGTGCAGTCCCTGCTTCTCCGGCGCCGCAGCTTCTTCCTGTACTGAGCAGTCACCGTTACCGCTCATTACAGTAATGAACATGCGGCTCCACCCCTATGGGAGGTGGAGCCGCATATTCATTACTGTAATAAGCGGTACCATGTGACCGCTCAGTGCAGGAAGAAGCTGGGGTGGCGGGGAGCCAGGGACCTGCAGGGACCACGCCAGGAGTAGGTGAGTATAATTAGACAGCCCCCACTCCCCCTCCCCTGCCGACCCCTGGGTATGACTTGAGTATAAGCCGAGAGGGGGACTTTCAACCCAAAAAAATGGGCTGAAAATCTCGGCTTATACTCGAGTATATACGGTATATATCCCAACACTCAGTCTCTAGATTATGAATCTCTTATGTAGTGGTGGACGCTGACAGAAGAGGGCCACTGTGCAAGAACAATATATGGGCCTTTGGCAGTCCAATAGGTGAGCATAATGCACAAGTCCACATACCTTGGAGGTAGTAGTGGCCCTCTTACCTCTTGGGCCCCTGTGTGACTGCACAGATCAGACGAATGGTATGTCCGCCCCTGCTCTTAGGATGGAAGAGGACACACAACCAATGTATGGGGTAATACCTCACCAAAACTCAATATGACACGACTCCGTCACACTGGAGTTCTGCAGGATCCAAACTGCAACATCCCATACAGATAAACAGTCCCTTTTCCTCCCCCTAAAGAATGCAGTCCATTTGATGAGCACGGACTGTGGAAACACATGTGAATGCATCGCAGGCGATTATAATAGAAAACACCAGGAATAACAAAAGATTTACATTTTGAACAATGGCCTGGAGTGTTTGTATGTTTATTAGAAGAGAAAATGTGCAGTGATTTAGAGCTCATGGAGAAGGCGAGTCATCTGGATCTTGTACAGCGCAGTCCTCTCTGTTCATCTCGGGATGTATTGTCCTGGCATGTGGCCCGTTTATCAAATAAGCGGAGTGATTTACATGAACAAAAATCCTTATAATAAATGTTATACCGTCATGGCCAAAAGTGTTGGCACCCTTGAAATTGTTCCAGAAAACTAAGTATTTTTCCCAGAAAATTATTACAATTACACTTTTTGTTATTACATGTTTAATCCCTTTGTGTGTCTTGGAACAATACAAAAAAAGAGAAAAAAAAAGCTAATTGGACATAATTTCACACAAAACGCCACAAATTGTTGGCACCCTCAACTTAATACTTGGTTGCACATCTTTGAAATAAAAAACTGCAATCAATCGCTTCCTACAACCATCAACAAGCTTTTTACACCACTCAACTGGAGTTTTCAACCACTCTTCTTTTGCAAACTATGCCTGGTCGCTCCCGACAGCTCCAAACTACTCCAGGGTGCCTTCTCCCAACAGCAATTTTAAGATCTCTCCACCGGTGTTCAATGGGATTTAGATCTAGACTCATTGCTGGCCACATCAGAACTCTCCAGCGCTTTGTTTCCATCCATTTCTGGGTGCTTCTTGAAGTATGTTTGGGGTCATTATCCTGCTGTAAGACCCTTAGCCTAGGACGCAAACCCAGCTTTCTGACACTGGGCACTGCATTGTGACTCAAAATCCTTTGGATTTCATGATGCCTTGCACATAGTTAAGGCAACCAATGCCAGAGGCAACAAAACAACCCCAAAATATCTTTGATCCTCCACTATATTTGACTATAGGTACTGTGTTCTTTCCTTTGTAGGCCTCATTCCGTTTCAGTATACAGTAGAATGATGTACTTTACCAAAAGGCTCTATCTTGCTTTCATCTGTCCACTAGACACTTTTCCAGAAGTATTTTGGCTTACTCACGTACATTCTGGCAAACTGCAGTCGCGCTTATTTATGTCTCTTTGTCGCAGTGGGGTCCCTCCTGGGTCTTCTGCCACAGCGTTTGATGTCATTCAAATGTCAACAGATAGCTTGCACTGACACAGATTGCCTTGATTGCTTATCCACCATCCTGACCATAATCTTCACCTGAAGATCAATAAGTAATTTACATCTGTTGTACATGACTATTCTCCAAAGTATTGACTTTTGTAAACTGAACTATTGATAAGAAATAATTCAATGGGAATATAATTCACTGCAAAGTTACCATTTGGTATACTCCAGAGCTGCACTCTCTGTTCTGCTGGTGGAGTCACTGTGTACATACATTACATTACTTATCCTGTACTGATCCTGAGTTACATCATGTATTATACTCCAGAGCTGCACTCACTATTCTGCTGGTGGAGTCACTGTGTTACATTACATTACTTATTATGTAATGATACTGCGTTACAGTCAGCATTATAATCGGAGCGATAATAGGCTTTACAAGTTTTCATCTTCAAAGGTAAAATCTCTTGCATTCTCAGAGCCTGTACAGAATTTCAAGAATTATTCCACTGTAGAATATTTATGGCATTTTAACAGCCATAAATGTATGATAGATATAAGTCCCACTGTTGGAGAATGGGGCATCATCATCAGGGCCGGCATTAGGGGCAAGCAGACCAGGCAGCTGCCTAAGGCCCCTGTTCCTCCGGGGCCCCCAACCAGTGGTGTACCGCTAATAGTGGCACACGTGACCACTATAAGGCCCATGAATAAGAGAGGCCCGGCGCCCCCTCCCTTCTCCCTCGCATTCAACTTATCAGATGATGCTTCCTCTCCCATCAATCCCCCTCTGCATCTGACTCAGCGTGTGCCAGAAGTGGAGCTGATGAGACACTCTGCAGAAGCCAGAGCAATGCGGGAACAAGTAGGAGAGGTAAGTATTGTATGTGTGTTTGCATTATAGTGTGTGTGTTTGCATTATAGTGTGTGTGTGTGTGTGTGTGTGTGTGTGTGGTGTGGGTTGGCTGCACTATACTGTGTGTGTGGGGAGGCTGCATTATACTGTGTGTGGATGGATTGCACTGTACTGCATATGTGGGAAGGCTGCATTATACTGTGTTTGGCGACTGCACTATACTGTGTGTGTGGGCTACACTATACTGTTTGTGGTGTGACTGCACTATACTGTGTATGTGAGTGGACTGCTCTATACTGTGTATGTGGGGAGGCTGCATTATATTGTGTGTGTGGGGGGACTGCACTATACTGTGTACGTGGGGGGACTGCACTATACTGTGTGTGTGGTGGTTGCATGATACTGTGTGTGGTGGGATTGCACTATATTGTGTATTTGGGGAGGCTGCAATAAACTGTATAAAAAAGAAAAAACAGCTCACCTGCAGCAGCATGTAGTGTGAGGAAGCACGGAACTCGTGTAGTTGCACATGTAGTAGATCAAGAAAAAGAAGGTGAACCAGCTTCTAAAATATTTTTCTCCAAAATCTATTGGTTCACAGATAAAACAGGATTAGGCAGGACATAGTTCCCCTAACCAAAAGTAGCAGCAACGCATTTCAAACATGCTAGGTGTTCTTTCTCAAAGCTGAGGGGGCTGCACTATACTGTTTGTGTGGTGGCTGCATTATACTGTGTGTGGGGGGACTGTTTTATACTGTGTATGTGGGAAGGCTGCATTATACTGTGTATGTGGGGAGGCTGCATTATACTGTGTTTGGGAGCTGCACTATACTGTATGTGGAGGCTGCACTATACTGCATGTGCGGGGGCTGCATTATACTGCGTGGGGGGACTGCACTATACTGTGTTGGGCTACATTATACTGTGTTTGTGGGAGCTGGATTATACTGTGAGTGGACGGCTGCATTATACTGTGTGGGGGGGATGCACTATACTGTGCTTGGGCTGATTGCATGATACTGTGAGTGGGGAGGCTGCATTATAATGCATGTGCAGGGGCTGCATTACACTGCGTGGGGGGATTGCACTATACTGTGTTGAGGGGATACATTATACTGTGTTTGTGGGAGCTGGATTATGCTGTGAGTGGAGGGCTGCATTATACTGTGTGGGGGATGCACTATACTGTGCTTGGGCTGATAGCATGATACTGTGAGTGGGGGGGCTGCATTATACTGTGAGTGGGGGGTTGCATTATTCTGTGTGAGGGGCTGCACTATACTGTGTATGGGAGGGCTGCATTATATTGTGTGTGGGGCCACTGCACTATACTGTGTATGTGGAAGGAGCTGCATTACATACTGTGTGTATGTGGCGGATGCATTATACTGTGTGTGGGGGAGCTGCATTATACTGTGTGGGGCTGCATTATGCTCTATGACAGGGCTACATTATACTCTATGAGGGGGCTACATTATATTCTGAGGGGGCTGCATTATACTATATGAGGGGGCTGCATTATACTATAGGAGGGAGCTGCATTATACTCTGAGGGAGCTGCATTATACTCTCAGGCAGGCTGCATTTTACTCTGATGGAGGCTGCATTATACTTTATCAGGGAGTCTGCATTATACTCTATGTGGGGGGCTGCAGTATACCCTGAGTGGGCTGCAGTATACTCTGAGGGGGGCTACATTATACTCCATCAAGGACCATGGTCAGTGCATTATACTACATGTACTATATGGAACCTGCATTATACTGTATCGAGGACTATCTGTACCCATCATTCTATCTCAGCTGGAGTAAAGAGGCCAGGAAAAAAGTGTCGAATTACTTCAATATTGGTGATCATGCTCGTTTACCGGCCTGAACTCAGCGCATGTAACTACAACAGAAATGTTTCTGTGTGATGGTGCAATATGTGAGCATTTGGGGCACCACTTTGTCTAAAACCGGCCGTGCTCATCATGTATGGCTATCAGCGGAGAGGTACACTGATGAGCACACTCGCTGAAAATTTGTTGGAACGCCCATATAAATCAAAAGAGAATAAAGAATAGAGAATAGTAAGCACCTCCTCCTCTCTATTCCTGGGCAGGGCTCATTTGGATATGCCATAAATATATGACATGGAAATACCCCTTGAATCAAAGGGTTCCTATTCATTTCAATGGAGCTAAACTGCAATACCAGATACAACCAGTAGACAGGTGCAGGACTGACCCTCTCAAAACGGGTTTTCCCATCTTACACATTTATACAGTAGCATATTCTGTGTGAAGTACTTCTACGGTATTATTCCATCAACACAAGCCTGGGCTTTAATATCCTATTACAAATCAGTGACAACCTTTCCCAGTCCCATTTATTATGTAACTAAAGGGGGAAGTATAAAATAAGCAGTAATAAAAAACTTCTACACAAGTTCTTTCCATTTCTCTTCTGCACACAGAGTGGAAACCAGTCCTATAGCAGCTTTTGCCTTGCATGTCTACATATCTTACCCATACAACGTCCCCCTCCCAGAACTATTAAAAAGTCCCGGGATCATGAACAAATGTATGGAGGATAAGCGCGATAACCATCAGGAACTTCTGCCGAGTCTGCCGCATCTCAAACCTGTCATTTATAACTGGTGCTGTATAGCAGAGAACATAAACACCAGAAAGAATAACCCAAATAAAGTAGGACCCGGCGGCCGAGCGGTCACATCCTGCTCTGCCGGGGACAAGTCACATTCAATTAAAGCCCAAATTCCTACAATGAACTCACAGCCGATAGAACAAGCACCCACAGAGTGACCTGCTGCAGATTAAAAAAGGAATTTATCTCCTAAAACTGCAGCAAGAATGATCATTTTCTGGATTAACAGAAAACGACATGTGTGCAAAAGTCAGGGCAGCCGGTTAATAAACATGTGGAGGCATTTGGCAAATATTCACAGCAAGGAAAGTGGAACTGGGAAACATTTCAGGGGATTTGACAGATTTTTCATATAACCTTCCGTTTCATTACTGTCCGTCACCAGTGATCAGTGCTCCCCCCCACGTTCAGTTTCAGCTATGTCATTCACGCACCTCCAGCCATGGACATCCAGATTTGGCAGCAGCGAGAGCAGGACTTTGCTACGTGCAGATGTTTTTCCAAGTCATTACAGTTTTATATCTCTTTGCTCTGCAGACTACCCACTTCTCCATTATTACAGCTTTTTTACAGTTGACCTCTCTTTTCCAGACTTTCTCTATAGCAGTCTATGGCAACTATGGAGACAAGGCGGCTTTGTCGTGTTTCTACAGATTTTATTCTGCTGATGTAATTTGGAGTTTTAGCGCCCCAAGTAAAGTATAGCAGCTACCAGAGAATAGTATCATCACCTAGGCAGGAATTGGTAAAACTCTGGGAAGTCAAAGGTTTACATCATGAATAGGTCCCAAAATAAGGGGAAAAAAATCTCCCCGGTCCATGCACTTAAGACCCAGTGTGGATGCACATATATCATCCCTGCAGGGCCGCTCCAGCCATGAGGCGTTGGCCTGAACTGTCTGACATCTGTCCTTGGGGTGACCACCTATCTCACAGACCTGGGTAAGCTTGTCCCCTTGCACTTTTTAGGTATTATCCTGTGTGATGTGTGCTTATTTAATTAATATGGGGGCATCCTTTTTCCGTGGCCTTGTTTTTGCATCATGACTATAATATAATGCCTGATACCCTGCACTGCTCAGGTGGTTATAAGTCGCCCTCTAGGGCAATGGGGATACTCGGTACCGGGTCCGGTCGCACTTAAAGGGAATGTCACGGTGGCTGCGACCCGGTCTGTGGCCCTGGGCGCTCACTTAAAAGGGGAAAGGTCTTTAAGGGGATTTTGGTAATAAAGTTTATTCGTGACGCCACTGGGGTGATGTTGTTGCAGCAAGATGGCGACGCTTCCCACAGGTGAAGCAGGGTCCCCAGGGCTCCCAAGGTGTATGGCAAGGATGGTTGGTTGCCGGTAAATAACGAATGACACAGAGTTGCAGTCTTTTCCTGGTTTACTAATGGCAACAGGCCTCAGTCCAGGGTAGCGGCAACAGGTGCAAAAGGAGTCCAGGCAGCCTGAAAGCAAGTAGTAATCTCCCTTGGCAGGTCAGGTTGGGAGCCTTCTTCTATGCACTGGTTTTCTGGTCCCTTGCTACCTGTAGTTCGCTGGCAAGGTACCCCTTTCTTTCTCCTGTCCTGGGACAGTACTTGCACAGCAGGCAGCTTGAGCTGTTCTCTTGGGGGGGTCTCTGACAGGGTGACAACAGGCTCTATCTGCTGCTGTACCTCAGGTATGGTATGGGCAATTAACATACAGTCCTATGCCCTCCGGTTCTACTGTGGACCTTGCAGTTAGCCACAATCTCGGGCTCCCGGTGCCCGGTTTCTGCGCTCTGGCTCACAGGAGGCCCAATCGCAGCCTCCCTGAGCTCCTAATCACTCCTCTCCCTTCACTGTCTGCTCCAGACTGCACTAACTCCTCCTCCAGACCAGGATGGATATCAGGGAAGTTCCCCTAAAACAGAGTTTTGAGCTCCCCCTTTTGGCCTGGAGTTAGAATATGTTGTGTGTAAGATGTACCTGCCAAAGGGATTCCACCTGTCTTCAGGCATGGCACTACCCTCCCAAAGAGGAAGGCAGCACCACTGATGTACCCAAACTCCTGGGGTGCCACAGTTACCTCTCTTCCTGTCTGTACCTCCGTGGAGTATGGGTTACTTTATTAAATATCAAAAAGAATAAATAAACCACATTAAATAAAGATTTATACTGTTTTTTAGTAAAATTATCACCTGGTACTCCTTTTTCTCCTATTTGCCACTGTATGACATGGGTTGGCAAAATGGCGCTACTCCACTCTCAGACTCAAACACTGCGCACCTGCCTGGCAGGTCTAGGGTGCCAGTGCTATTTTCAGCTGTATGTGTGTCCTCAGAGGCACATCCAGTTGAAAACTACTGCTTAGCAGAGAGCCACAGGCAAGTTGCCCGGCAATACCAATATACGCTACCAGCCTATAAGAGGACAGCAGCAAGGTGACATCAGGCATCCCGCTGCAGGTAGCACAATGACATCACTGCATTGCACAGCCTCTGCTGGGCAATGGAGGAGGAAGAAGGAGCTGCTCAGCTTGGAAGCAGAGATAGGTGAGAGGTATGGTTGTTTTTTCCCGTGCTATGTGAAAGAGAGTAGCACTGAGGGGGACATTATACTGTACTGGGCAACAGAGAAGGAGACATTATTAGTGTATGTGGCAAGAATGGGGAATAAATCAGTGAATGGGGCATGAATGGGGGACATTATTAGTGTATGGGAACCAGAATGGGGGACATTATTACTGTATGGGGTTTCAGCCCATTTTTGGGGTTTTGTGTGAAATTATGTCCAATTTGCCTTTTTTTCTTTGATTTTTTTTTGTGTCGTTCCAATATACACAAAGGAAATAAACATGTATGTAACAAAATACCATATGTGCAATTGAAATAATTTTCTGGGAAAAATACTTAATTTTCTGGAACAATTTCAAGGGTGCCAACATTTCTGGCGACGACTGTATATTAGTGTATATGTCATATACATTGCTGGCTAGTGGTATATACTTATGTACTTTATATGGTTTCTTCATTCTGATATGGAGCGCCCCCAGACGCAGGGCCGCGGGGTACTCGATACCGGGCCTCTCTGCCTCAGTTCTGGGGTTGTCACGGTGGCTAGACCCGGTCCGTGACCCTGTTAAGGGGCGTCCAATGAAAGATGTGATGATGGTGCGTGGTGCAGGTCGCGATGAATAACGAGGACACAGGGTTGCAGTCTCTTTTCCTCTTTACTGAAGGCTTCAGGATCCTCAATCCAGAGCACTGCTAACAGGGCTGTCTGAGACCGGCCGGTCCGAAGGCACATCCAGAGTTCCCTTTGCAGGTGGAATTCAGTGCCTACCTTCTAGCGCCTGTGTGTTGTAGTTCTTCCCTGCTAAGCACCACGGGATAGTCCTCACAACTGTTGTGCCTGTTTCTGATGTTCCCTCTCTCTCCGTCCCCCAGATGATATGGCTAGGACGCACCCGTATGACGGGGTAGGCCTGGAGTTATTCTGGGACCCTAGAGACGCCCCTCTCCCACAATTGCCTCCTTTGTCTTCGTTAGGTGTTTTAGGTGAGACAGACAACCTATAGTTAACTGTCCTGCCACTGTTTGAAGTAATACGTAGAGTCTCTTACTTCCTCGGTGCTCCGGCCACCGGCTACGCGCCTCAGAAGGATGTTGCCACGGTCTTAAGGGCACGACTCCCTCTGATTCTATCTCCTCTGCGCTGTGATCTCGCTTCTCAATTCTCCGCAATATACTCTGCTTTCGTGTCCTTTCTTAGGAGTCTGCCGCTGTAACACTCAAGCACGGCTCCGTGACGTTCTGCATACCTCCCAACTTTTGAAGATGGGAAAGAGGGACAAAGTTTGCGGCGCGCAAATTTTAGGCCACGCCTCTGACCACACCCATTCATAATTAGTCACACCCATATCCACGTCCCAAGCACACCCATTTAGCACTGCTGATCACACTGTTTCATATACAATAGTTATAAACAAAAAAATATGGCCACACAGTGCTCCATACTGTATAATGGCCACACATGAGGCTCCATACTGTATAATGAACACACATGACGCTCCATACTGTATAATGACCGCATGCATACTGTATAATGGCCGCACATGATGCTCCATACTGTATAATGACCGCACATGATGCTCCATACTGTATAATGACCGCACATGATGCTCCATACTGTATAATGACCGCACATGATGCTCCATATTGTATAATGACCGCACATGATGCTCCATACTGTATAATGACTGCACATGATGCTCCATATTGTATAATGACCACACATGATGCTCCATACTGTATACTGGCTGCACATGATGCTCCATATTGTATAATGACCGCACATGATGCTCCATACTGTATAATGACTGCACATGATGCTCCATACTGTATAATGACCCCACATGATGCTCCATACTGTATTATGGCCACAGTTCTCCATACTGTATAATGACATACAGGCACGCAGCTCACACACATGCAGCATCACACACACAGTATCACACATACACACGCAGCATCACAAACGCAGCTCACAAACACATGCAGCTTTGACACAAATGCATCACACATGCAGCCATCACACACACACACAGCCATCACACACACACGCAGTCATCACACACACACACGCAGCCATCACACACACACACACGCAGCCATCACACACACACGCAGCCATCACACACACACACGCAGCCATCACACACACACACACGCAGCCATCACACACATGCAGCCATCACACACACACGCAGCCATCACACACACACGCAGCCATCACACACACACACACACGCAGCCATCACACACACACACACGCAGCCATCACACACATGCAGCCATCACACACACCCAGCCATCACACACACCCAGCCATCACACACACACACACCCAGCCATCACACACACACACCCAGCCATCACACACACACACTCAGCCATCACACACACACACCCAGCCATCACACACACACACCCAGCCATCACACACACACACCCAGCCATCACACACACCCAGCCATCACACACACCAGATACCTCATACACACATGACACACACACAAATGCAGCATCACACATCTCACACACACACACACATCACACACACACACAATCTCCTCTGTGGTGCAGGGGCGGCTGATCTGTCCATGTGCAGCTCTTCAGTTTCTCCGGCTGCTCACAGCTCTGCACTGTCCCGGCACCTCCCCCGTCTCTCCTTCTCTGCCGGGATAGCAGCTAAGAGCAGGAGACGCCAGAGCTCTGTGCACACACCTCAGGTAGTGAGGAGACCCAGCATGTATAAGAAAAAAAAAACAGCCACAAACCTAATCGGGCTCTCTCTACGTCCCGGAAGTGGGCGGGGCTTCACCGGCGGCCGCAAATTCGGGATTTTAAATGCCCGAAGCGGGACAGCGGGACCCCGGTGCCAAAGCGGGACTGTCACGCTGAAATCGGGACGGTTGGGAGGTATGCGTTCTGTCTGTCCTAGGCCGCTGTCAGGATCCCACCCCTGACAGGTCCTCCCTCTAGCTCTCCCCAGCTACTTTCTCCCTAACTTCCTGTCCAACCCCCAGTTTTACCAGAGTGCGAGGAGTGGCCTAATAGATAGAACCACCCCCCCGGTGGCCGGAGTGTGGAGTGTAGTGTGTGTCTGTGATACCTGGTCAGGTGAACTCCTTTAGTGCAATCAGACGTAACATCACTCCCCTTAGTAGCAGAGCGACAATACTGCAACGACCAGGACTCTGGGGCGCTGCAGATACATAATACATGTGTATGGTATAAATTGCTTAATGCTTTTTTTGGATGGGAAGGAGCGCCATCTTAATTTTTGCCAGGCTACAGAAGTTCCCCTTTTAAGGATTCATACTTATGCATCCCAATTTTGCAAAAAACAGCGCGTCTGCAAATTCCTAAACACAAAGTTCATCATGTCATTATTAATCTAGACAAGTAATTGCCACAAGAAATATGTTCCATGTCCCCAGAGAAAACAAACCCTCAGGTCCACAAGTCTCCCATTACAACAATAAACAATGAGAAAATCAGCTCAATCAACAAAGTGACTGAGACTAACGGGCACTGAGCAATGCTGGGACTGTAGACGGGAGCAGCAGAAGTGTTCGGGGACTTAGACACATATCCCTGCCAGAGAATAAATTACAGAGTAATATATATTCCACAGGCATCATCTCTCACACCAGTCACCCATGCACAGGGCAACTTTTAGATCCAGCCAAAAAAGTCTCTAGAAGATTACAGTGATATGGGAAAAGATCTAATTTTCTATTTTCACGTTAATCATTTTAGAAGGAATGTAGGGTTGATGGCATGTGACATGGCAGTAATATATAAGGAGGTAGACGCCCTTAAATGTTAAAGTTGGATAGAATTTGAAATAAAAATGGATTTTTTTTCTTCCTGAAACTGTGCCATTCCTTTCAATAGGCCTGGTATCACCACTTGGTCTCTCTCACGTGAAAAGGGAAGATTTGCAAAGCCATAAAGAGCCCATGGGAAAGACAGGTGCTATTTTGGCACAAAAAAAATATCAAGGTATGTGTCTCAGGGTGTTTGCAACCAATCTCAAGTCTTAAGGCTCCCGCACATAATTAGAGAGAAATTGGATGAACCCACCAATTTTGCTGATCATCTAATTCCGAATGTTAAGTCTGTTAATAGACATCAGCTCAAAAAGGCTACAAACGTAGCACTAGCCACTATGTCAAGCAGGTCCCAGAGAAACTCTGGCCTTCACTTTTGGCCACTACACAGAGACCTGGATTTACAACTGACCCCCCTGGGTTGTGTCAATGAAGTAGCAGCTAGCCTAAAAAAGCGAGCCAGAGGCAAGGATGGTCAAAAAAAGCTGGGTCAGAATCAGGAGGGACAGACCTAGCAACATAATTATAGAACAAAACCACAATCAAAAGAATGGTCGAGGTCAGATATCAGGAAATCAAAATGTACATGAACTCTAAAAGCTTGACTTGTGAAGTCAGCCTAATGTCCAACATGCCCTGAAGAGTTACTGACTCCTGTTCTAATGTTTATGGGGTCTCCCAACTATACCCTTGTATCAGAATAGAGAAGGATCCGAGTAGTTTGAATTCAAAGGCATGACCCTTTTGGTTTCAAGCGAGATAAGCAGCTGTCAGAGGTATCTGGTATCAGCATTCTCCCCTGGTCCAATTGAAAACACAAATGCTTGGCCAAGCTGAATGGTCATGGGTATGGGACAGTTGGGAGAAAAAACTGTCAATGTTAAGCTTAATTGGGGAAGTGGATCCTCCAAGCTCAAGGTCCGGGTGGGCACATCGGCTATAGGGTTGGCGTAGCAGGCAGGTGAGGCATTTAGGAGACAGGTAGCAGAGGTGGACCGGAGGCTGAGGCACTGGAAGCCACAGGCAGCCAGGAGATTTATTGGAGACCGCAGGTTGTAGAGAAACTGAAGGCTGCAGGTGGACAGGAGACAAAAACACCAAAGTCTGATATGTTGTGGTAGAGAGTTCCAGAGTAGGGGGGATGTGCAGGAGAAATCTTGTGTGCGATTGTGGGAAGAGGAGATAAGAGGGGCGTAGAGAAGAAGATCTTGTGAGGATCGGAGGTTGCGTGCAGGAAAGTACCGGGAGACGAGGTCACAGATGTATGGAGGAGACAGATTGTGGATGGCTTTGTATGTCACGGTTAGGGTTTTGAACTGGAGTCTCTGGGTAATGGGGAGCCAGTGAAGGGATTGACAGAGGGGAGAGGCCGGGGAATAGCGGGAGGACAGGTGGATTAGTCAGGCAGCAGAGTTTAGAATAGATTGAAGGGGTGAGAGAGTGTTAGAGAGGAGGCCACAGAGCAGGAGGTTTCAGTAGTCGAGGCGGGAGATGATG
The DNA here is from genome assembly GCF_051348905.1 of Ranitomeya variabilis. NCBI lineage: Eukaryota > Metazoa > Chordata > Amphibia > Anura > Dendrobatidae > Ranitomeya > Ranitomeya variabilis. The sequence continues at coordinate 599,229,102 of NC_135235.1, read as the reverse complement.
ACGGCATGCACGAGTGTTTTTGCAGATTGTTGGTTGAAGAATGTGCGGATCCTCGAAATGTTTGAGTTGAAGTCGGCAGGTGGTGGAGAGGACTTGGATATGTGGTTTGAAGGAGAGATCAGAGTCAAGGATTACCCTGAGGCAGCGAGCTTGTGGGACTGGGGAGAGTGAGCAGCCATTTACTTTAATGGATAGGTCTGTTGGGGGGTCAAGTGAGATGGGGGAAAGATGATGAATTGTTTTGTCTATATTAAGTTTTAGAATTCTAGCGGAGAAGAAGGATGAAATAGCAGACAGACATTGTGGGATTTCTGGTTAGTATGGAGGTGATATCTAGTCCAGAGATGTAGATCTGTGTGTCTTCTTCATAGATGTGATACTGAAAGCCATCTATATAAAGTATATAGACAGCGTTTCTGCAGCCACTTTATGTCAAAAGTTGCAGTTGTACTGTTTTCCATTGATATTCATTTTGGAGGAGCCTTTTACTACTTCCTGCCAAATCGGGAAGAAATATCGGGAAGAACAGCACCCAAGGTCAGTGGGACCCTTGTATTTTCAGCATATACAAATGCAGTGCACAGAGGAACTCTATGCCGGATGACTGGAAACCTTATCTGATCAGAAAAAACAGATGTAGATAGATGCGGTGATATAATATTTTATTGAGGAATATGTATATTTGTGACCGTGGAGCAACATCATTGTGATATGCACGATGTTAGGTGTGGTCCACAGATAGGCTGACTGGTAAGTCTGGCAGACCTGCTCTCTATGTAGGCACACGAAGAATGTGAAGGGAATAACATATGACAGAAACAAAATCAAGATCCCCATCTGTAAAAGTATACAACACCAGCACCCACAAATAAACTCCAGTCTGCTGTGTGTTTTGTCTCGTGTGTGCAGCATAACGTATACAGTGGTCTCTGCCCGGTGTGTGATTACATGTCAGAAAGGGAAACACATTGCACTTGGCTCCAAATATCCAAATAATGTGGGTTTACATTTCAATATTTTGCGAAACCAAGCATCTTCTGAGTAAAGAATTTGCAGTTTGCCGCATAAATGATTATGAAACCTGATTACTGAAAGCACAGAAGCGGCTATGGGCCTAACTCTGAAATCACTTGGCAAGGTGACGACTGTCACCAATAAGTGGACAATTTACCTATTTTATTCCCACTGCTCCCCTGAGTATTCTGTTTTAGTTTTTTTTTTTTTTTTTTTTTTAAATCTGCCATACAGTTTCAGAGATAAAGCTTTTTTATTTAGTGCTATGGTCTTTATCAAGAGGTCATTGCTAGAATAAGATCATCAATATCCGATGGTGGCTCCCCGTCCTACTGCTTTTTGCAGCTCCTGGTGAAGCCAGATATACACAGGAAACAGCGAAACATCACTGCTCCTTAAATTGTACGATGGCCGTCCTGGCATGCGTCAGCTCAATTCCCATTTAGGTAAATGGGAGCTGATCTGCAGAACCCAAAATAGCCAGTACATAGAGTACGGAGCACTATACACTGTGTACATGTGTACATCTGGCTGTGGCAGGAGCTACAAAAACGAAATTGGTGGGGGTACATGGATAGAAAAGTCCTGGAAACATCCTTAAGGGTATATTCATACGAGGCGTTTTTGCTGCGTTTTTTCTACAGCAAAAACCTGAGTTGGCAAGAAAAATGCTGGGTAAAATATGCATGTTTTGCATGTGTTTTTGCTTTATTAGAATAGGTAAAACACGTTGCACAAATGCTGAAAGAATTGACACTGCAGATTTAAAAAAACGGCCAGCAGCTCAAAAAACACAAGGAAAAAAACAAGTGTTGTCATGAGATTTTATAAAAATCTCATTCACTTTGCTGATACTGTAAAATGCAGCAAGAAAACATTGCAAAAACTCCATGTGTGAACATACCCCAACACAATGTACACAGCAGCATCACAATCATGTGATGCTGGTGGTTATACAATCATGTGATGCTGGTGGTTATTAGAGCCAGGTCACAGCAGTTTGTGACCTGTCAATGAGTCTATGAGAACCCGAACAAGGCCAGAACAAGGCTCTAATAGACTAACATTGAGATCTTTCGACAATTACCTCTGGCTTTCGGACATTGAGAAGTTGTGCTCAAAAGATGGTGATGTTGGACCACAGCGGCGCCGGAAAGAGATGAAGATGGCACCTCATATGTATAAGACTAGGCTCAGAGAACTTGGATTAGTAGCACCACTTCTTGATTGATAGTGGAGAGCAGAGGTGACAATATGCAGCAGAGCCTCTGTCGCCAATGTCATGAAACAGGGTCAGTAACAGCAGGGAGAAGTAAAGAAGAACCGAGGACTGCAAGTGCACAGATCATTCCACCTGTGCACTTGCGGGGCTAATTTGCATATGAATAAAAGATTAATTTCAGTGCTTGGGAGCACCAGGTCATGACGAAACAAGCATCTCTGGAAAGGTTTTACACGGTCCTATGCTGCAGCACTTCTGTTTGCCTAAGGCAATCCATTTCTTATTGTAGGTGACATGGATACAACTACTCAATGTAGGCAGGGTAAGTGCAAAAAAGAATGCATTACACTTGTACCCTCAGGATCCGCTGCTACCACTGATTGTCTGTGAATGCCTTTTGTAGAAAAGTTGAGAACAGCACAGAAAGCTTAGAGAAGGTCCGGGGGGTCTGGCACACATTGCACAGAGCCGTGGCGGATAAGTGACACTTGGTGGGCAGCTGCCAGCCAGGAAAAACTGTTCCTGGCTCTAATTTTTCCAAACAAATCAGGCCGGATTTATCCAATACTAGCATTTACTGAGCTCATTGGCAAGCACTGCATTAACTTGAATAGGATAAATAATGCCAGTCTCTGATTAACCATAAACGATCCAGGGGGAGGAAGTTACAAACAAGATTCGCTAACCCAAAACAGACAATTATAAAGGGAACAGCATTGTGTTGTACAGTTTACCGTACTCTATAAAGCGAAGGAGAAACCTAGAGAGGGCCCCTATTATTGGGTTTCTAATACGGTCAAAAGTGCCGATGATTAAGGTAATTGGAGATTAGAGACCAAGCACGATTATATATGAGCATTAATGATACATTAATCAATGTACTGAATGTTACAAAATATGAAAAAATAGCATTTTCTTATTCATCTTCTTTTCCCTGCTCAGTGTTGTGCTTTATTTTGTATGCCATAGGGAGTAAGGGATATGACAACAGCTCTGAGCACCTTTATATCCTATTCCAACCTATGAAAAATATAACTACTATAATACTGCCCCAGTGTACAAGAATATAACTACTATAATACTGCCCCTATATTCAAGAATATAACTACTATAATACTGCCCCTATGTACAAGAATATAACTACTATAATACTGCCCCTATGTATAAGAATATAACTAATATAATACTGCCCCTATGTACAAGAATATAACTACTATAATACTGCCCCTATATTCAAGAATATAACTACTATAATACTGCCCCCTATGTACAAGAATATAACTACTATAATATTGTACCCTATGTACAAGAATATAACTACTATAATACTGCCCCTATATACAAGAATATAACTACTATAATACTGCCCCCATGTACAAGAATATAACTACTATAATACTGCCCCTATGTACAAGAATATGACTACTATAATACTGCCCCCTATGTACAAGAATATAACTACTATAATATTGTACCCTATGTACAAGAATATAACTACTATAATACTGCCCCTATATACAAGAATATAACTACTATAATACTGCCCCATGTACAAGAATATAATTACTATAATACTGCCCCATGTACAATAATATAATTACTATAATACTGCCCCTATATACAAGAATATAACTACTATAATATTGCCTCCTATGTGCAAGAATATAACTACTATAATGCTGCTCCTATGTACAAGAATATAACTACTATAATACTGCCCCCATGTACAAGAATATAACTACTATAATACTGCCCCTATATACAAGAATATAACTACTATAATACTGCCTCCTATGTGCAAGAATATAACTACTATAATACTGCCTCCTATGTGCAAGAATATAACTACTATAATGCTGCTCCTAAGTACAAGAATATAACTACTATAATACTGCCCCTATGTACAAAAATATAACTACTATAATACTGCCCCTATATACAAGAATATAACTACTATAATACTGCTCTTATGTACAAGAATATAACTACTATAATACTGCTCCCATTTACAAAAATACAGCTACTATAATACTGCTCCATATGCAGAAGAGTATAACTATCATAATACTGCCCCTATGTACAAGAATATATCTACTATAATACTGCCTCCTATGTACAAGAATATAACTACTATAATACTGCTCCTATGTACAAGAATATAACTGCTATAATACTGCCCCCTATGTACAAGAATATAACTACTATAACACTGCTCCCTATGTACAAGAATATAACTACTATAATACTTCTCCCTTTTACAAAAATATAGCTAATATAATACTGCTCCCTATGCTTAAGAATATAACTAACATAATACTGCCCCATGTACAAGAATATACAGTGCCTTGCAAAAGTATTCGGCTCCCTGGAACTTTTCAACCTTTTCCCACATATCATGCTTCAAACATGAAGATACCAAATGTAAATTTTTGGTGAAGAATCAACAAGTGGAACACAATTGTGAAGCTGAACGAAATTTATTAGTTATTTTAAATTTTTGTGGAAATTCAAAAACTGAGAAGTGGTGTGTGCATTATTCGGCCCCTTTAACTAAATACTTTGTTGCGCCACCTTTTGCTGTGATTACAGCTGCAAGTCGCTTGGGGTATGTCTCTATCAGTTTTGTACATCGAGAGACTGAAATTCTTGCCCATTCGTCCTTAGTAAACAGCTCGAGCTCAGTGAGGTTTGATGGAGATCGTTTGTGAATAGCAGTTTTCAGCAATTTCCACAGATTCTTGGTTGGATTGAGGTCTGGACTTTGACTTGGCCATTCTAACACCTGGATACGTTTATTTGCGAACCATTCCATTGTAGATTTTGATTTATGTTTGGGATCATTGTTTTGTTTGAAGACAAATCTCCATCCCAGTCTCAGGTCTTTTGCAGACTCCAACAGGTTTTCTTAAAGAATGGTCCTGTATTTGGCTCCATCCATCTTCCCATCAATTTTAACCACCTTCCCTGTCCCTGCTGAAGAAAAGCAGGCCCAAACCATGGCTGACACCACCATGTTTGACAGTGGGGGTGGCGTGTGTTGCCTTTATGCCAAACATATCGTTTGGCATTGTTGCCAAAAAGTTTGATTTTGGTTTCATCTGACCAGAGCACCTTCTTCCACATGTTTGGTGTGTCTCCCAGGTGGCTTGTTGCAAACTTTAAAGGACATTTTATATGGATATCTTTGAGAAATGGCTTTCTTCTTGCCACTCTTCCATAAAGGCCAGATTTGTGCAGTGTACGACTAATTGTTGTCCTATGGACAGACTGTCCCACCTCAGCTGTAGATCTCTGCAGTTCATCCAGAGTGATCATGGGCCTCTTGGCTTCATCTCTGATCAGTCTTCTCTTTGTTTGAGATGAAAATTTAGAGGGACGGCCGGGTCTTGGTAGATTTGAAGTGGTATGATACTCCTTCCATTTCAATATGATCGCTTGCACAGTGCTCCTTGGGATGTTTAAAGTTTTGGAAATCATTTTGTATCCAAATCCGGCTTTAAACTTCTCTACAACAGTGTCACGGACCTGCCTGTTGTGTTCCTTGGTCTTCATGATGCTCTCTGTGCTTCAAACAGAACTCTGAGACTATCACAGAGCAGGTGCATTTATACGGAGACTTGATTACACACAGGTGGATTATATTTATCATCATTAGGCATTTAGGACAACATTGGATCATTCAGAGATCCACAATGAACTTCTGGAGTGAGTTTGCTGCACTGAAAGTAAAGGGGCCGAATAATATTGCACTCCCCACGTTTCAGTTTTTGATTTTCAACAAAAATTTAAAATAACCAATAAATTTCATTCAACTTCACAATTGTGTTCCACTTGTTGTTGATTCTTCACCAAAAATTACATTTGGTATCTTTATGTTTGAACCATGATATGTGGGAAAAGGTTGAAAAGTTCCAGGGAGCCGAATACTTTTGCAAGGCACTGTAACTACCATAATACTGCCCCTATGCACAAGAATATAACTACTATAATATTGCCCCTATGTACAAGAATATAACTACTATAATAATGTCACGGGGAGACTAGGTGAGCGAGAGCTAATAACCCGGGCCCCTGCAATTTCCCTCAGACTAGGGAAATCCTGACTGACCCTCTACCTGGAGTTTACACTGATGGTGTGCATGTCCAGGCCTCGAACCTCACCCTGTCTCCTGTTTCAACCCTAGGCTGAAACCTCCGCCCACCACCCAGTGAAGAGATAATACACCAATACCCACAGTTAGCACAGACAAGGATAAAGGAAAATATACACCAAGCCGCAGTCACTCAGGAATACACTATAAATGTGCAGGGCAAAATAAATACAAATATAGGAAGGAGTAAATAAGACTAAGGAAAATACACCACCAGCAACGAATCTCCAACAACCAGCTCTCCACTCCAGACCGAGATAACAACGCACAAGACAGAAGCTATAATCGGCGACGCCCAATGATCAGGAGAACTATTTAAAGGCAATGGGCATGGCCCAGCTTCCAATCCGAGGATCAGGTAAATTAACCCCGGAACAGCTAGATAAAATCTAGCCGACGCCATGAGCAAATGGTGGTCAAAAGTGGAATTACCGCTGTCTGTCGAACGACCTGGTCTGAACAGCGTCCGACATGACAAATACTGCCCCTATGTACAAGAATATAACTACTATAATATTGCCCCTATGTACAGGAATATAACTACTATAACATGCCCCTATGTACAAGAATATAACTACTATAATACTGCTCCTAGGTGCAAGAATATAACTACTATAATACTGTCCCTATGTACAAGAATATAACTACTATAATACTGTCCCTATGTACAAGAATATAACTACTATAATACTGCCCCTATGTACAAGAATATATCTACTATAACATGCTCCTATGTACAAGAATATAACTACTATAATACTGCTCCTAGGTGCAAGAATATAACTATTAAAATACTCCCTCAGAAGAATATAGAAGAATGTAGAAAAATATAAGCACCTTAATACTGCTCCTTATACACAATAATATGGAAATATATGTATCATGATCAGACTGCACACGCCATGTAATGCGATAACATACAAGTCATATCATTCCTAAATGACGCCTGTCTCTCTGATATAAATATTAGGACTCTGTTCACATTTGCCTTAGAAGTTCTGTCGGGAATAGAAGAACAACACTATTTTTCCAATCAGAAATATGGACTCCAGAACGGCACTAATTATTAGTTGGCGTAAACAGAACTTAAAAATATATAGATTGTTTTGTTAATAGGTATAAACTGTCTTTTTCACTCACAGGACCAATTCTAGCGACAGAGGCTCACTCTGTTTCCTAAATTGCTTAAACGTCACCATTTCAGTGAGATTCCTCAAGCAAACAATTCAGAGGATAATAAATGAGGTGTCCCTGACAGTCTCTCACATAACAATCTATTCTTAGAAGAATATGTGACCAAGAGAGGCTGTTACCACCACTGCGCCAAAGATTGTGCAGCTTTCACCACCATCAGATGTGCTGCTGCGGAAATGAATAGTAATCATCCTGTAACGTTTATCATTGTGCATTAGAGGGGTACGGAAGTTTTCCAATTGTGCAAAAATAATGGGAAAGTATCCAGTGGTCACGACATAGTTTGCATCCAGCAACTAGATTATTGATACCCGCCATGTATTTCCCATTTGCATAAGCAGGGCAGATTACAGTTTAAAGGGAATCGTCAGCAGGTTTTTGTTATGGAATCTGAGAGCAGCATGATGTAGGGGCTGACAGCCTGATTCCAGCAAAGAATCACTTACTGGACTGCTTGATGCAGTTTTGATTAAATCCCTGTTTTCTTTGCTGTAGATGGAGCAGTGCACAAATGCTGAGCTGTATATAACCCCGCCCACTGGACTGCCTGGCACATGACACCTATTCCTGTAGTGATAATCTCCTGGTCATAAAACACTGATTGTATTGAAACTACAGCAATCTGCTGAGCAGGTGACACATACTTTGAATCAGGGGATCTGCCCCTACATCATACTGCTTTCACATTACATAGCAAAATCCTGCTGACAGATTCCATTTAAGAATTGGTATCATTTTATTATGCAAATGGCAGTAAGAAACTCAGCTTACAACCTAGTCCACACTCTAGACTTGGTAAATCTCCTTGCATTAGCATATTTCCATGGGGATGCAATGTCCAAGAGTAGGAAGTTCTATAGAAAGGGGACAATGCTGTAGTACGTAAGAAGCAGAGACTGGAGGACTGTGTTGGGGGTCCGGGAAATCGTCACTTTCTCAGACCTCAGGATTCCAACCACCCTTATGGCTCATTCAGACATCAGTTTTTCACAGATCGAAATCATACCTATTTTAGTCTTTGAGGCTGTTCACATGTCCATGTATTTTTGCAGACTGAGTGGTCCACACCAAATCATGGCGACATGTCCAATTTTGATCCAAGTCACAGAGCAAATTTGACAACGAAAATCTATCGGTCAGTGAAGAGAAAAATCAGACAACGCTCTGATGCCATACGTGTGCTGTCCATTTTTCATTAACTGATAGGAGAAGCTTGAGAAACCTCCATCAGTTTTATTTTGCATAGGAGAAAATCTGATGAAACACCACTTAGGTCTGAATGAGCTCTCAGGCCGGTTTCACATGTCCATGGATGGACGTCGAGCGAAGGCATATTGAGTTCAATTCAGGAGACCAATGGCCGGTCCAGATATTATTATCCATACTTGGACTGTAAATATCAGATTAGGTTTGAGAAATTACAACATTCATGGAGTTGTTTTCTTTTTTGGTGAAGGGAACTGGACCAACTAATACACTTACCAAGTTCACAACATTAAAGAGGTTGTCTGGTACTTTAAGGCTGCTGTTACACTAGCAGTATTTGGTCAGTATTTTACCTCAGTATTTGTAAGCCAAAACCAGGAGTGGGTGATAAATACAGAAATGGTGGCGTGTTTCTATTATACTTTTCCTCTGATTGTTCCACTCCTGGTTTTGGCTTACAAATACTGAGATAAAAAACTGACCATTAAAATACTGCTAGTGTGACGGCAGCCTTACCCTTTTGAGATGAAGCCTGTTTTCACTTTAATGACCAGGCCAATTTTTACAATTCTGACCACTGTCACTTTATGAGGTAATAACTCTGGAATGCTTCAACAGATCCTGGTGATTCTGACATTGTTTTCTCGCAACATATTGTACTTTACGATAGCGGTAAAATTTCTTCGATATGACTAGGGTTTATTTGTGAAAAAATGGAAATTTGGCAAAAATGATGAAAATTTCGCAATTTTCAAAAACTTTTGTGTATGCCCTTAAATCAGAGAGTCATATCGCACAAAATACCGGTACTTAATAAATAACATTTCCCTCATGTCTGATTTACATCAGCACAATTTTGGAAACAATTTTTTTTGTTAGGAAGTTATAAGGGTTAAAAGTTGATTAGCAATTTCTCATTTTTAGAACAAAATTTGCAAAGCCATTTTTTTTGGGACCACCTCAAACTTGAAGTGACTTTGAGGGGCCTATATGACAGAAAATGCCCAAAAATTACACCATTCTAAAAAAAAGTTCCCCTCAAAGTGCTCAAAACCACGTTCAAGAAGTTTTCTCAGGAAAAAATTCTCAGGAATTTTTGGAATGTGGAAAGAAAAAATAAACATTTTCTTTTCTTTCACAAAAATTTTCCTTTAGATCTCATTTTTTTTTACTTTCGCAAGGGTAACAGGAGAAAATGGAAAATACATTTTGTTGTGCAATTTCTCCTGAGCATGCCAATACCCCATATGTGGGGGAAATCTTCTATTTGTGCGCACGGCAGGGCTCGGAAGGGAAGGAGTGCCATTTGATTTTTTTAATGTGAAATATGCTAGAATAATTAGCGGACGTCATATCATGTTTGGAGAGCCCCTGATGTGCCTAAGAAATGAAAATCCCACAAGTGACACCATTTTGGACACTAGACCCCTTTGGGAACTTATCTAGATATGTATTGAGCATCTCGAACCAACAGGTGCTTTACAGAAGTTTATAGCGTAGAGTCGTGAAAATAAAAAAAATCACCTTTTTCCCAAATAAATCTTATTTATGCCCAATATTTTGCATTTTCATAAGGTTAACTGAAAGAAGAGAAGAGAAATTTCTCTGTACACTGTTGTAGAATTTCTCCTGAGTACGCTGATACCCCATATGTGGGGGAAAACTACTGTTTAGGCGCACGGCAGGGCTTGGAAAGGAAAGAGCGCCATTTGACTTTTTGAATGCAAAATTTGATAGAATAATTAACGGACGTCATGTCGCGTTTGAAGAGCCCTTGATATGCCTAAACAGTGGAAACCCCCCACAAATGACACCATTTTGCAAACTAGACCCCTTAGAGAACTTATCTAGATGTGTATTGAGCACCTTGAACTCCCAGGTACTTCACAGAAGCTTATAACATTAAGCGGTAAGAATAAAAAAAAATCACATTCTTCCCATAAAAATCTTTTTTAGCTACAAATTTTGTATTTTCACAAGGGCAAAAGGAGAACATGGACCACAGAGTTTGGTTTGCAATTTCTCCTGAGTTCACCGATACCCCATATGTGGTCGAAAACTACTTTGAGGCACAGTGCAAAGCTCAGAAGGGAATTAGCGCCATATTACAGTGCAGATGTAATCTCCATAAGGGACCCCATTTTGAAAATTATAACCCTTTGGCAATTTATCTACAGATGTAGTAATGATTTTGACTCCATGGGTGTCTTCCAGAAACAGGCAGCAGTGGATGTTGCTGAGTGAAAATTGCAAACTGCCGTTGTAGTGACCAGTTCGCTGTAGTGACCAGTACATTATGCCCAGCTTATGCTTCTGGAGACACGCACCTGTAAATTAGGCGGGCTCTCATCACTATCGAAATGCGAAACAAGTGGGTCCTATATGTGTTTTAGGCACACTGGGGCTCAGAAAGGATGGGAGCATTTGGATTTGGGAGGGGAGAATTTGCTGAATTTCTTTTGTCGGGTGAGGAGCCATTTCGCTTTTCCAGAGCCTTTGTACTACCAGTAACGTGGAAGCCCCCTATATTTCAGTTAACAAATGATGTACCTGAGTGGGGACTTGCTTTTTTTGTGGAATGAGTTGAAGCTTTTATTGGGAACATTTTACATAACGTTAGGGATCACAGTTATCCGGCGCTCTACGCAACCAGCAATTCAGGAATTGCTTTTTTCTTTTATACCGTTCCACGTGTAGTAAAATTAATAAGGCAGCTTTATTCTTCAGGTCAGGATGATTACAGCGATACCTCATTTATATCCTGTTTTTATGTTTTGACGCTTTTACACAATAAAAACTATTTTATAGAAAAAATAATTATTTTTGCACCACTCTATTCTAAGAGCTATAACTTTTTTTATTTTTCTGCTGATGGAGCTGTATGGCGCCTTATTTTTTTGCGGTACAAGATGATGTTTTCAGCAGTACCCGTTTTATTTACATCAGTCTTTATGATTTAGTTTTATTGCACTTTTTGTTTGGCGGTATGATGATAAAGCATTGTTTTTTGCCTCGATTTTTTAAAAAAAAAAAAAACAGTGTTCACTGAAGGGGTTAACTAGTGGGACACTTTTATAGAGTGGGTTGTTACAGACGCGGCGATACTAAACATGTGTAATTTTATTGTTTGTATTTTTAGTTACATACATGTATTTATTTGAAAAATATTTATATTTTTTTTTTCTTTATTTGGGGATTTTAAAAAAATATATATTTTTACCCATTATAATTTTTTTTTTTTACTTTATTGCATTGTCCCAGTATGGGACATCACTATATAATGTCAGATCACTGATCTGACACTTTGTACAGCACAGTTTCAGATCAGCAATCTGACAGGCAGGGAAGGAGGCATGCCAGTGCCTGTTCTCAGCAGGCGCTGACAAGCAACCTCCCTGCAGGACCCGGAAGGACCTGCGGCCATCTTGGTGCAACCCCTGCACCTGTTGTAGTTATACCCCTGCCTCTACCTATCAGATCTTCCTGATGCAGGTAGGATGTTATCAGTACGGAGCTGCACAGCACAGCTCTGTCACCTGCATGGCAAAAGTGGCTAAATACTGCAAATTCGCCCCTATACGAATAGCGGTTGATCTGCAGTACCCCACTATAGCCACTATGCAGTTGACGGCGCTGTGCTTTTCTGCTCCGCAACTAAAGCACATCCAGCCATTCGCGAGTTGATAGCAACCCCCAAATTATAATAAAGATGACCTATCCTAAGTAGGGATGAGCACACCAGTGGAAGTTCGGGTGCTGGTACCCAACCCGAACTTTATTCCAAAGTTTGGGTACCATAACTGTACCTGAACGTAAACCAGAACACGAACCCCATTGAAAAGAATGGGGGCCTGAACTTTTGAGCTGAAAAATTCTCTCTCTCTCTCTCATGTGAGACAATCGGATCACACTCTGACAAAGTTGGATCCGAGTGTCATTAGCATAATCATCCTTATTCTCTTGCATAAGAAAATATACTGTAGTGCAAGTGAGCCCTTAAAGTACCCGACATCTCCTTGAAGGGTATATCACCACTATGTGGTTAAGCTGAGGATCTGGTGGTTTTTAGCCAATATAGGTGAAATGCTTGATCGGTAAAACACATGTGATTGTGGCCACAGATGTGTGCTCGGCGCCCTCGCATGAGATCCAGCGTAAATCCGAGCACCTGTGACACCTACGTCATCCCCAGCTCCTCCTCCATACTAGCACATAATAACAGATACTCCCACTGTCCGTGCTGCCCCGGCGTGCTCACAGTTACCACCGCCGCAGCCCCAACACCACCCTCATTATTAGGGGGGCAACCGCTGCATTCTCGTACCCTCAATCTTCAAGACTGTCCTAAAGCCCCCGTCTCACTAAGCGAGATCGCTAGCGAGATCGCTGCTGAGTCACAAGTTTTGTGACACAACAGCGACCTCAGTAGCGATCTCGCTATGTGTGACACGTAGCAGCGACCAGGCCCCTGCTGTGAGATCGGTGGTCGTGTCGGAATGGCCTGGACCGTTTTTTGATCGTTGAGGTCCCGCTGAGTAGCACACATCGCTGTGTTTGACACCTTACCAACGACCTCGTTGACGACTCAGACACTGAATCGTCATAATAGCTCCCATGTGACATCGTTGTACAGGTCGCTACAGGTCGCTGGTGAGATGTCAAACAGTGAGATCGCAGCAGCGATCGTTGGGAAGATCTCACTGTTTGACATCTCACCAGCGACCCATAGCAACGCAGCAACGATCCCTGACAGGTCGTATCGTTGTCGGGATCGCTTTAGCGTCGCTAAGTGAGACGGGGCCTTAAACACACGATGTGACCAGCGTCAGAGGAAAGCTCTCAGGACACAAGTTTCCTCTTGCACAACTTAATTTTTCCTAACTTTTGTGTATTTGGCATCAACTTCAGCAGCAAAATAAAAGATTCCAGGGGTTTTCCTGCTTTTTCACACAGTTTAAACTTCAATTGCTTCACATTTTTGTCATCTCTGCTGGTGAAAAGCGAAGGGCAGCCACAGAAGAAGACTTCTCACAGCTCACGCTTTGCTACAATTGTATGAAGTCTGGACAATGCTCAATAGACAGGGGCGTAACTATAATAGGTGCAGAGGTTGCAATTGCACCTGCACCTGGACCCTGGAGCTTAGGAAGCACAAAAGTTGGAACATATGAAAAGACCACTAAGAAATATTACTCCACTGTCAATAGACCAAATCTTTCTACTGTCCTCCAGTGAAGGATTGATTACATTCCGAGAGAGACTACTCACACAGGTGTATGGCTCGTCACCCTGTAAAGGTCGGGTCCCGCGTAGCAGTTGCTTCATGCTAGCTCCTAGACTATGTTTCTGCCCACTTGCATTTGAGATTCAGACCATAGTGATGGCCGATTGGCGCACAATTCTGTTTCAATGCACTGTCTGACCGTACCCCGTGGCTGGGTTCACATAATACGGGTTTTTTTGCCACGATTTTCCAAAAATGTGGTAAAAAATCACTTAATTTTTACCATGTTTTTGGAATATTTCAAAAAGAAACACACTGTGTGAATACGACGTAAAAGTCTCAGCAACTTTCTCAACTGCATGGCCATTAACAATAAGTAATCCATTTGGAAGCATTACCGCTACGTGGGACCTAACCTTTTTAGCAACTATTTTAGAGCTGCAATTTTGTTTAAACAAATGGACAAATTGCATGCAAATCGCAGTCGTATGTGACATGTAGTAAGTGACTTATGACCAGGGACAGAAAATCTTCCACACCTGAATCATTTACGATTCTGTGTCACAGTCACAATAGGTCGCAGTGCGACACTAAAAGAATCAATAGATGCAACGCGACATCACAATCTCAATGTAGCGCGACATATATAGCCCCGGCCAGCCTTGTAGGGTTGGTGCGACCTCACTTGCCAAAGCAACTGTCAGACCCCCGGCACAAATCATGCATGTGTCCTATTCTAAAAAGTCCATCCTACAGTCTACGTCGGATGTCTCTCAACGCTCAGTGAGGAAATGAGAGACACTGCGGAACCTCTTTAATTAATTTTGAGTTGTAAACCATGTTCTATTTGCTGACAATAAGCAGAAATACTGGAAATAGAAAGCAACCATAACAAAAGTGCAATAAAAGTTTCAGAACTTTTCAATCAATGACAGGAGCACTCGCTGCCTTCCAAGTCTTAAAACGTCTCGGTTACGCTTTTCAGTTCCGCGTCTTCCTCCAGCACCAGTGCATCTGTGATTAATTGGGTCATGAGCGCCCAGTGTTACTCGCTGATCATACTAATTCAGGACCCCCATAACTAAGTCTCTTACGTCTTGTCCCATACAGCTCTCGGGGGTAGAAGGACAGCGTGTGGCACTTACCGACCGATCGATCTCCTGGGCTTCAGCTTGTACGTGTATCCGATTCGGGCAGTATTTGGCCTCCGGAGCAGCGCTGCTTATTTGGCGTTGTCATACATGCAATGCGCAGATAACAGCCTTATCATGAAAGCCAGCTCAGCACATGTCAAGAGCAAGCAGCACTTCTATGAAAATGTACATAGTGCAGGGAAAATCTAGGAGGGGGAGAGAAGGATGGAGGAGGAGGAGGGAGGAGGGTGCTCACTCTGTACCTCTGTCACACTGATGGGAGTAATAGGCACCCCCACTGTGGATCCCTCCCCGCCACTACCCCCCTAAACCTGGCATGGCGACTGGGAAAGTGCAGCTAATTGGAAGGACATGCAGAACTTGTAACCATGTCAGGAGCCCTCTGCTATCAATCACGCACCATATGAAGCTGGCTTTCGCCTATGGTGTTCGCTGGCGAGTAGACGACAGACGATGATTTTTTTCTTTATTTACTTGGGTTTTGCACAATGCTTAATCACAAACAGACGATCTAAGGGGGAAAAAAAACAGTAAAAAGAATACACAAGCTCCCTCCTTCTCCTAACCGGATCCTTATAAAGAATTTTATTCTGCACTAGTAAACTCTTTCATTGCCGGGGTCACATTCATAATGCAAGTGCAACTACTTACCAGGGGCTGTTCAGGATGCCGGTCATTCACCAGTTGTAAATCTGCACAGACCATAATGGAACTCACCTAAAAGGCCAACGGGGGGCGGCGGAGGTGCTCGCCTGCAGAGGTACATGACAATTAAGTGATCTGTAGGCGAAAAAAAGAGAATAAGACAGGGGTAACGAATATATCTATTAATGCAGAGATTCCCCTAGGCTGCAGGATGCCAATTATAAAGGGGGTTTCCAATCTTTTGTAAATAAAGTGTTTTTTTTTAAGATTCAGATATAAGCAGAAAAAAATACTTATATACATAGAGAATAGGGGTTCCAAAAAATGAAGAGGCCTCAGATCTGAATCAGCAGTGGGACCCTTAAGGGTATGTGTCCACGTTCAGGTTTGCTTCAGGCTTTGGTCAGGATTTTATGCAAGTAAAATCCTGACCAAAAATGCACCTGAGGTCACTGGCAGGTCACCTGCGGTGTTCCTGCGTGTTTTGCTCATTGTAGCAACATGCTGCGTTCTTAACAAATGCACCGCATGTGCGTTTTCGCGGGAAAAACGCATGCGTTTTTTCCTGCACAGTGGAGACGGGATTTCATTAAATCCCCTCCACTATGCTGTAACATCTGGACGCTGCGTTTTTGACGCTGCGGCTCAGCGCTGCGTCAAAAACGCAGCGTTTCCTGAACGTGGACACATACCCTAAGGGTGTGTGTCCACGGTCAATAAACGCTGCTTGTTTGACGCTGCGCAGAGCTGCAGCGTCAAACACGCAGCGTCCAGATGTTCCAGCATAGTGGAGGGGATTTTTTTAAATCCCGTGTCCACTGTGCGTGGAAACCCGCACGCGGCGCCCTGGGCCTCCGGACATGCTGCGCGTCTTTTCAGATCGCAGCATGTCCGTTCACCTTGCGGGGACGCAGCGTCCCCGAAAGGCATAACACAGGGCCCTATGGGAGGGGTGCGATGATCCCGGATGTGTACAGTTAACACATCCGGCATCATCGCGTCCCAGAAGGGGGCGGGGCTTAGCGCCGAGCGGCTTCGCCGCTCCGGCGATACCGCCGGCCATCCTGAACGTGGACACGCAGCCTAAGGCTTCGCTCCCACGATGAGCTTTTTGGTGAGTTTCTGATGTTGCAGATTTGCTGCACCTATTAAGTTACTTGCATTTTCTCAAAAATATACAGCGTGAAAAGCTCATTGTTGGAACATAGCCTTACTATTTCTCACTCCAGAGCAGCGCTCCCGGTCTTCCGCTATGTAAGAAATTGAAGCATCTCCCCATTTCAGATCCCTGCACAGACTGTAGCGCCACTATGCAGGAAAAATCTAGGCACATAGCTTATTCAAAGGCAAGGGCCCTTCAGTTTTAGGATCATAGGGGGCCCAGTGGTCAGCAAATTCCCCAATTTTTAAAGTAATGGCGTATCCTAGCGATATGCTATCACTTCATAAGATGGAAATAACCCTTTAGATTTCTCTTACTTTTTTCCTTTGAACCTGCCCTGTCCCCCAGCAATGCTCTTGTATTTACAGACGGACTCATTTAAGCGGTCACTCCATGGACTCCATTGTTACACCATTCTTGCGTCGCCTCCTTGCTAAATGGTAACAACCACAGCTCTTACCACAAAAAAAAATGGCCTCGTATAATTCTATAGACTGGAAAATAAAAAAGTTATGTCTCTTGGAAGATGAGGAGGAAAAATCGAAGAGGTGACCACTGACTTTATCGCCCAAGGGCCTGCATAGTCCTAGAGCAGGGCCTGATCTTTCCTGAGGAAATGAAGAAAATATTAGTCCTATATATATCAATAGCCCAACATCTGGCTACCCCAATCACCCAGCGGTGCCCCTGACTACCGCCAATACCAGTGTTCGGTCTCCACCATACTTTGCCTCTCTGGCAGCCATTACCAGCAAGAACTGGCCCACAGTGTTGTCACAGCTTATCGATCTCTGCGTCATCCTGGTGAAAAACGTAAGGCCGAAGTCACACTTAACGCATGAAAAATCGGTCCGATTCTCTCTCCCGAGAATCGCACCAATGTTCTCCGTATGGTGATCCGTATGTAATCCGCTTGCAATGCGAGGATGCGATTTCCTCGTATCTAAGTATCCGTATGACATGCGTATGGCTTTACATTTCTCACTGCTTTTCATCATTGAATTTAATGGCTTCAATGGGCTGAAATGAGGAAAACGTGTGCGTATTTCTCACAAGTCACACTGAGGGTCCGTGTGGAGTGCGAGTTTTTCTTGCACCCATAGACTTTGATTGGCGAGTCTCGGACGATATATGGTGCAAATCGTATCATGCTGCGATTTCACTCTCATGTATAATACGGACGAGAAAAAAACAGATGATGAGAGCTGCCCCATAGATTAACACTGGGCCGAGTGTTAGGCAATTTTTTATAGCATAGAACTCGTCCATATTATGTGGACTAGACACCAGCAACAATAGCAGTCCCTTGGACTCTTGAAGGCTGTAATGGCGGCTTTGCAGTCTCCTCAGGGAGTTTGTGAGGAAACGTGCGAAGACCTGACAAGACCTTAACATGGTTTTCCCACAAACAAAATTCATTTTAATCAACATTTTAATCACTGTGTCTAAATAAAATGTTCCTGTGCTGAGATAATCTTATAAATGTGCCCCTGCTGTCACTGGCGTAGCTAGAGCTTTTGCCGCCCGGGGCTGTTCCCGAGTTTGGCGCCCCCCCATTGCCGTCACCCAACACAGGGCGCCGCCCCCTCAGCGCTGTTTACCCATGAAATCCGGCGCCTGCGCTGTGTATCGCTGTTTGGTGCAGGCGCAGAGCGCTCTGGCCGTCTGACGTCACAGCCAGGCTTGCAGACTGTGCCTGTGCGGCCACCCACCTTGGTAATCCCAGCCCCGCAGTGTGTTATGCATTATGCAGAGTGTGGGGCTGGGATTCACAAGCCAGGCGGCCGCACAGGTGCAGTGTCCAGCATTGCCCCAGTGTGTCCAGCAATCTGCCCCAGTATCCAGCATTGCCCCCAGTGTGTCCAGCAATCTGCCCCAGTGTCCAGCATTGCCCCCAGTGTGTCCAGCAATCTGCCCCAGTGTCCAGCATTGCCCCCAGTGTGTCCAGCAATCTGCCCCAGTGTCCAGCATTGCCCCCAGTGTGTCCAGCAATCTGCCCCAGTGTCCAGCATTGCCACCAGTGTGTCCAGCAATCTGCCCCAGTGTCCAGCATTGCCCCCAGTGTGTCCAGCAATCTGCCCCAGTGTCCAGCATTGCCCCCAGTGTGTCCAGCAATCTGCCCCAGTGTCCAGCATTGCCCCCAGTGTGTCCAGCAATCTGCCCCAGTGTCCAGCACTGCCCCCAGTGTGTCCAGCAATCTGCCCCAGTGTCCAGCATTGCCCCCAGTGTGTCTAGCAATCTGCCCCAGTGTCCAGCATTGCCCCCAGTATGTCTGAGTCAGACATAAAGAAAAAAAAAAAAAAGTAAAATCCTCACCTCTCCCGTTCCCAGCGCAGGTCCGGTGCACTCAGCGTCTCTCCGGCTCTGCAACGCTCAGGACAGAGAGGCTGAGCGCGCAGTGATGATGTCATTGCACCCTCTGCCCTGAGACGTCGCAGAGTCAGAGGGCGCCGAAGATGCTGCAGCTGCCGCAGGAACCAAGAGAGGTGAGTATTAGAAGGGGGGGCCCAATGCTAGCGCTGGTATCGGAAGGGGGGGGGCCTGGTCGTGGCGGCGGTCGGCGCTGCACGAAGATTTAAAGGGCCTGCGTCTCTCTTTTTTTTTTTTTCTTCCTCCTCCTCCTCTCTGGGTCGGACCCGCCCCCGGCATTGTGCCGCCCGGGGCGGCCCGCCCCCCCCCCGCCCCCCCTTCCTACGCCACTGCCTGCTGTGTACTGTGTAATGTCTGTGTCTGACTGTACAGGGACATGGTCTGATCATAACACATCTCCTGGACAGAGAGGAAGCAAAAGAGGATACAGACAGGATAGCGTGGGATCGCCGCTGATTTTTTTCTGTGAGGTAAAACATTACTTAAAACCAGGCAGTGAAATGTTTTACCTCACAAGAAGAATCAGCTGCAATTCCCTGCTGTCCTGTCTGTATACTCCTTTGCTGCCTCCCCTGCCCAGGAGCTATGGTATGAGCAGACCATGTTCCTGTACGATCAGACACAGACATTACATAGTACACAGCAGGGGTACATTTATAAGATTATCTCAGCACAGGGACATTTTATTTTAATACATGCAATGGTGAAAATTAATATTATTCTGAGATTTATTAATTAAAATGTACTTTGTTCATGGGAAGACCCCTTTCAGACCATGATGGGGCAGAGAGAATTGCGTTATGAGGGCCTGCAAAGCGGGACCGGAGTAGTAAAGCTGATTTTGCAAGAGGGTCAGTGTACGACATCTGGCATAGAGATGTAGTAGGGTTGATTCAGAGATATAGCAGAGTTGACTTTGCACAGACACTCAATATAGCAGTAGAAGAACCACAGAACAGCATAGCTAAAGCATGAATTTTTCCCAGTTATGTAGAAGCAGGATGCCAATTACCTAAATACTCTGGCAGCGTACTCACATCAATGGTTTTCTCCTATGTTTGACATGTGTGCAAAGAAAATTCGGGACAAAATGCTAACATGTCCACAGGACTCTGTTGCAAAACGGAGACTAAAAAAAAGTTTAACTTTAGCATGTCACAAAATCAGTTACATGGATTTTTTTTTACATGGATGCTACAGGTAATGAATGCTGCTGTTAGGCATTTTTTCAGAACCTCCATTCAACATATACTTCAGGAGCCTTTCCCGGTATATACATTATATACAAGTTTCTCGCATTGCACTTGTAAGTGTGACCCCAGCCTTAAACAGAAGTCTTATTACTTGGTGTAAACATAGCCCAACATGTTCTTAATATCAAAACATAAAAAATAAAATACTAGATAACAGTTTTTTTTTTAACTTTACCAATCTTAAAAAAAATGCACCAGAATGGTGGCAATAAAAACTACTATTTGTAACTCAAAAAACTAACATAGCACATAAAAACTAACCATCCTATATCTTTGTCCAAAAAAAGATATAATAAAAAAATTATGGCTTTTAGAAGACGTCAAAGAAAAAAAAAGGAAAAAATATGCATGGTCCAGAAAGCCCAAAATAAGGGTATGTGCACACTGCATCTATTAGACGCATATTTCCCCAATCAAAGACACCAGCAGTTGTTTTCCATTCATCCTCCTCACAATTCCAATACATTTCTATGGGAAAAATAGCATAGAATTTTTAAGATTTTTTTTTCTGAAAATGTTTTGAAAAAGTCCTGTGGTAAAAAAAAGTGCATGTCACTACTTTGAAGCTTATTTGATCTCTAAAGAAGTTCTCAAGGTTTGGCACGAGAGTCTGCAGTCCCTCTATGAGAGTGCTGACTTGTGAATCCTCACACTGTGTGCAGTGCGCTCTGTCAGGATTGTTCAGTGCCAGCGCCAGGAGAAGGCGGTCATGTAACCATATGCAATATGGATACTCCAGGCCACATCCCAACTAGACACATCATACTGTATATAAAGGGGAAATGTGGGGAAATGCATTGTGTGAGTGGCATCATACTGTGTGGGGGAATTAAGTTTCTGGGCGGATGTCATACTGTGTGTGGGGGTTTTGGGGACATCATACTGTGCGTGTGGGGGATGCACTGTGGGAACATCATACTGCTTGCTTCTGCACTAAAAACTCAGCAAAAAGACTCCAAGTGCACATAGCCAAACTGCTTCAGAAAGATAAAAACTCCCATCCCTAAAAAAAGGGTGAGTTTCCTGAAGTGGGTTTTGCTTAAAATCTCACGAATTTCGAACTCCAGAAGAAAAACTTAGGGCTCAAATCATCAAAGCTTTTATCCCTGTATTCTTGTGTAATAAGCTTTAAAAGTTGCATAACTTTGGCACAAAACTAGAGACTGCACTAAAATTATGCAACTTTGACGTTCTCATACCATTTTCGCTTAACTTCAAAAAGTATGCTGGGAAGAAATGAACTTTATTCAGGTTCTTTATTCAAGTTTCAGTCATGGGGACGGCACCGGCGCAAGTTCTGTCACTACTCTGTGTATAGAGAGCGGCGTCTAACCGTGCCACCGACACTGACTAATAGCCAGCCCTAATGATGATTCGCTGTCAGTCAGTGCCGGGGGCACTGTTATAACCTCAGCTCTCTATACACTGCTATGACTGAAACCCGAACACTATGACTCTAAGTGCCGGTGGGAAGCCCACCAGGGCCTGGGGCACTCGGTACCGGGTCCAGTCGCACTTAAAGGGGATGTCACGGTGGTTGCGACCCGGTCCGTGGCCCTGGGCGCCCAATTAACTCCTTAATCCCATATGACGTACTATCCCGTCAAGGTGACCTGGGACTTAATTCCCAGTGACGGGATAGTACGTCATATGCGATCGGCCGCGCTCACGGGGGGAGCGCGGCCGATCGCGGCCGGGTGTCAGCTGACTATCACAGCTGACATCCGGCACTATGTGTATGTCACGGACCGCCCCCCGCACATTAACCCCCGGCACACTGTGATCAAACATGATCGCAGTGTTCTGGTGGTATAGGGAAGCATCGCGCAGGGAGGGGGCTCCCTGCGTGCTTCCCTGAGACCCCCGGAGCAACGCGATATGATCGCGTTGCTCCGAGGGTCTCTTACCTCCTCCTCCTTGCAGCAGGCCCGGATCCAAAATGGCGGCGGCATCCGGGTCCTGCAGGGAGGTGGCTTCACAGCGCCTGCTCAGAGCAGGCACCGGGAAGCCTGGAGGAGCTGTGCACATCAGATCGGAGATCTGACAGAGTGCTGTGCAAACTGTCAGATCAGCGATCTTACACTATAACATGATGCCCCCCCGGGGCAATGTTATAGTGTACAAAAAAAAATATTCACATGTGTAAAAAAAATAAAAAATATTACCAAAAAAAATCCCCCCCCCCCAAAAAAAAATATTGTTCCTATAAATACATTTCTTTATCTAAATAAACAAAAAACAATAAAAGTACACATATTTAGTATCGCTGTGTCCGTAACGACCCGACCTATAAAACTGTCCCACTAGTTAACCCCTTCAGTGAACACCGTAAAAAAAAAAAAAAAAAAGAGGCAAAAAACAATGCTTTATTATCATTCCGACAAACAAAAAGTGGAATAACACGCGATCAAAAAGACGGATCTAAATAACCATGGTACCGCTGAAAACGTCATCTTGTCCCGCAAAAAACGAGCTGCCATACAGCGTCAAAGAAAAAATAAAAAAGTTATAGTCCTCCGAATAAAGCGATGCAAAAATAATTATTTTTTCTATAAAATAGTTTTTATCGTATAAAAGCGCCAAAACATAAAAAAATGATATAAATGAGGTATCACTGTAATCACACTGACCGAAAGAATAAAACTGCTTTATCCATTTTACCAAACGCGGAACGGTATAAACGCCTCCCCCAAAAGAAATTCATGAATAGCTGTTTTTTGGTCATTCTGCCTCACAAAAATCGGAATAAAAAGCGATCAAAAAATGTCACATGCCCAAAAATGTTACCAATAAAAACGTCAACTCGTCCCGCAAAAAACAAGACCTCACATGACTCTGTGGACCAAAATATGGAAAAATTATAGCTCTCAAAATGTGGTAACGCAAAAAATATTTTTTGCAATAAAAAGCGTCTTTCAGTGTGTGACAGCTGCCAATCATAAAAATCCGCTAAAAAACCCGCTATAAAAGTAAATCAAACCCCCCTTCATCACCCCCTTAGTTAGCAAAAAATTAAAAAATGTAAAAAAAATGTATTTATTTCCATTTTCCCATTAGGGTTAGGGCTAGGGTTAGGGTTAGGGCTAGAGTTAGGATTAGGGCTAGAGTTAGGATTAGGGCTAGGGTTAGGGTTAGGGCTAGGGTTAGGGCTAGGGTTAGGGCTAGGGTTAGTGCAAGGGTTAGGGTTAGGTTTAAGGCTACAGTTAGGGTTGGGGCTAAAGTTAGGGTTAGGGTTTGGATTACATTTACGGTAGGGAATTAGGTTGGGATTAGGGTTAGGGGTGTGTCTGGATTAGGGTTTCAGTTATAATTGGGGGGTTTCCACTGTTTAGGCACATCAGGGGCTCTCCAAACGCGACATGGCATCCGATCTCAAATTCCAGCCAATTCTGCGTTGAAAAAGAAAAACAGTGCTCCTTCCCTTCCAAGCTCTCCCGTGCTCCCAAACAGGGGTTTACCCCAACATATGGGGTATCAGCATACTCAGAACACATTGGACAACAACTTTTGGGGTCCAATTTCTCCTGTTACCCTTGGAAAAATACAAAACTGGGGGCTAAAAATAATTTTTGTGGAAAAAAAAGGATTTTTTATTTTCACGGCTTTGCGTAATAAACTGTAGTGAAACACTTGGGGGTTCAAAGTTCTCACAACACATCTAGATAAGTTCCTTGGGGGGTCTAGTTTCCAATATGGGGTCACTTGTGGGGGGTTTCTATTGTTTAGGTACATTAGGGGCTCTGCAAACGCAATGTGACGCCTGCAGACCAATCCATCTAAGTCTGCATTCCAAATGACGCTCCTTCCCTTCCGAGCTCTGCCATGCGCTCAAACGGTGTTTCTCCCCCACATATCGGGTATCAGCGTACTCAGGACAAATTGGACAACAACTTTTGGGTCTAATTTCAACTGTTACCCTTGGAAAAATACAAAACTGGGGGCTAAAAAATAATTTTTGTGGAAAATTTTTTTATTTTATTTTCACGGCTCTGCGTTATAAACTGTAGTGAAACACTTGGGGGTTCAAAGCTCTCACAACACATCTAGATGAGTTCCTTAGGGGGTCTACTTTTCAAAATGGTGTCACTTGTGGGGGGTTTCAATGTTTAGGCACATCAGTGGCTCTCCAAACGCAACATGGCATCCCATCTCAATTCCTGTCAATTTTACATTGAAAAGTCAAATGGCGCTCCTTCCCTTCCGAGCTCTCCCATGTGCCCAGACAGTGGTTTACCCCCACATATGGGGTATCAGCGTACTCAGGACAAATTGTACAACAACTTTTGGGGTCCAATTTCTTCTCTTACCCTTGGGAAAATAAAAAATTGGGGGCGAAAAGATCATTTTTTGTGAAAAAAATATGATTTTTTATTTTTACGGCTCTGCATTATAAACTTCTGTGAATCACTTAATGAGTCAAAGTGCTCAATGGGACAGTCATAATGCCTGTGTGGAGGAAGCTGATCTGCATTCTTCTTGTCACAGATGTCAGAGAACTCTTTATAAGCTGGAGGTAAAGAAGATACCTGTACATGTGGTTCCATAGCCGTGGACTCAGGGACAGCTTCTGTTAATGCTGAGTTGCTCCTTGTTGGAAAGATAATCTCCTTGGTCTCCCAGTTGATAATTGGGTTCTGAGAACGCAACCAAGGAATGCCTAAAATCACAGGAAAATGAGGAGAAGAAATTAGCAAGAAAGAAAGTTGCTCCTGATGATTAGGCTCCAACAAAATTTCAAGGGGTACGGTCTCCTGATCCACAGGCCCAGAGATTAAAGGTGACCCATCCACTGTTTCCATGGTAATTGGAGAGGCTCTTTGCTGAATTTTAATACCATGTTCCTTGGCAAATGCGATATCCATGAAATTGCCACCTGCACCAGAGTCAATCATAGCTGAACTGGAAATCCACTGTCCTGAACGCAGGATCTTAATAGGGAGAGAACAGTGAGAGTTCTTTTCCTTCAGCTCCTTGGGGGGGTGAAGTCATAGAAAGTGAATGGAATACAGCGTTTAAAGGCAGGCTACATTCAGAGATGTCAGATTCATCATCACAGTTGTCATACTCCCCTATTGCTGCTAGCACCTTGTTAGGCCGTCTAAGACACTTAGGACAATAGATCAAGAAGTGGTCAGACTGGCAGCAACAGAAACATAGACTTTCACGAAGGCGATGCTCCCGGCGCTCATTGATCTCGCGCCTCTGAATGGAATCAATTTGCATGGGCACCTCCTCCACCTCCCGAGAGGTTTTACCTGCAGGCTCTTTGGAAGGAAGGGAAAAGTTAGAAACACAGTTATATGCAGCGAATTTCTCCTGCCTACGCTCAGTAAGGCGAATGTCTATGCACACACAATGCTGTATAAATGTCTCTAGCTCTTGTGGTGACTCAGAGCGAGCTAGTTCATCTTTTATAATACTAGACAGACCCCTTTTAAAAATAGGCAATTGTGCATAACTGTCCCAATTGGTATCTACCACCAATCTCCTGAATTCAGTGGCATACTCAAAAACAGAACATTTAGCC
The DNA here is from genome assembly GCF_051348905.1 of Ranitomeya variabilis. Taxonomy (NCBI): domain Eukaryota; kingdom Metazoa; phylum Chordata; class Amphibia; order Anura; family Dendrobatidae; genus Ranitomeya; species Ranitomeya variabilis. Next base: position 599,202,980 of record NC_135235.1, on the reverse strand, counting down.
TGGCGTAAAGACAACAAAGCAGATTCACTGGTTGCACGGCGATTAGGGTCATCAAACATTAATGCCATAGCGGCCAAGAAATCATCCAAGTCATTTAACCGTGGGTCACGAGACTCAATCATCGGATTCGCCCAGGCGAGCGTCGTGAGGTCAGTAGCATTATTACACACAATACTTTGGATCTATCAGTAGGAAAACGGTCAGCATGCACATCAAAATATAGCATACATTGATTCACAAAGCCACGAAATTTGCCACGATCACCATTAAATCTGAATGGGGGCAACTTAGGTGGGCTAGCTGGTGGCGGTTGCCCAGAGGGTAAAGTCACTTATGCAGCTATTTGCGTGCTTATGTCCTGAAAAGCCCGTCCATACTGGGACTCTATGCCAGCAAGTTTGTTTTCCTGGGCTGCCATGCGGATGCTCAAGTCCTGCAAAGTCTGTCCAAACACTTGTTGATTGAGTTCAAAGCTTCCAAACTTCTTTTGCAGACCTTCCACATCTTTCTGCAGTGATCTAATTATGGAAAACACCTGCTCTAATCTGCTTTCTGCAGTCATTGTTCCAGCAGTCTCCTTTTTTTTTTTTTTTAGGCTAGAGCATCATGTAATAATTATAGGGGATAACTCAGGAGACTCTTTGCGTGGAACAAGACAACTACAGGACACAGTTTTATAAGTGGTAAAGTCTATATTATCACACGGTGATTCAAACAGGTGCAGAGAGAAACTCAAGTCCACAACACTTGGTGCAAATAATAAACGCAGCTTAGCAGTCTTCAGAGAAAAATGCAATCAAGCAGAAAATCTATGAAGCACAGTTATTCTTGAGGATACTTGACACGAATAAATCCTTGTCTTAGTCCAGACACAGATAGATATGCTTATAGGCAGTTCAAATCATATCTTAGCTCAACTAGGGAGGCCTGGTTAATAGTCTCAGGTTATAGCAAAGCAGCAGCAGCTTACATGTCCAGCAAATGCAGATGAAGTAAACACGGGCATCAGATGAAGGAGGATTACTGGAAACTTGTGTATGCAGCAGGAACTCAGAGCAGAGTAGCAGGATCACCACACAGGTTCACAGGAGCAGGTGTATAGCTAGGGAGTAATCAGAGGTCAGGAGCTGGATGCAAGGCAGAATATCTAGCACAGACTGAAGGCTGGGGTGGAGTTTTATAGCAGGAAGACACAGTGCACATGAGACCAAAGACGCCATCTTGGAAGAGGGCAGTAATGCACAAAAGGTAAAAAATGTTCAGAGTCCTGACAAGGTGTCTCCATAGGAAACGGTCCATCATCAGGGGTTTGTGTAGCCTGGGTTTGCGTTCCACTTTCAGTGGCTACATGGGTATGGATATGCTGTCCTGGGCACCTTTTAACATGTAGGGCATAATATCCCCTTTCACCATGGTGCCGGGTAAAGGTCACTTTGTCTCCTGGATACAGGTCACGGTCAGGGTGTCCTCTTAAGAGATGTGACTCAATGTCACTACGGTTAACAAATGGTTCAGTTGTTCCACCATGTTCTTTTATGAAACCCCATCCTCTGTCCAAGTTAAAGGTGACAACAGTTCCTGATCTTAATGGTCCTCTATCCTCTGGTCTACCTTTGCGGGACCTATTTTTAGCTAGGATGTTCCTTTCCTCCATTGCTTCCCACTTAGCTCTGCGTTCCTTTTCCTCTGCTGCAAGTTTTAATATCTGTTGTCTGCAATACTCCTCTTTGGCTATGATTCTTACGTTATTGGCTGCTGCTTGGGCTTCTATTAGGAATCTCATAAGGTCAGTTTTTGGGTGCCTCCAAAGTATGGCTTCTTTTGGCCTGCACACCTTCAGGGCCGAGGGTTCAGGTACCATTGGGTCAGATAAATCATTACCCAGGTCTGTCATGCGGTCCCAGGTTACTGTAATGGTGACTACCTGGCCAGGCGTTAAGGTTGGCGGGGGTTATCAGGGTCCCACCAGGGTTTCCTCAGCTACTGGGGCAGTTTGTGTACCTGTCTCACCGATTCCGGTGTCCTTTTCTGCCTCCGCTGGGGTCAGGATCGCAGGTTGCAGGGTCTGGTGCTGCGGCGTTGCCGTCTCCTCCAGCAGCATCTCGCTTTCCGGCTCCGCTGGGGTTAAAGGTGCAGGCTCCGGGTCTCCTGCAATAGCGCCGCTCCCTTGGGCTCCGCTGGGCTGTGAGCGAGGTCTGAGGCTGCGCAGTCCTCATCCTCCGGGTCGGGGACTCTTTCCATGCGGCCACCGCTGTCATCTGGGTCCACAGGAGTCATCGGGCCAGCTCCTCCATCTCCGTGCAGAGGAGCTCCGGATCAAAGGTATTCACCACTCCAGTGTCTCTTGTTGTTGCTCTGGGTCATCCTCTTCTCTACTTTCCCGCCGGCCATCTCCAGGGGCGGATCCGTCCTCCTGACGGACATGTTTTATCTCCATTAAAGTTCCTGAAGGAGGTGGATCCAGCTTTGGCGCTGGTTCTTGAGCTCCACCCATGGCAACACATCCTCCTTGTTCTCTATCCGTCTCATGGTGCAATAATGGAGGCCATTAAACAATTTCACACAGTCCATTACAGTCCATGGTGCACAGGACCCATTTCAGTGGGTCAGTCCATCCTGTTCGTGACGCCAAAATGGGACACCTGCCAGGGCCTGGGGCACTCGGTACCGGGTCCGGTCGTACTTAAAGGGGATGTCACGGTGGCTGGTCTTTTAAAGGGATTTGTGTTAAAGTTTGTGTTCGTGACGCCACCTGTGGTTCTTGGTCAGACGGGACCGACGCTGCTTAATGGGGTCCTCTGGGGTGATGTTACTGCAGCAAAGATGGTGACGCTTCCAACAGGTGAAGTGGGGTCCCCAGGGCTTCCGGTGTGCTGGGCAGGGATGGTGTATGCCGGCAAATAAATGGAGGACACAGAGTTGTAACCTCTTTACCTGGTTTACTGATGGTAGCAGTACAAAGTCCAGGGTACCAGGAACAGGTGGTGATGTGGTCCGGCCGGCCTGGAGGCAAAGGTAGATCCCTCTCCCAGGTGAGGTCCGTAAGCCTTCCTACTCGCGCTCGTATGCAAGGTCCCTGCTGCCTGTAGCTTGCTGGCAAAGTTCTCTCTCTCCTGTCCTGGGACAGATAGCTGTATGATGGGCAGTGTGAGCCTTTTTATAGGGTCTCTATCACGACCCAGGCTCCTAGTGTACTGCTGCACCTTCAGGTGTGGGTGCAGGCAAATAACATTACATCCTATGCCCTCCGGTTCTGCCGTGTAACCTGGAGTACAACACAGTCTCGGGCTCCCGATTCCTGCTCTTCGGCTCTGAGGGTGCCCGGTCACAGTTCCCCTCTGAGCCCCTTTCCTTCTCCTGTGCTTCTTTCCTCTGATGCTCACTAACATGCAACCATTCTGGTATCTTCCTTTTCCTGGAGCTGCAGCTCAGTCCTGGCTGCACGGCCCCACTGTCTGCTCTCAGTCCTCACTCCTCCACTGTCTCTCCAGACTGTTCTAACTCCTCCTCTAGACCAGAACACTTAAAGCTAGGGAAGCTCCCCTGAATCCGGGTTCAGAGCTCCCCCTTCTGGCCTGGATTCAGAATGTGTTGCATATAGGTGCATTACCTGGTAAAGGGAATCCTCCTTGGCTCCAAGCATGACATCACCCTCCCCGAAAGGAAGGCAATATCACTGTAACAACCGGTTACCTGGGGTTTTACAACGGCGCCGGTCAGGATCAGAAGGCTATTAACTTGCAGACTAACCTCATATCTGCAGGTCAATAGCGTTTTTTCACTTGATAGTTTCCCTTTAAAGATTGTGCAGCCCATTTAGTAAATGCGAAACCAAAAACCCAATTGCATATTCAAAATGCAGAAATATTGCACAAGATGAGTGCAATAGATCCCAGACAAAAGAACCAACTCCAAGCAATATGTGGAAACAGGAGAATGCAGAGTAGAAAGATTAAAGTAGTAATTTATATTTAACAAATTTCTTTACAATTTACAATTATTATAAAAAGCTATGTAGAAAAGGATAGCCAGCCATGAGTACATGAAAGAACACACCCGCAAACACGCCAAACAAGGCCAAAACAGTATTTTACATGTGAAATGCGCGTCATGGTTCTGCCATCCAGTTCTCCTTGCCAGTCAGAGCCTCTCCACTTGTGGTAAGATGTACCCTCCCCAACCCTGCATTTATGCCCACTTGGTCTGATATGGATATGCATTTATGGGCTGGTGTTCTGTGGCTCTGCAGCGCCCCAGAGTCCTGGTAGTTGCAGTATTGTGGCTCCGCCACTAAGGGGAGCTATGGTACGTCTAATGGCACTGAAGGAGTTCATCTGATCAGGTATCACAGACACCAATACATTTCACCGCCGGGCCTCCAGGGGGAGCTAAGGGTTCTATTCATTAGGCCACTCCCTACACACTGGTAAAACTGGGGGTCAGGCAGGAAGTGAGGGAGAAAGCTGACTGGGTTGGAACCAGGCAACACCTTGTGGCAGAGGGTGTTGCGGGAGAAGATTCGGTAGGGTCCCTGTCAGGGGTGGGATCCTGACAGAAGCTTGGCAATTTGAGCGAACGTAACGGGACCGTGCCTGCTCAGTATAGCGGCGGTGCCCAAGGAGGGATTGGAAGCGAGATAGATTGTGCTGAGTGAGAAACGAGATCAAAGCAACAAGGAGAATACCAGTAGGGGTCGTGCTGTAAGACCGAGGCAACATCCTACTGAGGCGCACAACCGGCGGCCGGAACGCCGAGGGAGTATTACAATATCTAGCTTCAAGCAATACTCCAAACCAACGGCAGGACAGTCAGTCTAAGGCAGGCTGTCTCACCTAAATCACCTATGCAGTCTTGGGGGGCAACTTGTGGAGAGGGGCGATTCTAGGGTCCCGGAAGAGCTCCGAGCCTACCCGTCAAACGGGTGCCGTCCTAACCGTAACATCAGGGAGGGACGGAGGATTAGCAGAACATCACCTAATCGAGTTGTGAGGGAACTTAAGAAACGGACACAACAGTTGTGGGGACTTTCCGTAAGCACAGCAGGGAAGAACCGCAACACCTAGCGCTAGGGGGAAGGCACAGATTTCCACCTGTGAAGAGAACTCTGGAGGTGCCATCGGACCGGCCGGACTTGCGCAGCCTGGTTATCCGGATTCCGGACTGAGGACCCAGAGATCTTCAGTAAAGAGGTAAAGAGACTGCAACCTGGTGTCCTCGTTATTTACTGCACCGCACCACTACAGCCTCACCCCCACCATCATCCATCACATCTATTACTGTACGCCCCTCAGCAGGGTCACTGACCGGGCCTAGCCACCGTGACAACCCCAGAGCAGAGACTCAGAAGCCCGGTACCGGGTACCCCTCGGCCCTGCGGCAGTGGGGGCGCTACAACTTGGCGTCACGAACAGGATCTACTTAAGCCTGAAAAATCAGGTCATGTGTGCCTTGGAACTGTGATTTGTTGTGCTTGGACTGTACTTTATTGCAAAGACTGTGCTGTGCCGTTTGCCGCCAAAAGTTCCCGCCAAAAACCGCCGCCATTGCTACACCAAAGAAGAAGGGGGGCGTGCCATGGGAGGAGACTACCAAAGTGGCGCCAGAAGCGGCGACCGCCCCCTGCGCCTCTTGCTGCAAAGCGAAGACCTGCCTCAAAGCAGGGGACCACCCCTTGATTTGCAACGGCGGGAAGCGGGTGACGGAGAAGCTCGACCCCAGAGAAATGGCGGAGCCAGGTGCATGCATTGCCACCGACTACACAGGTCAACAAAAAAAAATTTTTTTTCTGGTGTCCAAAATATTTTAATTAATTTGGGGTATTTTTTGGGTGCTGATTCTGAATATGCTATCAGTTTTGCCAGATTGGCTCAAGTTTTTTAGATTTTTGGTATCTTATTTATAGCACTTGTTGGTAAATGCGACGCATCATCTCATTAATTTCTTTGGATTAGTACTTGAACTGAGCAGTTCTCAATATAGTTTTGTGTTAATTAGTGTTCTAAAAGTTTGTTCCTAGCTTGATTTTTGCACTAACTTTATGTTGTTGTCTGTTTTCCAATGAAAAGCATGAACTCATCAAGAAGAAGTTGTCTTAACGATCCAGACTCATTCTGTTACATTTGTGGTGAATACACACTGCCAAAACATAGAAGAAACATAACAGACTTCGTAAAAAAAGTGTATTTTGCCTATTTTGGGGTTATGCTTGGGGACCAAGACAAGTTTTGGGCACCACACATAGTGTGCAAAGCATGTATCGAATTATTACGAAAATGGAGCAAAGGACAAAGAAAAAGCTTCAAATTTGGTGTTCCAATGGTGTGGAGAGAGCCAAAAAATCATCATGATGACTGTTATTTCTGTGCAGTGCAAGTGCAAGGATTCAATAAGCATAAGAAACGAAAATGGGAGTAACATGGAATCTGCAAGAAGGCCTGTCCCTCATTGTGAAGATGTGCCTGTACCTGTGTTTACCATAAATAACAGTCATCATGATGATTTTTTGGCTCTCTCCACACCATTGGAACACCAAATTTGAAGCTTTTTCTTTGTCCTTTGCTCCATTTTCGTAATAATTCGATACATGCTTTGCACACTATGTGTGGTGCCCAAAACTTGTCTTGGTCCCCAAGCATAACCCCAAAATAGGCAAAATACACTTTTTTTACGAAGTCTGTTATGTTTCTTCTATGTTTTGGCAGTGTGTATTCACCACAAATGTAACAGAATGAGTCTGGATCGTTAAGACAACTTTTTCTTGATGAGTTCATGCTTTTCACTGGAAAACAGACAACAACATAAAGTTAGTGCAAAAATCAAGCTATGAACAAACTTTTAGAACACTAATTAACACAAAACTATATTGAGAACTGCTCAGTTCAAGTACTAATCCAAAGAAATTAATGAGATGATGCGTCGCATTTACCAACAAGTGCTATAAATAAGATACCAAAAATCTCAAAAACTTGAGCCAATCTGGCAAAACTGATGACATATTCAGAATCAGCACCCCAAAAATACCCTAAATTCGATTAAATATCTTTGGCACCAAAAATGCTGTTGACCAGTGCTATCAGACAGCGATGATGAACAGCAAGTGCCTGAAAGAGGAAGGAGCAATCCCGACTTACCCTCAACCACCGCAGCGGGAGAGCCTGAACTCCTCGGAGCCAGCGACAGGGGAGCTGAACCCACCTATCCCGACATCGGAGCCAGCCGAGGAGGAGCCATGGGGAGCGGAGTCGCATCCGGAGGCCGCAGAGGAAGAGCCGCGGTCCGGGCTGCAGCCGATTCCAGTGTCCTCGTCAACGGACCGGATCGACATCGGTGGAATCACATCGGGCGCAGGTATGGAAGACGCCCCTGCTCCCCCGCTCGATCCCGCTCCCGCGACCGGCCCTCACCCCAGTAAAAGCCGTCTCCTCTCGGCAGAGCTAGTGGTGTTACCCCCCGACGCAATGGGGAAGCTGGTACCACCGCTGCCGACCAGGATGGGAGAACCCATAGACGTGGGCCCAGACGGGGTGATTCTCCAGTGGGACACCCCCCGGATTGGGCCAGATGGAGCTCGGGAGGAAGGGTTCACCCTTGCTGTGCTTACCTGGGAACAATACAAACAGTGTTTGATCCTACATTGGAAAAGGCAAAAAGAGGCAGAGCTGACTGACCCACCGAGGGTGCAACAACCGCCTCTTGCATGTGATGACAGGGACATGGTAAAGCAGGGCACTGTATTGGCCTTCCACCCGAAGAGGGGATGGGGCTCCATACAGGAACCGGGGCTACTAACTGACGTCTTCGTTGCCAGTTGCAACGTGAAGACTCCCTGCTGCGGCCGAAGTGGTGATCCATTGCAAAGGGGGGATCAGGTGACTTACACCCGTCATCGGAATGCATACGGGTGGTACGCCCGGAACGTGCACCGCTGTGAGCTTGGGAGAGCGTCATCTGCTACTTCAACCATGATGGAACCAGACGTGACAGATCTTACCAATATTGCCGCCGTACGTCTCATTGCAGCGACTGAGCTGGCGGCTAGAGTCCGCCTTCGGGTCCAGACATCAGGTGGCCTGACTGCACCAGGGAAATCCACCAGTGATGCTGGTGCGGCATCAGCTGCTGACCTAGGATCAAAGCCTGCACAGTCTGAAGGTGCCCACTTTCGGCTGATGTCTTGTGATTTACTATGAGGATAAACCTCGATACCACCAGAATGTAAATAGTTCCTTGCTTAACTGTTTGTCTACTGTTTTGCTAAACCTGTCCTGGGTTAACCCTTAAAGGGACCCCTTTGTTGACCCGGGGTCCCTATTGTTTTGTTTGCTTTTTTCTAAGTTTTGCACAAGTTTCCAGAACTGCCGCGATCATGAACAGTGCATGATACAAACTTTTTGTAAATAGTTTGCACCTTCTTAAAGGTGCTCCCTACTGGTTTTACTTAAGGAAGGACTCTTTGTGAAGTTACCGCACCGGAGCCTTTGCTGAGTACGGACTGGTAGCTTGAGAAGATATGCTACCTTATAGAGACTTGGTCCCCTCTTAAGGGGGATGTTCACTTGTTGCACTTAAAGGATAATATTGCTTTAAGACTGAAAGATAGCAATAATGTCTTGACAGAAAGAAAGTGATGATGATGCTTACATGTAAAAGTTATGTGTATTTAACAAGTTAATTGTGGAAAATGTTTGATAATGTTGATAGAAAGATGAGGACAGAGAGTGAACCCGTACGGGGTTAGTTAGTGAGTCCTCTTAGGGGCCTTGAAGAAAGGGCTCATTGATCCTAAACTGAAAGTAATGTTATGTTCTATACTGTGTATAGTAGTTGAAAAGACAGAAGGCTCGGGCTGAAAGGAGCGGTCCTGTAAGAAAGGAGAGGCAGTAGGTCTGGCGCCGTTAGGACAGGCGGTCCTGCAGATTTAAAGAAGGGGAATGTAAAAGTTAAATTGCCTTATAATGTGATTATAAGAAGGTCTTTAGCGGATTCAGAGTGTACGTCCTTAAAGGCAATGTTAAATTATTGTTCAAGAATTTGTACTAAGTAGAATACCCGGTTGGGTAAGAAAAGTTATTTATAGCATGTTGCTATGATATTTAACCATGTTTGTAACGTTCAAGTGTCCTCACCTCCCATAAAGGGAAGCTCTGTTCAAGTATACTTATTGTTATTGCACTCAACAAATTGTATGTCTTTTTGCTAATCTGTATTGTTGTTTTCTTCCCAGTCCCGGAGTACTGGATTTAACCGGGGGGGGAGTGCAGCGCCCCAGAGTCCTGGTCATTGCAGTATTGTGGCTCCACCACTAAGGGGAGCTATGGTACGTCTAATGGCACTGAAGGAGTTCATCTGATCAGGTATCACAGACACCAATACATTTCACCGCTGGGCCTCCAGGGGGAGCTAAGGGTTCTATTCATTAGGCCACTCCCTACACACTGGTAAAACTGGGGGTCAGGCAGGAAGTGAGGGAGAAAGCTGACTGGGTTGGAACCAGGCAACACCTTGTGGCAGAGGGTGTTGCGGGAGAAGATTCGGTAGGGTCCCTGTCAGGGGTGGGATCCTGACAGAGGCTTGGCAATTTGAGCGAACGTAACGGGACCGTGCCTGCTCAGTATAGCGGCGGTGCCCAAGGAGGGATTGGAAGCGAGATAGATTATGCTGAGTGAGAAACGAGATCAAAGCAACAAGGAGAATACCAGTAGGGGTCGTGCTGTAAGACCGAGGCAACATCCTACTGAGGCGCACAACCGGCGGCCGGAACGCCGAGGGAGTATTACAATATCTAGCTTCAAGCAATACTCCAAACCAACGGCAGGACAGTCAGTCTAAGGCAGGCTGTCTCACCTAAATCACCTATGCAGTCTTGGGGGGCAACTTGTGGAGAGGGGCGACTCTAGGGTCCCGGAAGAGCTACGAGCCTACCCGTCAAACGGGTGCCGTCCTAACCGTAACATCAGGGAGGGACGGAGGATTAGCAGAACATCATCTAATCGAGTTGTGAGGGAACTTAAGGAACGGACACAACAGTTGTGGGGACTTTCCGTAAGCACAGCAGGGAAGGACCGCAACACCTAGCGCTAGGGAGAAGGCACAGATTTCCACCTGTGAAGAGAACTCTGGAGGTGCCATCGGACCGGCCGGACTTGCGCAGCCTGGTTATCCGGATTCCGGACTGAGGACCCAGAGATCTTCAGTAAAGAGGTAAAGAGACTGCAACCTGGTGTCCTCGTTATTTACTGCACCGCACCACTACAGCCTCACCCCCACCATCATCCATCACATCTATTACTGTGCGCCCCTCAGCAGGGTCACGGACCGGGCCTAGCCACCATGACAACCCCAGAGCAGAGACTCAGAGGCCCGGTACCGGGTACCCCTCGGCCCTGCGGCAGTGGGGGCGCTACAGCTCTTACTCAGTTTATTCCACATACATGTCACTTGATTTTGTGTGTTCTTTCATGTACTCATAGCTGGCTATCGCTTGTTTGTCTTTTCTACATACCTCATTATAATAATTGTGAATTTTATAGAAATTTGTTAAGTAAAAATTACTACTTTAATCTTTCTACTCCGCATTTTCCTGTTTTCACAATTAATAAATGCGCCCATTATGTATCCCCTTGAGTAGTCCTAAAGTAGAAAAAGTCAAGTGATAGCTATATAGCACAAATGTGGTATTAAAGGGGCTGTCCTCTAATTCGACAGGTATCCTTCTCTTAATATGTAATTCAGGTGTCTTGGAAAACTGTTTGAATGGCAATGGCCATAATAATGGTTGTTCCAAGATAGAGACAAAAATGATTTCTCCGAAGACAACCACAGGACTGGACAGTTCTGGACGGTCAGTTTCCAGGTAAAGAGTCATAGAGGATGTATATTGCCAGAGACTCATGGAAACAAGTATTCCCACATTAGGTCATTTTTACTTTGGCTCTGTATAAATTCTATTTGATACTTTCACATCCCTGAAAGCAGTAAGGACTCGCGCAAATATATAGGATAAGTGCATTCCGATAATAAATTGGATAGCACTCGACCCAATGTTATACTATTGGGCAGCTCACATCTGCGATTATTTTCTCATGCTGCAAATGGCTGCGAGAATCAAATCACATGCACCCATACAAGTCTATCGGACATCGCCCGAGTGCAGTGCGATTCCCGCGAACGCCGATGATCGGAGCACAGAGCACTGACACTCGGATCACACTCGCAGCAGAGCAGGAGCCGAGTGTATTAGCATATCACATCTGATGCTCTTGATCGGATGCCATACACTAGTGTGACTCCGGCCTAAGGCTACGCAGACATGTTACAATCACACCACAATTGTCAAAAAATTGGGGCAAAATTCTTCAATTCCTGCAGTTAGGCAAAAAAGTAATTGAATGTGAGGAAATGGCTCCCTCTACTGGTCAATAGATACAGTACATACAAAAGTATTCTGAATGAAGCACTAGTGCAGTCATCAAAGTAACGCCTAAAATAGTGGGATCATCTAACACTTCGTGGTTGCTGGGATGCCATTTCAATGGAAATGTTTGCATAGGCTGTGTACACTCCTGAGCTTCTGATGCTCCATGCTGTTAATTGGAAAAAAAAAAAGTCCAGAACCAGGCGAAGATACATTGCGAATATTTTTGTTGTATACTGTGGTAGACCCATTCACATTTGAGAATTTAATAGTATTGTTCTTTGCCTGTGGGCCAAAGGGACCAAAGCCCTGGATGCAACCTTAACCCTTGATCCACTATAGCGGCAGACAATAACAGACTGCGGGAGCAACAGTGGACCCGCGGAGGGAGAGTATAGCCAGTCTGTTTTGTTTTTGTAAAACAAGCTGCATCTAGAAAACCCCTTTAGGCCATGTGCACACGTTGCGGTTTTTACTGCGGATCCGCAGCGTTTTTGACGCTGCGGATCCGCACCAGTTTTCCATGCGGTGTACGGTACCATGTTAACCTATGGAAAATAAAAACCGCTGTGCACATGCTGCGGAAAAAAACACGCGGAAATGCAGCGGTTTATTTTCCGCAGCATGTCAATTCTTTGTGCGGATTCCGCAGCGGTTTTACACCTGCTCCATATTAGAAAACCGCAGTTGTAAAACCGCTTTAGAATCCGCACAAAAACCGCTGTAAATCCACAATAAATCAGCAGGAAAAACGCAGTGTTTTTGCCCTGCGGATTTATCAAAATCAGTGCGGAAAAATCCGCACACCAGTCCGCAACGTGTGCACATACCCTTAAGGTGTATTTGTGTAATGCACACTGTCAGAATTCGCTAATCTGTAGTCATATGCAGAAATTTACTTCAAGCTTGGAAACCCCTTTAAATTACTGAGCTTCTTCATTGCTTGCAAATATACATTGGGTGGATATGACATAACATTTCTTATCTGCCATCATTCTTGCATAGGGCGCCCTCCCCGCTGCAGTGTCTTATTAACAGGATGTTCTTTCTGCTGCGGAATGTGAACAAGGCTTCATAGCAAAAGGTCATTTTCAGAGGAGATGACTCGTGCCCACGTGGGGGTTTGGTTGATGCTAAGGTCGTGTCAATCTGACCTCCTCCGTCTATGAGTTAGCCACAAGAACATCAGATCCTGGACCCATGTCAGATCTCTTCTGTCCCCATCGTTTCATATGCTGCCAGCAGCTCATGGGAGGTCGCTGTCTCAATAATGACATATTAAAGAAAAAGAAAAACATTGTCAGAAGGGAGGAAAACTACCTCAAGATGAAACCCAGGTCCTTGTTCACAGGGAAACTGTTTAAAGGGAATCTGTCACCAGATTTTTGCTATCTAATCTGAGAGCACCATATTGTAGGAGCAGAGACCCTGATTCCAGTGATGTGTCACTTACTGGGCTGTTTGTTGTTTCAATGCAATCAGTGTTTTATCAGCAGGACATTATCATTACAGGCCAACATGGCACCTGCAGGGTAGTCCAACTGTGGCCTCAGCACTGACTAACAGCTTTCTGTCACTATACAGTGTACACAGAAAGCTGGTGTGGTCAGGGTTATAAAGGGCTCAGCATTCAGAGCTCTGCTAGATGAGCAGCAGAGAAAAAGGTGATTGTATCACAACTACTGCACCCAGTAAACTGAGACATTGCTGGAATAAGGGTCTCTATCCCTACCTCATGATGCTGTCAGATTACATAGCAAAAACCTGCTGAGAGATTCCCTTTAACCCCTTCCCAACCATGGACTTACTCAGTACGTCTTGGTCAGCTTGTACTTACCGAACTTAGACTTAGGGCTCATTTCCACTGGCGAGGAAAACGGACGAGTGCAATCCGATAAAAAATCGGATTGCACTCGGACCAATGTTATTCAATAGGTGTCTTTTCATTTGCGATTTTTTTCTCAGCCGAAATCGGACTGAGAAAAAAATCGCAGCAAGCTGCGTATTGCTGCGATTCTCGGACGAGACTCGCCAATGCAAGTCAATGGGTGTGAGGAAAAAATCGCACAGCACTCGCACCATGCGAGTACTGTCCGATTTTTACGCACCGGTGTCCTTTGAAAAGCCGGTAATTCAGCGCGGTGTACAGTAAAATCACACTGACAGATTAGAATAGAGTAGATATATACACATAGAATAGGTATATATACATATATATATGTCAGTGAGACACCTATATATGTATATTTATATTTAATGCAGCGCTAGATAGCATAAAAGCCGCTAATTCAATTACCGGCTTTTTCTTTCTCCTTCCCAAACCCGACAGGATATGAGACATGGTTTACATACAGTAAACCATCTCATGTCCCCCTTTTTTTTGCATATTCCACACTACTAATGTTAGTAGTGTGTATGTTCCAAATTTGGCCGCTGTAGCTGCTCAAATAAAGGGTTAAATGGCGGAAAAAATTGGCGTGGGCTCCCGCGCAATTTTCTCCGCCAGAGTGGTAAAGCCAGTGACTGAGGGCAGATATTAATAGCCAGGAGAGGGTCCATGGTTATTGGCCCCCCCCTGGCTACAAACATCTGCCCCCAGCCACCCCAGAAAAGGCACATCTGGAAGATGCGCCTATTCTGGCACTTGGCCACTCTCTTCCCACTCCCTGTAGCGGTGGGATATGGGGTAATGAAGGGTTAATGCCACCTTGCTATTGTAAGGTGACATTAAGCCAGATTAATAATGGAGAGGCGTCAATTATGACACCTATCCATTACTAATCCAATTGTTTGAAAGGGTTAAAAAACACACACACACATGATTTAAAAGTATTTTAATGAAATAAACACAGCGGTTGTTTTAATATTTTATTGCTCTCTCAATCCATTTGCTGACCCTCGCTTGGCAAAACAATAAACGCACAATATACATACCTTCTGCTGACCCGTCACGTCCCACGAAGTAATCCATCTGAAGGGGTTAAAATAATTTACAAGCAGGAGCCCTGCAAATGCAGCTGTTCTCCGTGCCTGTAATTCCCCGGCGAATGAAGGAAATGTAGGTCATTGACCTATAGTTACCTTCAGTCGCGGTGATGCGCCCCCTGGAGGATGTCCTCATATGACCTGGAGCGTGGGAAAAAGTTCCCAGGCTGCAGTTCATGAGAACATCCAGCAGGGGCGCATCACCGCGACTCAATGTAAGTACAGATCACTCTGCTTTCCTTTCAGCACCCGGGGATTACAGGCACGAGCGAGTGGTTTATCGCAGCTCGTGCCTGTAATATTAGTTAACCCCTTCAGATGGATTACCTCGTGGGACCTGACAGTTCATCAGAGAGGGTATGTATATTGTGTGTTTATTATTTTGCCAAGTGAGGATGTTGCTGATGGATTGAGAGAGCAATAAAATACTAAAACAACCGCTGTGTTTCTTTCATTAAAATACTTCTAAATCATGTGTGTGTGTGTTTTTTAACCCTTTCAGACAATTGGATTAATAATGGATAGGTGTCATAATTGACACCTCTCCATTATTAATCTGGCTTAATGTCACCTTACAATAGCAAGGTGGCATTAACCCTTCATTACCCCATATCCCACCGCTACAGGGAGTGGGAAGAGAGTGGCCAAGTGCCAGAATAGGCGCATCTTCCAGATGTGCCTTTTCTGGGGTGGCTGGGGGCAGATGTTTGTAGCCACGGGGGGGCCAATAACCATGGACCCTCTCCTGGCTATTAATATCTGCCCTCGGTCACTGGCTTTACCACTCTGGCGGAGAAAATTGCGCGGGAGCCCACGCCAATTTTTTCCGGCATTTAACCCTTTATTTGAGCAGCTACAGCGGCCAAATTTTGCACATACACACTACTAACATTAGTAGTGTGGAATATGCAAAAAAAAGGGGATATGAGATGGTTCACTGTATGTAAACCATGTCTCATATCCTGTCGGGTTTGTGAAGGAGAGAGCAAAAGCCGGCAATTGAATTAGCGGCTTTTATGCTATCTAGTGCTGCATTAAATATAAATATACATATATAGGTGTCTCACTGACATATATATGTGTATATACACACATTCTATGTGCATATATCTACTCTATTCTAACCTGTCAGTGTGATTTTACTGTACACGGCGCTGATTTGCCGGCTTTTAAAAGGACACCGGTGCGTAAAAATCGGACAGCAATACGGATGTCATACTGATGTCATACGGATGATGCGATTAAAAATCGCATTGCACTCGCATGACACTCGCATGACAATCGCATACGTTACATCCGTTTTTTCGGTCCAGATTACGGACCGATTTGTCTCTCGCCAGTGGAAATGTACCCATAAAGACATACTGATAGGGAATTTAGATTGTGAGCCCCATTGGGGACAGCGATGAAAATGTGTGCAAACTGTAAAGTGCTGCGGAATATGTTAGCGCTATATAAAAATAAAGATAATTTTTTATTATTATTATACTAAGTACGTCCAGGTGATTTTGCGCTCACAAGGGCTGTGTGTGTACGATCACACTGATTCTTGTCATGCTGCTGCAATGCAGGTAGGTGCAGGCCTCACTAGATGGCAATAGAGAGGAAGCAGGTCTGCCCCTAAACAGAGCTAACCTGGAGTGCAACAGTGAGGCTACCAAAGGTGGCAGCAGAATGGTCAAAACAAGCAGGGTCAAATCCTAGACTGTAGCGCAGTACCAAAGGAATAAGAAAACTCGCGGTCAGAGACAAGCCAGGGGGTCAGTAACGGTCAAGAGCGGATAAGCCAAAAGACAAATGACAGAAACAGGTCAGGATACACGCCAAGTCAAAACCAGGGAGTCTGCACACTAAAGGGAAACACTGTGTCAAGACAGGAACAGGGGAAAACAGAGACATGGGTTCAGACAGCAAATGCAATCAGGGCCAGTTACAGCAGCATTAGGCAGAAACTATAACTGACATGATCTGCAGGACACAGCGAGGCTAAATAGCAAACCTGAGTCCAGACTGAGGCTGAGAAAAGTTAACCCCTGACATGATCACACTGGAAAAAGGGAAGACAGGACTCAAAACCCGGTCTGGATCATGACAGTTCTGACAGTTGACACCCGGTTCTCAGTGCAGGATCAGTGCCTGCACCGATACCAGCACATTAACCCCCTGAATACTGTGATCGCAGCATATAGCAGGCATGCAGAGGGAGGGAGCTCCCTCTGTATTCTGTTCGGAGCCCTGCGATGTCATTGCAGGGATCCGATCGTTGCCATGATGACTCAATGTTGTCATAATGACATCTGGGTCATCAGGCTAAGGCAAGCTCCTCAGACCATAAGCAGAGCATAGTCTCATTGGTTTGTTATGGTGCAGCACTGACAGTTAGAATCCATTGTAATGCTGCAATCAGGCTGCTGAAAGCGGAAGCCCCAAAGTGGGACAAAGTAAAAAAGTTTAAAAAAAAATGAGAAAAAAAAATTATATATATATATATTGCAGTGACACACTTCTATTTTTATGTAAACATAAAGAAGAAATGAAAAAAGTACACATTTGGTATCGCCATGTCCGTGAGGACCTACCCCATAAAACTAGTTAACCCCTTCAATGAACACTAAAAACAAAAAAAACAGGAAAAACTATGCTTTTTCATCATATTACAGAATAAAAATTGGAATAAAACACGATAAAAAAGACAAATGTAAATAAAAATGGAATCTCTGAAAATGTCATCTTGTCCCGCAGAAAACAAGCTGCCATGAAGGCTCTATCAGTAGGAACATAAAAAAAAAGTTATACAGCAATACAGCAATGCAAAAAATATTTTTTCTATAAAATAGTTTTTACTGTGTAGAAGCGCCAAAACATAAAAAAAGATATAAATGTGGTCTCTTCGTATGGCTAAATAGCACTGTACAGCATATATAGGATATTTCCACATTCAGCAGAAATTGTGAGACAACGTATGATGCCATTTGTACCCATGTCTCCTTGTGAAAATTTAAAATTTGTGGCTTTAACACATTTTTTTGTGGTAAAAATGTAAATTATTTTTTTCCACTGCCCAATGGAATAAAATTCTATGACACAACTATGGTGTCAATATAATCAATGCACCCCAAGATTAATTCATCAAGAGTTGTATTTTGTAAAATGGAGTCACATATGAGGAGTTCTGCTGTACTGGCATCTCAGGGGCTCTCTCAATGGGTCATGGTAGCTGCAAATTGTAACAGTAAGGGCTCATACTCACTTGCGCGAGACTCGGATGAGTCTCGCACGGCACTCAGATTGGAGCGTGCGGCCGCATAGGAATACATGCAGCCGCACGCCCCGCTCCTCTGTGCCAGGTGCAGTGCCGGGTATTGCCGTGCGAGACTCATCCGAGTCTCGCACAAGTGAGTATGAGCCCTAAAATCCACACTATAATATGGCGCTCCTTCCCTTCTGAGCTTTGCAATGTGCCTGAAACGTATTTCCCATTTACATGTAGGTTATTGGCGCACTCAGGAGAAATTTTTTTCAACACACTGTGGTCCATTTTTTATTAGCCCTTATAAAAATAAAAAACTGAGGGTAAAACAAGATTTTAATGGTAAAAATGTAATTATTCTTTCTTCACTGACCAATAGTATAAAAATCTTTGAAGCACATATGGTGTCAATGTGATCACTGTACCCCTGGATGAATTCAATGGGGAGTTTACTTTGTAAAATGGGGTCATATTTGGGGGTTTCTGCTGTTCTGGTACCTCAGGGTGCCTCATTCCAGCACACGGTGCCTCAAAAGTAGATTTCGACCACATATGGGATATCTTTGTACTCAGAATAAATTGCACAACAAATTTGGGGTCCATTTTCTCCTGCTATCCTTGTGAAAATGAAAAAAATTGGGACTAAAACAACATTTTTGTAGGAAATGTTTTATTTTTGTTTTCACGCCTCAATATTATGATCTTCTGTGACACACCTAAAGGCCCCGTCACACATAGCGAGATCGCTAGCGAGATCGCTGCTGAGTCACAAGTTTTGTGACGCAACAGCGACCTCAGTAGCGATCTCGCTATGTGTGACACGTACCAGCGATCAGGCCCCTGCTGTGAGATCGCTGGTCATGTCGGAATGGCCTGGACCTTTTTTTGGTCGTTGAGGTCCCGCTGACATCACTGAATCGGTGTATGTGACACCGATCCAGCGATGTCTTCACTGGTAACCAGGGTAAACATCGGGTTACTAAGCGCAGGGCCGCGCTTAGTAACCCGATGTTTACCCTGGTTACCAGCGTAAATGTAAAAAAAAAAAAACAGTACATACTCACCATCTGATGTCCGTCAGGTCCCCTGCCGTCTGCTTCCTGCTCTGACTGAGTGCCGCCGTACAGTGAGAGCACAGCACAGCAGTGACGTCACCGCTGCGCTCTGCTCTCACTGTACGGCGGCACTCAGTCAGAGCAGGAAGCAGACGGCAAAGGGACCTGACGGACATCAGATGGTGAGTATGTACTGTTTGTTTTTTTTTGGTAACCAGGGTAAACATCGGGTTACTAAGCGCGGCCCTGCGCTTAGTAACCCGATGTTTACCCTGGTTACCCGGGTGCTGCAGGGGGACTTCGGCATCGTTGAAGACAGTTTCAACGATGCTGAAGTCGTTCCCCTGATCGTTGGTCACTGGAGAGAGCTGTCTGTGTGACAGCTCTCCAGCGACCACACAGCGACAAAACAGCGACGCTGCAGCGATCAGGATCGTTGTCTGTATCGCTGCAGCGTCGCTGTGTGTGACGGGGCCTTAAGAGTTTAAGTGCTCATCACACATCTAGATAAGTTCCCTGAGGGATCTAGTTTCCAAAATGGTATCACTTGTGGGGGGTTTCTACTATTTAGGCACATCAGTGGCTCTGCAAACGTGACATGGCCTTTGCTAATTATTCCAGCAAATTTTGCATTCAAAAAGTCAAACGGCGCTCCTTCCCTTCCGAGACCTGCCATGCGCCCAAACAGTAGTTTTCCCCCATATATAGGGGTATCAGAATGCTCAAGAGAATTAGAAATACAAATATTGGGGTCCATTTTTTTCTGTTACCCATATGAAAATAAAAAAATGTGGGTCTAACGTCAAATTTTTGTGAAAAAAAAAAGTTAAATGTTCATTTTTTTCTTCCACATTCCAAAAATTCCTGTGAAGCACCTGAAGGGTTAATAAACTTCTTGAATGTGGTTTTGAGCATCTTGAGGGGTGCAGTTTTTAGGATGGTGACATTTTGTTTTTTTTTCTTTCATATAGACCCATCAAAGTCATTCCAAATGTGAGGTGGTCCCTAAAAGAAAAAAAGGTTTCGTAAATTTGGCTGAAAAATGAGAAATCACTGGTCAGCTTTTATCCCTTATAACAAAAAAAATTATGTTTATGTTTCAAAAAATGTGCTGATGAAAAGTAGACTTGTTGGACATGTTATTTATTAACTCTTATGTGTGAAATAACTCTGATTTAAGGGCATAAAAATTAGAATATTGCTACATTTTCAACATTTTTGCCAAATTTCTGCTCTTTGTCACAAATAAACGCAAGTTATATCAAATAAATTTTACCACTATCATGAAATTCAATATATCACGAAAAAACAATCTCAGAATCAGTGGGATCCCATGAAGCCTTGCAGTTATTACCACATAAAGTGACACTGGTCAGAATTGTAAAATTTGACCTGGTCATGAAGGCGCAAACAGGCCCGGGGGGTAAAGGGGTTCAATGGTTGAAATACAATAAACAGGAGCCAGCAAAGCTACAGGATGATCAAAGGGAAATTTACATCCGCACAAAAACCTCTCTGCGGATTTTTCAAAATCTGCGCAGAAAAATCCACACATGAATCCGCCACGTGTGCACACACCCTTTGAAGTCTATTTTATATGTTCGCTTGTTGTTGTTTTTTTCTTATGGTCGTCATCGTGGAGCGAAGTTTTCAGCTGATTCATCTATAGCAGCTTATTAAAAAGTTTGAAAAAGTGTGCACAAATGTACTGACTCCAGTTCTCTCCCTCCGCAGTGATTTTATATACGCCTGAAATTTTTATGACATATTAGTGGAACGTGCTGTATTTTAGGCTAAAAAAATCACAAAAAGGGTAAGGACAGAAATAAAGATAATTTTTTGGAGGTTTTGTGCAAAATTATTGAATCTGGTTCACCATTTTAAAGAGTGTTGCTAAAAAAAAAATCATAAAATATCATGAAACAAAAAAAAGTGATTTAAAAAAAAATATATGCAAATGATGAATTTACAGTATCTTTCTGTTATGTGCATGCACTAGTCTGGTCCATAAATTGAAATAAAATAGTGCCCTGCTGCCATTTTTTCCATGCAGACTGTCAGTCCATGTGGATAATTGGCAATATGCGCTGGCACATAGGCTGCAGAGGGTGCGTGCACTCGCCAGGTGCAGCCCATGGTACATACGGACAGCACACATCCATATAATATGATTTTTATGGGCAAAAAAAGGCAGAGTCTTACTGTTCCAGCAAAGTAGATGGGATTTATAGAAATCTACTGCCCACAGTGTTTTTTTTTTTTTTTTTTTATTGTTGCACAAACTGATTTTAACATCTGCAAAATGTCAATTTCTTGTGCTGTAAATATGTGTTTTATTTGCAGATTTTCCTCATAGGCTTGAATAAGGTTAAGAAAATCTACAGACATGATATACGCATATGTGTTTTTAACATTTATTTTTTAATTAAATAAAATATGACCTACCAAAAGAGACAAAAATTACAGCTGGAAAAAATGCAACAAAAATGTATGTAAAATAAAAATCCACACAAAAACACAATGAATAAAAGGCATGTTACCTAATTTAGATAAGTGGAGCAGAAAATCTGAAGAAAAATGCAACAAATACTCATTGTGGGAGCCTAAGCTAGGTGAACGCGTTAGGATTGGGTTGATTATGCAAATCACACTATGATCAGAGTTTCATCAGAATGTGATCATTGTGTGCTCTGATTCTCTCGGATGAGGAGAAGATGGAGAAAAAAAAATCTCTATCCTGTAAGTCTGTGGAAAACAGACTGCACTCAGATGTCATCCAAGTGCAGCCCGATGTTCTCCACGGACTCATTGACTTGCATGGCCGAGTGCGATCTGAATATCATGTCAAATTCAGGCATGCTGACATTTTTCGTTGGACAGACTCGGTCCAAGGAAAAAATTGAACATGTCCAAGGCCCCATAGAATAAGATCAGTCCAAGTGCAATTTGATGTTTTGTTGGATTCCTCTTTGACCAAAAATACAGTCGTCTGCACAAGCCCTTAGGCCGGCCTCACACTAGCGAGTTTTACGGACGTATGAGCGCATAAACTACGTCCGTAAAACTCGCAAAATAAACGGCACAATTATTCTCAATGGGGCTGCTCCTATTAGCCGTATATTACGGTTCAGTATTATACGGCTTTCTACGGCCATACAAAATCGCAGCATGCTGCGTTTGTCAGCGTATTGCGCAAAAAAATCGCCAATGAAAGTCTATGGGGGCGAGAAAAATACAGATTCCACACTGACCAGCAGTGTGACTTGCGAGAAATACGCAGCGGTGTTAGTGAAAAGTCGGTAATTCTATTGCCGGCTTTTCATTTCTCCTGCACAAACCCGACAGGATATGAGACATGGTTTACATACAGTAAACCATCTCATATCCCCTTTTTTTTTGCATATTCCACACTACTAATGTTAGTAGTGTGTATGTGCAAAATTTCAGCGCTGTAGCTGCTAAAATAAAGGGTTAAATGGCGGAAAAAATTGGCGTGGGCTCCCGCGCAATTTTCTCCGCCAGAATGGTAAAGCCAGTGACCGAGGGCAGATATTAATAGCCTAGAGAGGGTCCATGGTTATTGGCCCCCCCGTGGCTAAAAACATCTGCCCCCAGCCACCCCAGAAAAGGCACATCTGGAAGATGCACCTATTCTGGCACTTGGCCACTCTCTTCCCACTCCCTGTAGCGGTGGGATATGGGGTAATGAAGGGTTAATGCCACCTTGCTATTGTAAGGTGACATTAAGCCAGATTAATAATGGAGAGGCGTCAATTATGACACCTATCCATTATTAATCCAATTGTTTGAAAGGGTTAAAAAACACACACACACATGATTTAAAAGTATTTTAATGAAATAAACAGCGGTTGTTGTAATAATTTATTGTTCTCTGAATCCATCAGGAACACCCTCGCTTGGAAAAATAATAAACGCACAAGATACATACCTTCTGGTGAACCGTCTCGTCCCACGAAGTAATCCATCTGAAGGGGTTAACTAATATTACAGGCAGGAGCCCTGCTAAATGCAGCTGTGCTCCGTGCTTGTAATCCCCGGCGAATGAATGAAATGTAGGTCATTGACCTACATTTCCTTCAGTCGCGGTGAGGCGCCCTCTGGTGGATGTTCTCATGAACTGCAGCCTGGGAACTTTTTCCCACGCTCCAGGTCATATGAGGACATCCACCAGGGGGCGCATCACCGCGACTGAAGGAAATGTAGGTCAATGACCTACATTTCATTCATTCGCCGGGGATTACAAGCACGGAGCACAGCTGCATTTAGCAGGGCTTCTGCCTGTAATATTAGTTAACCCCTTCAGATGGATTACTTCGTGGGACGAGACGGTTCACCAGAAGGTATGTATCTTGTGCGTTTATTATTTTTCCAAGCGAGGGTGTTCCTGATGGATTCAGAGAACAATAAATTATTACAACAACCGCTGTGTTTATTTCATTAAAATACTTTTAAATCATGTGTGTGTGTGTTTTTTAACCCTTTCCAACAATTGGATTAATAATGGATAGGTGTCATAATTGACGCCTCTCCATTATTAATCTGGCTTAATGTCACCTTCCAATATCAAGGTGGCATTAACCCTTCATTACCCCATATCCCACCGCTACAGGGAGTGGGAAGAGAGTGGCCAAGTGCCAGAATAGGCGCATCTTCCAGATGTGCCTTTTCTGGGGTGGCTGGGGGCAGATGTTTTTAGCCACGGGGGGGGGGGCCAATAACCATGGACCCTCTCCTGGCTATTAATATCTGCCCTCGGTCACTGGCTTTACCATTCTGGCGGAGAAAATTGCGCGGGAGCCCACGCCAATTTTTTCCGCCATTTAACCCTTTATTTCAGCAGCTACAGCGCTGAAATTTTGCACATACACACTACTAACATCAGTAGTGTGGAATATGCAAAAAAAAAGGGGATATGAGATGGTTTACTGTATGTAATCATGTCTCATATCCTGTCGGGTTTGGGAAGGAGAAATGAGAAGCCGGCAATTGAATTACCGGCTTTTAACACATATCGCGCTGAATGAAATCTAAATACAGAATATATATATATGTGTCTCAATGACATATATATATATATATATATATATACTGTATATATGTTTTCCCTAACATTTGAGCACATAAAGCCATTAGATGTCGGTTTTGCAAGCCTGCGCGAAAATCTCGCAGTACGGATGCCATACGGATTACATACGGAGGATGCCATGCGCAAAATACGCTGACACACCCTGCCTACGGATCAATATTTTGGGAACATTTCTCCGTATTACGGCCGTAGTACGGACGTATAATACGTGGCGTATTGTCTTACGCCCAGTGTGAGGCCGGCCTTAGCCTCAGCAATCCTCTGCTCCCATCAGTACTGGTCAGCCTGTAGAAACAGACCAGTAACCGAGCGCTGATCCACTGGTATATGGTCGATCGGCTCTCACAAAGGGGGCGAATTGTCTCATCTTATAAGCGTTTCGTTCACTTATTCTTGATTTTTGGCTTATAGAACTGCTACAATTAGCCCGCAATTCTAGATTGTAACAAACCGTCACTGCCAAGGAGAGATTTGTGCTGCTGCTGAGTTTTTAGGCTGGATGCAGTTGTTACAAAACACTCAGCAGTGACGCTTTTGGGTTTCGAATCTCAGCCACAGTATATTTGCCAGAATGTTTTAATGAATTTATGAACGTGATCTTAAAAATGGTGAGAAATAGGGAAACAAAGAGCCCTATTCATTATTGCACCTATTCATTATTGCACCTATTTATTATTGCACCTATTCATTATTGCATTTGCGCCTTCTCCTTGCTTAGTTTTGGATGTTTTTATTCCGTCTTTCATTTTCTCATTCTCCTTTTAACCTGCGCAATTTTTTTTGAAGTCTATCTTATGTGTTTGCTTTTTTTATGCTCGCCAATACGAGCATGCCTTCTGTTTCCCAAATGTTTACAGCCGATTCATCACTTGATAAAAATCTTGCAAAATTTTGGGGCAAATGTTCTCCGCTCCTACGTCTGAATTATTTTATGCTCAAATTTTGTGACGTTTTATTGCTTTCAAATGTAGCAAAAAAGGTAAAAGACAAAAATAAAGAGCAGTTTTGCTTTTGCATCAAATTCATGAACCTTGCTCACCATTTCGAAGAATTTGGAGCAAAAAAAAAAAAACACCACTCGGTCCGAGGAAAGAATCTGACATGTGAACAGCCCCCTAGACTGTCATAGATATGAGTGATAGCACTCACACTTGAAAACCAGATGTGTGACTTAAGGTACCTTCACACGAAACGACTTTGTAACGATATCGCTAGCGTTCCGTGACGTTGCAGCGTCCTGGCTAGCGATATCGTTTAGTTTGACACGCAGCAGCGATCAGGATCCTGCTGTGATGTCGCTGGTCGCTGAATAAAGTTCAGAACTTTATTTGGTCGTCAGATCGCCGTGTATCGTCGTGTTTGACACCAAAAGCAACGATACCAGCGATATTTTACACTGGTAACCAGGGTAAACATCGGGTTACTAAGCGCAGGGCCGCGCTTAGTAACCCGATGTTTACCCTGGTTACCAGTGTAAAATGTAAAAAAAACAAACAGTACATACTCACCTTCGCGTCCCCCGCCGTCTGCTTCCCACACTGACTGAGCGCCGCAAAGTGAAAGTGAAAGCACAGCACAGCGGTGACGTCACCGCTGTGCCCTGCTACTGCCGGTGCTCAGTCAGTCAGTCAGTGCAGGAAGCGGACGCTGGGGGACGCGAATGTAAGTATGTACTGTTTGTTTTTTTTACATTTTACGCTGGTAACCAGGG
Source organism: Ranitomeya variabilis (assembly GCF_051348905.1). Taxonomy (NCBI): domain Eukaryota; kingdom Metazoa; phylum Chordata; class Amphibia; order Anura; family Dendrobatidae; genus Ranitomeya; species Ranitomeya variabilis. The sequence goes on along the minus strand of NC_135235.1, from coordinate 599,177,459 downwards.
TAAACATCGGGTTACTAAGCGCGGCCCTGCGCTTAGCAACCCGATGTTTACCCTGGTTACCCGGGGACCTCGGCATCGTTGGTCGCTGGAGAGCGGTCTGTGTGACAGCTCTCCAGCGATCAAACAGCGACGCTGCAGCGATCGGCATCGTTGTCGCTATCGCTGCAGCGTCGTTTCGTGTGAAGGTACCTTAAGCCCTTACGGAGGTAGCAGTTTTTAATGTATTTTTATCCCACTTCCAGTAGTCCGACTCTGTCCCTGGCGATGAACTGGATGTTCCAGAAGTTAGAAGTTTCTCATGTTACATAACAATGCTGATTATTTTTAGTTGATGTAACACTTAGTCATCGAGTTATCTAAGATGTTTCCATATATAATGTCTGCATTGTGTCCTGGACATGAAGGCCGATGCTTATCACTAAGTAAAGAACAATGTATATTTTGGCCCATGTGATTAGAAGATATCAGTCGCCCGTGTTATTTGTGTCCTTCTATGGATCGGGTGGGAAGAACACGTTAGGGAACCATGCATTTACTTGTTTCCTAGATTTATGGGGGATGAGCAGGAAATTCCAGGGCTGAATTACCCCAGGGAGAAACGTCCCGATGGGGCACAAGAGACGACTACTAATTCCTGGGGTCAATCCTATGAAATTTGGAGGTCCTTCTGTCCAGTAATAAACACAGGCCCTAGATAAATTTTTATATCCAAAAATGCTCTTTTCTTGGCACTTTAGTTGATTTTCACTTCCTCACCTCCTGAATTCCCTGAATTCAATTGATTGCTAGGGATGAGCGGACCCATTGAAGTTCAGGTTCTGGTACCTAACCCAAACTTTAGTCCAGAACTGTACCAGCTTTAACCTGAACCCCATTTTAGGCCGGTTTCACACGTCAGTGATTCCGGTACGTGAGGTGTCAGTTTTCTCACGTACCGGAGACACTGACACACGTAGACACATTAAAATCAATGTGTCTCTGCACATGTCAGCGTGTTTTCACAGACCGTGTGTCCGTTTGAAAAACACGGAGACATGTCAGTGTTCGTGGGAGTGCACGGATCACACGGACCCATTAAAGTCAATGGGTCCGTGTAAAACACGTACCGTACACACGGATGCTGTCCGTGTGCCGTCCGTGTGCCGTGCAGGAGACAGCGCTACAGTAAGCGCTGTCCCCCCAGCGTGGTGCTGAAGCCGCCATTCATTTCTTCTCTCCAGCAGCGTTCGCTGGAGAGAAGAAATGAAAAATCATTTTATTTTGGGTTTTTTTTTGCGGTAGAAATAAAGATCTTTGTTTCCCCCCCCCCTCCCACCCCCTGTGCGCCCGACCGCTGGAAAGAAAATACTCACCTGGCTCCCTCGAAGCTTCCTCTCCGCGCCGCAGCTTCTCCTGTATGAGCGGTCACGTGGTGCCGCCCATTACAGTGATGAATATGCGGCTGGAGAGAAGAAATGAATGGCGGCTTCAGCACCCAAAGCAGTGGACAGCGCTTACTGTAGCGCTGTCTCCTGCACGGTCCGTGTGGTACCCAGTCGGCACACGGGCGGCACACGGCTGCCGCACGTGTGCCACACTGATGTGCCACGTGAGCTCACGGACACACGGATAACTCCGGTACCGATTTTTCCGGTACCGGAATTATCTGGACGTGTGGGACAGGCCTTAAAGCAATGGAGACCTGAACTTTGGATCTTGGAAAATTCTTTCTCGCTCTCTTTCTTCCCCTGGAACTTCAATCTTTGCAATGGACTTCCTAGAGATGTGACTGCAGACTTATGAATCCTCACGTCGCGCGCACAATATGGATTCTCTGATGCCGGCAGTAGTGTGACTGTAAATATATATGATATGTATAATCTCGGCCACATTCCAACTAGATGTGCACAGCCTTGGTCATCTCACTTGTATTGAGTGAAGCTCTGCACGTCTAGTCGGAAGGTGGCCGGAAGTATGCAGTCACTGGACAACCCCTTTAAGTAGAAGTGAATGAAGCAGTTGTTACACATGCTCACTACTGCTCTAATGACACACAGGATCAGGGACCCCTGTTCTCTGAATTGGTGAGGGTCCTGGACCCCAGTGATCATACGTTTATCTCCTTTCCTGTGTAAAGATTTAGTTGCAAAATACCGGGGAAGTGGCCGACACTTCAATTTTCTGCTCACCCACATCCTCCACTTGTGAATGTTTCACCATCATGCACCCTGTGGAGTGGAGACTACACATATGTAGGAATATAGCTGAAGGGTATAGGGCATATAAAAGACAACAATGAGCATACTTTACTATTCGTCACATTTCCTGCAGTCCTTCAGTTGGAGGCTATCTATTTTCAGCTACATTTTATGCACTTGGTAATTCTGGAAAAGCTAAATGGAAACTGACAAAAAAAAAAAGAATACATTCCAGGCTCTGATTCCCATTACTAGACTGTCAGGAAACAGCTGCAGTTACCCACAATAGCCTGCAGAGGGCATCGTTTTCAGGGACTTGGATGGTTGTGTTAGGATTAGTAGCATTTAGGTTATGTTCTTATAAAGTCCTCTTCCAAAACAGAAACTGTCTGAATTTTTTTTTTACAGAAAACGCTCAAAAGAATGAGCATAACTTAAGCATTTCTATGTAGAAATGACTCGCCGTTCATATGTTCAGGCTTTTGATCATCTTTTAACTAATTCTGGTTTCTAAAAATCCCAAACGGTTAAATAAAATGACACAACCATTCTTGTAGCATTTTCCATTGGGAAGTTGCTCTACAATACAAGTGAATGAGAAAGCTTAAAAAACGACTGGACGTTTTTTGAATCGTTTTGCCATCATCTTGTTAAAAAAAAAAATGCTATTCAAAAGGTTAAAAAAAAAAAGGACCGGAAAATTACACTAAAAAAAATCGTCATAAAAAACATGGGAAAACCCAACAAAAGGCACTGGCTGGAAAAAAAAACTTCAGAAAAAAATTCTAATGGAAACTAAGCGCTGTCCAATCAAAAGGCTGCAAAGAAAACTCTTCAAAACCGCTGCAGGAAACGAAAATGTTCCCCAAGAAAGAAGTGTTTTCTGAAGTGGTTTCCACATGAAAAATAGTTGCTTTTGAACATCTCAAAAAAATGTTGTCTGCACGTAGCCTTAAAGGGGTTGTCTTAAATTTGCATGTGTAAAATTACAAAGTGCTTATTAAATATCCTCTCTGGTCTCAACAACTGAAGGACTTTTAGCTCTATAGTGCACCACTCGTTGCCTTGGGTACCGACCACCCTGTAGTCTAAGGCTATGTTCACATGTTGCGTTTTTGAGACATTTTTTTCTATATGCAAAACCTGCTCTCTTGACAGTAAAGAAGCAATGTCAAAAAAGCAGGCTTTGGTAAGTGTTTGCTGCATTTTTTGCAGCGTTTTTTGCGATACTCATTGCTTTTAATGGGTGAAAACCTCTGAAGGAAGTGACATGCTGCATTTTTCTAAAAAGCCCCTCTTTGACAAAACAGTCAGGAAAAAAATACCAAGGTGTGTGCATGAGATTTCTGAAAACTCACAGACTTTGCTGGTGCTGTGAAATGCAGCTGAAAATGTGCATTAAAAAAACTCAGCAAAAACGTGTGAACATAGCCTAAGAGTGGCCGTAAGAGCGCATGGCACAAGCAGTCTCTGCCTGCGCCACTGTGAAGCTGACCAGATTCCTGGATCCCACCATCCTCCATGTTCCTGCACTTCTCCCATACTGCAGAACCTTCCATGCTTCTGATACCCGCCTTGGAGAGCGCACATTTTTGACCATTTGTCGCAACCATGACGCTGGTTCGAACTGTCAGTCTTCAGGGTCCCCTGCTAAAGCCGTAAGCTTGAAGAAAAGCAGTTGAGATAACCCCTTTAATTAAAGACATAGCCAACTTTGGTCTTGATGACCTAAAGTAGTTTTTTTTCCTCCTGACTAGGGATGAGCGGACCTCTCGAAGTTTGGGTTCTGGTACCCCACCCAAATTTTATTCCAAAGTTCGGTTCGGTTACCAGACCTGTACCCAAACATGAACCAGAACCTGAACCCCATTGAAACAAATGGAGACTTGTACTTTGGGTCTGGGTGAGAAAAATATATCTCCCCCGTACCTGGAACTCCAACCATTGCAATGGAAAAGTCCGTGTTCGGCGTGTACCACCACATACTAACTCTCCGGTACGAAGCCCGAACTTTCTGGATCACTCATCTCTACTCTCGACCTATTTTAGCTCCTGCATTTTTACATGCACATAGTATTTCTTCTATATTAAAGAACTCCGTTTTGTAAATTATGGAAATCATTTGGTGTCTTACAACATGTATATTTATTAACCTTTTTATTTTTTTGAAAAATTGTGTTTGCGTATTCTTTGCATTTTCCAACATTTCTTTCAATTTATTAATCTGACACTTTGCTAGCTGCACACATGGCCAAGCAATACTGGTTTTGTGGTGTTTTCTTAGCTTGTACAGTATATATAGGAGATAACACATAGTTTAGCCCCTGTAAAACCCTGAAGCCTCTTTTCAGTGGCGCTCTTGGCTGGCACGGCTCATTGGTAAACAGATAAAAGTTCCTCATGTTACAATAGATTGTTAAACACTTCACATAGGAAATCCTATGATCCAGAGCAGGTTGGACACCTTCAGGCCTCAAGTCAGGACTTGTCTGGTAAACCCAGGCTGCGACCTTCTACTTTCACATTTGCGTTTAAATCCGCAGCATTCAAAATGCATCCACACGTGGTTGAAAAAACGCATGTAAAAGTGCACAAGCGTGGCATTTTTTAGACGCATGCGGTAGCGCATGCGGTTAAAAAAACGCCGCGTTTGTACGCGTTTACATGCGTTTTTTTTCCTGCGTTTGCGTTTTAATATCCGCATGCGTTTTGTATTCCTATATTTATCATTAGGGACGCATGCGTTTTTGTTTGTTCGCGGTTTGCCGCGTTTGACGACGCAGTGTCTACAAAAATTTTTTCCTGTGGAACGCATGCGTTCACGAACGCATGTGCTTATGAACGCATGCGTTCATATAGACAGCAATGCGTTTTTTTGCCGCAAACCTTGCACAATCGACCACATGCGTTTCCAGGCGGCAAATTGACGCCTCTAAAAATTACTACATGTTGCATTTCCGCGCCAAGCCGCAAACGACCGAAACAACGCATGCGTCGTCAAACGCGGCAAACCGCGAACAAACAAAAAGGCATGCGTTTTTAATGTTAAAGATAGGAATACAAAACGCATGCGGATATATGCGGTAGAAACGCTGCGGACACAACCGCAAATGTGAAACCAGCCTAAGGCTACGTGCACACGATGCGGTTTTTGCTGCGGATCCGCAGCGGATTTGACGCTGCGGATCCGCAGCAGTTTTCCATGCGGGGTACAGTACAATGTTACCCTATGGAAAACGAAAACCGCAGTGCACACGATGCAGAAAATTCCACGCGGATTCTCTGTGGAAAAAAAGAAGGAGCATGTCACTTCTTTCTGCGGATTCTGCAGCGGTTTTCAACATGCACCAATAGGAAAGTGCAGTTGAAAACCCGCAGAGGAATCCGCAAAAGAAACCGCAGGAAAATCCGCAGTGAAAACCGCAGTGGTTTTGCACTGCGGTTTTTCCAAATCCGCTGCGGAAAAATCCGCAGCAGAATCCGCATCGTGTGCACGTAGCCTTAGGCTGCTGTCACACTAGCAGTATTTGGTCAGTATTTTACCTCAGTATTTGTAAGCCAAAACCCGGAGTGAGTGAAAAATACAGAAGTGGTGACGTGTATCTATAAGGGTATGTTTCCACGTTCAGGAAACGCTGCGTGTTTGACGCAGCGTTAAACCCGCAGCGTCCAGATGTTACAGCATAGTGGAGGGGATTTCATGAAATCCTGTCTCCACTATGCAGTAAAAGACGCATGCGGCATACCCGAGAAAACGGACATGCGGTGCGTCTTTTAAGAACGCAGCATGTCCTTACAATGTGGAAACAACGCAAGGACAACGCAGGTGACCGGCCAGTGACCTCAGGTGCAGATTTGGTGCAGATTTTACCTGCATAATTATAGATACATGTCACCACTTCGGCATTTATCACCCACTCCTGGTTTTGGTTTACAAATACTGAGGTAAAATACTGACCAAATACTGCTAGTGTGACGGCAGCCTTACTCAGTATCTCAGTGTCTGGTGGTTTAGTGCTGCAGTCATTATGTGTCCTGTGGTTTGGTGCTGCAGCCCCTGGTTTCCATGTTTTTAGTGCTGCAATCTCAACAGTCTTGTGGTTTGTAGTTTAGTGCTACATCCCCTGTAGTAGTTGGTGTCCAGTTTTTTGTGCTGCAGTCACAAGTGTCTGATGCTTTTGTGCTTCGTTCCCTGGTGTCCAGTACGTGTACTGCTAGGCTCTAGTGGAAGTATGTAGTAACCCTTATTACATGGCAATCAGTCCTGAAAGCTCCATGACCATTTCTCAGTATCATTTTGGCTTGATCACGAACTTGCACCGATCCTAATTCCAAATCATGTGACAGTATGTTGAAGTGGGATTAGAAATTCTCTGTAATCATTCACACCATTGCTCAGAGGAAAAACTGTTTGCAGTGAAGCTGTCTGCCACTAGGGGGCAGGTTAGCCTGTACAGAAGGCGCTCCCATGAAGGTTCCCACCTTACAACACAATGGAATCTGGCAGGACAAGTTCAGAGAATGTCACCTTTGTTAGCTATGGAATTTACTCTGATCACAGTGAGTCAGTAGCAATGTCAACAAGTGCTGCTCTAAGTGACAGTAAATTTATTTCTTCCATGGATATATTTTGACTGCTACAACATCTGATCATGACAGTGCGCCTCATATAGAGCCAGATCCATAATTTGTAGGGGTGGGGAAGAGGAGTTAAGTCTATCAGAGACAATCAGAGGAAAAGTATACTAGAAACACGTCACCACTTCTGTATTTCTCACCCGCTCCTGGTTTTGGCTTACAAATACTGAGGTAAAATACTCACCAAATACTGAACGTGTGAACGTGGCTTAAAGCAAAGACTATAGTGTAGTGCACTGATTGTAAAGTTGAGGTTACCAGGGATTTTATCAGGGGGGGGGGTATATACTTCTTCCACTTAATAACATTGACCAATCATAAGCAGGCAGCAACATACAGGGAAAAAAAACAACCCACCCCTATGATATCTTCAAACAGGCTTTCTTTTGTGTGCAGGGCTCGCTCCCACTTGCGATGTTATCGGACGAGTGCAATCCGATAAAAAATTGGATTGCACTCGGGCGGATGTTAACCTATGGGGCAGTGCCCATATGCGATTATTTTCTCATGCCGCTTTGGCATGCAAACAGAATCACAGCATGCTGCAGTTGCATCTGTGACTCTGATCACATGCACCCATATAAGTCTATGAGTGTGTGAGAAACATTGCACTGCACTCAGATATTACCGGAGTGCAGTGCGATACCCGAGGACGCCGGCAATAGGGGAGACGGAGAAATTACTTTCTCCATCTCCTCCACAGCTATGCTCAGATTCTCTGATGTGAGAGGATCAGAGCACAGAGCACTGACACTTGGCTCACACTCCCAGCATAGCAGGAGCCGAGTGTCATTAGCATATCACATCCAATGTGATACGCTAGTGTGTCACCGGCCTGAGACATATACAGCCCTTGGCAAAAATTATGGAATCACTGGCCTTGGAGGATGTTCATTCAGTTGTTTAATTTTGTAGAAAAAAGCAGCTCTGCTGTATTGCCTATCCCCCTACACCGACTGCTTCAGATGAAAGGTGTTTGCAATCACACTCATCTTTACTTTACTCATGGCACTTGTAATCACACACAGTTCTGCAGTGAGATAATTGAAAAGAGCAGACCATCTGTCATTACATGTCTCACAAAGGAGAAGCCTGTTCCCTATTGTGGAGGCGTGTTCTTTTTCCCCCTGTATATTGCTGCCTGTTAATGATTGATCAATCTCATACAAGGGAAGAAGTACACGCCCCCTATCACTTCAAAATAAATGATATCCTAAACTTTACAGGCTATTATCTCTACAACAGAGAGTAGAAATGAAAAAATAAAAACTATGATTTACTCAGCTGCACAGCCATTATTCCATGATATTTTAACATGCTCAAACTGGTAAAAGGTCCACTTTAACTTAGAATCTGTCAGTCGGCCCACGATTATGGTCTGATGGGGAGGTTGTAAATTGTTTCTATGTCTTTTCTGAGGTCCTCCCAGCTGATTTACGAATGGAGATTACATCAAAGTTGAGCAGAAAAACAAAGAGTCTGTAAAAACTAAACATTGCAAAATTTTTGTAAAAAAACAACAATTGTCCCCAAAGATTGACAGCTCCGAAAGTGTCCAACCACCTCACTGTACATTCCATATAAGATCATCCCAGATTTCCCACCCATCCTTCTGCCACCACCAGGAAAGCATATCACCCAGTAATATTAGCACGTGTCCTTCCTCTAGTCTATAATGCTTGCCACCTACACAGTATCAGATTTGCATGTAGTATAATGGTATCACAGACTCCTATCAACCTTCACAGCATTGCATGTTGGTGTCCTACAAATGAGTAAATCTCCAGTATTCCTTGCTGCTAAACATGTGTTTTATATATTATTTGTAAATTGTCTGCAAACAGGGGGACATATAGGGAGGATTTATTATCAGCCATGTTTTGGCAGTGATTTACCACATTTTGCTAATTTGTGCTTCTCTCCTCGCCAATTTTCAAAATAAGGTGGGTGGTGTTATTCTGTGAGCAGGTTGCGGGATGCAGTAACAGACCGGAAGCAGAGCAAGGGTTAACAACTTTAATAACAGGGGAATACTCCACACAGGGAGGCAATGAGTTAAACGGGAATAAAACGGTTCAGTTTGCAAAGGATATTAAAGTTCAGAATACATGCCCCAACCACACCCATTTAGCACTGCTGATCACACTATTACATAAATAATAATTATAAACAGAAAAAAATATGGCCACACAGTGCTCCATACTGTATAATGGCCACACATGATGCTGCGTACAGTATAATGGCCACACAGTGCTCCATACTGTACAATGGCCCCACATGATGCTCAATACTGTATAATGGCCACACATAATGCTCAATAGCGTATAATGGCCACACAGTGCTCAATACTGTATAATGGCCACACAGTGCTCCATACCGTATAATGGCCCCACATCATGCTCAATACTGCATAATGGCCACACAGTGCTCCATACTGTATAATGGCCACACATGATGCTCAATACTGTATAATGGCCCCACATGATGCTCCATCCTGTATAATGGCCCCACAAGATGCTGCATACAGTATAATGGCCACACATGATGCTCAATACTGTATAATGGCCTCACAGTGCTCCATACTGTATAATGGCCCCACATGACGCTCAATACTGTATAACGGCTACACAGTGCTCCATACTGTATAATGGCCACACATGATGCTCCATACTGTATAATGGCCACACATAATGCTCAATACCGTATAATGGCCACACAGTGCTCCATAGCGTATAATTGCCCCACATGATGCTCAATACTGTATAATGGCCACACATTGCTCCATACTGTATAATGGCCCCACATGATGCTGCCTACAGTATAATGGCCACACAGTGCTCCACACTGTATAATGGCCACACATGATGCTCAATACTGTATAATGGCCACACATTGCTCCATACTGTATAATGGCCCCACATGATGCTGCGTACAGTATAATGGCCATACATGATGCTCAATACTGTATAATGGCCACACAGTGCTCCATACCGTATAATTGCCCCACATGATGCTGAATACAGTATAATGGCCACATAGTGCTCCATACCATATAATGGCCACACAGTGCTCCATACTGTAGAATTGCCCCACATGATGCTCCATACTGTAGAATGGCCCACATGACGATGCCTGTCATGATCTCAATGGCAAGAGAACATAGCATAAGCATATATAGGAACTAGCTCTTGGAAGATGGGAACTGAGCTGACCATGAACTAAACCTAACGCACAACTAGCAGTGGCCGGGTAGCATGCCTACGTTGATTCTAGATGCCCAGCCCAGCCGGAGAACTAAATAAAGCTAGCAGAGGAAAATATTAGTCCTAGCTCACCTCTAGAGAAATACCCCGAAAGGAGACAGAGGCCCCCCACATGTATTGGCGGTGAGTTGAGATGAAATAACAAACGTAGTATGAAAATAGGTTTAGCAAATTTGAGGTCCACTTACTACATAGCAGAAGACAGAAAGGACACTTTCATGGTCAGCTGAAAACCCTATCAAAAACACCATCCAGAAATTACTTTAAAACTCTGGCATTAACTCATAACACCAGAGTGGCAATTCCCGTTCACAAGAGCTTTCCAGACACAGTAACGAAACTACAGCTGTGAACTGGAACAAAATGCAAAAACAAACATGGACAAGAGTCCAACTTATCTAGTAGTTGTCTAGGAGCAGGAACAAGCACAGAGAGGCTTCTGATAACATTGTTGACCGGCAAGCAACTAACAGAGCAGCAAGGTTATATAGCGACTCCCACATCATGATGGGAACAGGTGAACAGAGAAGATGAAGACACCAGTTCAATTCCACCAGTAGCCACCGGGGGAGCCCAGAATCCAAATTCACAACAGATGCCAGTGTACAGTCGGGACTGTAGATGTGTCCCAGCAGCTCTGCTTACAATGCAAGCAACGATTTCACCACCTGTCACTGTCCACACTGCTGCCTAACAGATCCTACACATTGCAATGTAGCCCAGCTCTGAGAACTCTGCATGTACTCAGACAACACCACTAACTACTGGCTCCACTCCATAACTGCTGTAGTATATAAAGGATATACACTCACCGGCCACTTTATTAGGTACACCATGCTAGTAACGGGTTGGACCCCCTTTTGCCTTCAGAACTGCCTCAATTCTTCATGGCATAGATTCAACAAGGTGCTGGAAGCATTCCTCAGAGATTTTGGTCCATATTGACATGATGGCATCACACAGTTGCCGCAGATTTGTCGGCTGCACATCCCAAAGATGCTCCATACAAGGCAGGATGGATCCATGCTTTCATGTTGTTTACGCCAAATTCTGACCCTACCATCCGAATGTCGCAGCAGAAATCGAGACTCATCAGACCAAGCAACGTTTTTCCAATCTTCTACTGTCCAATTTCGATGAGCTTGTACAAATTGTAGCCTCAGTTTCCTGTTCTTAGCTGAAAGGAGTGGTACCCGGTGTGGTCTTCTGCTGCTGTAGCCCATCTGCCTCAAAGTTCGACGCACTGTGCGTTCAGAGATGCTCTTAGGCCTACCTTGGTTGTAACGGGTGGCGATTTGAGTCACTGTTGCCTTTCTATCAGCTCGAACCAGTCTGCCCATTCTCCTCTGACCTCTGGCATCAACAAGGCATTTCCGCCCACAGAACTGCCGCTCACTGGATTTTTTTTCTTTTTCGGACCATTCTCTGTAAACCCTAGAGATGGTTGTGCGTGAAAATCCCAGTAGATCAGCAGTTTCTGAAATACTCAGACCAGCCCTTCTGGCACCAACAACCATGCCACGTTCAAAGGCACTCAAATCACCTTTCTTCCCCATACTGATGCTCGGTTTGAACTGCAGGAGATTGTCTTGACCATATCTACATGCCTAAATGCACTGAGTTGCCGCCATGTGATTGGCTGATTAGAAATTAAGTGTTAACAAGAAGTTGGACAGGTGTACCTAATAAAGTGGCCAGTGAGTGTATATATATATATATATATATATATATATATATATATGTATATACTGTGCCTATGAGTAACAGGCTGCACTGGATTGCTCTAACTGCTGCCACTACTGGTTATAATGCCTTGTACTGTCTGCAGAGCAGGGCCAGCTGCATGTATGTGTGCAACACATACACACACACAACACAGCACACACGCACACACACACACGTACCTCAGAATGTCCTCTCTCCCTCTCTTAACCACTAGAGAAGAAGATACCGAGGGGGCATGGCCTAATACAATACAAGGGGGCGTATCAGCAGCTTCTCCTGCTGGCTGTGTGGGAGAGGCAGAGTCCCATCCGGGACTGCGGGGCACAGCCTCAAAATCATGACAGTCCCGCAGAATGAGGGACAGTTGGGAGCTATGGTGGTATCTTTTCCTATGGGGTCCTGTGGGCAACAATGCCCCGTCTTCTGGCGGCAGCAGTCGGTGTCCGGTACCTTCTGCTGGGCCTAGTCCATATGCTATAGTGGCTGATAAGAGTGCAAGCCACAGTACTGTACGAGCCCAACGTGGCTCTACAAATATACACTGGCAAAGTCAGAGTCTCCCGTGAGCGGGAAACTATGAGCTGGTAAGGTGGGTTACACAAGTCTATCCAGCACTCGGTTCTGTCTTTGCGGCACGTGAGCTGCACTCAAGGTTATGAAGCACACAACACCTGGATCTCTGCTAGCTGTTAATTGCGCTGCACTCTTCTCTTTATGCTGCGTGCTGCCGACATCCACTGGCGTGCTGCTTCTCCGGCGGGGTGCTGCACCTGATCTCTCTCTGGGAGCATGAACACAGTACTCACTAGCCAGGAATGTTTCACACCTCGCTCCATGGTGACCAACGGGTACCCTGCATGTCTCCCCTCACAGTCTTTGTCAGCGGTGGCGGTGCTTGGGCGTGGGCCTGCGCTGTACAGAAGCTCCGGGGCCGCAGCACTCCACTGGTCCCTGCTGCACACTATCTGTTCCTGCCAAGCCTTTCTGTGAGCCACTGCTGAGCTCACGGCTCCCCTCAGAGCAACAGTTCCTCTCTCTGGACTGCTGCAGAATGCCCGGCTCTTCTCCTGGCAGCGGTCCCTGTGTAGATGGTGGGGCCCTGTTGCAGCACCGGTGCTCAGGGGGATGGAAAGCGGAGCGCACTGCTCGCCTGACTGCGCTCTGCCTTCCATTCGCACCAAACTCATCTGGTGCGCACGCTTTCCCCTTTTATATCCCTGCCCCTCTTGGTCAGGAGGAAGGTCCAGCTTGCTATTGCTTCCCCTAGGGAACAGAGGATGCAGCCTCAACAGTTCCAGACCCGGCTTAATACAGGTATTTCCAGCTTGGTTCTCCTCCTCCTTACAATTCCGCAGAGTGAAACATACATGACTGGTGTCTGATGACACGGTTCAGGCAACATGCATCAGATGCACAGTTCCTTTAAACTTTAGCTTCCTCTTTTTCTCTCTATTATCAGTTATTGAGAATTATTTGAACCCGTTTTATTCCTGCATCTCTAATTCCACTATCAAATAAAAAGATTTAAATTATGGCAGTAAAGAAAGCTACAACTCGCATACAAAAGCGCCTTACATACTCCATCCACACAGATATGATTTATGTCATGTACGAGACACCCGGGAGTGTGAGGGATGGATTCGTTCTGCCTGGTTCTCCTCCTTCCACATTTTCCCAAGCTAAAGAACATTAGTATTATAATGAAAACACGACATTAGCAGGCAAAATTCCCCGCATGCCTCCATGAATGAGAAGAGGAGGAGGATTGTGTGTGCCCCCTTCAGATACATGGCGAGGTTCATTTGCTTCTCATAGGAGAGCCCTACAGCGCTGTGAAATATGGCAGTGAGATATAGTCGATGAGACATTGAGCTTTTCTGTATGTATCATGATGGCATGTTGTATCTACTGACTCATATATTGGTTGAAAACTACAATTTTGCTGGGACAGTAAGGATATATCCAGACAAGGCCGAAAAAGTAATGAGGTTACGAGATAGGACTCCACACCAACGTCTGTAACCTAAGGATGCCACATAATGTATTGGTAGAGACTTTAGTTCTGGAATATGAAGATCATAACTCATAAAAAAAATGTTCATTTTAAAGACACAGCGGTTTTCTATATGTTCTATTGAATTTAGGGCAATAAGACCCCACTTGTTCACCTACTTCAGTAATAAGAAACAATGTAACCTTGCTCTTGCCATTAAGCCCCTATACATAAAAGATAGCTCTTGGTGGAACGTTCTTTCCCAATCTGCCTGCACACGAGAGAGAGCTCATCCTGCCCGCTCCTGTGTTTTCCATGAGAGAAGAAGAATCTAGTAGTGGCTTATATCAGGGTGAACGAAAGGATCTGAATTCTAAAATCGAGAGTCGGGGGCCTCCATACATACCACACTGCTGGCCAATCCTGCTGATGTTTGGGGGGTTCGGCCAACATTAGTCCAATGTGTATGGGGGTCTCATCACTTCCGACATTAAGGATATTCAGTAAATTGCCCTGTCATTTTGTGATCAGAAAACCCAATCACCTTCTGGATACCATTTATAAGGTTACATTCACATTAGCAGTTTTTGCTGTCCATGTCCTGGCCATCTAGATTACCGATCAGCATACAGACCAATGTAAATGACTGTGCTAATTCATATAAATTATTTAAAAAAATCACAGCATGCGATATTCTCATCCGTTTTGTAGATGAGGCTCGGCTACTGGATTTAAAGGGTGCATTTAAAAAAAATGGATGCCACGCTCACACCAACCAGATGTCATCCGTTTTTTTTAACAAATCCGTTGCAAAGAATACTAAGGAGAATAAATGAGGCATTTTATCAATTTTATATGTGAATATAAGAAAATGGATATTGTACAACGCAAGATCGATGGAAAGTCATGTGTTTTTTTTTTCTCGAATAAAAATAGGATGTTTTTGTTATTAATTCATCTGAACTTAACCCCACATCTGTACAACTCCCCCCATGTTCTGCTTAGGGCTCCTGTGTTCTCTATCACAAAATCACTGCCAGATTAATCTGGCAGCAGTTTATCTCAGCGAGTCCTTGTGTTTGTCTGATCAGAAGGATCCTGCGCTTACAACCCCTCATGTCTGTCTGACCAGAAGGATTCTGAGCTTACGACCCCTTGTGTCTGTCCGATCAGTAGGATCCTGAGCTTACGACCGCTTATGCCTGTCTTATCAGAAGGATCCTGAGCTTACGACCCCTCCTGCCTGTCCGATCAGTGGGATCCTGAGCTTACGACCCCTTGTGTCTGATCAGAAAGATCATGAGCTTATAACCCATCATGTCTGTCCGATCAGTAGGATCCTGAGCTTACGACCCCTCATGTCTGCCCGATCAGAAGGATCCTGAGCTTACTACCCCTCGTGTCTGTCTGATCAGTAGAATCCTGAGCTTACCACCCCTCATGTCTGTCTGATCAGAAGGATCCTGAGTTTATGACCCCTCGTGTTTGTCCGATCAGAAGGATCCTGTGCTTACGACCCCTCATGTCTGTCTTATCAGAAAAATGTTTAGAATTGAGAGTCCTCAGTGGTTGATACCTTTTAATCGCTAACTGAAAAGATGGTAACAAATTGCGAGCTTTCGAGACTACACAGGTCTCTTCATCAGGCATAGACTAATACAAATTCTGAAGAATTTGTATTAGTCTATGCCTGATGAAGAGACCTGTGTAGAGAATTTGTATTAGTCTATGCCTGATGAAGAGACCTGTGTAGTCTCGAAAGCTCGCAATTTGTTACCATCTTTTCAGTTAGCCATTAAAAGGTATCAACCACTGAGGACTCTCAATTCTAAACATTTTTCTATCTACTGGCTAACACGGTACCAAGATATATATCTTTCCTGTGTCTTATCAGAAGCATCCTGAGCTTATGACCCCTCGTGTCTGTCTTATCAGAAGCATCCTGAGCTTACGACCCCTCGTGCCTGTCTGATCAGTAGGATCCTGAGCTTACGACCTCTTGTGTCTGTCCAATCAGAAGGATCCTAAGCTTTAGACCCCTTGTGCCTGTCCGATCAGTAAGATCCTGAGCTTACAACCCCCCATGTCTGTCTGATCAGTAGGATCCTGAGCTTACCACCACCCCTCATGTCTGTCTGATCAGAAGGATCCTGAGCTATGACCCCTCATGTCTGTCCGATCAGAAGGATCCTGAGCTTATGGCCCCTTGTGTCTCTCTGATCAAAAGGATCCTGAGCTTACAGCCCCTCGTATTATTAGGCTGCAGGAGTGATGCTACACTCAGAGGTTTATGATCCTTGCGCAGAAGCCATGTGACGGAGCCGCACAGTGTCGCTTCCCACATCCGTTTTGCAGATATCACAATCATTCCTATCACTTGTTTATAAATCAGTCATAATCCTGCGGATGATGTGTAGTCAATGTTATGCAGATACTAACATGGACACGTGTGCAGTCAGGTCTATTACCTAACAGGGACTGCATACAGAATAGGGAGTGACACCACAGCCCTGCCTGCCTGCTGCCTAGTTTTCTGATATGCGGCATCTTCTGGTTTTATATCAGTTAGGCTAAGTTGCCACAATGAGTTTTTGAGGCTGTGTATATTTGCTCTTCGAAAAATGCAGCGTCTTACAGTTCCAGCAAAGTGGATGGGATTTATAGAAATTTACTTCCCACTGTGCTTCTTTTTTACACAGCATGAACAGACCTGCGGTGCAGGTTTCAAATTAGCAACATGTCAATTTCTTTTTGGGTATGCTGAGTTTGATGTGCGGATTTTCCCCATTGTTAAAGCCAAATACCAGGAAGTATCAAAAACAAAGCAGTTTTATTTAAAACATGACATACCAAAAAGAGACAAAAACCGCAGCGTACTCTGGATCCAGCATCTGTTTTCCCAGAGCCGGACACAAACTGAAGAGGACCCTGTGCAAGAACAGTACATGGGACCCTTTAGATGTTGGTGACAGAAGCTGCTTGCTCCTTTGGAGGTGATAGTGGTCCCTTTATTTCTTAGGCCCCTGTGTGGCTGCACAGGTTGCATCAATGGTTTGTTGTTCACCCCCGTGTTGTCTATCCATGGGCGGACATACCGGGGCCTGGAGGCTCCGGGAGGCCCCTGCAGGGCTGCTAATAATGAGGGCAATCTGGCCAGTTTATCTTGCCCAGCGGCTCCGGGGGGCCCTGGCCAGATTGCCCTCATGTGCGGCAGGCAGGGAGCAATCTCTGCAGCTCCGCTGCCTGCAAGAGGAAATGGCAGTAGAGTGGAGCTGCAGGGAATGGATCCATCCTGCTTCCTGCCTGCCCTTCCTGTCTCACACAGCAGCGGCTGAATGACATCATCATTCAGCGCCGCAGCTGTGCGAGACAGGAAGCTGCCAGCGATGGTGCGGCTTCAGCATACCGTGCGCAGAGGTGAGGTGTGTGTATGTGTATGCAGAGAAGGCGAATGGTGCTGTGTGTGTCTGTGTATGTAGGTGGAGGAGAGGGCAATGATGGGGTGATAGGGCATAAGGCAGTGATTCTGTTGACGGAGAGGGCAATGATGAGGGTGATGGTGCAGAAGGCAATGATTGGGTTGACGGAGAGGGCAATGATGGGGGTGATGGGGCAGAAGGCAATGATTGGGTTGACAGAGAGGGCAATGATGGAGGTGATAGGACAGAAGGCAATGATTGGGTTGACGGAGAGGGCAATTATAGGGGTGGTGGGGTGAAAGCAATGATGGGTGGTGGAAAGGGCAATAACGGGGGTGGTGGGGGAGGAGGAAATGGTGGTGGTGAATGGGCAATAATGGGGATGGTCGGGAGGAGGAAATGATGGAGGCAGTGTAATGGGCAAAAATGGGGGTGGTGGGGGAAAAGACAATGATAGCAGTGGTGGAAAGGGCAATGATGGGGATGGTGGGGAGGAGGAAATGATGGAGGTTGTGGAATGGGTAATGATGGGGTGGTGGGGGAGAAGACAATGATGATGGCAGTGGAAAGGACAATGATGGGGTGGTGGGGGAGGAGGAAATGATGGAGGTGGTGGAATGGGTAATGATGGGGTGGTGGGGGAGAAGGCAATGATGGTGGAAGTGGAAAAGACAATGGTGGGGGTGGTGGGAACAAAGCAATGATGGAGGTAGTGGAATGGGCAATAATTGGGTGGTGGGGAGAAAATAATGATGGAGATGGTGAAGAGGGCAATAATGGGATGCGGGGGGAGGAGGACAATGAGGGGTGTGGGGGACTGGCTTGTGAGGAAGGGGGATTTATAATGGATTTAGGAACAGGAAGGTGGAGGAAGATGTTATAATCGATTATTATGTCTAACAGTCCCTTAGTATAAAGTGTAATCACTTATTATGTATAGCACAGTCCCTTAGTATATTGAGTATATTGTGTACTCATGTATAGCACAGTCCATTAGTATATTGAGTATATTGTGTACTCATGTATAGCACAGTCCCTTAGTGTATAGTGTACTCACTTATTATGTATAACAACATCCTTAGTTACATAGTTTCCTCTTTTGTTATGTATAACACCGTCCCTTATTGCGTACCATCCTCTCTAGTTATATATGATGCCCTCCCTTATTATATAGCTTCCTCTGCTGTTATGTACAGTGCTGTATAATACATAGTGTATTCTTGTTATTTTTGTTATTCACAGCGCCCTCTTTTATTACATAGTCCCCTCTCTTGTTAGATATAAAATGACTACTGATGGAGGAGCCAGTGACCAGACTACCAGTCCATCAGCTCCTCCTTTAGAAAGGAGCTTTCCCATGCTCCATCAGCCATCATTATACAGCTAACAAGACAGGACAGTATGTAATAAAAAACAGGGCTCTACAAAATCCAATATGTAAGGGACAGTGCTGTACATAACAATAGGAGCACTGTATAATAAGGGACAGCAATATACATAATAAAGGAGAATATGTACACATGTACAGTATGTGTGTGTGTGTGTGTGTATATATATATATATATATATATATATATATATATATATATGTTTATCTTTGTCGCCTTAAAAGGAGGGAGGCCCAGACATATTTCCTGCACAGGGGCCCCAAGCTGTCAGTGTCTGCCCCTGTGTCTATCTGATGCATTCTGAGCCTACAGTATGATGTTGTCCAAGCTAAGTGTAAAGAAATATCATATGTAATGTCAGCAGAACCTTGTACTGCATGAAAAACTAATAATACAATTTGTCTACTGCCATTACCCCGATTGCCAACGCACCAGGGCAAAAGGGAAGAGACGGGCAAAGCGCCAGAATTGACTCATCTAATGTGATGCGCCAATTCTGGGGCAACTGTGGACTGGTATTTTTAGGTTGGGAAGGGCTCAATAACTAGGCACTAAAGGGTGCAAGATTATTACATGTAGGGGACTATTACATTATATGTCTACAGGACATCTATCTTTATATAAGACTGCTTTATTAGTTTTGTAAACTGGCTTTAAATGATATAGAGAATTACAGTATGTAAAAGATGATGTTAAAAACGCATTGCATACAGATGTTATACGGATGCTAGGTGAAGAAAAATCGCATTGTGCTTGCATGACACTCATCCTACATTTCTGGTTCAACATCGGAGCTATTTCTTTCAGCAGATGTTTGCAAGGCCTTAATAGGCAAGTAGGTTTTTTTTTTCTAATTTTTGTGCAATCATGGGTCAATATTTAAACTCAGTGGACAACCTCTCTAAACTGAACCTGTCAGTAACACAGCCCCTGCGCTAGCATAGGTAGTGCAGAACAAGGCAGTGTAAAAGATTATGAAAAATATATTTTATTGATATGCAGATTAAGTTCACAAGTGCACAGGTGGGGGGTATCCGTGCACTTGCAGCCTATGGCCATCGTCACACTACCGTAGAATACGGGCGAGTGCTATGTGAGAAAACATTGCATAGCGCTCGGCCCAGTGTTAATCTATTTGGCAGCTCCCATCACCATTTATTTTCTCGGGTGGATTCAGCGTGCGTGTAAAATTGCAGCATGCTCTGATTGTCACCGAGACTCAGCCGCGACTCGCCAAAGCAAGCCTATGGGTGTGAGAACAAAATCGCATAGCACTCGAACCATGTGACTGCTGTCCAATTTTTACTCACCGGTGTCCTTTGAAAAGTGGGCAATTCATGTGCCGCATACCATAAAATCACACTGACAGGTTAGAATAGAATAGCTAGAATAGATATATACACACATATATTACATAGAAAAAAAGCCGGTAATTCATCTGCCTTGTTCTGTAAAATCAATGCAGGAGCCGACCGGATAGAAGAGATGGATTACATACAGTAAATACAAATAGAATAGGTAGATATATAGATGTCAGTGACAAATACAATTAGTACAATGTGTGTGCAGCTTACTGTACATGTATTTAATAAAAGATTATTTTTAGGAAAAAAATGGCGTAGGCTCCCGTGCAATTTTTTTAACCAGCAGAGGGAAAGCAGACGGCTGGGGCAGATGTTTATAGCCTGGGAAGGGGGTAATGCCCATGGAGCTTCCCAGGCTATTAATATCAGCTCGCAGCTGTAGAATTAGCTTTTACTGTCTATTAAAATGGTGGACCCTAAAAAAAAGTGATGTAGGGTCCCCGTATAGTTAATAACCAGCAAAGGCTATGCAGACAGCTGCGGGCTACTCACAGGTTCCCCTTAAAATGTGTCAAACAGGCTAGGACCGATTGGGGACGCCGGCAGCAGTATGGAGGAGCAGCAGTCCTGTAGATGAGTTTGGGCATGTTAACCACCATATGCCTATTTTTAACTTATAAAAGTGTTGAAGGCAGGAACGCCAGATTCTAGGCAAAACAAATGAGACAAAATTCTGGAGCATTTATTAAATCTAACCAAAGTCTATTAGAAAGTCATACAAAGTTATATGGTGATTTGGCTTTTTCTTTGAGAAACTGGAAATCCCTTAATTTACACAAGTGCTAGACAAACCCTCCCTGGGCACTGGGTGCTATATTGATGCCATCAGCCTATTTTCATGCAGATGAGCTTGGTAGTCTGGAGGTAAATGAATGCACACATCATCACAATGGGGAAGGGGGCACAAAAGTCTGCATGCCTGGGTGGGAGAACTGGGTGGGCAAGGTCACTTTGCTGAATGCAGGCTGGATCTAATTGTGCTTCTCACATTGCTCCCACATGCACAGACCAGAATGAATTCCTACATTTACTAAGGAGAATCCGAAACTCTCATATTCCTATTATTAGTTAGTATATGTCAGCACTCCATCAGGGGTGTCTGACTTCAACACCCTCCCCCCCATCAAGACTTGATCAATATGCAAGGGGGAGATTAATTTGGTATTATATTTAGGTAGAACCTAATTTTGTCATATTTTCAGTTAGTATGCAAAACTTTTATGTAAAGGAAAACTTTTTTAATACAGAAAAAAAGTAGTCTAGAAACTCCAGCGTTGAGGTTTAGGACTCAATATGTGTTGTCCATATTCGCCAGGGATCACATAGGCATCCAATGATAGCCAAAGTGCTAGTGCACTAGTGAACATTGCCCATTTTCCACATGGACCAATGGTGGTCTGAACCCGGCCTTATGTATTGGATTTTTAATAGTTTCTTGAAGGTTCTCTGCACTAACAGTTTTTTTCCTGCTCTATTCATACTCTGAATATTTTACTTGCACCGCTCTTTAGCCTTTGACCTTGGTATTGATCGGCATTCCACAAGTAGCGCAGCAGATAAGAAGTGAGACCAACAGGAACAGTATGGTGAATGCAGAGAAAGTGATGGGTCCGGCAATGACCACATTTGGGTTTACTATACTTGTAGTGATCAGTAGGTGAGATAAGGGGAAGGCCTCATTCAGGTATCTGTGATTTTTCTCTTGAGTAAAAACATGTAGTTGTTGATCAGCGTTATGGATCAGATTTTCAGCAGTGCGTCAGTTTCTACCATCAGTCTTTGTTCAGTGATTTTACACTAATGAAAAAAAATATATCTGCAAATCCTCTCCTACCCATTTTAATGTTAAGGGGGTTGTTCACTACTTGTACAACCCCTTCTCAACCACCATAGTAATTATTATGCCCATGTAAAATACACCAATGCTCACATCTGGCGCGGGTGCTTTTTCAGCAATGTCGGCACTCCCAGGGCTCTCATGACATTTTTATGTCACGTGAGCCCCGCAGCCAATCACCCACCACTTCCCTATCATTTCCTTCAAATGTAACTGACTGACATCCAGAGGAAGTCAGAGATCAGCAGCTGCCCTCGCTTTTTTGGGGTGTCAATTTAGTCTGAAGCAAGTGAGATGGAAGCAGACGCTGACTGACTGCAGAGCTCCGGAACAGCAGATGCCGAGTATGTCTGTTATTACTTTACATGAGAAAACTGAGCAGTCTGAGTAGTGGAAAATATATGCTGTCAGTGATGTACAGAGAACCATAGACTTGTATGGGTAATGTTGATCCGATATTGGACTATTGGACATGTCTCTGTGATTTGTTTTGCAAATGAAGTGCGAAGAGACGTTCGGTTGCTTATAAACAGTTGATGATCGTTCGTTATGGTCACAATTCTCTATTTCAGAGGAGTTTTATATAATATTCATGGGCGCTGTTAGTGCTTCTTACAAGATAGGGTATATAGGGTGCCTATATAAGAATGTCCTGTACTGCCAGCACATAACAGTTCATTACTTACTTCAGACTCGTACTTGTCCGCTAAGCTTACAGTCTTATCCGGAGCAGCAGGATCAGCCCATGGGTGACTGGCTTATCTACTAATCCTCAAAAAGCTGTATTGTTGGGGGTGGTCTAAAGAATGTCCTAATAAGATTCCTAAAACGTGAAACTAGACCTCATATCGCTTATTGTAGACTGGGGAAGGGGATTTAATGGAGTATGGTCACCTAAGCTCCTGCTGTCATTAACACAACATTAGTGCAAAGAATATTAATATAAAGCATTTCCGCCAATTACAATGATACGACATGAATGTTATATACCAGTCCCATATTTGAGGCTTCCGAGCAGCCAGTGAATTCGTGCTTACAGATAACTCGACCTTTGAGTTGGTCGCCTGTCCATCTTGGGCCCCATACGTTGCCAGCATGGAGTCTACAGTTGCATTTTAAATGGTATTTTCAATGCAGAAAAACAAGATCTTCTACATTTCTGCATAACTCGACTCCTGTACAAAGACAAGGTGAATTCCTGACTCAGCAGAGTTTCCACACCAGGGGGCAAAGGTTCAGGCTGGTGTATTCATCAGGCCTCTGACAGATGGGTGGGCCTTACTGCAGCCTTACCATTCACTCCACTCATATGCAAGTGTATAGAAGTATTACTGAAACTGCCACAGAGAAAGGAAGCACAAGGGCTACAGTGATGCAAAACACCTGAGGACACTGATGTTATCTAGGCCTACAGGAGATTCTATTAAATACCTCTCACCTGTGAACATTGCAATGGGGAAGTGTGGACTTTGCTACACTTAGGGTACCGTCACACAGTGAAATTTCCATCGCTACGACGGTACGATTCGTGACGTTCTAGCGATATCGTTACGATATCGCTGTGTCTGACACGCTACTGCGATCAGACATCACGCTGAGAATCGTACGTCGTAGCAGATCGTTTGGAACTTTCTTTCGTCGCTTGATCACCCGCTGACATCGCTGGATCGTTGTGTGTGACAGCGATCCAGCGATGTGTTCGCTTGTAACCAGGGTAAACATCGGGTAACTAAGCGCAGGGCCGCGCATAGTAACCCGATGTTTACCCTGGTTACCAGCGTAAACGTTAAAAAAACAAACAGTACATACTTACATTCCGGTGTCTGTCCCCGGCGTCTCAGCTTCTCTGCACTGTGTGAGCGCCTGCGCCGGCCGGAAAGCGAGCACAGCGGTGACGTCACCGCTCTGCTTTCCGGCTATGGCGCTTACACAGTGGAGAGAAGCAGAACGCCGGGGACAGACACCGGAATGTAAGTATGTACTGTTTGTTTTTTTTATGTTAACGCTGGTAACCAGGGTAAACATCGGGTTACTAAGCGCGGCCCTGCGCTTAGTAACCCGATGTTTACCCTGGTTACCCGGGGACTTCGGCATCGCTCCAGCGCCGTGATTGCAA
This sequence comes from Ranitomeya variabilis, assembly GCF_051348905.1. Lineage (NCBI taxonomy): Eukaryota > Metazoa > Chordata > Amphibia > Anura > Dendrobatidae > Ranitomeya > Ranitomeya variabilis. The sequence goes on along the minus strand of NC_135235.1, from coordinate 599,153,539 downwards.
AGTGTGACCGCAGTCTACGACGCTGGAGCGATATTCATACGACGCTGCGATGTCACGAATCGTGCCGTCGCAGCGATGGAAATTTCACTGTGTGACGGTACCCTTAGGATGTGAACATATGTTTAAGCCTACAGGTTCACATTGGAACTCATTGGGGTATTGTATAAGTAGCAATTACCTAATATAATATTATGAGTTGCCCTTTCCCCTGCAAACACCATTTTCAAGATTATATAGAGAATTACCGTAATCTACATTGCAAACATATTACACAATATACTAATTCTGCATTATACTCCAGAGCTGCACTCGCTATTCTGCTGGTGCAGTCACTGTGTACATACATTACATTACTTATCCTGTACTGATCCTGAGTTACATCCTGTATTATACTCCAATGCTGCACTCACTATTCTGCTGGTGGAGTCACTGTGTACATACATTATATTACTTGTCCTGTACTGATCCTGAGTTACATCCTGTATTATACCCCAGAGCTGCACTCACTATTCTGCTGGTGCAGTCACTGTGTACATACATTACATTACTTATCCTGTACTGATCCTGAGTTACATCCTGTATTATACCCCAGAGCTGCACTCACTATTCTGCTGGTGGAGTCACTGTGTACATACATTACATTACTTGTCCTGTACTGATCCTGAGTTACATCCTGTATTATACCCCAGAGCTGCGCTCACTATTCTGCTGGTGCAGTCACTGTGTACATACATTACATTACCTATCCTGTACTGATCCTGAGTTACATCCTGTATTAGGCCATGTTCACACTTTGCGGTTTTTACCGCGGAACCGCCGCGATTTTGCCGCTGCGGGTCCGCTGCAGTTTCCATTGCGTTTACATTTACATGTAAACCTATGGAAACCGCAAACCGCTGTGCACATGCTGCGGGAAAAACCGCGCAGAAACGCAGCGGTTTACATTCCGCAGCATGTCACTTCTTTGTGCAGAATCGCTGCGATTCTGCACCCATAGGAATGCATTGAACCGCTTCCCGCATGGGGCTGTGCCCACGTTGCAGGAGGTAAGCGGATAATGTGTGGGTGGTACCCGGGGTGGAGGAGAGGAGACTCTCCTCCAGGCCCTGGGAACCATATTTATGTGTAAAAAAAAGAATTAAAATAAAAAATCATGTTATACTCACCTCTCAGCGCTGAACGCGGCCGGCCGGTCAGAGTTGCTGTGCGAACAGGACCTGCGGTGACGTCGCGGTCACATGACCGTGACGTCACGGTCACATGACCGTGACGTCACGAAGGGTCCTTCTCGCACATCATCTTTGGAACCGGAGCGCCGGGTGCAGCGCCGAGGAGATCGGGACGTCAGAGGGTGTGTATATAAACTTTTTTTTTATTTTAACATTACTATTGATGCTGCATATTGCTGCATATGCAGCATCAATAGTATAGGCGGAAACCCGCAGCGAAAACCGCGGAACAAACCGCGATAAATCTGCAGGGATAACCGCAGCGGTTTTGCCCTGCAGATTTATCAAATCCGCTGCGGGAGAACCCGCAGAGGTCACCCGCAAAGTGTGCATACAGCCTTATACTCCAGAGCTGCACTCACTATTCTGATGGTGGAGTTGCAGCGCCCCAGAGTCCTGGTCGTTGCAGTACTGTGGCTCCGCCACTAAGGGGAGCTATAGTACGTCTAATGGCACTGAAGGAGTTCATCTGAACAGGTATCACAGACACCAATACATTTCACAGCCGGGCCACCAGGGGGAGCTAAGGGTTCTATTCACTAGGCCACTCCTCACATACTGGTAAAACTGGGGGTCAGGCAGGAAGTTAGATGAGAAAGCTGACTGGGTTGGAACCAGGCAACACCTTGTGGCAGAGGGTGTTGTGGGAGAAGATTCGGTAGGGTCCCTGTCAGGAGTGGGATCCTGACAGAGGCCTGGCAACTTGAGCGAACGTAACGGGACCGTGCCTGCTCAGCATAGCGGCGGTGCCCAAGGAGGGATTGGAAGCGAGATAGATTGTGCTGAGTGAGAAACGAGATCAAAGCAAGAAGGAGAATACCAGTAGGAGTCGTGCTGTGAGACCGAGGCAACATCCTACTGAGGCGCACAACCGGCGGCCGGAACGCTGAGGGAGTATTACAATATTCAGCTTCAGGCAATACTCTAAACCAACGGCAGGTCAGTCAGTCTAAGGCGGGCTGTCTCACCTAAATCACCTATGCAGTCTTGGGGGGCAACTTGTGGAGAGGGGCGACTCTAGGGTCCCGGAAGAGCTCCGAGCCTACCCGTCATACGGGTGGCGTCTTAACCGTAACATCAGGGAGGGACGGAAGATTAGCAGAACATCATCTAATCGAGTTGTGAGGGAACTTAAGAAACAGACACAACAGTTGTGGGGACTTTCCGTAAGCACAGCAGGGAAGGACCGCAACACCTAGCGCTAGAAGGAAGGCACAGATTTCCACCTGCTAAGAGAACTCTGGAGGTGCCATTGGACCGGCCGGACTTGCGCAGCCTGGTTATCCGGATTCCGGACTGAGGACCCAGAGACCTTCAGTAAAGAGGTAAAGAGACTGCAACCTGGTGTCCTCGTTATTTACTACAATCTACACTGCACCGCAACATCACCGTCTACATCTATCACTGTACGCCCCTCAGCAGGGTCACGGACCGGGCCTAGCCACCGTGACAACCCCAGAGCAGAGACTCAGAGGCCCGGTACCGGGTACCCCTCGGCCCTGCGGCAGTGGGGGCGCTACATTTTGGCGTCACGAACAGGATCTACTTAAGCCTGAAGAATCAGGTCATGTGTGCCTTAGAACTGTGATTTACTGTGCTTTATTGAGAGACTGTGTACTACTGCTTGCCGCCAGAAGTTCCCGCCAAAAAAACGCCGCCATTGCTACACCAAAGAAGAAGGAGGGCGTGCCATGGGAGGAGACTACCAAAGTGGCGCCAGAAGCGGCGACCGCCCCCTGCGCCTCTTGCTGCAAAGCGAAGACCTGCCTCAAAGCAGAGGACCACCCCTTGATTTGCAACGGCGGGAATCGGGTGACGGAGAAGCTCAACCCCGGAGAAATGGCGGAGCCAGGTGCATGCATTGCCACCGACTATCAGACAGCGATGATGAACAGCAAGTGCCTGAAAGAGGAAGGGGCAATCCCGACGTACCCTCAACCACCTATCCCGACATCGGGGCCAGCCGAGGAGGAGCCATGGGGAGCGGAGTCGTATCCGGAGGCCGCAGAGGAAGAGCCGTGGTCCGGGCTCCAGCCGATTCCAGTGTCCTCGTCAACGGACCGGATCGACATCGGTGGAATCACATCAGGCGCAGGTATGGAAGACGCCCCTGCTCCCCCGCTCGATCCCGCTCCCGCGACCGGCCCTTACCCCAGTAAAAGCCGCCTCCTCTCGGCAGAGCTAGTGGTGTTACCCCCCGACGCAATGGGGAAGCTGGTACCACCGCTGCCGACCAGGATGGGAGAACCCATAGACGTGGGCCCAGACGGGGTGATTCTCCAGTGGGACACCCCCCGGGTCGGGCCAGATGAAGCTCGGGAGGAAGGGTTCACCCTTGCTGTGCTTACCTGGGAACAATACAAACAATGCCTGATCCTACATTGGAAAAGACAAAAAGAGGCAGAACTGACTGACCCACCGAGAGTACAACCATCACCTCTTGTGTGCGGTAAGAAGGACGTGGTAAAGCGGGGAACTGTGTTGGCCTTCCACCCGAAGAGGGGATGGGGCTCCATACAGGAACCGGGGCTACCAACGGACGTCTTCGTTACTAGTTGCAACGTGAAGACTCCCTGCTGCAGCCGAGATGGTGATCCATTGCAAAAGGGGGATCAGGTGACCTACACCCGTCATCGGAATGCATACGGATGGTACGCTCGGAACGTTCGCTGCTGTGAGCTTGGGGAAGCGTCATCTGTTACTTCAACCATGATGGAACCAGATGTGACAGATCTTACCACTATTGCCGCCGTACGTCTCATTGCAGCAACTGAGCTGGCGGCTAGAGTCCGCCTTCAGATTCAGACATCAGGTGGTCTGACTGCACCCGGGAAATCCACCAGTGACACTGGTGCGGCATCAGCCGTCGACCAAGGATCGAAGCCTGCACAGTCAGAAGGTGTCCACTTTCGGCTGATGTCTTGCAACTTACTATGAGGATAAACCTCGATACCACGAGAATGTAAATAGTTAACTGTTTGTTTTCTGATTTTGCTGCTAAACCCGTTTAGGGTTAACTCTTAAAGGGATCCCTTTGTTGACCCGGGATCCCTATTGCTTTTTGGTTATTTTCTATTCTTTTCTTTGTTATCAAGAACTGCTGCAATCATGAACAGTGCATGATACAAACTGCTTGTAAATAGTTTGCACCTTCTTAAAGGTGCTCCCTACTGGTTTTACTTAAAGAAGGACTCTTTGTGAAGATACCGCACCGGAGCCTTTGCTGAGTATGGACTAGTAGCTTGAGAAGATGTGCTACCTCATAAAGACTTGGTCCCCTCTTAAAGGGGATGTTCACTTGTTTCACTTAAAGAATGGTATTGCTTTAAGACTGATAGATAGCAATAATGTCTTGACCAAAAGAAAGTGATGATGATGCTTACATGAAAAAGTTATGTGTATCCAACCAGTTGATTGTAAGAAATGATTGATAATGTTGATAGAAAAATGAGGACAGAGAGTGAACCCGTACGGGGTTAGTCAGTGAGTCCTCTTAGGAGCCATGTAAGGATGGCTCAGTGATTTCAAACCGAAAGTAAATGTTATGTTCTATACTGTGTATAGTAGTTGAAAAGGCAGTAGGCCCGGGCTGAAAGGGGCGGTCCTGTAAAGAAAGGAGAGGCAGTAGGCCTGGAGCAGTTAGGACAGGCGGTCCTGCAGATTTAATGAAGGAGAATGAAAGAGAAAGAGTTAATTAATATCATAATGTTTTATAAGTAAAGTCTTTAGTGGATAGGAAGTGTACGTCCTTAAAGGCAATGTTAACTTATTATTCGAAAGTTTGCACTGAGTAGAATACCCGGTTGGGTAACAGGAGTTATTTATAGCCTGTAATTTATAATGTTTAACCATGTTTGTAACGTTCAAGTGTCCTCACCTCCCATAAAGGGAAGCTCTGTTCAAGCTTACTTATTGTTATTGCATTTTCAAAATTGTATGTCTTTTTGCTAACCTGTATTGTTGTTTTCTTCCCAGTCCAGGAGTACTGGATTTAACCGGGGGGAGTGCAGCGCCCCAGAGTCCTGGTCGTTGCAGTACTGTGGCTCCGCCACTAAGGGGAGCTATAGTACGTCTGATGGCACTGAAGGAGTTCATCTGAACAGGTATCACAGACACCAATACATTTCACAGCCGGGCCACCAGGGGGAGCTAAGGGTTCTATTCACTAGGCCACTCCTCACATACTGGTAAAACTGGGGGTCAGGCAGGAAGTTAGACAGAAAGCTGACTGGGTTGGAACCAGGCAACACCTTGTGGCAGAGGGTGTTGTGGGAGAAGATTCGGTAGGGTCCCTGTCAGGGGTGGGATCCTGACAGAGGCCTGGCAACTTGAGCGAACGTAACGGGACCATGCCTGCTCAGCATAGCGGCGGTGCCCAAGGAGGGATTGGAAGCGAGATAGATTGTGCTGAGTGAGAAACGAGATCAAAGCAAGAAGGAGAATACCAGTAGGAGCGTGCTGTGAGACCGAGGCAACATCCTACTGAGGCGCACAACCGGCGGCCGGAACGCCGAGGGAGTATTACAATATTCAGCTTCAGGCAATACTCTAAACCAACGGCAGGACAGTCAGTCTAAGGCGGGCTGTCTCACCTAAATCACCTATGCAGTCTTGGGGGGCAACTTGTGGAGAGGGGCGACTCTAGGGTCCCGGAAGAGCTCCGAGCCTACCCGTCATATGGGTGCCGTCCTAACCGTAACATCAGGGAGGGACGGAAGATTAGCAGAACATCATCTAATCGAGTTGTGAGGGAACTTAAGAAACAGACACAACAGATATGGGGACTTTCCGTAAGCACAGCAAGGAAGGACCGCAACACCTAGCGCTAGAAGGAAGGCACAGATTTCCACCTGCTAAGAGAACTCTGGAGGTGCCATCGGACCGGCCGGACTTGCACAGCCTGGTTATCCGGATTCCGGACTGAGGACCCAGAGACCTTCAGTAAAGAGGTAAAGAGACTGCAACCTGGTGTCCTCGTTATTTACTACAATCTACACTGCACCGCAACATCACCGTCTACATCTATCACTGTACGCCCCTCAGCAGGGTCACGGACCGGGCCTAGCCACCGTGACAACCCCAGAGCAGAGACTCAGAGGCCCGGTACCGGGTACCCCTCGGCCCTGCGGCAGTGGAGGCGCTACAGAGTCACTGTGTACATACATTACATTACTTATCCTGTACTGATCCTGAGTTACATCCTGTATTATACTCCAGAGCTGCACTCACTATTCTGCTGGTGGAGTCACTGTGTACATACATTACATTACTTATCCTGTACTGATCCTGAGTTACATCCTGTATTATACCCCAGAGCTGCACTCACTATTCTGCTGCTGGAGTCACTGTGTACATACATTACATTACTTATCCTGTACTGATCCTCAGTTACATCCTGTATTATACCCCAGAGCTGCACTCACTATTCTGCTGGTGGAGTCACTGTGTACATACATTACATTACTTATCCTGCACTGATCCTGAGTTACATCCTGTATTATACCCCAGAGCTGCACTCACTATTCTGCTGGTGCAGTCACTGTGTACATACATTACATTACTTATCCTGTACTGATCCTGAGTTACATCCTGTATTATACCCCAGAGCTGCACTCACTATTCTGCTGGTGCAGTCACTGTGTACATACATTACATTACTCATCCTGAACTGATCCTGAGTTACATCCTGTATGATACTCAAGAGCTGCATTCACTATTCTGCTGGTGCAGTCACTGTGTACATGCATTACTTATCCTGACTTACATCCTGTATTATGCTCCAGAGCTGCACTCACTATTCTGCTGGTGGAGTCACTGTGTACATACATTACATTACTTATCCTGTACTGATCCTGAGTTACATCCTGTATGATACTCCAGAGCTGCACTCACTATTCTGCTGGTGGAGTCACTGTGTACATACATTACTTATCCTGTACTGATCCAGAGTTACATCCCGTATTATACTCCAGAGCTGCACTCACTATTCTGCTGGTGGAGTCACTGTGTACATACATTACATTACTTATCCTTTACTGATCCTGAGTTACATCCTGTATTATGCTCCAGAGCTGCACTCACTATTCTGCTGGTGGAGTCACTGTGTACATACATTACATTACTTATCCTGTACTGATCCTGAGTTACATCCTGTATGATACTCCAGAGCTGCACTCACTATTCTGCTGGTGGAGTCACTGTGTACATACATTACTTATCCTGTACTGATCCAGAGTTACATCCCGTATTATACTCCAGAGCTGCACTCACTATTCTGCTGGTGGAGTCACTGTGTACATACATTACATTACTTATCCTGTACTGATCCTGAGTTACATCCTGTATTATACTCCAGAGCTGCACTCACTATTCTGCTGGTGCAGTCACTGTGTACATACATTACATTACTTATCCTGTACTGATCCTCAGTTACATCCTGTATTATACCCCAGAGCTGCACTCACTATTCTGATGGTGCATTCACTGTGTACATACGTTACATTACTTATCCTGTACTGATCCTCAGTTACATACTCAGTAACTATATCTATCTGACCTGGTAATAATAAACCTAGCTGTCCCCCATGATAGTTGTCCACTGTATTACTGACTGTCTCCAATAATAACCAGCTGAATCATAGGTGATACAATGTATTTGCTTATTGTATATTGTTTATGTAGCAATGCCTATGTTTAAAATATGTGTATTTTATGTACAATGTACAAGAAACCCTGTAAAAGTTAAAATTAAACAAATAAAAAAACAACAATTTTGACAGCCCCTCCAACTAGAACTTCTGGACTGTGCTGGAGCCAGCATCCATCTTTACATGATTAATCCTGGATGCTGAAGACCTACAAATCACTGCAATATATCTGCAGAATGGAGGGGGACAACCTTGGACTTAGAAGATCTTAGTAACATTGTGTCTCTGCACCTTCATGCAAAGTGCAGCCAAGGGACTTGGAGTCCCATTAGTGACATCACAAGGAGCGATAATTATGGTTCAGCTGTCAAGGGATGGAATGACCCTTTGACACCTCCTTCTGAAGACCACTAATTACTGGCCATGCAATATAAGACTTTGTGACAGTTTAAGATTTGTTCCTCTAGAACAATCTTATCATGAAGGATAATGGTTAATATTGAGAATAGCAGGGTATGGACCAGAGATACAACTCTACAAAGGATTTACAATGTGATAATGCACAGTGATAAGTGCCAGGGGACCATCCTCACCCCAATCCCATCAATGAGGGCCTGTCCCTGTGACTGCATTGTTCCTGAATGTTTGGATTAATTGGGATAAACAGGGGCTTTTCAGGGTTTCGGATGAGTAGTCACAGTAGGGAAAGGCTTTGAAGGGCTGAGTCTATAATCAATGTGATGGACTTACAATAGGTAGTAAAGGCTGCAGACAATTGTGCTGGGCTCTGTTGGTTTATTGCATTGTCTGGTGACTAAATTTAGAAGGAGAAGCGTTTGTGGACATTCAGGTCGGACTATAGAGAGTGAAACTTGTAAAGAAAGTGCAGGAAATAATCATTCACACTTATTGTGTGCTTGGCTCTGGTTTTCGTAATCGCATTTGAAATATTGGAAAATTGAGGAAAAGGCAAGAATATTGAAGACTTATCACAATATTCCTATCTTCTTGAAGTATCAGAAAAGTATTGAATGGATTTATCAGATTTTCCAGAATATTGGACTGCTGTGTGTTACCAGCTAGCAAAGAAAGAAAAATCCTCTAACTTGAGTTTTACCCTGAAACTTCCCTCCAACTCTCCTGTTACTTTCCACCACAACTCTTATCATTCTAGAATTTTTTTGAAAGCCACCTGAATTTCTTGACTACAAAAAAGTATTAGGTATAGCACCGACATCTGATTCTTACTTGCTCTTTGAGGTCATTCTAGACAAGCTTGAGATGTTCATCCTGAAGTTCACCCATAAGCATTGGCCCCAATGTTACTTATCTCTGAGAAATCAATAGGATTGGACACAAGGAATCTTAGCCCGTCTGGTCCTTCCATTTTTCTGTGAGCAGTTTATGGGTTAGGATGTGAGGACCATTTATGTTCACCTGCTTGACATGATAGGGAATGTTACACAGAGTTTTATTGAGGCTGTCAAAGATGATACGTTTTTTAGTGGAAACCGCTTCAGGCAACACTTTCTTTGGGGAGTTTTTGGAGGAGTTGTTTTCATTTCATGAAGTGGTTTTGAAGAGTTTTCAAGCATTTTTGGAACATTTTTTTCCTCAAGACTTTTTTATTGGACAGTGCCTAATTTGGAGCAATTTCCATCAGGAGATGATTCAAAGAGGTGACATTCACTTTTCATTTCTCCAACCAGGCTTTTTTTTCATAACCTGCAGTGGAAGCAAAATGCTCTAAAGACTGAACAAATGAACAGCAAAGTGGTTTTACAATGGAAATTAATAGGAAGAGTCTTTCAAACATTTTTTAGCTATTTTTTTCGGACAGATTTCGGAACGAACATGATCCAAAAGACTCATAAAAAAAATGAGACATACCCTAAACCTACTACTATCCAATTGGCCGTGATTTTCCAAACCCCACTACCAAGACATGCTACTGGGACATGCCAGGTATCAGTCAGTCAGCTGCTTGTAGAAGGCAAAGCGTGTGTAGGTACTCAGTACCATACAGAGTCCATCAGGCCAAGCCCAGGCAACAGTCATACCCCTTTTTATAAGCCGTCAACAAGGCCATGCCCAGGTATGAAAGTACAGGATGTATAGATGTTTGGTACTGTACATAGACCACAGGCCATGACCAGGTATGGAGGTATATGATGTACAGGTGCTCAGTACTGTACACGGACAACCTAGCCATGTCCAGTCCTGTGCACTGTCCACGGGGCCATGTCCAAGTATGAAAATACAGGTTGTGTAGGTGGTCAGTCAACTATCTCATGCTCAGGTGTGAAAGTGCAGGACATTGTGGGAATGCTACCCATTTGGGTGCCCGGCGAGGTGTCAGGACTCTGAACATTTTTTATTACCTTTTTGTGCATTACTGCCCTTTTCCAAGATGGCGTCTTTGGTCTCATGTGCACTGTGTCTTCCTGCTATAAAACTCCACCCCAGCCTTCAGTCTGTGCTAGAGTATTCTGCCTTGCATCCAGCTCCTGACCTCTGGTGACTCCCTGGCTATATACCTGCTCCTGTGAACCTGTGGGGTTATCCTGCTACTCTGCTCTGAGTTCCTGCTGCATACACAAGTTTCCAGTAATCCTCCTTCATCTGCTGCTCGTGTTTACTTCCATCTGCATTTGCTGGACATGTAAGCTGTTTCTGCTTTGTAAGAACCTGAGACTATTACCCAGACCTCCCTGGTTGAGCTAAGATATTATTTGAACTGCCTTATAAGCATATCTGTGTTTTGGACTAAGCAAGGACTTATTCGTGTCAAGTATCCTCAAGAATAATTGTGCTTCATAGACTTTTTGCATGATTGCATTTTCCTATGAAGTTTCCTATAGACTGCTGAGCTGCATTTGATATTTGCACCAAGTGTTGTGGACTTGAGTTTCTCTCTGCACCTGTTTGAATCACCGTGTTATAATATAGACTTTACCACTTATAAAACTGTGTCCTGTAGTTGTCTTGTTCCACGCAAAGAGTCTCCTGAGTTATCCCCTATAATTATTACACGAGGTAACATAGGAAACATTTCCATTTAAATGTTCAGGCTGGCCATGTGTCAAACAAACAGACTCCATTTTATCATGTAAACCACACCCAGAGGTGGCGTATGTGAGTAGCAAGACCCGCTCATCTCTCAGGCTGCCCTTAAACCTGGCCCAGGTGCACCAAACAAGCCTCTTACTACTACTATATGCACTAGAGCATTACTCCAGGTTTACATAATTGAGGACAATCACCTCCGTAATACATACCTCCCATCAACTATGTGTCCGGTAGCCAACATACATACCTCCCCTTTTGGCTAAAGCCATGGGGCTTGGCACCTTCTACCACTACAATCGCATATGTTTGTCGTGAACTTTCTTATATTCCTTCTGTGTATTGCTCAAAACAATTTTAAATATTTTAATAGTATGCACCAATAAAATGTATACCTTTTTTAATATAATTTTATCTTTGTTTTTGGCTAGTCACCCTGTTGTGTAGTCATCTTCTACCACTAGACAAGGGATTTTCGAGAGGGCATTAGCATTACCATGTAGCTTCCTAGGTCTATGTTTCACATGAAAGCTGAAATCCTGCAGGGCTAGAAACTAGCAGGTAACTTGAGCACTTTTCCCCTTTTTTTTTCTTTTATCTACCTGAGTGGGGCATGATCTGATAAATTTTTGCCCCAATGCTGGAGTCACACTAGCGTATGGCATCTGATAGGAGAGCATCAGATGCGATATGCTAATGACACTCTGCTCAAGCCTTGCTGCGAGTGTAAGCCAAGTGTCAGTGCTCTGATGCGCTCGCATGCGAGAATTGGAGCACAGGTGAGGGGCAGTCGGAGAAAGTAATTTCTCCATCTTCTCCATTGCCAGTGTCCGCAGGAATCGCATTGCACTTAGGTGACATCCGAGTGAAGTGCGATGTTTCACAGGCACCCATAAACTTGTATGGGTGCATGCAATCCGCTGCTCGCAGCCATTCGCTGCATGCTGTAATTGTTTTCACATGCCTAATCAGCATGACAAAATAATCGCAGATGTTCACTGCCCCATAGAATAACACTGGGCCAAGTGCAATCCAATTTTTTATCGGATGACACTAGTCCAATTTATTCGCTCGTGTGAGCGAGCCCTAACAGATAGTATCGTAATGTGTCCACCGCCCACTTTATGGCCAAGCATTCCTTTTCTATGATGCAATAATTCTTTTCACATGCAGACAGATTCCTACTCCGGTAGAGAACGGGGTGCTCCTACCTGTGTATCTCCTGAGAAAGTACTGTAATGACCAGAGGTCCGAATAAGATCCAGTGAGTCACAAACCAAGACTAAGGCAGAAATCTCCAACAGTTGTTTACTCAAAGGCAAAATAACTAAGGTAGTATGGAGAATATCAAGGCAGATGCACCCCAAAGATACACCAATTCAGCATCAGCTGAAATCACTGTGCCACTCCAAGGTCTCCTGAGAAGTGTATGCTCCAACAGACTAATAATCAATTTACCTAACAGAACAACTCAATACAAGAACAAGTGTAAATTGATTGTAATGCAATCAAGGGAGCCCCTGGAATGGCACACTGAGTATAACTTATACACATCTAATATTAACGATTAAACACTCTGAACAGGGATACCCGGGTATCTATGACTATGGTACCGTATCCTGAGATAGATCTCGTCTCAGGCAGGAATCTGCACAGGCTGCAGCCAGTCCATATCTTCAGCGCCAATAAATTACAGCAAGCTCCTCTGTCTTGTCGGCCGATGCCGAGCCCAAACGCCGGGGACTTAGTTTGGTGGTCTCACGATGTTGTCTCTGCTTCTGTAGCTCCTAGAAATGCTCCACAAAAACCCGTCCGTCTCTATATCAGCAGTCTGTCCAAACTTGTTTCTCCACTCAATGCACCAAGACTCCACAGACTCAAATACGTACTGGGTTTTCAGTAAAGTCTCAGTCTTCCAAAATAAAAGGTTAGCTCTTCTCCAGAAAACGTTAGCAACAAAAAGTCTCTCACAGAGTTAATTCCTCTCAACAGCTTTTTCTCCAACACACTCGCAGTAAATCCACACAGTCTCTTTCTATATCACTGCAGCTGCTTCTTCTCTTCCCGCCTTTCCTTCTTTTCTCTCACTTCCTTATCTGACACTTTACACACAGGACACCAGACCCCACCCACCAGCACACATTGTCTCCGGGAGTGTGGCAGTGTCTGTCCCTTGCTGCAGCAGGCAAAAACCACAGGGTCCTAGTGCTCTCTCAGTGGGACTACAGTTCACCCTCTTACATGCCACCCCACTAGAGGTTGGCGTCCTCGACACACCTTCCCACTCAAATTCATCCTGAGCATATCGCTGAGGCGGTATTCCTGCCGTAGATCGTGTAGTTCTCCTGAGTCCTACATCAGCAGGTGCAACCCTAGAGGGAGCTAAAGTCTCTTCCGTGGTCGTGTTAGTGGACGCAAGTGGAGTTGTGTCCTCCTGCGGCTCGTCAGGACCCAGCAGTTGGCCTGATGCGCTCTCCTCAACAGCATCCTCCACATTGCCAACATTCTCATCACACAAGGCCAGATTGGTCACAGGGGGCAAATAAGCAGGCGCAGGAGTAAGCACACCATCAAATTCAAGATCATTCAGAGTTCCCGCCCCTTGGGACATGGCCTCTGGCTCTAGGGGGATAGGCGCCGAATCTTCAAACCAGCACCGTTGTAGCATGTTACGGTGTAAATTACGGGTTGGCCCCCCTGTCCCCACCGGTTCGACCTCGTACACTGGAATCTCAGGATTCACCTGTTTTTTATCAGATACGGTATCGCCTCCCATCGGTCACTCAGCTTTCCTGACCGTCGTTTTGTCCTCACCAACACTCTGTCTCTCGGAGAGAACAATTCTGTTTGTACGGGTCGCGTGTCCCTATGAACCACCTGGCGAAGGCGGTCGCCCACCACCTGATGCACCACCCTCAACCGCCGCCGATGCTCTCGTACCCACTCGGATGCAGTCCGAAGGGGGACGGAGGAGGGATCTGGCATGTTCAAATCCTCAATGTCTCGGCCAGGTCTACCAAACATCAACATGTGTGGCGAATAACCAGTAGTACTGTGCACCCTGTTATTGTAAGCCCACATCAATTCGGGGAGATACTCAGGCCAGCTTGTCTGTTGCTGACTCTCTAAGGACCTCAACATTTGCAACAAGGTCCGATTAAAACGCTCACACGCCCCGTTACCCTGAGGGTGGTAAGGCGTTGTTCTCGACTGCTCGATACCATAGAGCTGGTGCAACTCCTTCATCAGCGTCCCCTGAAAGCAGGCCCCTTGATCTGAATGTACTCTCTGCGGACACCCGAACACTTGGAAGAAATGTCGGCACACGGCCTCAGCCGCCGACTTGGCCGTCTGATCTCTTGTCGGCACCGCTACAGCATACTTGGTAAAGTGATCTGTCATCACCAGGCAATAGGAGTACCCTGACGTAGAGTACCCTATCAACACGTAGTCAATCATGAGTAGCTCCAGCGGAGCTGAAGTCTTAATAGACTGTGTGGGAGCCCGCTGCTCAGGGCTTTTGTTGAGCCCACAAATTCAAAGAGCCCCATTGGCAAGACAAACGCCGTCTTGGCCTGATCTTTTTCAGCCATTGGGACCTGCCAGTACCCGCTTGCCAAATCCAACGTTAAGAAATACTTGGCCCGACCCAGGGCCGACAGGGATTCTTCAATACGGGGTAAAGGATATGCGTCCTGTACGGTGTGGGCGTTCAATTTTCGATAGTCCACACAAAATCGGAGTGTCCCATCCTTCTTGCGGACCAAGACTACAGGGGCCGCCCAGGGACTCCGGCTCTCTCGGATCACTTGGTTGTCCAGCATACTGGCCACCATGCTCTTCACCTCTTGATAGAGCGCCGGAAGAATTTGACGATATCTTTCTCTAATGGGTGGAGTATCCCCCGTTGGAATCTCATGCTCAATCGTCTGGGTACACCCGAAGTCCTCTCCATGTCGGGAAAAGGTCTCTTGATGTTCCCACAAAACTCTCTCCAACTGCTCCAACTGTACGGGGGTCAGCTTCTCCCGATCCACTCCCATCTGCTCCATGATCACATGACCATTCCATTCCTCCGTAGGGGGCTCAGTCCGGCCTACCTCGACCGCAAATGTCCAGGATGACTGTTGGTCTGGTCGCAGTTCGAATCCTGCATTTTCCGGCACCTTCTCTGCCGGCACAAACAGTTCAGCCAGTATGGTTCCAGCGGGAATTGCAACAGCTTCATCTAAAACATTGATGCATCGGACCGGCACTCGTCCATTCTTCACAATCGCCAAAGACCGGGCCACATGTACCTTGGCAAATGAGGAACTCTCTTGGGCGGGTTCAAGTAGCACTTCAAGCCCATTCAATCTCTGTGCAGCTCCCACCGGCAGCATTAAGAGTTCCTCTTGTCTGGGTCCCAGCAGGATCGGGGCCCACGATGGCACTCGGACCCGGCCCACCCGGCCACCTGGGACCGCACTTTTCAGCAAGTCGCAACTCAGCACTAGACGGTGTAGAATTCTCTGTGTGGGTCGGTGTCTTGTCGCACGGACCCAGTATCGGGGTCCTTCACTGGCATACATCTGGTGATTCAAGTCTCGCAGCACGTTCATTCCGAGCGTCACCTCCATCCCTCTTCTAGGGGGGTGATCCACCAGTACTACCCCTTTCTGCCCCAGCTCTTGACCAAACATTTTTAGTTGCATCCACACGATCCCCTTGACTGAAAGTTGACCATTATTTGCGGCGGTCAGTCGTATCACTCGGCCATCCTCTGGAATCACTAGTCGACTGAAGTATCTCTCATATACTTCTAGAGGCATTATAGTACATTCGGATCCCGTGTCAACCAAGCACCTCATCTTCCGCCCTTCAAACTCTGCTTCTATCACTGGACTACATGCAAACAAATCTTGCTCATTCCGTCGAGGGCTTTGTGTGGGTGGGGCCGCTGCTGCTTGCCCTCTCATGGCAGCGGCCGGACGTTTAAAGCCGGCGACGGGGTTTCTGGGGCTGCAAGCGTCCGGCAGTAACGAGAGATGTGTCCCTGGCGCCCACACTTCCAGCAGGTGATTGCTCCTCGTGGACGAGGGCTTGACTCATTCTGATAGGACGACCTGGCCGTCTGTGGGGTCACCGTTCCAGGGGGCGGGGCAGGAGGCCCCCATGAGGGGGTAGAGGTGGGATCAACTGTCAGTTGAGACAATTTCAGCTTCAACTCCTTCACCTCAGCACGCAAAGCTTGTACCACGCTTACCAGCCCCTCTCCCCCTGACCCTGATGACCCACCTTCCTCCAGCTGGGCACTGTTCACTGACCCCTCGGGCACATGGGCAGATTTCTCTTCCCTTTCCACTGCAGCTCGGTAAATCTGCCAGAAGGATAATTCTGGTGCAACCCGGGCCATTTCCAACAGTTTGTCCCGGAGAAGTCTATTGGCTAAACCGGTGATAAATTGATCCCGGAGCAAGCGGTCTACCTCCCGGAACGCTCCCATGGCCCCCGGGTCTAGTCGCTGCATCTCATTCAGCGTCTCTTGCAAGATATTAGAGTACTGCATCAGGGACTCACACTCTCTCTGGGGACGATTAAAGAATAGGGACCGAAGCTGGGCCACACGCGCTCGGCCCCCCAAATTCCCCTCTAACAGTTCCAAAATCTTTTCTAACGTATCCCTCTCTGATTCTGGGCGTACCATCACCATACGTCTAATATCGCCTTCCAGTGCATTTAATGCCAGCTCAGTGTGTAACGCGGGGGTCAAATTACACATGCGCAGAATACTCCGGATTCTCTCAGCCCAATCTTGCAACGCCATATTGCGCCCGTCGTATTTCGGCATGTGCTGAAGTAAAGCTCCTACAGGCACATACCCTCCCGGAGTCACCGCGGCTGCCAGGGGAACCCCAACCCCCGAGGAGGATGCGGATACAGCGGGGTCATTTCTATCCTCGCCCTCGTCCATGACAAACACTGGATCCTGCCGACTACGCCAAAAATGTAATGACCAGAGGTCCGAATAAGATCCAGTGAGTCACAAACCAAGACTAAGGCAGAAATCTCCAACAGTTGTTTACTCAAAGGCAAAGTAACTAAGGTAGTATGGAGAATATCAAGGCAGAAGCACCCCAAAGATACACCAATTCAGCATCAGCTGAAATCACTGTGCCACTCCAAGGTCTCCTGAGAAGTGTATGCTCCAACAGACTAATAATCAATTTACCTAACAGAACAACTCAATACAAGAACAAGTGTAAATTGATTGTAATGCAATCAAGGGAGCCCCTGGAATGGCACACTGAGTATAACTTATACACATCTAATATTAACGATTAAACACTCTGAACAGGGATACCCGGGTATCTATGACTATGGTACCGTATCCTGAGATAGATCTCGTCTCAGGCAGGAATCTGCACAGGCTGCAGCCAGTCCATATCTTCAGCGCCAATAAATTACAGCAAGCTCCTCTGTCTTGTCGGCCGATGCCGAGCCCAAACGCCGGGGACTTAGTTTGGTGGTCTCACGATGTTGTCTCTGCTTCTGTAGCTCCTAGAAATGCTCCACAACAACCCGTCCGTCTCTATATCAGCAGTCTGTCCAAACTTGTTTCTCCACTCAATGCACCGAGACTCCACAGACTCTCAAATACATACTGGGTTTTCAGTAAAGTCTCAGTCTTCCAAAATAAAAGGTTAGCTCTTCTCCAGAAAACGTTAGCAACAAAAAGTCTCTCACAGAGTTAATTCCTCTCAACAGCTTTTTCTCCAACACACTCGCAGTAAATCCACACAGTCTCTTTCTATATCACTGCAGCTGCTTCTTCTCTTCCCGCCTTTTCTTCTTTTCTCTCACTTCCTTATCTGACACTTTACACACAGGACACCAGACCCCACCCACCAGCACACATTGTCTCCGGGAGTCTGGTAGTGTCTGTCCCTTGCTGCAGCAGGCAAAAACCACAGGGTCCTAGTGCTCTCTCAGTGGGACTACAGTTCACCCTCTTACAGTACTGCTCCTAAACCGACTTCTGAGGTGTCTGGAGTACAAATTCCTTCTTAAAGTCGGGGGCCACCAGAACCGCCTGCTTACACAGTGCTAGTTTTATTTTTTAAAAGGTTGTCTTCGCCTCCGCAGTCCATTTTGCCAAAGCTGCTATTTCTCAGTAAGAAGGTCGGTCAGGGGTGCGGCCATTATGGCAAAGTTTAGGAGGAACCTCTTGTTGTACCACACGATTCCCAGAAAGGCTCTAACTTGCTTCTTTGAGAGTGGTCTCGGACAGTTTTGACTGTGTCCACTTTACCGATCTGGGGTTTGATCTCGCCTTTACCTACTACATATCCTAGGTATTTGGCCTCTTCTTTCCCCATGGCACATTTTGTTTTATTTATAGAAAACCCCGCCTTCCTGAGAGCATCAAACACCATCTGAACCTTTTGCAGATGACTTCCCCAAGCTGGGCTGAAGATTACAATATCATTTTGGTATGCTGCGGCATAAATCTTATGAGGTGTGAGGATCCGGTCCATGGCCCTCTGGAAGGTGGCCGGGGTTCCCTGCAGTCCAAACAGCATCCGGACGTTTTGAAAGTATCCCTTTTGGCGTAGAGAAAGTGGTCTTCTCCTTGGCTTCTTGTGACATTGGGATTTGCCAGTATCCCTTGGTTAAATCTAAGGTGGTTATGTACCTTGCCGGTCCAAGTCTCTCGATCAGCTCATTGACACGCGGCATCAGATATGCGCTGAATTTGGAAATTTAATTCAGCTTCCTATAATATTACAGAACCTTCATTCGCCATTGGTTTTTAGAACCAGGACAATAGGGCTAGATCGCCCGCTTTTGGATTCTTCAATGACTTTGAGATTTAGCATATGCTTTACTTCCTTGAAGATCAGCTTTCGCCGGGCCTCGGGAATTCGATAGAGCTTCAAGTTCACCCACAAATGAGGTTCTGCAAATCTGAGAATCTTTCCCTGTTCTGCTGCAGAAACTGCTGTTTCTGTTTTTGGGACTTCCGCTATTGTGACTCCATCAACATCTGCTTCTGACTTGACCAGCTAGCATGGAGTTTCAGTGGGCTCCCTGTCTTGCCACAGTTTGATAAGATTGACGTGATACACTTGGTACGGTTTTCGTCTTCCTGGGTGATGAATCTTGTAGTTCACTTCACCAAGCTTCCCCACCACCTCATAGGCCTTGCCATTTGGCCAAGAACTTACTCTCCACTGTGGGAATTAGTGCAAGGACTCATTCCCCGAGGATGAACTGCCTCCCCCTGGCTAAACAGTTGTAGACCCTAGCTTGAGCCTCTTGTGCCTGGAGATGTCCTTTTAAGATGGGCATCACTTTTGCAATCATCTGCTGTATCTGGGCGACGTGCTTGATGACGCTTCAGTGTGGGATGACTTTGTCGGTGGGACAGGACCTGCAATACTTTAAGATTTCCTGATGACATATGAGCCAAAAGAATCTACACATGACCCATTCATGAGTTGTGTCCACCCCCAGATGGCCACCCAAGACATATGAATGTGAATGGGCCATGTCCAACACCCTCCATCTATGAAGGTACAGGATGTGTAGATGCTCAGTACTGTACACGGTCCACCTAGCTATGTCCTGTGTACAGTCCACCAGGCCATGCCCAGGTATGAAGGTACAGGATGTGTAGGTGGTAAGTCAACCGTCTCATGCTCAGGTATGGAAGTACCGGACGTGTAGGTGATGTAGGTGCTCAGTCCTGTACACAGTCCATCAGACCATTTCCTGCTATGAAGGAACAGAATACGTAGGTGCTCAGGGCTATATACAGTCCATCAGGCCATGCCCAGGTTTGAAGATACAGGATGGGCAGGTGTCTCAGAGCTGTACACATTCAAACAAGGCCATGCCCAGGTATGATGATACAGGATGCTCAGTCCACCCGGTACAGGACATGTAGGTGGCTGAGTCCTGTAAACGGTCTACTAGGACATACACACATATGAAGGTAGAAGATGTGTGCCCAGGTATAAAGGTACCGGACATGTAGGTGGCTCAGTACTGTACATAGTCCTCCAGGCCATGCCCAGGTATGATGGTACAGGATGTTTGGATGCTCTGTCCAGTAGGCCATTCCCAGGTATGAAGGCACAGGATGTGTAGGTGGCTCGGCCCTGTACAAGGTCAATCAGGCCATGCCCAGGTATAAAGGTACAGGACATGTAGGTGGCTCAGTGCTGTACACGGTCCACCAGGCCATGCCCAGGTATAAGTGAAAAGTATGCACTCAAAATAGTGCAGCAATGTTATTTATGGAATGTTCTTGTACATCCCAACAGGCCAATCCAGTTTTTATCTGCTTACTTCTCTAGAGAAGTTATGTAACCTGGTTATGTAAGCGACACCTGATGAGTCCTAGATTCCAGGCATATATGTGACTCGACAGCCTATGAAAGGTATGTATGGTATTATGTACATCATTCTGTCCATCCGAACATGTCAGAAATCAAAAGTTTCCTGCACAGGATCATCCTTTCCTGTGTGGTAGAACGTGGAAACCTGACTACACCCCACTGAGGAACGACAGAAATTCTGACTATTTCACTGAAGAACTTCACAGCTTATCTTGTATCAATAAAGTCGATAAGATTCGACCTCTGTGGCCAAGAGCCTCTCTATACGGAACAGAGTGTCTATGATCCGTGATGACAACATCACTGCAATTATCACAGCCATAAATTCCATCTTTACATGTCAGAGGCTCCCCCACCCCAGCTGGGCACAGCCACAAGTATGGCTGCCATGCTGCACCGCCGCTGTCATCTCTGGAGAGTGCCTGAGGACATTGCACTTATCAGCTCTTAAAGAAGACTTGTTGCTACTCTGCCACAAAAATACTTGTACTATCCATGTAACAACAATTCTGGAGCATCTTTTCTTGTAATGCCGAATTGTGTTGTCCCTCTGTTGTTCCTCCTGAACATTTCTGAATACATTGACAAGGTAAAGATAACACCTTGTTGACAAAGGGGTGTTTCCCTACCCAGTCTGACACCGGAAGCACTAATTGGACAGTGTCAGACTATGGAAGGACACCCCCCCAACTAGGAACACCCAGTTGTCACTTTATTCATAAATGTGTAGTAGGAATAACAGGGGAACGACACAACAAAGAGTTCTAATACAGATGCCCAAGAGCTGTTATTTTAGAAATATTAACCATAAGAAGAGGTGACGGGTCCTCTTTACAGAAGAGCCATCAATACATTTCACAATATTAACGGTTTGCCTTATTAAATAGATAGCACAGCCCTGATGAGGCTTATGTACTTACTTTAAAAATCCAAGTAGAATGGCTGTTAAAGATCTGTTTTGAAAGTTTACTTTTCTAATGTTAAAGGGAACTTGCACCAGGTTTTACCAAAATAAACTACGCTCAACACCTTTAATGCCTCTTTTGTATATAAGACCCCAATCCCCTTCTGCGTAGCCCAAAAAATAGGTAGTGTCATTATATAGGAGGACCGCTCCTTATAGACAGGTAGTGTCACTATATAGGAGGACCGCTCCTTATACACAGGTAGGTGTCACTATATATGAGGACCGCTCCTTATAGACAGGTAGGTGTCGCTATATACGAGGACCGCTCCTTATAGACAGGTAGTGTCACTATATAGGAGGACCGCTCCTTATAGACAGGTAGTGTCACTATATAGGAGGACCGCTCCTTATACACAGGTAGGTGTCACTATATAGGAGGACTGCTCCTTATACACAGGTAGGTGTCGCTATATAGGAGGACCGCTCCTTATAGACAGGTAGTGTCACTATATAGGAGGACCGCTCCTTATAGACAGGTAGTGTCACTATATAGGAGGACCGCTCCTTATACACAGGTAGTGTCACTATATAGGAGGACCGCTCCTTATAGACAGGTAGGTGTCACTATATAGGACTGCTCTTTATAGACAGGTAGGTGTCACTATATAGGAGGACTGCTCCTTATAGACAGGTAGGTGTCACTATATAGGACTGCTCCTTATACACAGGTAGTGTCACTATATAGGAGGACTGCTCCTTATAGACAGGTAGGTGTCACTATATAGGAGGACCGCTCCTTATACACAGGTAGTGTCACTATATAGGAGGACTGCTTCTTATAGACAGGTAGTGTCACTATATAGGACTGCTCCTTATAAACAGGTAGGTGTCACTATATAGGAGGACCGCTTCTTATAGACAGGTAGTGTCACTATATAGGACTGCTCCTTATATACAGGTAGTGTCGTTATATAGGAGGACCGCTCCTTATACACAGGTAGGTGTCACTATATAGGAGGACTGCTCTTTATATACAGGTAGTGTCGTTATATAGGAGGACCGCTCCTTATAGACAGGTAGGTGTCACTATATAGGAGGACCGCTTCTTATAGACAGGTAGTGTCACTATATAGGACTGCTCCTTATATACAGGTAGTGTCGTTATATAGGAGGACCACTCCTTATAGACACGTAGGTGTCACTATACATGAGGACTGCTCCTTATAGACAGGTAGGTGTCACTATATAGGAGGACCGCTCCTTATATACAGGTAGTGTCGTTATATAGGAGGACTGCTCCTTATAGACAGGTAGGTGTCACTATATAGGAGGACAGCTCCTTATAGACAGGTAGTGTCACTATATAGGAGGACCGCTCCTTATAGACAGGTAGGTGTCACTATACATGAGGACTGCTCCTTATAGACAGGTAGTGTCGTTATATAGGAGGACTGCTCCTTATAGACAGGTAAGTGTCACTTTATGGGAGGACCGCTCCTTATAGACAGGTAGGTGTCACTATATAGGAGGACTCCTCCTTATAGACAGGTAGTGTCGTTATATAGGAGGACCGCTCCTTATAGACAGGTAGTGTCGTTATATAGGAGGACTGCTCCTTATAGACAGGTAGGTGTCACTATATGGGAGGACTGCTCCTTATAGACAGGTAGGTGTCACTATATAGGAGGACTCCTCCTAATACACAGGTAGTGTCGTTATATAGGAGGACTGCTCCTTATAGACAGGTAGTGTCACTATATAGGAGGACTGCTCCTTATATACAGGTAGGTGTCACTATATAGGAGGACCGCTCCTTATAGACAGGTAGTGTCACTATATAGAAGGACCGCTCCTTATTGACAGGTAGTGTCACTATATGGGAGGACCGCTCCTTATAGACAGGTAGGTGTCACTATATAGGAGGACTCCTCCTTATAGAAAGGTAGTGTCGTTATATAGGAGGACCACTCCTTATAGACAGGTAGGTGTCACTATATAGGAGGACCGCTCCTTATACACAGGTAGGTGTCACTATATATGAGGACCTCTCCTTATATACAGGTAGGTGTCACTATATATGAGGACAGCTCCTTATAGACAGGTAGTGTCACTATATAGGACTGCTCCTTATAGACAGGTAGGTGTCACTCTATAGGAGGACCGCTCCTTATAGACAGGTAGTGTCACTATATAGGAGGACTGATCCTTATATACAGGTAGGTGTCACTATATAGGAGGACTGCTCCTTATATACAGGTAGGTGTCACTATATAGGAGGATTGCTCCTTATACACAGGTAGGTGTCACTATATAGGAGGACCGCTCCTTATACACAGGTAGTGTCACTATATAGGAGGACCGCTCCTTATACACAGGTAGGTGTCACTCTATAGGACCGCTCCTTATAGACAGGTAGTGTCACTATATAGGAGGACTGCTCCTTATACACAGGTAGGTGTCACTATATAGGAGGACTCCTCCTTATAGACAGGTAGTGTCACTATATAGGAGGACCGCTCCTTATAGACAGGTAGGTGTCGCTATATAGGAGGACCGCTCCTTATACACAGGTAGTGTCACTATATAGGAGGACTGCTCCTTATAGACAGGTAGTGTCACTATATAGGAGGACTGCTCCTTATATACAGGTAGGTGTCACTATATAGGAGGACTCCTCTTTATAGACAGGTAGTGTCACTATATAGGAGGACCGCTCCTTATAGACAGGTAGTGTCACTATATAGGAGGACTGCTCCTGATATACAGGTAGGTGTCGTTATATAGGAGGACTGCTCTTTATAGACAGGTAGGTGTCGTTATATAGGAGGACTGCTCCTTATAAACAGGTAGTGTCACTATATAGGAGGACCGCTCCTTATAGACAGGTAGGTGTCACTATATGGGACTGCTCTTTATAGACAGGTAGGTGTCACTATATAGGAGGACTGCTCCTTATAGACAGGTAGGTGTCACTATATAGGACTGCTCTTTATAGACAGGTAGGTGTCACTATATAGGAGGACTGCTCCTTATAGACAGGTAGTGTCACTATATAGGAGGACGGCTCCTTATAGACAGGTAGTGTCACTATATAGGAGGACGGCTCCTTATACACAGGTAGTGTCACTATATAAGAGGACCGCTCCTTATAGACAGGTAGGTGTCACTATATAGGACTGCTCTTTATAGACAGGTAGGTGTCACTATATAGGAGGACTGCTCCTTATAGACAGGTAGGTGTCACTATATAGGACTGCTCTTTATACACAGGTAGGTGTCACTATATAGGACTGCTCCTTATACACAGGTAGGTGTCACTATATAGGAGGACTGCTCCTTATAGACAGGTAGGTGTCACTATATTGGAGGACCGCTCCTTATACACAGGTAGTGTCACTATATAGGAGGACTGCTCCTTATAGACAGGTAGGTGTCACTATATAGGAGGACCGCTTCTTATAGACAGGTAGGTGTCACTATATAGGAGGACTGCTCTTTATATACAGGTAGTGTCGTTATATAGGAGGACCGCTCCTTATAGACAGGTAGGTGTCACTATATAGGAGGACCGCTTCTTATAGACAGGTAGTGTCACTATATAGGACTGCTCCTTATATACAGGTAGTGTCGTTATATAGGAGGACCGCTCCATATAGACAGGTAGGTGTCACTATACATGAGGACTGCTCCTTATAGACAGATAGTGTCGTTATATAGGAGGACTGCTCCTTATAGACAGGTAGGTGTCACTATATAGGAGGACCGCTCCTTATAGACAGGTAGTGTCACTATATAGGAGGACCGCTCCTTATAGACAGGTAGGTGTCACTATATAGGAGGACTGCTCCTTATAGACAGGTAGTGTCGTTATATAGGAGGACTGCTCCTTATAGACAGGTAGGTGTCACTATATAGGAGGACCGCTTCTAATACACAGGTAGTGTCGTTATATAGGAGGACTGCTCCTTATAGACAGGTAGTGTCACTATATAGGAGGACTGCTCCTTATATACAGGTAGGTGTCACTATATAGGAGGACCGCTCCTTATAGACAGGTAGTGTCACTATATAGGAGGACCGCTCCTTATAGACAGGTAGTGTCACTATATAGGAGGACCGCTCCTTATAGACAGGTAGGTGTCACTATATAGGAGGACTCCTCCTTATAGACAGGTAGTGTCGTTATATAGGAGGACCGCTCCTTATAGACAGGTAGGTGTCACTATATAGGAGGACCGCTCCTTATAGACAGGTAGGTGTCACTATATGTGAGGACAGCTCCTTATAGACAGGTAGTGTCACTATATAGGACTGCTCCTTATAGACAGGTAGGTGTCACTCTATAGGAGGACCGCTCCTTATAGACAGGTAGTGTCACTATATAGGAGGACTGCTCCTTATATACAGGTAGGTGTCACTATATAGGAGTACTGCTCCTTATATACAGGTAGGTGTCACTATATAGGAGGATTGCTCCTTATACACAGGTAGGTGTCACTATATAGGAGGACTGCTCCTTATGCACAGGTAGGTGTCACTCTATAGGACCGCTCCTTATAGGCAGGTAGTGTCACTATATAGGAGGACTGCTCCTTATGCACAGGTAGGTGTCACTCTATAGGACCGCTCCTTATAGACAGGTAGTGTCACTATATAGGACTGCTCCTTATACACAGGTAGGTGTCACTATATAGGAGGACTCCTCCTTATAGACAGGTAGTGTCACTATATAGGAGGACCGCTCCTTATAGACAGGTAGGTGTCGCTATATAGGAGGACCGCTCCTTATACACAGGTAGTGTCACTATATAGGAGGACCGCTCCTTATACACAGGTAGTGTCACTATATAGGAGGACTGCTCCTTATACACAGGTAGTGTCACTATATAGGAGGACCGCTCCTTATAGACAGGTAGTGTCACTATATAGGACTGCTCCTTATACACAGGTAGTGTCACTATATAGGAGGACTGCTCCTTATAGACAGGTAGTGTCACTATATAGGAGGACCGCTCCTTATATACAGTTAGGTGTCACTATATAGGAGGACCGCTCCTTATAGACAGGTAGTGTCACTATATAGGAGGACCGCTCCTTATATACAGGTAGGTGTCACTATATAGGAGGACCGCTCCTTATAGACAGGTAGTGTCACTATATAGGAGGACCGCTCCTTATAGACAGGTAGTGTCACTATATAGGACCGCTCCTTATAGACAGGTAGTGTCACTATATAGGAGGACTGCTCCTTATAGATAGGTAGTGTCACTATATAGGAGGACCGCTCCTTATAGACAGGTAGTGTCACTATATAGGAGGACCGCTCCTTATAGACAGGTAGTGTCACTATATGGGAGGACCGCTCCTTATAGACAGGTAGGTGTCACTATATAGGAGGACTCCTCCTTATAGACAGGTAGTGTCGTTATATAGGAGGACCGCTCCTTATAGACAGGTAGGTGTCACTATATAGGAGGACCGCTCCTTATATACAGGTAGGTGTCACTATATAGGAGGACCGCTCCTTATAGACAGGTAGTGTCACTATATAGGAGGACCGCTCCTTATAGACAGGTAGTGTCACTATATAGGACCGCTCCTTATAGACAGGTAGTGTCACTATATAGGAGGACTGCTCCTTATAGACAGGTAGTGTCACTATATAGGAGGACCGCTCCTTATATACAGGTAGGTGTCACTATATAGGAGGACTGCTCCTTATAGACAGGTAGGTGTCACTATATAGGAGGACCGCTCCTTATAGACAGGTAGGTGTCACTATATAGGAGGACCGCTCCTTATATACAGGTAGGTGTCACTATATAGGAGGACTGCTCCTTATAGACAGGTAGGTGTCACTATATACGAGGACCGCTCCTTATAGACAGGTAGTGTCACTATATAGGAGGACCGCTCCTTATAGACAGGTAGGTGTCACTATATAGGAGGACCGCTCCTTATACACAGGTAGGTGTCACTATATAGGAGGACCGCTCCTTATACACAGGTAGTGTCACTATATAGGAGGACCGCTCCTTATAGACAGGTAGGTGTCACTATATAGGAGGACTGCTCCTTATAGACAGGTAGTGTCACTATATAGGAGGACCGCTCCTTATAGACAGGTAGTGTCACTATATAGGACTGCTCCTTATATACAGGTAGGTGTCGTTATATAGGAGGACCGCTCCTTATAGACAGGTAGGTGTCACTATATACGAGGACCGCTCCTTATAGACAGGTAGTGTCACTATATAGGAGGACCGCTCCTTATAGACAGGTAGGTGTCACTATATAGGAGGACCGCTCCTTAAACACAGGTAGGTGTCACTATATAGGAGGACCGCTCCTTATACACAGGTAGTGTCACTATATAGGAGGACCGCTCCTTATAGACAGGTAGTGTCACTATATAGGACTGCTCCTTATATACAGGTAGGTGTCGTTATATAGGAGGACCGCTCCTTATAGACAGGTAGGTGTCACTATATAGGAGGACCGCTCCTTATAGACAGGTAGGTGTCACTCTATAGGACCGCTCCTTATAGACAGGTAGTGTCACTATATAGGAGGACCGCTCCTTATAGACAGGTAGTGTCACTATATAGGAGGACTGCTCCTTATAGACAGGTAGGTGTCACTATATAGGAGGACCGCTCCTTATACACAGGTAGTGTCACTATATAGGACTGCTCCTTATAGACAGGTAGGTGTCACTATATAGGAGGACCGCTCCTTATAGACAGGTAGGTGTCACTCTATAGGACCGCTCCTTATAGACAGGTAGTGTCACTATATAGGAGGACCGCTCCTTATAGACAGGTAGTGTCACTATATAGGAGGACTGCTCCTTATAGACAGGTAGGTGTCACTATATAGGAGGACTGCTCCTTATAGACAGGTAGTGTCACTATATAGGAGGACTGCTCCTTATACACAGGTAGGTGTCACTATATAGGAGGACCGCTCCTTATAGACAGGTAGTGTCACTATATAGGAGGACTGCTCCTTATACACAGGTAGGTGTCACTATATAGGAGGACCGCTCCTTATAGACAGGTAGTGTCACTATATAGGAGGACCGCTCCTTATAGACAGGTAGGTGTCGCCCGCACAGAGAGGAGTCTCGTCTATCACACATTGTGTCTCCCCTCCTCTTACACTTTGCTGTCACATTTGTTGTTGTTTCCATGGTAGCCGGCCGTAGTGACGTCATCACGTAACGCAGCGCTCCTTTCCAGGTGTCCTTCTTGCCTTGTAATGGGCGTGGTCTGCGGATGGGGCAGTGGGCGGGGTATTGACGCATATGATCGAGAGGTGGGATTGTGACGTAGCGGCCCCGGGCTCCGTGTCACACGGGAATACCTTCCAGATAATCCAGGCGCAAGGTGGACGACTAGGAGAGAGCGCTCAGAGCGGAAACATGAACCGGAGCCACCGGTCTACGGGCACCAGCAGCAGGTCCCTGGGTACCGTGGAGGTGAAGAGCAAGGTACGTGCCGGGGAAGCAGGAGGCGACATGGAGGGGCAGAGAAGGGAAGGGTGCGTAGTACGGACACCTGCCGCAGGGGAGGAGGCGGCACCGGACTGGGGCTGAGAAGGGGGCATCTGCTGGGGAGGAGAAGGGGACATGGGGGGCACCTGCTGGGGAGGAGAAGCGGACATGGGGCGCACCGGACTGGGGCTGAGAAGGGGGCACCTGCTGGGGAGGATAAGCGGACATGGGGGGCACCTGCTGGGGAGAAGGGACATGGGGGGCACCTGCTGGGGAGGAGAAGGGGACATGGGGGGCACCTGCTGGGGAGAAGGGACATGGGGGGCACCTGCTGGGGAGTAGAAGAGTACATGGGGGGCACCTGCTGGGGAGTAGAAGAGTACATGGGGGGCACCTGCTGGGAAGGAGAAAAGACATGGGTGGCACTGGACTGGGGCTGAGAAGGGAGCATAGGCATCACCTGCTGGGGAGGAGATGGGGACATGGGGGGCACCTGCTGGGGAGGAGATGAGGACATGGGGGGCACCTGCTGAGGAGGAGAAGAGGACATGGGGGGCACCTGCTGAGGAGGAGAAGAGGACATGGGGGGCACCTGCTGAGGAGAAGGGGACATGGGGGGCACCTGCTGAGGAGGAGAAGGGGACATGGGGGGCACCTGCTGGGGAGGAGAAGGGGACATGGGGGGCACCTGCTGGGGAGGAGATGGGGACATGGGGGGCACCTGCTGGGGAGGAGATGGGGACATGGGGGGCACCTGCTGAGGAGGAGAAGGGGACATGGGGGGCACCTGCTGAGGAGGAGAAGAGGACATGGGGGGCACCTGCTGAGGAGGAGAAGAGGACATGGGGGGCACCTGCTGAGGAGGAGAAGAGGACATGGGGGGCACCTGCTGAGGAGGAGAAGGGGACATGGGGGGCACCTGCTGAGGAGGAGAAGAGGACATGGGGGGCACCTGCTGAGGAGGAGAAGGGGACATGGGGGGCACCTGCTGAGGAGGAGAAGGGGACATGGGGGGCACCTGCTGAGGAGGAGAAGGGGACATGGGGGGCACCTGCTGAGGAGGAGAAGGGGACATGGGGGGCACCTGCTGAGGAGGAGAAGGGGACATGGGGGGCACCTGCTGAGGAGGAGAAGGGGACATGGGGGGCACCTGCTGAGGAGGAGAAGGGGACATGGGGGGCACCTGCTGAGGAGGAGAAGGGGACATGGGGGGCACCTGCTGGGGAGGAGATGAGGACATGGGGGGCACCTGCTGAGGAGGAGAAGGGTAAGTGGGAGTTTCCTCTGGAGGACAGTAGGATACATGGAGGAGGGGGCAACTGCTGAAAAGGAGAGGCCTACATGGGGGATAGGAGAAGTTTATAAGATGGAGGAGGGGACATGGAGGGTGTGCTTCCTGGAAGAACAGAGTGGGTGTGTTGGGGGAGCACCAGTTTGGGGAAAGAAAAGGATGCATGTAGGGGACCGTGATGGGCGTGAAGGAGGGCACATGTAGGTGGCACTTTCTGAACAATAGAAGGCATATTGGTGACACCCACTGGCTTGAGAAAGGTGAAATGGGGGCTATTTGCTGGAGATGAAAGCTGGGAACTCCCAGGTGGGCAGCAGTTGTAGTATAAGATAGAACATTGACAGAGTCTGGAAGGTGGGCACCGGGAGGGTTCTCAGGTGGGCATTGCACGACTGAAGCTTCTTACCAGGGATGGGAAGCAGTGGGTTTCTGGTGGCGCCTACTGGGAGTGGCAGGTAAAGGATCTTTCCAGATAGTTTGTACTTGTAGAGAGAAGGCTCCTGGGTGCTGGGCACCTGCCTGTTTTCTTGTGGGTGGTTATAAGTGACCCTGAGGTGTTGGGGATTGTGTATGGGATATGTCCGGTAGTGTGCCCGTCTCCTCCGTGTGCCCCCCGC
Source organism: Ranitomeya variabilis (assembly GCF_051348905.1). Taxonomy (NCBI): domain Eukaryota; kingdom Metazoa; phylum Chordata; class Amphibia; order Anura; family Dendrobatidae; genus Ranitomeya; species Ranitomeya variabilis. Next base: position 599,122,904 of record NC_135235.1, on the reverse strand, counting down.
CCATCCTCGGTGTTCCATAGTATCACTTGTTATTATTTGCTCTCCTTCCATAACACCAGCTCTAGGTGTGTGATTTGTGAGCTAAATATAGAGTTGTCGGGTCTGTGCTGCCATATACACATTGTCCAGATCAGCCGGGGCTCGGCCTCGGGTCCAGCGCTCTTCCTACTGTGCCCAGGTTTCAGCTGATCTGCACCTACACCCCGTACTGGGCCTCGCGCAGGTGGAGCAGCCTCTGTTGTCCACTCTCCTCTCTGGGGGAACTAAATTAAATAACTTCTTTATTCCTAATACAAGCACAACTGGGAAATGTATCCCTGCATAGCTGAGAGTTACCACTCAGGAGCCTGGGAAAGCTTGCCATCCTATTAATACAGTGCTACCTCTCCGACAGACCAATTGCTATCCTTGCCTCGCCTACTTCATGAATTTTGAGAGCTCGCTGACAACTTGTGTTATAGAAGTAGTCATAATAGTCACAAGGAATCCAAGGGACTGGCTGAAACGAAAAATCTCCCTACTTATGCCAGTGTGGACGTGTCCCTAGTGGTGGTGGACATTGATGTGCAGGTTTACTTTTCAGCTGTAGCCTCCCTACATTCGCTGGATGACTATCTGTTATGGATTTGCCTTTCAGCAGCCTGGGAAAGCTGGATGTTTACTTTGTAAGGGCTGTAATAAATGCCATGTTTGTTGTCACTCAGCTTTTCCAAATCCAGATCACTGTACAATAGACAGCAGGAAGAAATATCAGAATGTGGGGAGTGCAGAATACCATGATTTTCATGTTAGATCCTTGCTGCCAGTGGTGCTGGTTGTCTCCGAGTTGGCCTGCAGAACCCATACCCTTTTAGACCTGGTGGATTCAGTCTGCAGACATAGCGCTCACTGGCATTGCAGGGGTTATAATTAGCCTCTTGCTATGTCCTGACCTTATGACATCACCAGGTCTTTATCCTTCATGGCAAGGTCCAAGACTTCACCAGCCCGCTGGCGTGAGCACGCAGGTCAGTGGGCAGCGCACTGACACCCACCCTAGATCTGCAGGGGAGAGCTAGCTGTCCTGGACTCTGCCCCTGAGAGGGGCTGTTAGTGCAGCAGTCGGGCATATTGTTCCACTACTTGATGCTGTGAGACTATTGTTCGTCACGTCCATTCTACTCTACAATAGTCACGGCGAATCTCCTCTGATATTTATAGTAAATGTCCTTAAATCCTCTGCGCCTCAGACTTTGTGTGTGGTCATAAGTAGGTATCTTTGGGGTTCTGGCTCATGTTATCCTTGTTTGCTATGAGCTGTGTGAATTTGCCCCCTCATAGCTGGAGGGGGCATTCCACCCTTGCAACAGACATCAGACCCCCCTGTCCTGGGATAGCGCACTCACCGGTAGGGTCCTTGTATTGATTTCTTCCATGCTGCCCAGACTTCCTGGCTGGCAGACCCCCACTGTATGACTATACTGTTTACGTTTTTACCCAAAGGGATGGAGATGTTGCACCTTTCCTGATCAGCCTGTAGTCCTTGGTGGTCTTCACCACCTCCATGCCCACATTCAGCTCCTTCCTTATGACTGTACAGAGGAGCAGCATTAAGACTGTCGCTGGGTGAAAGTCTCCCTTGTGACCGCTTTCTACAAACCTCTTTATCTCGTGTATTTACTCGAGTCTACTAGTGATTTCATCTGTAACCTTTGATATTTCACGTTTATTCTTCAGCCTGCAGATAACGAATAATTACTGAGTTCCTGGAAAAATGTTCACAATGCAGCAGATGTGTGTTTACCCAGTAAAGGGGTCTGTCCAGCTCCATAAGGTCAAACTTCCATGTCCAGAACTGGAAACCAGTAGAGACCTCATAGTTTGCTACAATGTATCAACAAAAAGTTTGGAGTCCAGGCATTTTAATGCAAAGTGTATTTTCTACTATGTAACAAACCCTGAACTGTCAGGCTACTGCACATGCTCAGTATTTGCACCAGATTAATGTTACTTAAAATACATGTGCTTTTACATCCTAAATTCAATTGCATGGGTGAAAAACACTAAAATGCAGAAAAAAGTGTCATGCTGTAGACTTGAAAAACTGCTTTGGTTCCAAGGTGGAAGGAAAAATAAGCACCCTGTGCATCAGATTTCAGAAATCTCATGCACTTTTTTTCTTTCTCTGAGCTAAATGCAACATGTAGACAGGCCTAGAAGTATTCAGGTAGAAGGCCTTTGTGTCTTCTCCTGAGTGTTTCCATTCACTGACAAGAAGCTGAGATCACAAGTCGGGAGTAATTGAAACAATATCTGTTAGGAAGTTGCAGAACTTTTCCATCATACAGTAGAAGATGACTGGTGGAATTACCAAGTAGACACAGCAGTGTAAGGATCGGCAGCACCCAGACCCCTGGGCGAGCGTCCTGGGCACTGTAGTGGCAGACTGGGGCTTGTGTAGCAGGTTCTGCTGCTGCTCCTGTCTGGCAGGTGACCATGAAGTGAGCCTGTCTGGCTGCAAGCGCTATCAGATTGTCTTCTGACCCCGAAGGGCACGGAAGAGTTTGCTTTACCTTAATTAAATGAGTGTCTCTAAAGATAAACAGATTACGCTCCTGCCTCGGCTTGTCTTCTCCTACCAGTGACAGTAATTGTGTTAGGGCCCATTTACACTGGCCGATTATCGGAAACGAGCGCTTTAGGAATGCCCGTTTCCCGATTATCAGGGACACAGACCTGCAATCACCTGACAACACGCTCATTCATCAGCTAAAGTCAGGCTTAAAAATCATCGTCAACATAGTGCAAGCAGGGCCCGTGCTTCCCAGAAGAATGATTCCATGTGCACAGAACGCTCTATTACCGATTGTTCTGCGCGCATAGGAAGCGCAGTCGGCCTGTCTAAATGGACTCAAAACCGCAGATCAACGTGCATGTCATTTAACGGCGGTTTAAAAGGCCTCTAGTGTGTGTAACTATATGTACATACTTAATAGCATGCAGGTTCACACATAAGAGATCACGGGTTACATACGTGTATACTCGCAGTGCTATGTCCATCTATGTTCACATGCCGATCAGTACAATTGAAATGACGGGCAGACCTAACATTGTATGTAAAGTATTCACTATTCATGCCATACAGTAAATATTTGGAGAATTTATAACATTTATTGATATATTTGGAAAACACAAATACTGAGACCTCACAAAAATGGATTAAAAACAAAGCGCACAACATCAACCACAGAAATGATGTGCTTAGCTGGTAACATTAGCCCATAATTGAGTACTCTCCACAAATATAGGCAGTGCTCCCCATAATCTATCAGCGGTAATAAAAACTTCTCTCATAAATGTGAAACCATATCATGAAAGCGTCAAATGCAAAAAGTGCTGTCAAGAGGCACATATAACTCCTTTAATGGAGAGAAATCCCTGTGTGCATATGATTACACAGCGCAAGAGAATCCGTATAATGTGATATCCGGTAGTGTAGATGGTGTATGATAACCCAGTCGGTGTGTACCAAAACCTGGGAGAGGTGTTAATGGGGATGGGGGAAAGTGCCACAGTGTAACTTTGTGTGTGCTGTCTGCTTGCACTCATCGTTACATACGTGTGCGCGCACCCTCACCGTCATACACCTACACCCATGTGTGCTCGCGCACCCTCGCCCTCATGCACCTACACCCATGTGTGCTCGTGCACCCTCGCCGCCATGCACCTACGCCCATGTGTGCGCGCGCGAACCCTCGCCGCCATGCACCTACGCCCATGTGTGCGCGCGCGAACCCTCGCCGCCATGCACCTACGCCCATGTGTGCTCGTGCACCCTCGCCGTCATGCACCTACGCCCATGTGTGCTCGCGCACCCTCGCCATCATGCACCTACGCCCATGTGTGTGCGCGCGCGCGAACCCTCGCCGCCATGCACCTACACCCATGTGTCCTCGCGCACCCTTGCCAGGACGCACATGTACGCACAGACTCCTGGGACGTTCTCTGTTACAAGCTGCTATTTTTGCGGCTCATTATCCATTCTTAGAAATCTTTATTATGTGTTTTTTCTGCTTCTTCAGGAACTTGCGAGCTCGGGTCGCTTGGTTATTAACCTCCGTGTTTCATGTAGCAGCACAGTTACCCATTCCTGCAAATCTCCGTGCCCAAAGCTTGCAGCCACAGCTCAGAGACCTCTGCCTGTGCAAAGGGAAAATTTAGCATGACGCTGACAAAACTCTTCTATCTTTTTGATTGACGTATTCTTTTCTTTATTTTTTTCTCAAATGTCTGTGGCCCAAATACCTCATTCACTTTGGCCCAATTCCATGTGACCTTGCAATACTGTCATTAATAGTAAATGAAAGGGTACATCCTTTACATAACTTGGGGTGCAGTAAATTAGAAATTCCTCCAGAGCTTACTGAATTAATTCAATGTTCTCTGCTATGTTCTTTAAATAGGTCGTACATGATTACGAGAGCTGAAGGGGTTAATTAGAGTATGCGAGCCGCATACCTGCAGTAGTGAGTATGAGCAGATGAGGTATTTGCCGTAAGCCTGAGTGTAATGTGCTTTTTGGTGTTTATCTGCCTGACTCAGGCGCTCGGCATTGTCCTTCCTCCGACAGGCAGAATGTGTGCGCTGACCTCTTAGTCACACATAGGTGTGTCCGATCCGAGGGGAGCGAGGTATTGGGACGTATGACGCTGACGACAGACCTGGTGTCTCGTACAAAGCCATTTCCGTAAAAATAGAAAATCTGAGTTAACACGCTCTCTGATTAGTTACATACTTTGTATGTTTAGCAGGAGCTCTGCCGCCATAGATCCTGAAACCTCGCCTCACGTTTGCCTACAAGCCCCTCTTTTCTCACGATGACCTCTGATTTTGATAAATCTACCCCATTTTTCTAATTATTTTGCACACGAGTCACTACCATGTGCAGAAATCAGCAGTTGGCACCTGTAAAGGTTGCGGGAGGAAATCTGCAGAAAGTGAAAGCGTGGTGTTTCAAATCTGCAGCGAGCGCTTTCTTGCGCAAATTTTTGTCACGGATTTCACCCCAGTCAATGTTTAAAAAAAAAATAAAATAAATAAAGTACTGTGATATCCGCAACGAAACACACAAGTAACACATGCAAGTTGTCTGTCTTCGTTGTGGCTTTGTGACCCTATCTGTAAACATGGCCTTAGGTAGTAATGCTTGTCCTCACTGCCCCCCATAACCTATGACAGCCCCCATTGACATAGCCCGATGGCGTTATTGTTCTGAGTCTGTACGGACAAGAAGTCCATTATTTATGCTGCGTTTTTTGTCTGTTAGCTGACTCACATTTGTGTTTAAACATTTCTCTTTTTTTGTCTTCGCAGTTTGGCGCAGAGTTCAGACGTTTCGCATTGGAAAGGTCAAAGCCTGGAAAGTTTGAAGAGTTCTATGGATTACTTCAACATGTACATAAGATTCCCAATGTGGATGTGTTGGTGGGGTACGCAGACATCCACGGGGACCTACTGCCTATTAATAACGACGACAATTACCACAAAGCGATAACTACGGCCAATCCCTTACTCCGATTATTTCTACAGCGGAAAGGTAACGTCTTGTGCATGTGTCAGCCATGGCTTGTCTTTGATTTGTGGTGCCGGTTTAGCCCTCCATATATAAATCTTATATTTGGAGGCGAAGTACAAACCGAAGCTTTTTTTTTGTAACGGCCAGCTTGTAGCTAATCTCCAGGGAAGACTAGTTTCTCCCAAATCAGATCACTGTTCAGTGCCCAATGTCAGGACGACCCCACTAAGAATGCAAATAACCAGAGCAAAGCCTGTGCAGACACTGAACATGCAGGCAATGCTGTAAGATTTCAGCTCTGGAGTCCAATGTGAACATACATATTAAATGCGTGTGTGTATAGGAATGCCCTAAACCCCCTCTTTAACTATTTCCTATTTATGGAGCTAAGAATCAGATTCCTTGTTGTCGCAGCTTGCAGGTGGATTTAATGTTGAATCCAGTGATAGGAGTAGTATAATAAGGAAACTATGACTTTTAACTAATGGTCCCCATAGACATTAGATAAGACGACCCCAGTGATTTTTGGCCTGATCAGCCGTCTGTGTATAGGGGTCTCCCGACAGATGATGTAGAAGGCGCTAAGGATCCAGCCTGTTGGATTTCATTGATTAGTCCTTTGGCTCAGCGGTGCGATAAGTCTCTGCCCGCGGTCCCCAAATGGGGAACACAAGAGCTTGGGTTCCTGTATATGGTAGAGATGACGGTCAGCCGCATGATCCATCAGCATTCGCCATCTAATGTGTATGGCCAGCTTCTACTGTAGGTCACCTCCACGACTCGCTGTCCTATCAGTGATCCTGGTCCTATCCCATGTGGTGGCGCTGCGGGCAGAGCAGGAATCTGGCACTGTGATATGTTGTGTAATGAACTATGCTGCTTTTAGTTTCTTCTCCACTGAAAATAACTTTCTATTTTTTTTTAATTTCCTTGCTTTGGTAGAAAAACACCTCCCACACGTCCATGGTGCGGCGCTCAGCGTTTCCTTGTGCTCCTTTGACGTGCAGGCATTGCGTTGCTGTCTGACTCTTCTGCGTCGGGGGTTGTTTGGTCCATTAATTTTATGTTTACTTTCAGCTCAGGCTCCGATATGTAGAGCATTATCTCATGGATTGTTAATGATTCATTCCAGCCTTGGCAATCCACGAGAGTTATCATCCAACTTTCCTGGAGTGCTGAATGGCCGTCGACCTAGCTATCCATCCATGCCGGCGTAAGAGCAGGGGTCAAAATAAGAACAAAAATGGCAGCCAATCAGTTACCAGCCATCTTTCCTATTGTTTGATCGGAGTAGGAAACCTTCAGGGAAAATCGGTGATGACCAATATGTCCGCCATGAAATCTCCCCCAGCGATCGCAATGGACGGTGTACTGTAGCATTTACAGATATTGCCATCATGTGTCATGCATTGTTTTCTAGGTTTCTGTCCCTTTAACTGTGCACAGTTGTTGTTTCTGGGAGCTGCTGCCATATAATGGGCTGATTATATTCGTGTTGTAATCTGTGGCATAGCTGAGTCTCTCTCACACGGCAAGTTCCAGATCCAATATGGATTCCGCCTGGGGCAATTTCTGCAGATCGGCGCGGCCTCAAAGAGGGTTGTTCACTGCATAGATTCAGTCTTTTGCAAAGTTTCCCTGCTTAACCCTTTAATGACCTGAATGGGCCTTAACTAGCTGATGTTTTTGCTTCTCCATTTTTAGTAGTTCTCCCATGATTGGCGCTCTTTAAGAGCAACTATTAGGGTCTTTGCAGACGTTGTGTTTTTGTTGTGTGTTTTTTTTTTTTTTTTTTATGTTCAGTTTTGTCACAAAACCTGAAGGATTTCCTAGTTCCAGCAAAGTGAAGGCAGTTCCTAAGGCTAGTTTCACACTCGCGTTCGGCAGGCCTGTGGATGAAAGCCTTCTTTCTCCGTGAAGCCCCGCCCACTGCCGCGCCTCTAACTTCAGCTCCGCCTATGTCTGCATGCGTCCTGCGTACCCTATCTTTAACATTGGGTATGCAGGCCATGCGGATGTATGCGGATATCTTCGCATGCATCGTTTTGACCCTGCGCCGACCGCAACAAAATGCAACATGTTGCGCTCGATGCAGTTTAGCGCAGCATCAAAACGGCACATGCGGATACATCCGCATGGCCTGCGTACCCAAAGTTAAAGATAGGTACGCAGGACGCATGCAGACATAGGCGGAGCTGAAGGAAGAGGTGCGGCAGTGGGCGGGGCTTAACAGAGGAAGAAGTCTTTCATCCACAGCCCTGCCGAACGTTAGTGTGAATCAGCGTTAGTCTCCTGCGCGCGTTGCTTATTTTTTACTTGCAGACTTAAGCCTTCATCATGTCAATTCTTTGTGTTTTTGATGCAGATTTTATCCATTCTGAATGGGGGGAAAATCTGCAACCAAAACGCAGGAAAAAAGTGCAGCAGAAACGTGCCTATTTTACACTGCGTTTTTCCTTACCAAGAGATGCAGACATTTTTGCAACAAATAATTAATGTGTGCACATACCCCAAATCACTGTGTCATTCATATCCTTTTTTTTTTTTGGGTGATGTGAATATAGGAAAAAGTTAGTTGTGCTAAGTAACCCATTGAACTATCGCATGGATACCGAATACGTGAAAGTTTTATATTAAGAAGTATACGAACTAATGGCGTTTTTTTCTTTTTTGAGGAGAGGAGGAAGTGTCAATGAAATTTGTTTTAATAAAATTTATTATGTTTGAGAATATATACATCTATACATCTATTTTTTTTTTTTTCTTTCTTTACCCTGCAGAGGGTCATTACAGATCTCTGGGCGTCATCATTTTCTTTATGCATACTAGCAGGACTGTGGGGTCGGTTAGCCAAACCTCCGACTCCTCAATTTCCATGGCTCCAACTCCGACAATGACTCCGCAGCCCTGTGTACTAGTGCCCTAGTCAGAGGAAAGCAGCCATGTCCTTGGCAGAGCTGGCCGGGGGCTGCCAGGAGTTCATATGACCGCCAGGCCTAGTAGGTGCATTGGTATTGCCATCCTTACCGTGCTTGTAATGGTTGGCCCTGTCTTGCTGTGCAGTCGTTGCTTCCTCTTAGTTTTTTTTACCCAAGTGACAGTCTGCACCGTCATTTTGTTCATAAACCAGAGGGCTCGGTATAAAATGGCCTTATAAGATCCCATCCGGCTGAATTATAGGTCAATATCAATTGTAAAATAAATCTTGTATATAATGGTGTTCCTGGAAAAGCATGGAGTGATCCTCATTGAGGTCCCGCGGGTGCTTGGGGCAGAGCAGCGTTTGCCTTGCGTTGCTCGGTGACTCTTCACTATGTATGGAGATGACACACGGATGCCATAACACAGCCTTGGTGATCACCTGGCCATCAATAGCAACTGAGTGGCCCGGAGGAGAACCTGCAGCTGTGTGCTAAAGATGAGCAGCGTCCAAGACTGTTATACATTCCTATATGATGACGGGCCGTCGCCCTGTGTGAATCCTGACTAGTGATGAGAGAAGGTGCTGGGATAAGGTGTTATCTGAGCATGCTCGTGTGCTGACCGAGTGTCTTCAGTGTGTTCGAAAAATGAGTTTGAAGCCCCGTTGCTGCATGTCTCGGGGCTGTTAGACAGCCGCAACACATGCAAGGATTGCCTAACAGCCGTGAGACACGCGGGGACGTGAACATATTTTACGAGTACGTGGAAGACACTCGGTCAGCACACAAGCATGCTGAGATAACACCTTATCCGAGCATGTCCGTTCATCACTAGTCCTGACCCTTTACTATGGGAGACTGAAACGTCCTGCACAGAAGTTGCGCTTTCATTCATCACCTTTCTTGAGATCTCTGCTCCCGTACAGTGAATGAAAACCTTCTTGTTGCATCCAATAAACAATAAGACTACTTTCACACTGGCGTTTTTTGTCCTCCGTCGCAATGCGTCATTTTGGACAAAAAACGCATCCTGCAAAAGTGCTTGCAGGATGCGTTTTTTGTCCATTGACTTGCATTAGCGTCGCATTGCGACGGATGCGTTGTGCTTTGGCGGACCGTCGGCACAAAAAAACGCTACATGTAACGTTTTTTGCTGCCGACGGTCCGCTTTTTCCGACTGCGCATGCGCGGCCGGAACTCCGCCCCCACCTCCCCGCACCTCACAATGGGGCAGCGGATGCGCTGGAAAAATGCATCCGCTGCCCCCGTTGTGCGGCGTATACAACGCTAGCGTCGGTAACCTCGGCCCGACGCACTGCGACGGGCCGAGCCCGACGCTAGTGTGAAAGAAGCCTAACCTGTCTTGGCGTAGCCTTGCTCACACAGCTGATGTGGCTAGAACCTATAGAGTTGCAAAACTTTTACAATACAATCGTAAAATGTTCACCCCTTCTCTTGTTGTAGATGAGCATCCGCTCAGCGGGCCAGAGTGACCAGATTTTGCTTGTATCTTATTCCCGATGCTCGTCTGAATATTTATTTGTTAATTAAATCCGCCACTCTGTTCCAGAGAAATGGGCTTTTATTTTTTTCTGTACTTCTAGCATTTATGGGCTTTGCCACAAGGGGGCGTGGCTCACATGATCCTCTGGGGCGTGTCTTTAGGCTCCTCTGCATTATCACTGTGAGCCACGCCCTCTCATTAAGACCATAAAATTTGGCACTTAATAAAAAGGCCCATATCTCTGAACCGTATGGCAGATTTTAAAAAGGTAAAAAATGTAATAATCGGGAACAATGGTAATAACCTTTAAGCAAAACTGGACACGTTTGACCTGCTGACAGGTCCCCTTTAAATCACCAGTTCTCACGACATTTACACCCTGAGGTTGTCAGATTTGCCGTTGGCGGCTGATGTGGATCATGGAATTTACCCTTGGTTTATTTTTACCGTCTCTATTTGCAGATCTTAGGAGGACAGGTTTTGTACTTGACTGTCGGGAAAATTCTCTTCATATGTCCCTGACTGAGAAATTCAAGATTCGTGTGATTTATTTCTTTATTTTTGTTTCTAGCTGAAAAACAAAAGTGTTTAGGGGAGTCAGTCACCCTGTAATGTCGCATGATGATCGAGCTTCAGAGTTGGGGCAGATATACGGTACTTAGAAATGGTGACATTTGTGAGGGATGTAGTGTGACAACTGTGTCCTGATGTGGGAACTTGTGTGTCACTGGAGGGAGAACCTTTAAAATGGGCATATGAAGATCTTCTCGTTGCTTTGAGTGTGCCCCTGCCTGTTGCACTGCGGTCTGTGATGGGTCAAAGTCTGAGTGTGGATTTCAGAGTTGTAGGATCAGCCTCTGAATAAAGGATGAGCGGTGCAGGTGTTTCTGGCTTCCCACTCATTGCAGTAATATTATCCACGCGGTCCATGCAGGGATCAATACAGCCCCGTCCAGCAGGAAAAAGCCACGCACAGTGGGGCAAAAAAGTATTTAGTCATTCAGCAATAGTGCAAGTTCCACCACTTAAAAAGATGAGAGGCGTCTGTAATTTACATCATAGGTAGACCTCAACTATGGGAGACAAACTGAGAAATAAAAATCCAGAAAATCACATTGTCTGTTTTTTTATCATTTTATTTGCATATTATGGTGGAAAATAAGTATTTGGTCAGAAACAAACAATCAAGATTTCTGGCTCTCACAGACCTGTAACTTCTTCTTTAAGAGTCTCCTCTTTCCTCCACTCATTACCTGTAGTAATGGCCCCCGTTTAAACTTGTTATCAGTATAAAAAGACACCTGTGCACACCCTCAAACAGTCTGACTCCAAACTCCACTATGGTGAAGACCAAAGAGCTGTCAAAGGACACCAGAAACAAAATTGTAGCCCTGCACCAGGCTGGGAAGACTGAATCTGCAATAGCCAACCAGCTTGGAGTGAAGAAATCAACAGTGGGAGCAATAATTAGAAAATGGAAGACATTCAAGACCACTGATAATCTCCCTCGATCTGGGGCTCCACGCAAAATCCCACCCCATGGGGTCAGAATGATCACAAGAACGGTGAGCAAAAATCCCAGAACCACGCGGGGGGACCTAGTGAATGAACTGCAGAGAGCTGGGACCAATGTAACAAGGCCTACCATAAGTAACACAATACGCCACCATGGACTCAGATCCTGCAGTGCCAGACGTGTCCCACTGCTTAAGCCGGTACATGTCCGGGCCCGTCTGAAGTTTGCTAGAGAGCATTTGGATGATCCAGAGGAGTTTTGGGAGAATGTCCTATGGTCTGATGAAACCAATCTGGAACTGTTTGGTAGAAACACAACTTGTCGTGTTTGAAGGAAAAAGAATACTGAGTTGCATCCATCAAACACCATACCTACTGTAAAGCATGGTGGTGGAAACATCATGCTTTGGGGCTGTTTCTCTGCAAAGGGGCCAGGACGACTGATCCGGGTACATGAAAGAATGAATGGGGCCACGTATTGTGAGATTTTGAGTGCAAACCTCCTTCCATCAGCAAGGGCATTGAAGATGAAACGTGGCCTAGCCAGTCTCCAGATCTCAACCCTATAGAAAACCTTTGGAGGGAGTTGAAAGTCCGTGTTGCCAAGCGAAAAGCCAAAAACATCACTACTCTAGAGGAGATCTGCATGGAGGAATGGGCCAACATACCAACAACAGTGTGTGGCAACCTTGTGAAGACTTACAGAAAACGTTTGACCTCTGTCATTGCCAACAAAGGATATATTACAAAGTATTGAGATGAAATTTTGTTTCTGACCAAATACTTATTTTCCACCATAATATGCAAATAAAATGATAAAAAAACAGAAAATGTGATTTTCTGGATTTTTTTTTCTCAGTTTGTCTTCCATAGTTGAGGTCTACCTATGATGTAAATTACAGACGCCTCTCATCTTTTTAAGTGGTGGAACTTGCACTATTGCTGAATGACTAAATACTTTTTTGCCCCACTGTATGTAATTGTCTGATGGATGTGAAAACCAAAAAGGATGCAAACATTTAGGCAATCTGTTTCCATCCTTTCCCCATAGACTGCACTCCTATGAAAAAGGATCTTTTTTTTTCAGCCAGAGTGCGGTTTTGTTTTTATTTATTCTTAAAAAAAAAATCAATTAAGATGTATATGTGCCCAAATGGATAGGCGCTGGACATGTTTTCCCATTGTATCCTTTGTATATACAAACATATACCGTACGTTGAAATGTTTGTTTTTTTTACAGTACAAACGGATGTGTTAAGTATATCACAAAATCGTGGTGTGGGACTGTCAGTTCTAATCAGTCTGACATTAAGAATCATAGAATGCTAGAGTTGGAAGGGACCTCGAGGGTCATCGTGTTCAACCCCCTGCTCAACGCAGGATTCACTAAACCATCTCAGACAGATGTTTGTCCAGCCTCTGTTTGACGACTTCCATTGAAGGAGAACTCGTTGCAGCTCATTGATCACCCTCATTGTCAAAAAGTTTTTTCTAATATCTAATCTGTATCTTCTCCCCTTCAGTTTGTCCCATTGCTTCTAGTCTTTCCATGTGCAAATGAGGAAATGATGATCCCTCTACACTGTGACATCCCTTCAGATATTGCTGAAATATGTATATAGTGCATAGAGAGCGCCATAAGAAGGGCTCTCATATCTTACAGGACATTAAAGGGGTTGTCATGTCCATAGAAAAACTGATAACTTGTTGATTGGTGGGGGTCTGACCTCTGGGAACCACACAGATTATTACTTTTTTTTTTTTTTTCCCCCACCTCTCCATTCATTCCCTGGGGCTGCGGAGCTCTGCGCTTGACCTACTCCAGCAACCCTATAGAGTGTGGAGTGGAGGTGGGGCATCCGCCATGCATCTCCATTTTGAAATGGGGATATAAAGTCTCTATTTTGCTGATCAGTGCAGGTCCCAGCGGTCTCGCCTCCTCTGATCAACATGTTGTTTTCACCTGACAGCTTGTTGAAGGTAGCGTGTCCCTCTTGTTTCTTCGCTAATTTTTCAGTTCCTCTGCAGAAGGGAAAGTATTATATAAACAGTAAAGTATATACATATACACTCTCAGGAAAAGCTAGCAATATAAGGTTTAAGGGGGAACCCAGTCTGTTTCCCAGCATCTGCCTTAAAGGTATTATATCTGTGTGTATACTGCGTCTGTATCCAGGGCTGTGGAGTTGGTAAGTCACACCTCCGACGCCTCAATTTCCCTGACTCCGACTCCACAATCATGCCTCAATACTGAGCACGTACATAACATGCAGCACGGATTCATCTCCACTCCGACTCCACAGCACTGCCTCACTACTGAGCACGTACATAACATGCAGCACAGATTCATCTCCAGACTCCACAGCACTGCCTCACTACTGAGCACGTACATAACATGCAGCACGGATTCATCTCCACTCCGACTCCACAGTCATGCCTCACTACTGAGCACGTACATAACATGCAGCACGGATTCATCACTCCGACTCCACAGCACTGCCTCACTACTGAGCACGTACATAACGTGCAGCACGGATTCATCACTCCGACTCCACAGCACTGCCTCACTACTGAGCACGTACATAACATGCAGCACGGATTCATCACTCCGACTCCACAGCACTGCCTCACTACTGAGCACGTACATAACATGCACCACAGATTCATCTCCAGACTCCACAGCACTGCCTCACTACTGAGCACGTACATAACATGCAGCACGGATTCATCTCCACTCCGACTCCACAGCACTGCCTCACTACTGAGCACGTACATAACATGCAGCACGGATTCATCACTCCGACTCCACAGCACTGCCTCACTACTGAGCACGTACATAACATGCAGCACGGATTCATCACTCCGACTCCACAGCACTGCCTCACTACTGAGCACGTACATAACATGCAGCACGGATTCATCACTCCGACTCCACAGCACTGCCTCACTACTGAGCACGTACATAACATGCAGCACGGATTCATCTCCACTCCGACTCCACAGCCCTGCCTCACTACTGAGCACGTACATAACATGCAGCACGGATTCATCTCCACTCCGACTCCACAGTCCTGCCTCACTACTGAGCACGTACATAACATGCAGCACGGATTCATCTCCACTCCGACTCCACAGCACTGCCTCACTACTGAGCACGTACATAACATGCAGCACGGATTCATCTCCACTCCGACTCCACAGTCCTGCCTCACTACTGAGCACGTACATAACATGCAGCACGGATTCATCTCCACTCCGACTCCACAGTCCTGCCTCACTACTGAGCACGTACATAACATGCAGCACGGATTCATCTCCACTCCGACTCCACAGCACTGCCTCACTACTGAGCACGTACATAACATGCAGCACGGATTCATCTCCACTCCGACTCCACAGTCCTGCCTCACTACTGAGCATGTACATAACATGCAGCACGGATTCATCTCCACTCCGACTCCACAGCACTGCCTCACTACTGAGCACGTGCATAAAGTGCAGCACAGATTCATAGAAACATAGTTATTACTGTTGACTAGAAAAGACATGTTCATGAAGCCCACTCAAAGGATGGGAAAGGATAAAGAGAATATTTGTGTATGAAGTGTGTATTGTGTGGGTACAGTGTGTATTGTATGTATCGTATGTGTGTACAGTGTAGTGTGTGTGTGTGTATATAGTATGTGCGTGTACAGTGTATATTTTGTGTATGTATATTATATATAATTAGTGTGTGTGTGTATAGTATGTATTTGTCTGTCTGTATTTGTGTGTATATATATAGTGTATGTGCCTGCTAGATGTATATCTCATATGGGTAAGAAACTTTCCATCGGATTAGCTTTTTTTTTCTCTCTATGTTAATCTTTGACTTTCTTCCAACTTTTACTCAAATTCTTTGCTGCCCCTGAGTCTATAATACTTACTGCGCGGTACGAGGCACGGCCGGACTCTGGTCCTCATGCACTTTCCCTCTTAATTTCAAACCCCTTGAACAGTCCCTGTAAGTGGTTAGGAAACAGTCTATCCAGTGTCAGGGGAAAGCTGGGTGACCACCAGTATGGCCGCCATCACTGTTCCATTACAGCTATGGCCTCCCTTTCTTGCCAGGCCTGGTTGTATATATATTTAATAAGGGAGCAGACCGGCATGGCGGCTCAGTATAATAACACCCATTGTTCCTGTAGCAGATAATGGAGTGTGCTAGAACTCCCATTCTGGGACATACAGTGAAACTGATTTAATGGGGTGTAGTTGGCAGGTGCCCAGCAGGTATTAATGTTTCCTTTCATGGTAAAGGGCACATCAGGACAGGCTCAGCGCCCGGCAGAGGGTGCCCCATCCCCTCTGCGGATTTCTTCCTGTGCTGTGATATTGATTTTATATTTCTGTATTGAAGCTGCGGTCGTTGTTATCCCATCACATTTGTCCTTGTTCTGTAACTAGATGCAGGGTCACCAGTTTTCTGGGTCACCATCGTTTTCCTGGCAAGCCATTGATCATGTTTGTGGGTAAATTTGCACCTTTCTGGGATTTTATTATCATTCACAGAACAAATTTGGTCATTGTAAGTTAATTCCCGCTATATACACTTATGTAATGTTGTGCATCAGGTGGCTTTATGCAGACCCTGAACCAGCAGGGAGTATCAGCTAGTGCAGCCTGAAAACTAATAGAGAGTGCAGCTCCGGAGGTGACTGGAGCATCAGGTAAAGCAAAAGATTTCCAAGATGAATCCATGCTATTGGGTCAGAAACAAGAATTCAAGGTGTCGCCGATGTAGGGATGTAGTCAGAGCCAACGTTCATCGCTTTTTTTCCCCTGCCAGACACATGTGAAGGTTCCTGGTAAAGGTCTGGGTGTTGGGAGGGCTGTGGAGGGTGGTCTGGGGGCTGTCAGATTGCCTCCACTGCGCAGAATATAAAACTTTGAGGAATGTCTGGTTCCTGGCACGGCCCAGCACTATGGATAACGTCACCCTCCCTGCACTGGGTAATGAACCCTCCTCTGAGCTCGGGCACGTATTACCTGCCCATTTCCAGTATTCCTCCCTGCGTGATTCATACGTGCGGACTGATGGGGGTTGTTGTAGCAAATAGTCAAGAATGTGAGTAACCGACCTGAAATGAAGCATTATGTGTATGTAATGCGTGTCCGTGCCTGATGACTCCCAGCATGCTGCACCTCCGAGGTATGCACCGAGCGCGGCCACAAACAGCGGCGGTGACACATATGCAACAAGTTCTATTAATAAGTTATAGGAGACCCACAATGAAGGATGTGAAACTAGAAACGTAGAAGTTTTGTGTTCAGTATCGGCACCTTGTGCATCGGGCTGCAGACTGGTACCGTGCAGACGGTCACCCTGTGGTCTGGGTCTTACCCATCACCACAATTCTATTCTACAGCTGCCGCCCCACTCTACAGGCCAGGATCGGAGATCGGGCTGATCTGGGCTGGTTATCCTACCATTTAAGTAATTAAACAAAGGAAAAGTCCTATCAGCCATTGCCTCCCCACAAGCAGCGTGATCATGCCATACTAACGGTTTGCCATGGCGGCAATAATAGTGATCAAAATTTTGCATCCCATGATTGCAGCAACGAAAAGCTGCAAAGTTACCCTGCAAAAAAAAAAAACCCCTTTATAAAGTTCTGTTTTTATCGTGAAGGAGTACAAAAAAAAAATAATTTATCAACTCAATAAATGATTGTAATGACTTTCAGATTAAAATTATCATATCTTTTCAGCAGCGTGGTGAATACTGTAAAGACAAACCCCCCAAAGCTATAGCGTGTTTTTTTTTGTTTTTTTTTTAAAGTTGATTTACAGTTTCTCCCTAAGTTAAAGTTATACCCCAATTAAAAATTTGGGCCTACAAAAACAAGCCCATATATAGCTATGGAATGGGGGGATTATATTTTGAGATGTTCAGATTTAAAAATTGAATACATCTCTGCATTATTTTTTACCAATCTTCACATCATCGAGGGTTGTTGCACATACAGCAATGAGCAATGCTTGTAGTGTTCAGCCTTCTGTAAAAGTAATTTCAGCTTTTGCAGATAAACTACTAGTATCTGATAGTGGAAAGTATCAGAGCGCTGCCCGGCTCGGGCATCAGGACAGGTAACTGGCACTGACGGTTTGCAATCTAAGTGGTAACGTCTCTCCTTGTGGAGAGTGAAATGCGTATGTAAGGAGACTTATAGGCTATGCAGTGCTCCTCTAGAAAACAAAATATGCAAATTGTCTCTTCAGAGAGGAAGAGAATTAGAACTCTAGTGCCACCTACTGGAAGTAGCAATCCTAAAAGTCCAATATCAACCCTTTAATGAGCTTTTCCACATAACTTACCATAGACTAAAGGTACCTTCACACTAAGCGACTTTGCAGCGAGAACGACGACGATCCGTGACGTTGCAGCATCCTGGATAGCGATCTCATTGTGTTTGACACGCAGCAGCGGTCTGGATCCCGCTGTGAGATCGCTGGTCGGAGCTAGAAGTCCAGAACTTTATTTCGTCGTCAGATCACCCGCTGTCATCGCTGGATCGGCATGTGTGACGCCGATCCAGCGATGTGTTCACTTGTAACCAGGGTAAACATCGGGTTACTAAGTGCAGGGCCGCGCTTAGTAACCCGATATTTACCCTGGTTACCATTGTAAAAGTAAAAAAAAAAAAAAAAAAAACACTACATACTCACATTCTGATGTCTGTCACGTCCCCCGGCGTCCACAGGGTTACGCGCTGCTGCCGAGAACTTCCTGCACTGAATGTGTCAGCGCCGGCAGTAAAGCAGAGCACAGCGGTGACGTCACCGCTGTGCTCTGCTTTACTGCCGGCGCTGACACATTCAGTGCAGGAAGCTCTGAGCAGCAGCGCGTAACCCTGTGGACGCCGGAGGACGTGACAGACATCAGAATGTGAGTGTGTAGTTTTTTTTTTACTTTTACAATGGTAACCAGGGTAAATATCGGGTTACTTAAGCGTGGCCCTGCACTTAGTAACCCGATGTTTACCCTGGTTACCCGGGTGCTGCAGGGGGACTTCGGCATCGTTGAAGACAGTTTCAATGATGCCGAAGTCGTTCCCCTGATCGTTGGTCGCTGGAGAGAGCTGTCTGTGTGACAGCTCCCCAGCGACCAAACAACGACTTACCAACGATCACGGCCAGGTCGTATCACTGATCGTGATCGTTGGTAAGTCGTTTAGTGTAACGGTACCTTAAAAGCCAAACCAGAATCTCTATTTGCAGATAGTGTTTCGCCGCTGACGAGTCATGTGACAAGGCTTGTTATATGGTCTATATTGACTTTTTGGACTGCTACATCCAGTTGGCGCTAGAGTTCAAGTCCTCTTCCTCTCTGAAGAGGCAAGTTGCAGGTTTACAGACTATCGCCATGTTTGGGAATGCTGGGGCATATCCTGCATGGGTGGAGAAGTTAGGTGACTATACGGGGAATGCAGCTGTGCCCGTCGGTGCGGTTTGAGTCACTCCTGCAGAAACTGGCGATGGGGGGCCCATGATGCCAGCAACGGGATCATTATTTCACTTCCTTATGGTGATGTCACTACCCGGTCAGGTAGGGTAAAGGTGAGCGGTGATTAAACCCGTACTCACCGGCTAATGATATAACTTCATGGCCTGTAAATGATTTCAGTGGAATTCTGACCTGGATGTGCTGCCCCACAAATACAACCCTCGGGTGTCCAAGGCGCGGCCCCGCATACCTGTCAGGTGTGTACATAACAACCCGTTCATCCGGATTCTGTTTACCCCCGTTGCTGGTCACCACACACCGCCGGCTTCATCACCTGCAAAGGACTCTGGGAGCAGCTGTGTGTGTTATTCCGCTCATCACTGTAAAGTGCTCATTCTGCCCATGTACATAAATGCATTATCATCACCATTGTGCAAGGGTCGGCTCCAGCAGCAGAGGCAGGCACCGGTCTGCGACTTTGTCTTACTGTTTCCTTTTGATTCCTCATCATTTTCAAGTTCTCTACTTGCTGTTAGAAAATCAGCTGCTTTCTTTTCAGTACAGCGCCACACCTGGCAACAATTTTATTTGGTAACATTCACTTTGAAGGGAATTTGTCACCAGGTTTGTGTAATGAGAGCAGCATGATGTAGGGGCTGAGACACTGATTCCAGAAATGTCATGTAATAGGCTGCATGCCGTTATATAGATTTAATCCGTTTTCCCTGCTGAGCCTTGTATATCCTACACCACTGATTGGCTGCTTCCTGACAATGTACAGTGTACACAAAAAGCAGCCAATCAGTGGTGGGGGTGGGGTTACACAGAGTAGGAGGCAGGAGAGACCTAGTCCTATAGTGATAATCTCCTGCTGATAAAACACTGAACAGTAGCACATACAGTGTAGGTTAAACATCGCTGGAATCAGGATCTTGGCCCCTACATCATGCTGCTCTCTGATTACATAGCAACAACCCACTGACTTATTCCCATTAATTGAATTGAGTTGCAATACTAGACCCTAATCCTGAACAACCCCTTTAAAGGAGTTGTTAACCTTTTAAGATCAACTTTTTTTTATTAAATGCATGTATTTAGATCTAAAAGTCATTTTTGCAATTTGGTGACGTTAAAAATGTTGCAACGTTTTGCTTTTCCAGGCTCTTTGCTTTATGCACATTCAACTTTGATGTGGTCATAAATCAGCTGAGAGGAGCTTAGAAAACACTGATAAATAAGTCACAAACTCCATGTCAGACCATTTATAACAGGTTGACTGACAGATTCCGAGTTAAACTTATTCAGGCCAGTAAAAGTGTCCCAAAAAATGGATTACTCCTTCAGAGCTAATAGTATAAAATGTACTGGTGCAGGTAAGAGCTGGGGTCCGGGACTGTTGGTGCTGTGTTTAGCTGTTAGTTTCTTACACTGAGACACTGTAACGTGCCTTCAGCTGTGTGAGCATGCTGTGTTTTCAGCCTCTAAAGCAAATAATGAATCTGTGTATAGCTCCAGAAGGAGGTTTTTCTACATATTTGGCCTCTAAATTCACCTCTGTTTGCTGAGCTGCAGTGATCTCCCCGGGCATCTATAATTCATAATATAGATCCTGCGGCTTTAAAGTAAAACATAAACTGTAAGAGATAACAGTCCCGAGCCTCGGCTGTGTAACCAGGCCCGGTATATATAGACGGCAGGGTGTCCTCGGCCAGAAATCCCGAGCATCAGAAATAGGATATATTTAGTGCTGGATGAACAGGAATTTCCACTTGATTTGTGTCCTCTGTACACACGACGCTCACAGGATATTTTCTTCTTTGGAAATTTCTGACTTGTTCTTTTTCCTTCTTTCTACAGAAGAAGCGGACTACAGCGCCTTTGGCACCGATACTTTGACCAAAAAGAAGAATGTTCTTACGACCGTCCTTCGCCCCGACATGGCTAAGAAGAAGCCTCATCTTGTCATCGGGATGCCCAGCGACTTCAGGCCAGTGTCCTCCATCATCGACGTGGACATTCTTCCCGAAACCCACCGCAGAGTCCGACTCTATAAACACGGAATGGAGAGACCGCTGGGCTTCTACATTCGGGACGGCTCGAGTGTCCGCGTGACGCCCCACGGCCTGGAGAAAGTGCCAGGTATCTTCATATCCAGGCTTGTTCCTGGAGGACTTGCCCAAAGCACCGGATTATTGGCGGTCAACGACGAGGTTCTGGAAGTTAACAGCATAGAGGTATCTGGGAAGAGCCTGGACCAGGTCACCGACATGATGATTGCGAACAGCCACAACCTCATCATAACGGTCAGACCGGCCAACCAGCGGAATAACGTGGTACGGAACAGCAGGAACTCTGGCAGCTCTGGGCAGTCGACGGACAGCAGTACGAGCATGTACAGCAACGCCCCGCCACAGCAGATCATCCAGAACTACCATCCGGAGGAGGCGCAGAGCGATGATGAGGACATTATCATAGAGGAAGGTGGCACTTCCGTCATCCCCAGGGCAGCGCCATCCACAGAGAGTCTGGAGTCCTTAACTCAGCACAGCTCGTACCACGATTCCCCACAGAATGGATTTGTATCATCCACGTACCACACACACTTATCTGCCAGCTCCGGCAGCCTGGACCACATTGGCCATAACCACCACACTAAGATCTTGGAAGAAGATGGCACCATTATTACACTGTGAAGGCCCGCTCGGACGCGATGTCTGGCGCTGCCTCATTGCACATATTTTATTTTAGTGTTTTTTTTATTTTTAGCCTATTGATTCGTGTGACATTATACTTGCAAAATCATTTTTTTTTATATTAAGAAAATATATTGTATAGTTTATCTCATCCGCGGTTCTCGTATCTCCACAGAACTTGCAATTTCTATTTTCGTGAAATTAAGGAAAAAGAAAAACTTTTGTTTTGGTTTTACATTCCCTAGGCGAACAAAAGGCCCCTCTCCTATAGCGCTATGATCAAGAAGACGAGGCGTGCCTGGATCCGTGAACACTAAAGTCTGCATTTTTGTATTTTCATATCTACGAAAAATTGTTAAAAATTCCGTTGTATCCCAGTATCTTGACCGGCGAGGATTGATAAGCGGAGTCTGTGTACAATGATCAGACTGGTTGTTTTTCGTCACTGGAATTATCAGAACTTACCCAGTAATGGAAAGTTGTTGTTAAAGATCTGGACACCTAAGGATATCAACCATATTGACCAGCAGACCTTGCTGCGTAACGTGCTGGAAGTGACCAGTTGGTTAACACTCTCTCTGTTGGTGTCACTTGCTCCTTATCCCAGCTGGTGTCACTCGCTCATTGTCTTCTGCCTGTCTAGCTCGTTCTGTCTGGTTTTGCATTTGCAGTTACCTGTAGCTGGATTTGTTTGCACATTTTCCTGATGGGAAGGAGATCTGTTATATTCACACAGAGGATGCCGCAAAGCTGAGGGCAGGGGGTAGTGGCGGGTGAGCGAGGTGCTATCAGTGCCACCTTCATCACTGATTGGTGGAGCACCTATGAATCAATGGGTACTCTCCCGATCAGGGCTGACAGTCAGCTACTAATGTGGCCTGCAAACCAATGACCCACTGGCTCCTTATTAGTGTGGCCCCCAGCACATCCCCTGTGTGTAGGCGACAGGTCAGTTTTGCACAGTCTTGACTAATAATATGGAGTAACCTGATACAACTATACATGACCTGAATGTGTTATTCCTGTTCTGACCCCACTTTCTCGCTGTAGACGCTCACCCCGGCTTCCTATGTTGTAATATGGCCGCTGAGTGGACACGGAGCCCAGTAAAGGCCGGCACTGGATAATATGCCTCATTATAGGACTCTGTGACTTAGGCCGGACTCTTCCTTTCTACCCTTACCTGCATGGCTCCTGTGCATAGTCTACAAATACTACAAATGTGTATATATTTTGTAAATCTGATGCTGCTATAATAAGATGGGTTATGATTTTTAAATGAGGTGTCTATGAACGGGTTAAACGTCAGCGTGTTTGCCTTCGGTTACTAACCTGGATCATTAAGGAGGGCTGCGCTCCCAAAACTTTTAAGGGGCTATGCTGTTTATATCATGTTGTCCTGGGCCGAGAGCTGCGCTGGACGCAGCCCTCACTTCTGACTTGGATAGGGGGCAATGGCTCTAATAGCTGGCCTTTACGTTATAGGGGGGGAAGTCACCAACAAGCAGACCATCCTCTGAGAGACCACTGCAGTATATCACAGCGAAGACCTGTCCGATGGTCTGTGTTGGCTGAGGGACCCATGGTCTCTGTATATGTCCTGTATCAGACCCTCTACCTCCTTTGTATCCCTTCTAAACACTGGACTTCATCCCCTCATCCCCCTGTCACCCTCATCTCGGTTCTTGGCTTTTCGAGTAGATGTTCCCGCTTGAACACCATTTTATAGTTTCTATATAGGATGAATGTCAATAAACTAGAGTCACCATGTACATACAGAGTCACAAACGTTGCATTTCTGATCTTGCATTTCAGCTGACCTTTCGTCTGTCTGATACTCCAGAGCTGAACTCACAATTCTGTTGATCTTCTCTCTCGCAGCCCTTTAAGCAGCTTAGCTGAGCACCTATAGTGCAAACCACTAGAATAAGCTGTATGCTGACACCTAACAAGCAGGGGTTGTAGGAAGATTTTGCAGCTTCCTGAATAGGGAGTTCAGCTCTGGAGCACAATACAGGATATAACTCAGTCTTGTAATATATTATGTAATTATGTAAATGAATTCTAAATATAAAATGGTGATCAGAGGTGGAGCTGAGCTTTAACTCTTTCTTCATGATGGAAGGAGTTGACCCTCCCACTATCTCTTTTATAGTTCACGACTGACCCGGCTCCCGACATTCATCACATTTCGGAGGCAGAGCTCATGGTGTCGATCGCTTTTCTTTGTTTTTATATAAATCGCAGAACATTTGCTTTGACTTTGATAAGCATATAATTTATTACTATAATGTATATACTCTCTGTATCTGACTGTTCATATGTACGAGAATCCGGTGTAATTATCTGCTGACCGATATGAAGTAAGCCGGAAGCACAAGATTAGCCAGAATCCCCAGAATATTTTATTTTACCACTCCCTTCCCCCCACGTTTGTAGGGTAACGGACCCCAAGCGGTGCACAAATACGTGGGATGGTCAGACTGGTCGGGTGGCTATAGGTACTAGGAAAGGGAGTCCCATAGCGCCATACTACTGTGGGTATAGAAGACTTTGTTTTCTATTATATAGGCTTAAAAGGGTTTTCCAGTTTTCAGAAAACCGCTGTCCCCCGGCTGCAGTTTAAAAAAAAAAAAAACCAAACAAAAAAAAAACAACCTAAAACGAATCCTTTACTCAACCTCACCAGGTCCGATGCTGCGAGTACTGCGCCAAGGACCAGTTTTCCAAAAACCCGGAACACCCTTTAATGGCTATAACCCCAAACAGCACACCTCTATGCAGCGGCAGTTACCAGATGGTACTGTGGGCTTCACTTCATGCTGTCTCGTCTACAACTGTAAACGGCTAAGCAATAGGTCACAGCTCCCTATGAAGATATACGGGGGACTTCCAGCTCAAAGACCCTCTACTGTGTCGATAAGTTCTCCAAGAGACTACTTTGTAGCAAAAACTGTGTCTAATTTGTGCCCTCCCCATGTGTCATCTGTAATGACCCCCCCCCCCCCCCCCAATTCTTTTGTGGGTGTAACATAATGTGACACTAAGGTCCATTAAGGGGGTTCCGATTCTCACACAGATATGCCAAGAACAATTGGGCTAATAGTGGAGTTCCCCTTTAAAAAGTGTTTCTTTTTGTTGTTTTTTAATTAAGTAAAGTAAACCCCATAGAAGCACAAACTGGGACTATCATGAGTCTGGTATTTCTGGACTTTGTGGTTGATGACGTGATACTGTTATAATTCCGTTACTCTATTACTGCTGCAGGTGAAGTGATTGAATGCACAGCGGATGACCCAGAGAAGTCACGGGGGAGGGGATCTTGCCAAGTATTGGGGGTCTCACTTACTTTGTGATATATTGATCCACATATAATGTCCAGCAACTGCAGATGATTCGCTTCCATGTACGAATTTCAGGTTTTATCATCTCTTCTACTCCAGTCACATCCAAAGCTTAAGGGTACTGTCACACAGTGCAATTTTGATCGCTAGGACGGCACGATTCGTGACGTTCTAGCGATATCGTTACGATCTCGCAGTGTCTGACACGCTACTGCGATCAGGGACCCTGCTGAGAATCGTACGTCGTAGCAGATCGTTTGGAACTTTCTTTCGTCGCTGGATCTCCCGCTGTCATCGCTGGATCGTTGTGTGTGACAGCGATCCAGCGATGCGTTCGCTGGTAACCAGGGTAAACATCGGGTTACTAAGCGCAGGGCCGCGCTTAGTAACCCGATGTTTACCCTGGTTACCAGCGTAAAAGTAAAAAAAAAAAAAACCGTACATGCTCACCATCTGATGTCCGTCAGGTCCCTTGCCGTCCGCTTCCCGCTCTGACTGTCTGCCGGCCGGAAAGTGAGAGCAGATCACAGCGGTGACGTCGCCGCTGCGCTCTGCTCTCACTGTACGGCCGGATCTCAGTCAGAGCAGAGAAGCAGACGGCAAGGGACCTGACGGACATCAGATGGTGAGCATGTACGTTTTTTTTTTTTTTTACTTTTACGCTGGTAACCAGGGTAAACATCGGGTTACTAAGCGCGGCCCTGCGCTTAGTAACCCGATGTTTACCCTGGTTACCCGGGGACTTCGGCATCGCTCCAGCGCCGTGATTGCAACGTGTGACCGCAGTCTACGACGCTGGAGCGATAATCATACGATCGCTGCGACGTCACGAATCGTGCCGTCGTAGCGATTAAAATGGTACTGTGTGACAGTACCCTAACAGTAGAATTATGATTGCAGCTCTGGAGGTGACTGGAGACACAATGTAACTGTGGATCAGCAATACAAGTAAAGGACAAGGTGACTGAGCATTGTATGTAGATCAACTTACAGAGGGGCGCAGGCCCCCTGGGGTGCGTTTCTCTCCATCACAGTTACCTGGTTATGCCCCCGATCCCCGCTGAGTGTCACATGTGAAGTTGCTCTTTGTATGGCTACAGAAAAAAATGTGATTTTTACACGAATTCTGAATGTTTTAACCGTCAGATGTCAGTATTTTTACTACGATTCTGTAAAATATGCATTTGTATCACTAAATGAAGTTTTAATTTTTCAACAATCAGATGATCAGATCATTGCTTTCGCAGTACTTCATGTCTTATATTTTTACAAATGAAAAAATAAAATGATAGATTCTGACGCCTCTCGCTTTATTACTGGAAGGGATGGGAGCGGAGCTGCACCACCCAAACAGGAGGACACGGTGGTGGTGGTGCAGCTTTCCGAAATCGGACATGGGCAGTGCCAGGAGTGACGGCTGCGGGACTGATTCATTCATGCATTTCTGCTTCTTTTTTGTGTGTTTTTCATTTGTGCCTTCTATAAATAAGGCTATGTTCCCACGATGAGCTTTTGATGCTACAGATTTCCGACAGCATTTCCACACCAATTGGGTTACTTGCGGTTTTTTCATTGCTTTTTTTTTACATTCTTTTTGGTCTCTTGTGTTTTAAAACAAAGCTGCTTTGTTTTGTTACTTCCTTGTATTAGGCTTTGACACAACTTTGTTGATATTAGTTGTGTTTTTCTTTTATATAAATATAACTAAAAATGTTTTGTTTTTTTTTACCTATGGATTTTCCACACCTAATGCAAGTCTATCCGTACCGCAAGAGAAATGTTACATGTTACAGATTTGAAATTTGCATCTCAGCTCTGTCTATGCGGAGTGAAAAAGAAGCACATCGGGCAGGAGATTTCTATAAATTCCTAAATTGCTGAAACTGTAAGGCGCTTTTTTTTTTTTTTTTGTGACATGCAAATATGTGTGAAGTTAACCTTACAAGGCCACGTGCACACGCTGCGGATTACTCTGCGGATTTTTCCAGAATGATTTTGGTAAATCCGCTGGTAAACCGCACTGCGGACTTCCTGTGGAATTACCGTGATTTTTGTGCGGATTCCACCTGCTGTTTTACACCTGCGGATTCCTATTATGGAGCAAGTGTAAACCGCTGCGGAATCCGCACAAAGAATTGACATGCTGCGGAATAAACAACGCAGCGTTTCCGTGCGTTTTTTTCCGCAGCATGTGCACTGTGGATTTTGTTTTCCATAGGTTTACATGGTACTGTAAACTCAGGGAAAACTGCTGCGAATCTGCAGTGGCCAATCCCCTGCAGATCCGCCGCAAAATCCGCAACGTGTGCACATACCCTAAAGAGGTTGTCTACTACTTTTTTTTCACTGATGACCTATTATTAGGACAGGTCATCAATGTCTGATCGGTTAGGGACCGACACCTGATGCAAGGTGCTACACATGCGACTCCTAGTGCTTTGAATAGGAGGAAAATGTGCAGTACCAAGTGACTTGCCTCTCTGCAAGTCGGACCCCGACTGTTCCTAAGGATAGAAAAAGATAGTTACACCCTGAATTGCTAAGCATGATAACTCAAGAGACATTGGAACTGCACTACTGCCGTAGAAAACCGGAACATGCTACATTATGTACATATGGAATATTGGAAAAATGAAACTGCAATATTCCTATGAAATATTACAGTGAAAAGAAGGTATTTAGCGCATAGAATGGCCAATATATGTGAGCCCATCAGCCAAGTCAAGGTGTACCTACATAACGTGTCTTTTTTACTGTAATTTTTCATAGCAATTATGCAATTTAATTTTTCCAATCTCTTTCTATAGTTGTTTTTAGTTGGCACCTGTTCACACTAGTTTGGATGTGCTGGTCATTTAATTCTATCCTAAGGCTATATCATCAATGAAAAAGTAGTGGCCAACCTCTTTTAAAGTGTAATTTATGGGTTTGCCTTTTTTTTTTGTCCAAGTTTTACTCTCAAGTCCTTCCATGAAGTATTTTTATGTACGCTTGTATTTTATTTATTTTTTTTTCTCCTTTGTCTCATTGGGGGACACAGGACTGTGGGTGTATGCTACTGCTGCCAGGAGGCTGACACTAAGTAAACATAAAAAAAAAAGTTTAGCTCCTCCTCTGTCGTATACAACCTGACACTGGCCGAAGGCGAACCCAGTTTATGCTTACTGTCTGAAGGAGGCACAGGTCTGGTTTCCAGACTCTCCATATTTTTCCTCTTCACATCGGAAATGAGATAGGGGCGACGGTCCCTTTTGAAGGGGTCCGATCTCCCCAAACCAACAACGGGCGAGCAAGTGTCGCCTCCACGTATCCTCTCCCGCAACGTGGGACCTCTTGCTGGTCTCAGCCCTGACCACCCTAAGGTAACGAAACCCTAGGCTGTACAGGAGCATATGGACTGTCCGTGCGGCCTCCACTGCATCACCAATCCTCAGACAGCGGTGATGGAAGGAGGCGGACGGTCCCTCTCCTCATCCCCTGAAGGGAACATGGAGCTAGGGTGCCAGCACCATCCTTTTCAGACAGCCCCCCTCAAACCTTAATCTCTATCGCGTGGTGGGGGGGCTGGGATGCTTTCCCTGCAGCAGCACGCATCCCTGGATATTCCCTGATTTGCGGGCGCTGCGGTCTTTCTGCCGCTGGCAGCGCCGCGGGGATCCCGGCGCCTGGTCCACGCCCCTTCATCCTCGTTCAGGTCCCGGGTAATTTTAGCCCCCAGCGTCTGCCGAGGTAGGCCGCGGGCAGAAGTCCCGCCCCTTCCGGCCACGTCATCAGCCGGCGGGCTCGCCACTTCACCCTTGGGCAAACGCTGGGGGGAAAAAATCTAGGCCCCGGCTTCTGTCGTGTTAGGCTGCGGGCAGAAGCCCTGCCCCTTCCGGCCGCGTCATCGGCCAGCGGGCCCCGCCTTCCTCATCCCTGGAGTGAACGTGGAGGAAAAATGTAGGCCCCGGTTTCTGCTTCCCATAGGCCGCGGACTGAAAACTCTGCTATTTCCGGCGGGACAACCCACCAAGGAAGCGCTTCTTTTTAAAGGAACAGCGCGGTTGCGCCACAATGTGACAGGTTCCACAGGATGGACAGGAACACAGGACTGTACTGGGGTAAGTGCTACTCCCCCCCAGCCTGACAGCTGCCATATCTGTTTCTGCAGCCTATCTAAAAACACTGATTATAGCATCAGCAGGGTCACCATGTCTAGAAGGACCAAGTCTCATATGGTTTTATATACCGCATATGTAGCCTGTCAGTCCACTTTTCCGCATGCCCAGAGTAATAGTCTCTGTGAGGCTTGCGATTCCGAGCGCGCTCAGAAGCCCTCCCCTGCGACTCGGGCAGAAACTGTAGTTTCTCCACCGGAAAGGGTCACGTCCTTGTCGCAATCTATGGCGTCCCTAACAAAGGTAATCTAGTCCCTTCAAACCCCGGCTGGGGCCAGGGACAGTGGTTCTTCTGCCCTGGAGAGGTCTTCCGACTCACTGGAGCCTCCGGCCTGCAGGGGCCGCGCTCTCACTAGGCAGACGCGGGGGAAACGCACCCACACAACGTCTGCTGGTCCATCAGGTGCATCTGCATCCTTGAGTACCGCCTCTCGTTCACCCTCACCAGCGGAGATTAGTGAACATGGTTCAGACTACGATTCTGAAGGGTCCCTCAATTTAGAGGTGCCTGATTTCAGGAGTCAGACAGCCTAATTGAGGCTGTCAGCCATACCCTGGGTATAGAGGACGAATCAATCTTGGCCTCTGGTCATAAGGTATCGTTCAAGAGGATCAAGCAGCCTCATAGGGTGTTTTCCACTCACCCGGAGTTTGAGGACTTAGTCCAACGTCACAGGGAGCGTCCGGACAGGCGTTTCTCGGGACAGAAGGCTCTAAATGCAAGATACCCTTTCGCCCCTGAGCTGTGTAAGAAGTGGGCAAAATTCCCTTCGGTAGATCCACCGGTTTCCTGTTTGGCCTCTAACATGCTGCTATCCCTTCCCAACGGCTCCTCTATTAGGGATCCAACTGATTGGCTCATAGAAAGTTTGGCTCGTTCAGTTTTTGAGGCCTCAGGTTCAGTCCTCTCGTCCTCTTTTGCGGCGACTTGGGTAGCTAAGGCCATGATATCTTGGTCAGAATCTTTAACTAAGGCTCTACAGGAGAGGGACCTACCAGTGGAATTGATGGAGATGTCAAATCAGATAGCTCTAGCTGTGAGCTACCTGATCAATGCATCTTTGGATGCAGCGAACTGTGTGGCATTGGCTGCCGCAAACGCAATTGCTAATAGAAGGGCTGTTTGGTTGTGAACTTGGCTGGTGAATTCTACCTTGAAAAAATCACTTACGATTCTCCCATATCAGGGTGGTCGATTTATTTGGGGAAAAACTGGATCAGCTCCTTTCTGATACCGCAGGGGGGAAAAGCAATTTTCTCCCACTGCAAGAGATTAAACAACCTTTTCGTCGCCAGTTTCAGGCTCGTTTCAAGTTCTTTCGTAACACCAGGTGGACTACAGCGTCAAACCACGTTGACCCAGATCTACCTAATCAGGAGAGAGATCATCAGATCTCCTACAGGTCTAACCCGTTGGGAAGAATGCAGTCCCAGCTGCCAAGATCAAGGGGATCTAGGTCCCATAGGTTTTCGGCCAAATGACTGGCGGTCTCCGATCACCACCAACAGCGTAGGCAGCCGTCTACTCTTGTTTCATCAGTTCTGGCTCACTGTGGTTCACGACAGGTGGGTAAGAGAACTGGTGTCCTCAGTGTACAAGATAGGGTTTGTGCCACGCTCACGCCCTGACTGGTGGGCGAGAGCTCGGGGGGTTTGTGGCCCCACTGTGCCACAGACCAGACTACCCTGGAAGGGGCGTGACTATGACAGCTGCCTGGGTTTTCACTGGAGCCCCTGATGGTGACGTCAGGCTTGTGCAGCAGGCAGCTGCCAGGTGCTACTCCAGGGTGGTGTCTGGCTGTGGCTGCTGATCCCACTTGGAGAACAGGAACACTAGGACAGGTGCGGGCATCAGGCAGGACTGGCAGAAGAGCACGGCTGAAACTCAGACGAGTAGGCTGGCACGGCAGAGAACACAGGGCTGGCAGGCACGGCAGAGAACACAGGG
This sequence comes from Ranitomeya variabilis, assembly GCF_051348905.1. Lineage (NCBI taxonomy): Eukaryota > Metazoa > Chordata > Amphibia > Anura > Dendrobatidae > Ranitomeya > Ranitomeya variabilis. Next base: position 599,091,782 of record NC_135235.1, on the reverse strand, counting down.
CTGGCAGGCACGGCAGAGGACACAGGGCTGGTTGATGTGGTGTATGAATGAACAGGTAGGGACCTGTTCATACTGGAGGTGCAGGTACGGATATGTAGTATGGAGGAACAGGTAGGGACCTGTTCACACAGGAGGTGCAGGAAAGGAAACAAGCAGAAAGGAATGAGGTATGAAGGAACAGGTTGGGACCTGTTCATACTGGAAGAGAACCGCAAGGCTGCGGATAGGATCGGTAGAGCAGCAAGAGATAGTGCAGCAATAAAAGCTAAGCAGAGCAGAACCACAGGGAATATGGAGAGGAGCTGCGGCAAGAGATTACTGCAGCTGCAGAAGCTAAGCAGAGCGGAACCACAAGGAATGTGGAGAGGAGCTGCAGCAAGAGATTACTGCAGAAGCTAAGCAGAGCAGAGCCACAAGGAATGTGGAGAGGAGCTGCAGCAAGAGGTTTCTGCAGCAGCAAAGCAGAGCAGAACCGCAAGGAATGCGGAGAGGAGCTGCAGCAAGAGATTACTGCAGCAGCAGAAGATAAGCAGAGTAGAAAGGAGCAGAACCGCAGGAGTGCGGAGAGGAGCTGCAGCAAGAGAATACTGCAGCAGCAGAAGATAAGCAGAGTAGAAAGGAGCAGGAGTGCGGAGCAGAAGTAAAGCCACAAAGGTACAGAGCAGGCAGAGAGAGTGCGGAGTGTAAACAGACTGAGAACACGAGGAAAGACACAGCAGAGAAGGAAGCCACAGACAAGGAGACCGAGATAAGACTAAGTTCAGACAAGGAAATGGAACAAGACAAGAAACAAGGACAAAGACACAGGGACCAGGATATTCTGCCTCCTGGAGGGAGGAAAACAAGATCAAGGCATGGCAAGGAGAAAAGCCTCTAGAGAGGGAGTAACACAGAGCAAGGCCTGGCAAACTCAGAAGCTAAGCACAAACTGAGCTAACACATTGCACAGGCCCAGTCCACTGGGTGAAGCTGCATTAAATACTGGAGGCCTCCTGGCAATTGGTCAGGAACAGATTAGACAGATGCACCTGATTTCTATAAGAACCAGAGAGTTCAGGCGCCACCCCCCTATGCACACAGCCAGGAAGCATGCAGAGAGCAGAGACACAGAATATGGAGCTGGCGAGAAACAAATCGCAACATGACCTGGAGCAGTGGGTAAGATAGTGTGAGAGATGAGAGGCCATGTCGTGATGCCAGCAGAGTTGTTACAGTTTGTCAGCCATCCCTCATGCCGGTTCTTTCCCTCCGGCCTTCCCAGTTCAGAATCCCGGGTACAAGCCCTGTTCAAAACTGTAGAATCCCTTCGGCTCCGTGGGGTCATCACTCCAGTCCCAAAGGAAGAGAGATTTCAGGGGTTCTATTCCAACCTGTTTATAGTTCCCAAAAAAGACGGAACTGTAAGGCCCATTTTGGACCTGAAATGTTTAAACAGGTTCGTCAACATTCGTCACTTTCGAATGGAATCTCTCCGGTCGGTCATTGCGGCAATGGAAAAGGGAGAATTCTTAGCTTCAATAGATATTCAAGATGCCTATCTTCATCTTCCCATATTTTCTTTGCATCAAAAATTTCTACGTTTTGCCGTAGGCAGCCTACATTTCCAGTTCATAGCCTTACATTTCGGGCTGGCCACCGCACCCAGAGTGTTCACCAAGGTAATGGCAGCAGTGGTGTCCATCCTGCATTCCCGGGGCATACTCATCTTGCCATATCTAGAAGACCTCCTTATCAAGTGACCGTCTTTTTGGGCCTGTGAGGAAAATGTCAGCATTACTCTGGATACTCTTTCTCGCCTAGGGTGGCTGGTGAATCTAAAGAAATTGTCCCTTGTACCATCTCTGAAAATCTCTTTTCTAGGCATGATCTTCGACACCTCACAAGGTTTGACAATCCTGCCTCGGGACAAGGTCCTGACCCTTCGGCAAGAGGTGAGGGTCCTTCGCCGGCCGATCTACCATACAATCCGGTTCTGCATGAGGTTCTTAGGAAGGATGGTGGCGGCGGCAATAGAGGCAGTGCCATTTGCACAACTCCATCTTCGTCCTCTCCAACATGCACTTTTGGCAGCATGGGAAAAGAATCCGTGCTCTCTCAACCTCAGGTGGCGTCTGTCTCTCCAAGTCAGACAGGCTCTCACATGGTGGTCAACGAGTCCTTCTCTACGACAGGGGAAGCCTTTTCCCCAGCCCATTGGCTGGTAGTCACAACAGACGCCAGTCTTCTCGGTTGGGGAGCAGTGTTTTGCCACCACACAGCCCAGGGACGCTGGTCCTTGCGGGAGTCAACCCTCCCGATCAATCTTTTGGAGATTCGAGTGGTTCAGCTGGCTCTGCAGCATTTTCATCATCTTATGGCAGGCCGCCCTGTCCGGATTCAAATGGATAATGCCACAACGGTGGCATGCATAAATCATCAAGGGGGTACCCGCAGCAGGGTGGCCATGCACGAGGTAAAACAGGTCCTCTACTGGGCAGAGAAGAATCACTCTGTGATTTCGGCAGTCCACATCCCGGGCGAGGAAATCGGCTGTGGATTTTCTCAGTCGTCAGGGCCTTGCATCCGGGGAGTGGTCTGTCCATCCCGAAGTTTTTCGGCAAATATGCCAGCGCTGGGGAACCCCCTGACGTGGATCTGATGGCTTCCGGGATGAATGCCAAAGTACCCAGGTTTGTTGCCCGGTATCCAGATCCACAGGCGATCGCTGTGGATGCGTTAGTTCTACCTTGGAACCAGTTTCGTCTCCCATATCTGTTTCCCTCTCTGGCACTGCTCCCAAAGGTAGTCAGGAAGGTCAAGACAGAGGGAGTCCCAGCAATCCTGGTCGCCCCAGATTGGCTTTGTCGGTCATGGTACGCAGACCTAGTGCAGCTGCTCGCCGAGGTTCCTTGGCGGCTTCCAGAGCACCCAGATCTACTGTCTCAGGGCCCGATCTACCACCAGAACTTAGGGGCCCTGTGTTTAACGGCCTGGCCATTGAATCTTGGATTCTGATGCAGGCTGGGTTTTCCCAAAAGGTTGCCGCTACAATGATTAGCGCCCGGAAATCCGTCTCAGCACGTATTTATCATCACACCTGGAAGGTTTTCCTTTCATGGTGCAGAACGCGTGGGCTTCCCCCACTACGTTTCTCCATCCCTAACATTCTTGCTTCTCTCCAAGCCGGCCTGGATTCAGGGCTTGCACCAAGTACTCTCAGAAGACAAATAGCCTTGTCGGTTCTTTTTCATCGCAGGATCTCTATGAATTTACAGGTGAAGACTTTTCTACAGGGAGTCGCTCACATGGTACCGCCTTACAGGGCCCCCCTGGATGCTTGGGACCTTAACCTGGTCTTAAGTGCCTTGCAGGAAGCATGATAAGGTTGTGCTCAGGCCAGCACCCTCTTTTTTGTCAAAGGTGGTTTCCTCGTTTCACATTAGCGAGGATATTGTCTTACCTTCTTTTTGCCCAGTGCCAACGCACCATGTGGAAAAAGCTCTCCATACGCTAGACCTAGTGAGAGCATTTATGAGGTACATTTCACAGACAGCACCTTTTCGGCAGACCGATGTGCTGTTTGTACTCCCTGAGGGTTGCAGGAAGGGACTCGCTGCTTCAAGATCGACCATGGCCAGGTGGATACGATCGGATATTCAGGTGGCCTACCGCGTCAAGGGCATGGTCGTTCCCGCCGGAATCAGAGCACACTCCACTCGGGCAGTGGGGGCTTCCTGGGCGCTTTGGCACCAGGCTTCGGCAGAACAGGTTTGCAAGGCAGCAACCTGGTCCAGTTTGCATACCTTTTCCAAACACTATAATATCCATACTCCGACTTCTGCAGATGCAACTCTTTGTAGAAGGATTCTTCAAGCAGCAGTAGCACACTTATAGCCGGCAGATGCCTGTATGTTATTCCGGTGAGTCAATTTCTCACCCAGGGACTGCTTTAGGACATCCCACAGTCCTGTGTCCCCCAATGAGACGAAGGAGAAATAGGGATTTTTGTGTTACTCTTTGTAAAATCCTTTTCTTCGAGTCGCTTATTGGGGGACACAGCTCCCTCCCTCTTAGCCAGATGGCTCTTTTTTGTTTCATGTTTTTGTTTTTTGACTTTATCAGTCGGTGGGGTCGTTTCTAGACATGTTGTCTCTGTATTAATGCTGACTTTTTTGTTTGTTCTCCTGCTGCTTTTTACACCAAACTGGGTTCGCCTTCGGCCAGTGTCAGGGTGTATACGACAGAGGAGGAGCTAAACCTTTTTTATGTTTACTTAGTGTCAGCCTCCTGGCTGCAGTAGCATACACCCACAGTCCTGTGCCCCCCAATGAGCGTCTCGGAGAAAAGGATTTTACGGAAAAATCCCTATTTTTTTTTTTTTTGCAACTTTTTATATTAGTGAGTTACAAAAAAGGGTTAAAGACCAAAATAAAATGTCTGGGGTGGGGGTGGGGGGGGGGGGGGGTAACAAAAGAAACACTAATGATGAATTGGCCTTTTCATCTCTCCCAGAAGCATTTGCTCAGTGAACCAGCCGCGGTGACATGTGACGTCCTGCAGACTGAGACAGAAGAACTGGGCACCTGGTTCTATGTAGGGACACTTGTCATTTTACATTCCCCTCCGCCATCTTGAATACGTACCCTGCCTTGTTTCCTGATTTTGGCCTATATAATAATGTCCAGGACATTGTAAAAGTACAGCTCACTGTGATATGGGGGCAGGGGAGACACTGCCAAAGGGAAGGGGCATGATGGTTGTTGCTGGTTTACATGGTGCATCATGGTTGAGGGTCTTTGCCCCCTGCTGTCCTACATCCTCCATCCTCCCAAGCTCATGTCTGACCTTGGATGTAGCAGCTTAGAGATCACATGCTGGAGGTTTTGTCCTGTCTGGAGCTGCGCATTAACCGTGCAGCGGCCTGGCACCGTCCACAGGGCCGACCCCAGGCCTTTCCTTCAGCCAGTGCAAAGGGGTGTCTGCGCCAGGCCGTGCACGAGGCCAAGAAAGGGATTACATCGGATTATTCCTGCTTCTCTCGCACACTCTGTGCAGTTAACTCTTTAAATTGGTGACTGGCAGAAGAAGGGTTAAAGGATCATCCAGTCCTCGGTTTAGGATGGGTTTTTAGCTTCTGGATGGAAATAAATATTCCCGTTCACCGACCGCAAGCAGAGGTCTTGAAAATGGGGCGACATTTAGAAAAGTACAAAACTTTTCATTGTACGATAATTAAAGGATAAATGTAAAGTTTTACAAAACTTTTGAATTGTTTTATCCACTCTTCAGTCGTTTTCAGTGGTCTGGGTCCGGGACCACCACCAATCGCTTCAAAGTGGGGGCAGAATTCTTTTGCTGATCTTTAGAATACAACCGGAGCCAGATATGAACCCAGAGACTTTCCAGGAGTCCGTACAGGGCTCTGATGCTCCAGGACCAGCTCCTATCCCTTTAAGGCCTCATTCAGATGTCTGTGAGTCATGTACATGTGTCAATGTTTTTCCCGGATAGACCAGTGTGCATTAAAGATTATGGTGCAATTCCTATATCCTCTGTGTTTTTTTTTCTGTGTATAATAGTAAAATCTACTATATAATTGTCTAAGGTATAATTCCGTCTTTCTTTCTGTCTGTCCTTCTGTCTGTCTGTCTTTCTGTCACGGAAATCCCAAGTCGCTGATTGGTCGCGGCAAAACGGCCACGACCAATCAGCGACGGGCACAGTCCAGCGGCAAAATGGACGCTCCTTACTCCCTGCAGTCAGTGCCCGCAGCCCATACTCCCCCCCCCCCCCCCCCCAGTCAGCATTCACACAAGGTTAATGGCAGTGTTAACGGACCGCGTTATGCCGCAGGTAACGCACTCTGTTAACCCTGCTATTAACCCTGTGTGACCAACTTTATACTATTGATGCTGCCTATGCGGCATCAATAGTAAAACGATCTAATGTTAAAAATAATAAAAAATCATTATATACTCACCTTCCGTGGGCCCCAGGATCCAGCCGAGTCCTTTCCCGCTGCTTGCGACGCTCCGGTGACCAGTCCATGCATTGCGGTCTCGCAAGATGATGACGTAGCGGTCATCATCTCGCGAGACCGCAATTCACTCTTGGGACCGGAGCGTCGCGAGGAGCATCAGTAAGCGCTTCGCCTGGATCCGGGGGGGCCGACGGAGGGTGAGTATATAGCTATTTGTTATTTTAATTCTTTTTTTAACAGGGATATGGTTCCCACATTGCTATATACTACGTGGGCTGTGTTAGATACTGTGTGGGCTGTTATATACCACATCTCTGTGCTATATACTACATGGGCTGTGCTATATACTATGTGGCTGTGGTATATATTACGTGGCTGGGCAATATACTAGATTGCTGTGCTCTATACTACGTGGCCTGTGTTATATACTGCATGGGCAGTGTTATATACTACGTCTCTGTGCTATATACTACTATATACTACGTCTCTGTGCTATATACTACGTGGCTGTGCAATATATTACGTGGCTGGGCAATATACTACGTGTCTGTGCTATATACTACGTGGCTGGGCAATATACTACGTGGCTGTGCTGTATACTACATGGCTGTGCTGTATACTACGTGGCTAGGCAATATACTACGTGGCTGTTCAATATACTACATGGGCTATGCTATATACTACGTGTCTGTGCAATATACTATGTGTGTGCTATATACTACGTGGCTGGGCAATATACTACGTGGCTGTTCAATATACTACATGGGCTATGCTATATACTACGTGTCTGTGCAATATACTATGTGTGTGCTATATACTACGTGGCTGGGCAATATACTACGTGGCTGTTCAATATACTACATGGTCTATGCTATATACTACGTGGCTGTGCTATATACTACGTGGCTGTGTTATATGCTACGTAGCTGTGCTATATACAACGTGGCTGTGCTATATACTACGTGGGCTGTGTTATATACTACGTGGGCTGTGTTATATACTACGTAGGCTGTGTTGTATACTACGTGGGCTGTGTTATATGCTACTTGACTGTGCTATATTTCTCTGCTGTATCTGTGCATGATGAATCGTGGTATGTGTTAGAGGGGGCCCACTGAGACTCTTTCGCCCGGGGCCCTCAAAAACCTGATTGGTCACGCCCGGCCGCGAACAATTAGCGACAGGCGCAGTCTGCCCACGAATTGGCGCGGAATTTGAACCACGCTTCGCTAATTGCTCGCGGCTGGCCGGCCGAATCCTGTGTATAAATTGCATTCTGAAAACTTCATAAATAACCTACATACATATTCTAGAATACCCGATGCATTAGAATTGGGCCACCGTCTAGTTAACCATAAGAGGCTATGGAAAAAAATCACAAATGGCGCACATCATTCGTCATCTCTGTCCTATCCGTGTCTAACATTATACTGGATAGGAGAAACTTTGCAAATCATTATTTTTTTTTTCATACGAGAAAATCAAAGATGAAACCTGGATGGTATACACTGATGAAAAAAAAGGAGTAAATCATTGGTGTCTGAATAAGGCCTAAGTGATCAGTGGGGGTTTCAGGATCCAGACAGCCATAGAGAAAAACTACAAAAGGTCGGCCAGACTATATCAATAGATTAGTAAAAGTGTCCTTACCCTTTAAACTTTATATATAAAATTGCGCCCTCTGTTGTAGTAAAGTGGGAACTGCCCTGCTGCGCCTGTAACCATGTAGCCCTGACCTCTCTTACTGGGGTTCTCATTCTGCCACATGTCTGACCCTTCACCTTTTAAAACTTGCCACGTATGAACAGGTTAATGGGTCGTTAGCTGCTTTAACATCAAGAATGCTGATATGTCCAATCAGTAGGTGACAGGATCATAACCTCGTGCCAGATGGATAGGGTCAGCCCATGGTGGCAGGGGGTCAGTAGAGGAGACACTGGGCCTCTGGCAGGGCAGCCCGAAGTGGGTTAAGCTGCTTTGCCTGGAATGTAGGGCACAGATTACTGCAGGCGAGGATTAGGACCCCCACGGTGCAGTCAGGTGGTCATTTCCAGCTTCTTGCAAAGTTGAAAGTTTGGGGGGACTCGGCACATACACGGTATATACACGTCTCATCCTATATAATCAACAATGGCCCATATGTAGCCAAAGTCCCCACCATCAGGATCACACACAGGCCAGGCCGCATACTGGGGTCCATATATTCCATCCAATAGAACTATACAGGTGGTGCCGCTATACAGCTCCATAGCTATTAATAATATCACTTTTCTGGGTTTTTTTCTATTCAAACTCCAATCCTAATCTCTGACCCTGAGCATTCCCCAGAACACTGGTAATTAGGGTCACACACAAAAATCCAAAGGTGAAATATGAATGTAAATGAATACAAGATTTACAAAAGTGGAGGCAAATGGAGATTTGTTTGTTTCTATCACCATCTTGTGGAAATGTTATGTAACTACAAGGAGAGTAGTTTGGGCTCCATCCTCCTAGAGTGCCCTTCGGAGGTGTATCTAGGTTTTCTGGCACCTGGGGAAATAATTCAGTTTGCCCCCACAAGCATATATGCGATTTGCACAGTCACTTACTTGTCGACGAGCTGCTCTCCCTAATTCAATGTTCAGTGTTAGGGCTCGTTTCCATTTGCGAGAAACACGTCCGTGTCTCGCAGGTGAAAACCAAGCTCTGTCCCCGGCACTTGGGAGCGGAGCGTGCAGCTCCATGTGTTGCTATGCGGCCGCACGCTCCGCTCCAAAGTGCCGGCACCAGAGCTTGGTTTTCACATGCGAGACACAGACGTGTTTCTCGCAAATGGAAACGAGCCCAAAAACTGAGAGAAGCAGGAAGAGAAGCTCGTCACGTAACAGCATAAGTATGAAAGTCACATATGAGTGAAGCGGCCATGTGATGATTGCTGAAACCAGCAAGCAGAGCTGAATTCTGACAGTGAAGATAGTACACGCTGTTAGGACAGGCTGCAGGGCTTCATTTTATAATGAAAGGGTGCATCCAGCTTTGAGATGAAAATCTACAGTCACTATAGGTGGCTGCAGGTTTCTGAATTCTCACAGCGCTGGCACTGCACACTATTAGGATTCTCCCTTGCACAAGTATGTGACTTGTATACTTCTGGCCACATTTCGACTAGACGTGGTCCAGCCTTGCTCAATTCATTTTCATTGAGTGAGGCCAGGCATGTCTAGTCAGCACATGACCACATGTATACAAATCACCGGCACTGTGAGAATTCAGAAGTCTGCAGTCACATAGAATAACTGCAGACTTATCACAAACCTGAACAACCCCTTTAATATTTCTAACATAAAAATATGAGAATTAGTATCACAGAAAAAATTTACATCCAGGTACCTTATAAGGCCGGTTTCACACGTCAGTGGCTCTGGTACGTGAGGTGACAGTTTCCTCACGTACCGGAGCCACTGACACACGTAGACACATTTAAATCAATGCATCTGTGCAGATGTCATTGTTTTTTTGCGGACCGTGTCTCCGTGTGCCAAACACGGACACATGTCAGTGTTCGTGGGAGCGCACGTATTACACGGACCCATTAAAGTCAATGGGTCCGTGTAAAACACGTACCACACACGGACGTTGTCCGTGTGCAGTCCGTGTGCCGTGCAGGAGACAGCGCTACAGTAAGCGCTGTCCCCCCTCACATGGTGCGGAAGCCGCCATTCATGTCTTCTCTGCAGCAGCGTTTGCTGTAGAGAAGATATGAATTATCCTTTTTTTTTTTTTTGTTTCTCGTGTTTAACATAAAGATCCATGTCCCCACCCCCCTCCCACCCCCTGTGCGGCCGCCCGCTGTTATTAAAATACTCACCTGCCTCCCTCGCAGTGTCCTGTCCTGGCCGCAGCTTCTCCTTTATGCGGTCACGTGGGGCCGCCCATTACAGAAATGAATATGCGGCTCCACCCCTATGGGAGGTGGAGCCGCATATTCATGACTGTAATCGGCGGCCCCACGTGACCGCTCATACAGTAGAAGCTGCGGCCAGGACAAGACACTGCAAGGGAGCCGGGTAAGTATTTTAATAACAGCGGGCGGGCGCACAGGGGGTGGGGACATGGATCTTTATGTTAAACACGAGAAACAACAAAAAAAAAGGATTATTCATATCTTCTCTACAGCAAACGCTGCTGCAGAGAAGATATGAATGGCAGCTTCAGCACCACGTGGGGGGGACAGCGCTTATCTCTAGCGCTGTCTCCTGCACGGTGCATGTGGTACCCAGTCGGCACACGGGTGGCACACGTGTGCCACACTGATTTGCCGCAGAAACGTACGGGCACACGGACACGGATAATTCCGGTACCGGAATTATCTGGACGTGTGAGACTGGCCTAAATGACGTTGTCTCTGCAGTCTTTCTTCTTCGTTTTGTCCAGACTCCATGAGTTTTCTCATCCACAGCTGTCTCTGCAGACTTCCATCTTCTCCGGTCTTGTGAAGCACATTCCCACACGACGCCCTTAAAGATAGCAGTGTCATTATAATGCTCCTGAATAAAAAATATCTGCCCCACGCTGAGCCCCTGAATAAGTAATTGCCCCTCACTATATTCCCTGCGCAAAATATGACCCCACGCTGTACCTCTTATGGTACATGCTTTCCACACTGCTCCCTCCTTTCCATACTGGGCACCCTCTTCAAACTGTGCTCTCACACTGAGTCCCCCCTATAGGGCCCAGTCTCTAAACTGTGCCCCTTCATCAACCTCCCCCCCGACACCCCTTGGTATAATAACACCTCCTGGCTGTGCCCTTACACTGTTGTCCCATGCTACACCTCCCACACTACTCAGTCTCTATTCTTTTCCCACTCACACTTTTTTCCCCCCATACTGTCTCCTTGCATGTTTCCCCCTCCCTCCTCACACATCCCTCTGACTCCCCATACTGTGTCTGCACCGATCCCATCACCCACCATACTGTGTCCTCATACATTTCCCCCTCGCTCCTCATAATTTGTCCACACCCATACCACCACTCACCATACTGTGTCTGCACCCTTCCCCATACATGCCCTCCATCTCATACCTTCCTCCTCATATTGTGTCTTCAAATTTATCCCACTTCCCATATTGTCTACACCCGTCACTTCTTTGCTACCCAAATTTGTCCTCTAATTATATCCCGTTACACTAAAAAACCCCATCACAGTAAATATCCCCACAAAGTAAATATTCCCCACACACAGTGAATACACAGGTCCCTCACACACACACACACGCACACGCACACGCACACGCACACTAAATACCCCCTCCACACACACAGTAATTACCCCACTCCATACACTAAATACCCCCAGTAAACACCACCCAGTAAATACCCCACTCCTATCTTTGGTGTATTCAGCTCCACTAAAGTGGAGCACTTCACTCCCATCTGCGCCTCTGCAGCACTGGCGAGTGATGTCAGCAACGTGATCACATGACATGATCACACTGCTGATGTCGCTCTGACCCGGCAGTCAGAGCTTCAATTGTACTCGCGTCTGTTAGATGCGAGCGCCATTCAACATTGGGAGCGAGCGCGCTGCAGCTTCTTTGTGCAGAGAACTGCCAACTCCCTGTCCGGGGAGACAGCTGCCGGGGAAAACACTTTGGACTGCCGCATTAGGCGGCCCTACTGCGCCCCCCTGCTGGCTGCGCCCATGGCACATGCCTTGGCTGCCCCCCCAGATACGCCACTGTCCCACCTCATTACCACAGTATATTAATTGGTTCTGAGATGACCACTCTATGCAAAAAAACAAACTTTGTAACATCACACCATAACTCTACGGAAAACTATAAATTGGTACAGAAGATCCAAAATGTCACCTAAAGTAGTTAAAATATCAGATTTTTCCCTCAGAGTGGTCTACAGGAAATATTGGCGACATGTCCAAGCATCGATCAAAATCATTAATACAAGTCTATGGGTCTGTGAAAAAATCTGACTGCACTCTGATGACATCTGAGAACGGTCCGATTTTCCCAGACTGTTAGAATGAAGAAGATGGAGAGATTTCGTTCTCTCAGATGACATTCGTACCACACTCTGATTAGAGTCTTATCAGAATAATCAGTTCGGTTTTCTCATATGTGAAAAAATCGGATGTCTGAATGAGGCCTAAGGCCGGGGTCACACATGCGTGTTTTACGGACGTAAGAGCGCAGAAACTACGTCCGTAAAACTCGCATTAAATACGGCACAATTATTCTCAATGGGGCTGCTCCTATTAGCCGTATATTACGGTTCAGTATTATACGGCTTTCTACGGCCGTACAAAATCGCAGCATGCTGCGTTTGTCAGCGTATTGCGCAAAAAAATCGCCAATGAAAGTCTATGGGGGCGAGAAAAATACGGATTCCACACGGACCAGCAGTGTGACTTGCGAGAAATGCGCAGCGGTGTTAGTGAAAAGTCGGTAATTCAATTGCCGGCTTTTCATTTCTCCTGCACAAACCCGACAGGATATGAGACATGGTTTTCATACAGTAAACCATCTCATATCCCCTTTTTTTTTGCATATTCCACACTACTAATGTTAGTAGTGTGTATGTGCAAAATTTCAGCGCTGTAGCTGCTAAAATAAAGGGTTAAATGGCGGAAAAAATTGGCGTGGGCTCCCGCGCAATTTTCTCCGCCAGAATGGTAAAGCCAGTGACTGAGGGCAGATATTAATAGCCAGGAGAGGGTCCATGGTTATTGGCCCCCCTGTGGCTACAAACATCTGCCCCCAGCCACCCCAGAAAAGGCACATCTGGAAGATGCGCCTATTCTGGCACTTGGCCACTCTCTTCCCACTCCCTGTAGCGGTGGGATATGGGGTAATGAAGGGTTAATGCCACCTTGCTATTGTAAGGTGACATTAAGCCAGATTAATAATGGAGAGGCGTCAATTATGACACCTATCCATTATTAATCCAATTGTTTGAAAGGGTTAAAAAACACACACACACATGATTTAAAAGTAGTTTAATGAAATAAACACAGCGGTTGTTGTAATAATTTATTGTTCTCTCAATCCATCAGGAACACCCTCGCTTGGCAAAATAATAAACGCACAAGATACATACCTTCTGGTGAAACGTCTCGTCCCACGAGGTAATCCATCTGAAGGGGTTAACTAATATTACAGGCAGGAGCCCTGCTAATGCAGCGGTGTGCTCGTGCTTGTAATTCCCCGGCGAATGAATGAAATGTAGGTCATTGACCTACATTTCCTTCAGTCGCGGTGATGCGCCCCCTGGTGGATGTCCTCATATGACCTGGAGCGTGGGAAAAAGTTCCCAGGCTGCAGTTCATGAGAACATCCAGCAGAGGGCGCCTCACCGCGACTGAATGTAAGTACAGATCCTGCTTTCCTTTCAGCACCCGGGGATTACAGGCACGAGCGACTGGTTTATCGCAGCTCGTGCCTGTAATATTAGTTAACCTCTTCAGATGGATTACTTCGTGGGACGTGACGTTTTAGCTGAGGGTATGTATCTTGTGCGTTTATTATTTTGCCAAGCGAGGGCCTGGAAATGGATTGAGAGAGCAATAAATTATTAAAACAACCGCTGTGTTTATTTCATTAAAATACTTTTTAATCGTGTGTGTGTGTGTTTTTTTTAACCCTTTCATACAATTGGATTAATAATGGATAGGTGTCATAATTGACGCCTCTCCATTATTAATCTGGCTTAATGTCACCTTACAATAGCAAGGTGGCATTAACCCTTCATTACCCCATATCCCACCGCTACAGGGAGTGGGAAGAGAGTGGCCAAGTGCCAGAATAGGCGCATCTTCCAGATGTGCCTTTTCTGGGGTGGCTGGGGGCAGATGTTTGTAGCCACGGGGGGGGGGGGGCCAATAACCATGGACCCTCTCCTGGCTATTAATATCTGCCCTCAGTCACTGGCTTTACCACTCTGGCGGAGAATTTTTTTTCCGCCATTTAACCCTTTATTTTAGCAGCTACAGCGCTGAAATTTTGCACATACACACTACTAACAGTAGTGTGGAATATGCAAAAAAAAAGGGGATATGAGATGGTTTACTGTATGTAAACCATGTCTCATATCCTGTCGGGTTTGTGCAGTAGAAATGAGAAGCCGGCAATTGAATTACCGACTTTTCACAGATATCGCGCTGAATGAAATATAAATACAGACTATATATATATATGTGTCTCAATGACATATATATATATATATATATATATATATATACTGTATATATGTTTTCCTTAACATTTGAGCACATAAATCCATTAGATGTCGGTTTTGCAAGCCTGCGCGAAAATCTCGCAGTACGGATGCCATACGGATTACATACGGAGGATGCCATGCGCAAAATACGCTGACACACCCTGACTACGGATCAATATTTTGGGAACATTTCTCCGTATTACGGCCGTAGTACGGACATATAATACGTGGCGTATTGTCTTACGCCAAGTGTGACCCCAGCCTAACAGTCAGTAATAACAGTAAATCAATTCCTATATGGGGAGAGAACTTTCTTTGTGGTCCAATACAAAGCACAGAGTGTATAAGAAAAATAATGGAGCCATCCTCACCAGGTGTGCCCAGGAGCAGCATGTCCAGGGGCAGGTAAGGAGCAGTACAGGACATGTAGTACTGCACTGTACTGTAGGGAGGCGCTACTAGACAGCCAAAAATATAAGTGTTTCACCAGTGTTGTCACGCATTAGCAATGTCTGACATGTTAACAGTAGATTCAATGGACTATTACACTCCTCAACATTGAAATTGTGACAACAAGAAGGAGAAGTCATGGGGTTGTGAAAATCACAGGATATAAACACGTTACTGATCTGAAAATGATGGAAAAATGGAAACAACATTTTCAAAACATCTTGATTTATTCAGCATGGAGTATGAGAGCGCAGAAATACTAATTTGAAAAGGAGATGCAATATGGTGGCAGGTCTAACTATACGTTTACTAATTACCGTAAGGGCAAAAATGACCTACAACTTCCATCTCTCTTACAACACAATTCTTCATTAGACCATATTAAAACTAAATCTAATTTCTCCAAGGTGCAGGTTAAAAGGAACCTAGAGAGACAAGCCTTCCTAGTAATATTCATCATAGGACTATCCTACTATAGATGGATAAACTGTCACGCGTAGATGTGATGTTAGATGCAGGATTTGTCCGCCAACTACATTGTAATTTGTAGGAGAAGTCCCTCAATTAAATAAAATGTTAGGGGAAATTACCCTCCCTACATGTTTCACTGTCGACACGACTTTATCAGGGGCAGGAATCCCAGCACTTACATTCTTGGCTGCTATCACTGAAGTTAAAAAAATCTAATTAATGGTAACAAGGTTTTAGTAACTCAAAAAGCTCGCATTAAATCTAATACCTAACAAAAAACCTTGTAATTAATTGAAAACACGGCAAACACATACTAAATACCCCTACCAGGCAAAATGTCAACCCAAAATAAATGGTGAGGAAGAATCCATGGACAAACCTACGTGACCCTAGTTGACCCTATGTCGCCCTTTCCTTGCTGCGGAGGTTGGCACCCAAAATTAGTTGCGCCCCCACTCACCGTCAGCTAACAATAGATACTTCCTAAAAACCCTGGCTGATAAACAATCAAGAAGGGGGCCAAAGCAACAACAATATCACTAATCCTTTATAGAATAATTCACCCCCAAAGTAGCAACCAGTGCTTGATAGACCCGATGTGTTTAAAGGTAAATATGAGAAGGGTAGGGGTAGGAAGTGTCAATACAATGAAACCAAACAGGGCCGCCATCAGGGCTTTACTGTCCTGACTGGCTTTTGGGGCCCGATGAGCAGTGGGGGCCCATCTCTTCTGCTCATCGGGCCCTAGCAGCAGGCTTCTGCCGGTGCAGTAACTGAACCTGTGACTGAGACGTGGTGACGTCAATGAGGTGAAAGGAGTTCACTGTGATGCATTGAGCTGAGCAAACACAGACGCTCGGTGTCTCTGCTGGATGGCAGGCTGTATAGTCGCATCATGCAACAATGCAGCCTGCCATCTAGATGTAGCAGAGCTAGACCCGTCACTGTACAAATGGATTATTATAGAAACTTGATTCCAGCTCACCCAGTTGCTCTATGCTCATCCACCTGGGGCTCAGACACCGACCTCGCCCTGGCCTCACATCAAGGAAAATAGAAAAAATTGGAGTCCAGCTCAACAGGTCTGGATTTTCCTTTTCTTTTTCTTTTTCAAAAGAAAATATAGTGCATACAGAAGAAAAATTTACATGGTCGACATGACCCAGTCGACGCGTTTCGACGGCACTAGGCAGTCTTACTCATGAGTGGCTCCCTAGGCTATTAATATCAGCCCGCAGCTGACTGCCTAGCTTTTGCTGGTTACTAATTATAGGGAAACTCTACGTCATTTTTTGGGAGGGTCCCCCATAGCAATAACCAGGAAAGACTAATACATCTGTGACATGATATTAATAGCCTGGGAAGCTTCATGGGTGTTAAAAATCGGATTGTAATCGCAAGAAAAATGCATGACACTTGCATGACCCTCGTCCTACTTTTCAGTAACAAACTCGGACCGATTTTTAGAAATGCTAGTGGGTCTCCGGCCTAACAAACGTATTCAGGTGTCCAGGGGGATTTGGGAGTGACGCCACTGCTGTACACCCTCTGGGCACTTCATACAGGGGCTGCAGAGGTAGGGGGCCCCCTTTCTAGGTGGGGGCCCCAGGCGTCTGCCTGGTCTGTCTGTGCCAAACGCCGGCCCTGCAGGTGTGGACTGCCTGTCTATACAGAATTATCAAACGGCCATAGATCTGCTGAAATGCAACCGATTGGTGATGGTTTAATAGCGTGATTGGGCTGCCTATTTATACAGCCATATGCCACGTTCAGTATGTGGTCAGTATTTTACCTCAGTATTTGTAAGACAAAACCAGGAGAGGAACAATCAGAGGAAAAGTATAATAGAAACACGTCACCACTTCTGGATTTATCACCCACTGCTGGTTTTGGCTTACAGATACTGAGGTAAAAAACTGACCAAATACTGCTAGTGTGAGTATAGATTTAGGCCAGGATTCAGACGGCC
The DNA here is from genome assembly GCF_051348905.1 of Ranitomeya variabilis. Lineage (NCBI taxonomy): Eukaryota > Metazoa > Chordata > Amphibia > Anura > Dendrobatidae > Ranitomeya > Ranitomeya variabilis. The sequence goes on along the minus strand of NC_135235.1, from coordinate 599,074,716 downwards.
ATATTGAAAATTGGACCCATCACAACCACTAATTGCAGAGGTGACTGGCTCTAAGTAGGGCTCCATGTGCTGGAGCTGCATTATTCGGGTCCATAATACAGACTAAAGTAGTGCAGGCTGCAAGTTTTTTCATGTTGTAGATTATTAGTCCGTGTGGAAGACCGGCCATGTGCGCTAACTATAATGGATGCTCTCCGTGGCAGATAGGATCCGATTATATGCAAAATCGTCCGTTTATCATCCATGTAGCATCCATTTTTTTCTTTTTAAATGTAATAAATGACAAGTACAGTTTCTTGTCTTAATAATTGTAATGGAACCGTGATAAACACACGACAAATGGATGATAACCGGTATGTGAACTGGATTTCTCGCACCCATTGAATTATAATGGACGGGTCACATCAGAAATACCGATCAATGTAGTGCATGCCGCAATTTACTACACCCGGACCAATGCTAAATACGTTCCTGGGAACGAGCACATTGACGTACATTGGACCTTGTGTTGTCCATAGGTGACAGACGCCAGCACTCGATTATACGCTCGTGTGAACGATCCCGCCATGGTATAAGGACAGGTAGGTGTTTCTTGTTTTTTTTGTATTGCTTATCGGCTTTGGGTACAAGGTATATTATGTGGGCTGACATGTGGACAGATGACATCTTATGTTATGATTTATCAGCAGTGCGGACAGACCGGCTCCCCCATAAGAAACTGAGGGTCTGAAATTCATGAGACCCTCACAACCCATAGGAATAAAGTACTTGCTATGTATCAAGGGCTTGTAGTGGCTGCTGATTTTGGGAACAGTATGGCACAGGTATTATGGGGAACTGATATAAAGGCATTATTAGGGTGGCATTGTTATAGCCCCAGACCTATGGAGGATATTTTAGCATTCTGTATAATATTACAGGGTAATATTCTACCCAGGTGATATCAGTATGTGCTATATACCAGACAGACACTACTGTTGGGTAAATTAGGTCAAGCGACCCTGAGAGACCCTGAACCTGACACAACCTCATCGTGCGCACTGCAGTTACCGGAGATGACCACAAGGTGGCGGCAGCGCTCGGCTGAGTGCAGGATGTGATGGGAGGAAGCGCTGGATGAGCTGCCGGGAATGACCGACGAGAGTCGGTGTACGGGAGCTGGACGCCGCAGGGAGCAGCATGGAGGCCAGCGGGAGAGTCGGAGAGCTAGGGGTGAGGGAGCAGGAGAGGAGCCCTGAGCTGGAAGGAGAGGGGCTGCATATAGGCGCGGTGCAGGGGGGCGCAAATCAGCAGCAGCCGGCGGGGCTATTGGTGCAGCTGACAGGGGAGCAGCGGGCTGGGGTGAATGGGCGGCAGGACTCGGGGGTGGTAATCCAGCTGTCAGGGTTGCAAATGCAGCTTGATGGGAGGCCTTTAAGACAGGGTCAACAAAATGTGGGGGTATTGGGGCAAGTATCAGGGGTGCAAGGGCAGCACCATGTGGGCTTACTGGAACAGCAGTCAGGGGTGCAGGATGTGGGGGTATTAGTGCAGCATTCAGGGGTGCAGGATGTGGGGGTATTAGTGCAGCATTCAGGGGTGCAGGATGTGGGGGTAATAGGGCAGAAGTCAGGGGTGCAGGATGTGGGGGTAATAGGGCAGCATTCAGGGGTGCAGGATGTGGGGGTATTAGTGCAGCATTCAGGGGTGCAGGATGTGGGGGTATTAGTGCAGCATTCAAGGGTGCAGGATGTGGGGGTATTAGTGCAGCATTCAGGGGTGCAGGATGGGGTATTAGTGCAGCATTCAGGGGTGCAGGATGTGGGGGTAATAGGGCAGAAGTCAGGGGTGCAGGATGTGGGGGTATTAGTGCAGCATTCAGGGGTGCAGGATGTGGGGGTATTAGTGCAGCATTCAGGGGTGCAGGATGTGGGGGTATTAGTGCAGCATTCAAGGGTGCAGGATGTGGGGGTATTAGTGCAGCATTCAGGGGTGCAGGATGGGGTATTAGTGCAGCATTCAGGGGTGCAGGATGTGGGGGTAATAGGGCAGAAGTCAGGGGTGCAGGATGTGGGAGTATTAGTGCAGCAGTCACCAGGACAGGATGTGGGGGTATTAGTGCAGCAGTCAGCAGGACAGGATGCGGGGGTATTAGTGCAGCATTCAGGGGTGCAGGATGTGGGGGTAATAGGGCAGAAGTCAGGGGTGCAGGATGTGGGAGTATTAGTGCAGCAGTCACCAGGACAGGATGCGGGGGTATTAGTGCAGCAGTCAGAGGTGCAGAATGTGGGGGTATTAGAGCTGCAGTCAGGAGTGCAGGGTGTGGGGGTACTAGGGCAGCAGTCAGGGGTGCAGGGTGTGGGTGTATTAGGGCAGCAGTCATGGGTGCAGGATTTGGGGGAATTAGTGCATCAGTCAGAGGTGCAGGATGTGGGGGTATTAGTGCAGCATGTTGGGTTATTAGTGCAGCAGTCGGGGGTGCAGGATGCGGGGGTATTAGTGCCGCAGTTGGGGGTGCAGGATGTGGAGTTAATAATGCAGGAGTCAGCAGGGCAGGATGTGGGGGTAATAGTGCAGCAGTCAGGGGTGCAGGATGTGGGGGTATTAGGGCAGCTGTCAGCAGGGCAGGATGTGGGGGTAATAGAGCAGCAAGAGGAATCTCATGTGATTAGGGCTCAGAACCTGCAGAAAATGGCAGAATTGGCACCTGAGCTGCTGGAATCCCCCCTCTGCCCAGAGAGCAGACCTGTGACTGACAGCCACCAGTATGCCTTCCTGGTCAATGCTGACACCAGTGCAGAGGTTTGTATCTCTGTACTAATAGAAGGGGCCACCGCCTGCAGCTGCTGCAGACCTTCTTGTCAATTGCTTCTCGGCAACAATGAGGGTCAGGTCCTTCTCTCTTGGCATAAAAAAGTTTAAAATGGGAATTCTAGTTCTAGTGTCCTAGTCCTCCAGTTCTGTCTTTGCACATTACCATGTGCATCTATGGTCGGTATATGTGGGCTACCATGTTGCTTCAGTGTGGCTACTCACTCATGGTGGCCCACAGGTCATCATACTCATGAATATTCATAGCTGCACAGACGCTTGAGTCACCTGACTAATACCGCTGTGTTGCTGGATTTGCGTCTTGTAATCTGTAAATCCAGATCTCGGACATGTTCATCACTTGTTGTAATTCCTCCCCGTTTTCACAACTTTTGCTTGCTGTAAGTGAATGGAAGCATCCTTATATACAACCTTTGTACACTAAGTGACTGAAAACCTGTGATGTTATTCACAGTTGTATCCAGTGTAGACAATCATACATACTTCCTGCACTGACACATTAGAGCAAACTATCAGGACAGGAGAGAGTTGTGCTAGTGGGAGTAGTCACTTGAGAGCTTTTTCTCTCTCTAATAAAACATTGACTTTCTCGAGTCAAAAAATCTGGAGTCCTGAAACTTGCAGGGATAAAAAAAAAGGTCTTGATAACCGCAATCAGCGCTAAATCCTCTCTACATAGTGAAAAATATGCAAAAAGCTCCTCAAATCTCAGCTCCCTGGAGCACTGAGAATATGACATGGAGGAGATTAACGTTAAAGGGGTTGTCCAGTGAATACAAGTTAGCACTAGTGATGAGCAAGAATGCTGCGATAAGGAGTTAGCGGAGCACGTTCGTGTCCTAATCGAGTAGATGCTCGAAAAAATGCTCGAGTTGCCGCGGCTTTTTGACAGCCGCAACATATGCAGGGATTGATTGTAAACACTGGATTAGGACACGAGCGTGCCCCGATAACGCCTTGTCTGAGCACGCTCGCTCATCACTAGTTAGCACCTATCCGCTTGGACTCGCATTGATCGGTAAATTGGGGAATTTTTATCCCTGTAACAAAGTGGTGCAGCAGGTCGGACATGCGACCTTTGGTCTATTATGTATGGGCCCTGCCGAAAAATCCAAGCACAGCACTCTCCAGCCCCATGGGGATAGAATGGAGCCGTGGTTGAACATGTGCACTGCCGCTCTATTTTAATGGCGAGAAAAGTTCCCAGTGCTGATGATCGGTGCGGGTCACAGCGGTCGGACCCCCAGCAATCAATAAGCTATAACTTGTGGATAGCTGATAACTTGTTTTCACCAGAGGCCCCCCCGTTTAACTGGAGTCACAGCTAAACTTTTAGGGTATGTACGTTTTTCAACAGGAAGATACTTCAGGAAACACCAGTGTTTTTTTCCTGAAGCGGTGTTTTGGTCATTTCCTAAGTGCTCTTTTGATTGCTGTTTTCTTATCTTTCTGTCATTTTTCCAGTCCTTTTTTCTTTTTTAACTCCATTCAACAGTGAAAACATCGCTAGCGGTTTTCAACCAAAAACTCTAGAAAAATGCTCAAAAAGACGTCTGGGCGTCTTCCAGGCGTCTTTCACGCCATCCCATTGACTTGTATTGTAAATAATGATGAGTGCAAGCGCTCGTTACTTGAGTTTACCTTGGGTGCTCGGGCCTGCACTGAGTGTCGCGGGTGCTCGGGCCTGCACTGAGTGTCGCGGGTGCTCGGGCGACATGTTCGAGTCCCAGAGGAAGCATGTTTTGCGGCTCTTAGGGTATGTGTGCACCTTCAGGATGGCCGTCGGTTTGGACAGAGCGGCAAACCCGCTCCGCCCTAAGCCCCACCCCCTTCTGTAGACGCGATGATGCCGGATGTGTTCATTGCACACATCCGGAATCATCGCACCCCACACATAGGGCCCTGTGTTTTACCTTGCGGCGCCGCAAGGTACACGGACATGCTGCGATCTTAAAAGACGCGCCGCATGTCCGTAATCACAGGGCTACCGGGTGCGTGTTACCACGCATAGTGGAGACGGGATTTCAGCAAATCCCCTCCACTATGCTGTAACATCTGGACGCTGCGGCTCTGCGCAGCGTCAAACACGCAGCGTTTCCTGAACGTGGAAACATACCCTTAGATTGCCACACAACGTGGCGATTGCCTGACATACATGGACAATTCCTGCTTGTTTTGTGGATGTCTAACAGCCTCAAAACATACGTGCGCGGGGACTTGAACATGTCACTTGAGCACCCATGATACGCAATGCAAACTCGAGTAACAAGCACTTGTGCTCATCACTAATTGTAAACTATGCAGCATCTTCAGAGCAGAGGACACCTGAAGAACGGTCGGGTCACTTCTTTTAACCACATGGCATCTTTGGAGACCTGAAGTTGTTAAAGTGCCCTAAGAAGACTAAAAATATGACAAAGCAAGTTATTTTTTTCATTGCAGTGCTTTAGTTAATTTTTCTGGCAGTTTCTGTAGTGAATTCCACATGAAAAGTGGTGTGCGCAAACCTGTAGGTTTTGGGAAGAGTTTTGCTATAAATGGTTATTCCACTAATATTTAGTTGGATACAGGACTACTTACTGATCGTTAGGGGTCCAATCGCTGGGACCACCTACAATCTCAAGATCGGGGCTTTCTAACCTGGGAACCAGGATTTGCAGATCCCCATCACCTTCACTCCATTCACTGTCTATTAGACTGATGGAGAAAGTCAAGCACAGCGCCCTTCATCTGTGAGGCACCACATACCTCATGGATTAAATTTTAACTTTAACCCTATATCCAAGAAGTATCGTTTCTGCTTGGGGAGATTGACAAGCTAAGCATGCCGAGATGAGGAGACTTAAAACCTCAAAATAATATAACACCCCTAATATTTTGTGTAATTCTTTGGTTTCCTTTCAACGGTTTCAGTCCCAGGATTTGGAAACTTCCATAGAAGAGATGCTGATTCGACTGGATGAGTTCTGCGCCATGATGGACATGGTAAGTGAGAAGATTCGTGTTTTTTCCTGTTCATCAGTCATGGAGTCCCAAATTGAGGCCAACCCCATGGAGAAGGCTTATCGTTTTGTGCCATACACTCCCCGACCAGTAGGTGCTCGGCATACACACATACGCACACAGGCCGAGCGGCCATCTTAAAGCTGTTCTCTTGCTCACTCTCTTGACTTGGCTCAGCTGCACCACTAGGTGGCAGAAGTGAGCAGGACTGGATTAACGCAGAACATTTCTCTTGTTGTGCTCCATTTAACCTGTTCGTGGCTGGAGGTGCAGTGCGGCTACTTAACCATTCACATGAAGCACTGAACGTCATGCCGGAGGGATATATATTGATATATATGTATAATTGTATTTTTTTGTCTGTTCTGCAGACCATTTATTCTTTAATCTTATATTAACTATATTGTCAGGTATTTATTACATGTTGTGACTTTTAGGCTGGGCTCATGCGTTGCATTTGTTTGCATTATTAAATGTTAGTTGGCGGCATGGACACCATTCATTAGACTCTTATAACATGTCCTGATGTTAGCACTTTCCCGGCTTCACTTGCTCTGCTGCATCCACCACCTTGGTCCCACAATTCTGAATATTCAATTATAGTTCTAAAAAAAAAAAAAATGTTAAATCGGACCGTTGATCACCAAGTTGTATGAAACCGTCAACACGGAGGCACAGGAAATGAAAGAAGACAACATGGAGCTTGTTGCCCGTAGCAACTGATCAGAGATCGGCCTTAATTCTATAAGCTTACATGGAGAAATGAAATCTGGATTCTGATTAGTTGCTATGGCAACAAGGTCACATTTTTTCCCCCTGATACGTTTAAAGACAGAAGCCACAATTTTTTTTAATTGGATAAACCACAAATAGTATTTGTGGGCTCATAAAAAAATAAACGTAATTATGAATGGGTGTCCATTGCATATCACATTTTCCCTGCTCTGATCCCTTGACTCCCAATGCTCTTGTTCCCCTTAAAGCGATGAATGAGGTTCTTTGAGTTGCGTAAGTTCGCAGCAGCGTCCTTCGTGTTGGAAACGGCGGCTTTGGGCAGGCAGGAATGTGAGACATCAGTTCAGAGTGGCTGCCATTTTGTAGAGCCTCTCTCCAGTGTTCACTCACTCAGCAAATGGAGGACACTCTACTGGGTGTAATTTTTTGAGTGGCCACAAGGGGAGCTCTTCCTCCACTGCTGCCTGTGACCACACCGCTCGCAGGGATAAGTGGCTTCTGACCTGATTTGAGGTTTCTGCTTGTAAAATAAAACATACAGGTCCTCTCTGTGCTATACATCCGTCTCCATGGTGACCGCTCGCCTCCATCTTGTCCTTGTAGCCATTTGCATTACTGTGAGGGCAGCATACAAGGCCTGTGCGAGCTGATGCAGAGAAATCGCTCGTCCCTGCGGCCAATTGCAATAAATCAGAGCGCAGTTTGATCAGGCACTACAAGTCACAGCGTGCCTTGTTTGAACATATGGATATTTCGTATTTGGCCGCAATACAAATTTGCAGATGTATCCATGCACTGGTGGGGGGGTGGCGGACGTTCTCATACGAGTTGTGTTAATGTAGAGGCACGGATGGGAGGGGATGTATTTGATATCCCATATTGTGGCAGCTTTGGAGTTCCCCTTAAATTCATCATGGCTTTTTTTATTGTCCAGATAAGAAGTGAGACGTCCCTCATCATTGACGATCGAATCCCAGAGATTGAACGCCGTGCGGAGGAAATGAGCAAGGTCTACCGTCAGGTGGAGAAGCTGGAGGTGTGGAGCGTCTTATTCTCAGTGTCTTTTCCAATTAATGAGTCATTTATGATTATATCGCACGTGTTTTTGCCTAAACGACACTTCTATCGCCAGTAACGGGAGAGCAGGGCTCTGACAACCTTCCAGATATAAGTAAGAGTAAAATTCACCGCACACTCTTAATAGAATATCGTGCAACTTTGTCATGCAAAATAAAGTATAGTTTTATTTGTCTGGGAGCGTTAACAGAGAGACACAGTTCATGCGATCTTAGCGTTTCAGCTCCGCCGGAGCCTTTGTCACGTAATCGCTATTGAATTATAGATGTCTGTATGTAGCTGCTAATTGGCCAGTAGGTATAGCTCTGTGCTTGCGCTGTATAAAGCGGCGCTACCGCGCCCTGCTTGTATCGGCGTGAGCGCCGCTTTATACAGCGCAAGCACAGAGCTATACCTACTGGCCAATTAGCAGCTACATACTGACATCTATAATTCAATAGCGATTACGTGACAAAGGCTCCGGCGGAGCCGAAACGTTGATTAAGATCGCATGAACTGTGTCTCTCTGTTAACGCTCCCAGACAAATAAAACTATACTTTATTTTGCATGACAAAGTTGCACGATATTCTATTAAGAGTGTGCGGTGAATTTTACTCTTACTTATATTCGGGACCACTGGTCCGTTACACCAGCACCTCGCCTTTTTTAGGCTGAGTGCATGCCAAATAACCTCCTTAACCTTCCAGATATGACATAGAGACTGGATGTCAGCAGTAATAGATGGCATAGCTCTTACTGTACACAGATAGCGATTTTCGGACTCGCGGATCTCCTGACCCAAACTCTATATGAGACTGTTCAGGTCAGGAGACCCACGACCCATCCGAAAATCATCGTCCGTACATGGACCATGGAAATTGGACGTATGAAGCCGGTCTACAGTCTGTGGATCTTATGCCGGATTACACTTATATATTTATATTAAGTCATGGTGGAACGAGAGCTGTGACAACTTATCAGACATGATATAGAGGCTGGTTGTCAGCAGTAGTAGATGAATAGCTGTGTAAGGAGTGTAGATTTCTTGTTTGATCACAATGTAATTTTAGTAGTGATGGTAATAATAGAGGGCTGTGGCAACCCTGTGGGCCACCTCTACTTTTGACCATGATTGTACTGATCCTTTTTAGGCATTTGTGAAGATGGTGGGACATCACGTATCTTACCTGGAGGAGGAGCTGATCCGAGCGGAGAGGGATCACTTGTCCTTCCCTCACACTGTAAAAAAGTTGCTGACAGGAGATTATCTACCAACATTCCTTCAGGTAAGTTGCCTTCATAATTATTTTGGATGGGTCTTTCTAAATAAGTGCACTATGACTTTGCAGAATGGTTATGGATAGTTAAGGTGCATTTACACTGAAACATTATCATGAACGAGTATTCTTAATAATGCTTGTTTCTCTATAATCTTTCAGTCTAAACAGGCTGCCGATCACCCGATAAACAAAATGTACTCATCGGTTGAAATGATCTTTTGTGTAGCATAAAAGATCATCGTTCTCGCTAGCACATTGTCCTGTGTAAACAGGACTATCACTACCGAGAATAATGGAACCTTTTGCACAACAAGCGATCTATTCAGATGGTTCAGTGCACATTGTTTGCCACGGTCTGCCTGTGTAAGGAAGATATTAAACGCCATATATATTTACGGATCGGAGGTCATTTAGTGCCGCCGGTCTGTCCATGTAAATTAGGTTTTATTATAAATGTACAAGTAAATTTAAAAAAAAAACAGTTCACCAACGCTCTAGGCATGTTGTAGCACAGACTCGTAGGACCAAATGTAGAGATGAACAAAGAAAAGTATATCCAGCTCTAATAAAGAACGCAGCTTGCGTTCGAAAGGCGTTTCGCATTATAACACCACGTGGAATTCTTAAAAAAAAATTTCTAATAAAATTTGCAACTTTTGTGGATATACTTTTCTTCGTTTATTGTACCTGTACCATTAACTAGGGCTGACGAACTATACTCAAGTCCTTCAGCGCCCGTTTACTTTCCAGTTTATAATGGCTGACAAACAGCATTCTGTCCCCATCAATCATCTATATGATTGTCCTGTCCTCATCAGGGCTTTAGAGTCAGTAAGCAAAATCCTCAACACCTCAGTTTCACTGACTCCGACTCCACAGCACTGCCTCACTACTGAGCACATACATAAAGTGCTGCACAGATTCATCTCCACACCGACTACACAGCACTGCCTCACTACTGAGCATGTACATAACATGCAGCACAGATTCATCTCCACACCGACTCCACAGCACTGCCTCACTACTGAGCACGTACATAAAGTGCCGCACAGGTTCATCTCCACACCGACTCCACAGCACTGCCTCACTACTGAGCATGTACATAAAGTGCAGCACAGATTCATCTCCACTCCGACTCCACAGCACTGCCTCACTACTGAGCACGTACAGAAAGTGCAGCACAGATTCATCTCCACATTGACTCCACAGCACTGCCTCACTACTGAGCACGTACATAAAGTGCAGCACAGGTTCATCTCCACACCGACTCCACAGCACTGCCTCACTACTGAGCACGTACATAAAGTGCTTCACAGATCCATCTCCACACCGACTCCACAGCACTGCCTCACTACTGAGCACGTACATAAAGTGCAGCACAGATTCACCTCCACTCTGACTCCACAGCACTGCCTCACTTCTCAGCTTGTACATAAAGTGCAGCACAGATTCATCTTCACTCCGACTCCACAGCACTGCCTCAGAACTGAGCAGCACAGATTCATCTCCGATAAAAGCTCAGATCCTTAGATCTGAACTGAACAGACATTTATAGGACATTTCATAACTTTCCCAAATTATTCTGAAAATATTTACAGCACATCCTGCACTGAACAACTGTACCCAATTTATTATGTATTTTAGGAGTCGGAGTCTGTCCATTTTATTCCGACTCCACCAAAATGAACATCAACTCCACTGGTATACAGTATCAAGTTTTCGGCAGCACATCTGTTGACTACATGGGTCTGCCAAGAATATTGCTTTATTTGCTGGCGTAAACAATACGATCGCTTGTCAGGTCATCGCCGCCATGTTTAAACCGAAGTTAAAAAAGAATGCACATTCTCAGATAAAGCTATTTGTGTAAATGCACAATAACAGTGACAGAACGGATTTATCAGGCAGTTTTCACCAGGATCCTGCTGTAAAACCATACTAAGCCAGTCCTGGCAGCTTCAGCAACTTTTTGAGAAGTGGTTGGAGCTTTGGTGTGAAAGAACGCGCCCCCCAAAGTGATCAAAATTTTTGTCACAAATGTGACCTAAATTACGACAGATATGTATGCCAGCACATACATTTCTAGCAACTGAAAGATGAGCACAACTCTTAGGGTAGGTGCACACGGTCAGTAAACATGGCTGGTTGCTGTGTACTTCCGCAGCGTCCAACCCGCAGTGCCCAGATATTATAGCCTAGTGGATGGGATTTCATGAAATCGTATGCCTGCTATGCATCCAGAGATGCCCGCGGAGACGTACATGTGGCACGTCTTTCCAGACCGCAGCATGTCTCTTTATCTTGCGGAGACCCCAGCCTCCACAAGTTAAATTTCACCTATACAATGTATTGGACGTGGTGATTCCGTACGGTTCAATGAACACATGCGGAATCACATACGTTTAAAAGCCGACAGCGCATTGGATTTAGCGGAAATGTGCTGCATCCAAAGCGCTGACTATTACTGACCGTGGGAACATACCCTTAATGAAATCTGCGCATCTTAAGCCAGTGCTCTTTTCATTAGGACTGGCATGAAAAACACCAGTCCTATGTTTGTAAAACTGCAAACTGCTCAGAATACAGTGACTGAACATAGGATTTACAATAGGACTGACCTGGCAGGACTTTGTCAACCTTCCTGGCATATGCAGTATAATGACCTTTGTGTGGGAAATAACTGGTTAACCAGAAACTGGATATTTTTGTGCTAAGCTTTCAATGTCTTGAGATTAGTCCCAGACACTCCCAGGGGCCTAAAACATGCCACTGAGTATAAAAAAAGTGATACTGCTCCTGTAATAAAACTCATCATCATCATTATTATTTTTTACACTCCTGTTTCAGACAAAAATAATGAAGCATAGGGATAAAAATACTCCTGGTCCATTGGCCTTGTACCCTGTTACGATGTGATTATAACCACATGGTGGCCTCTTGACCACTGCAGGAAAAGGTTCACCATTACATTATACAGATATTCACTTTGATTGACAGCTCCCTTCCCCCATACCGCGCCTTAAGCAATTTGAGCAGACCATGGCAAAGAGACAAAAGTCTATTGGTTTCCCCTCCCACCTCTAAAATATACTAGTTCTTGCTCCCTTGCTGCCATATTCCCTTTTCTGCTAACTCCACCCTGTGGAGATCCAGGGTTGTTGTCGCTTTGGTCTCGTAAACCTACTAAATACCCAACTCCCCCATCCTGATACTGCAGTAATGATGGCATGATGTAGGGTATCACACTGCCACCGCCTGAACTAGTTTTCCGTTTACTATTTTGTGCTAAAAGTAGAATTCTGCATTTTTATTTAATCTCATCTGGTATTTTGCCATTTCAGAACTGTAACCACACACAGACGACACGTGACGCCTCCAGTGTTGTGTCTTCAGTGCCATCTGTGTCCTCCTGTAGGGCCTGTTGTTTCCCTGGGGCACGTTCATGTGATTTGGGGATTTTTATATATTTTTTTATTCTGTAGGATTTTTTCATGAATTTTGTTTTGGATGTAATTCTTTTTTTATGCTAAGTGTTCTACCACTTGTATACGACAGCAGAGAGCATGCACTTTCTCTGGGATATACAAGACACAAGTCCATCTAGTACAGGAGCAGTATCCTATAGTCTTGGGGGTAGAATACAGGTTGATTCACAGTGTGGCCTATAGCCAAGAGATGTCTGTAAGACCATGGCATTGCCCTGGCTTGTTTATTCCAGGGTCTTCTCTCACCTGGGGCAGATAACGTGGGGTCTATCTAAACGTAACAATCAGGAATAGGGTAACCTCCGTCCTAGCGCAGCCGCAGTGGTAACGGGCAGTACAAAAGTCACCGCCAGTAACAAGACCAATGGTCTCCTCCTTGTGGCCACTATAAGTCATGAGATACATTGTTGCCTTTGTTGGTGATGTAACCAGCAGACAATAGAGCGGGCGTGCATCCCGGTGACGCCTCACACGGTGTCTTCATGTTTTGTGCTCCCTCCCACATAGCAGGGTGATGTGCGGTCAGGCAGCTGTTTGCTTTGTGAGGAGTGTCAGGCTGGTGACTGTTCTGCTAATACTGGTCAAAACGTTTATTGTGCTATAGAAAAACATGTGATGTCATAGCTGGAATGCACCAATCAGCTTAAAAAGTAACCGTCAATTACATTTTTTTAGTTTGTTAGAAATCAATAGTACTTTCTCCTCCCGGACTGATCATTCACACTTTTTCCCATTACTCAGACATTAGATGACAGTTGGTGCTCATAAAGTTCTATGGAGAGCTGTCCTTTCAGGGCAGCTTGCAGCAGGATATCTGTCTCTGCCTCTCACACCTTTCTCTATAGAATATTTAAAGCACCAACTGTCATCTCCTATCTCAGTAATAGGAAAGTATGCCTTCACTGAATACAGATTTTACTTGTGAATTGAGTGAATGATCAGTCCTGGGAGTAGAAAGAAGCAGATTTCTCTGATAAGATATATTACAAAGATGCTTATTTTAATGTATACTATTGATTTATGAATTAAAACAGCGGTTATACCTTAACCCCTTCATTACATTGCCTTATATACGACACTGCGGGAGCTGTGTTCCCGCAAACCGCCGTATATACACGGCATGATGATCGCGCCGCTGTGATCATATGCGGGTGTCAGCTCTACATGAGAGCTGCCATCCTGCAGCAACTCCCACAATCCGTGTTAGTGCTGGTTATGGGCGTTTAACCCCTCTTATGCCGCTGTAATAGTGACAGCGACATCAAGGGGCATCGCAGAGGGAGGGAGCTGCCTCTCTGCTTCCATCAACACAACGTGATTGTATTTACATCCTGGGACAATGTAAAAAAAAAAAAATGTTATTAACAATATTTAAAAAAATCACAAAATAAGGAACAAAAAAAAATTAACAAATATTATTTAAAATAAATACATTTATTTATGTAAAAATAAAACAGTACACATATTTGGTATCGCCAGAACAACCCGACATATAAAATGGTCCCATTAGTTAACGCCTTCAGTGAACACAGGTAATTAAAAAAAAATATGCTTAATCATCATACCTCATCATTAATCTTCATTTCTCCTTGTGAAAATATAAAATCTGGGGCTACAACATTTTGGTGGTAAAAATGTAATTTATTTTTTCTTCACTGCCCAAAGGTATAAATCTCTGTGGTACACCCGTGGTGTCAATGTGATCACTACACCCCTAGATGAATTCATTGGGAGATGTAGTTTGTAAAATGGGGTCACTTATGGGGGATTCTGCTGTTGTGGCACCTCAAGGGATCTACTAATGTGACATGGCACCCTCAAACCTGTCCAGCAAAATCTGAACTCCAATATGGCGCTTCTTCTATTTTGAATTTTGCATTCTGTCTCTAAAGTAGTTTTCAAATACATATGGGGAATCTGTGTACTCAGAAGAAATTGCACAACAAATTTTAGGGTCCATTTTCTCCTGCTATCCTTGAAAATTTAAAACATTTGGAGCTAAAACGTTTTTATGGGAAAAATGTGATTTATTTTTTCTTTTTCATGGCTCAAAGTTATAAACTTCTGTGAAGCACCTGCTGGTTCAAGGTGCTCACCACCATCGAGATATGTTTCTTGAGGGGTCTAGTTTCCAAAATAGGGTCAATTAGGGGTTTCCACTCTTTAGGCACATCAAAGGCTCTCCAAATGTGACATGGCGTCTGCTAATGATTTCAGCAAATTTTGCATTCAAAAAGTCAAATGGCGCTCCTTCTCTTTCGTGCTCTGCCATGCACCCAAACAGTAGTTGTCCCCCACATATGGAGTATCGGAATGCTCAGGAGAAATTGTTCAACAAATGTTGGGGTCCATGTTCTCCTGTTACCTTTGTGGGGAAAAAAATTGTGTCTAAAGTAAAAATTTAGAGAAAAAAAGTAAAATGTTCCTTTTAATTTTTCCTTTCAAATTCCATTAATTCCTGTGAAGCACCTGAAGGGTTAATAAACTTATTGAATATGGTTTTGAGTACCATGAGGGGTGCAGTTTTTAGAATGGTGTTAATGTTGTGTATTTTCTGTCATATAGGTCCCTCAAAATCACTTCAAATGTGATATGTTCCCTAAAAAAATTATTTTGTAAATTTTGTTGTAAAAATGAGAAATCGCTGGTCAACTTTTAACCCTTATGATTTTCTAAGAAAAAACATTGTTTCAAAAATTGTGGTTATGTAAAGTAGACATGTGGGAAATGTTGTTTATTAACTATTATACATGACATAACTCTCTGATTTAAGACCTAAAAATTAAAAGTTTCAAAATTGCAAAATTTTCTATTTTTTTGCCAAATTCCTGATATTTTCACAAATAACCGCGTGTTGTATAAAACAAATTTTACCACTAAGTACAATATCATGAGAAAACATTCTCAGAATAGCTAGGATCTGTTAAAGCGTTCCAGAGTTATTTATAACCTCATTAAGTGACTGCTGGTCAGAATTGAAAAAATTGGCCTGGTGAGGAAGGTGAAAACAGGATTGGGGGTGAAGGGGTTAATATTGAAGAGATCTCTCTTGTGCTGCTGGAAAAGCTTTGACCCATCAAACCATAGCCTCCACAAGATTTCTGATGGTATCTTAGACCAAGATGCTGGTAGCAGATCCTCTAGGCCCTGTATGTTGTGAGGTGCAGCCTCCATAACTTGGACTTGTTTTTCCAGCACATCCCACAAATTATAATGTTTACCTGTTGGGTAGATGTCAATGCCAGGAGTCAGTTTCCCGGCAGAGCATTGCCCAATTCATACATTGACTTGACAAAACTAACTTTTATTGCTCCCTGGTACATTTCTGATGTTCAGATACCAGTCGTAGGTGCTTTCAGTGTTGAATAAGGGTCAGCGTGGGCACATTGACTACTTTGTTGCTTCATATCCTCATCCACTGCATCAATGAGCCTTGGGTGCCCATGACTACATAACAAGTTCAGTGGTTACCCTTCCTTGGACCACTATTTTTAGGAATTCACCATCAGCGTTGGATTGGTCCACCAGAGGACTGTAGAATCCTCTAGTGGGCCTTGGCCTCTCCTCCTGGGTCATCCATAGCGGCACACCTCGTAGCCACTATGGGACCCCAACACAGGCTTCCCCCCACTGCTGTCAGGATTTCATCCCCTATTGAGGCAGATACTGTTGAATCTAATAGTGGAGGAGTGAGAGTCGGGCGATGTGATATATATATATATATATATATATATATATATATATATATATATATATATATATATATATATACTGTATATATATACTGTATATACTCGAGTATAAGCCGACCCCCCTAATTTTGCCACAAAAAACTGGGAAAACTTATTGACTCGAGTATAAGCCTAGGGTGGAAAATGCAGCAGCTACCGGTGAATTTCAAAATTAAAAATAGATGCTCCATACCGTTCATTATGGCCCCATAGATGCTCGACATAAAGCTGTGCCACATATAATGCTCTGCACCGTTCATTATGGCCCCATAGATGCTCGACATAAAGCTATGCCACATATAATGCTCTGCACCGTTCATTATGGCCCCATAGATAGCTGTGCCATATATAATGCTCTGCACAGTTCATTATGGCCCCATAGATGCTCCATAGAAAGCTGTGCCATATACAATGCCCTGCACCTTTGATTATGGCCCCATAGATAGCTGTGCCATATACAATGCTCTGCACCTTTGATTATGGCCCCATAGATAGCTGTGCCATATACAATGCTCTGCACCTTTGATTATGGCCCCATAGATAGCTGTGCCATATATAATGCTCTGCACCTTTGATTATGGCCCCATAGATAGCTGTGCCATATATAATGCTCTGCACCTTTGATTATGGCCCCATAGATAGCTGTGCCATATATAATGCTCTGCACCTTTGATTATGGCCCCATAGATAGCTGTGCCATATATAATGCTCTGCACCTTTGACCTTTGATTATGGCCCCATAGATAGCTGTGCCATATATAATGCTCTGCACCTTTGACCTTTCATTATGGCCCCATAGATGCTCCACATAAAGCTGTGCCTTATATACAGTGCTCTGCACCGTTGCCCCATAGATGCTCCACATAAAGCTGTGCCTTATATATAGTGCTCTGCACCGTTGCCCCATAGATACTCCACATAAATCTGTGCCATTGCTGCTGCTGCAATAAAAAAAACAAAACACATACTCACCTCTCTTGCTTGCAGCTCCTCAGCGTCCCGTCCCGGCGTCTCTCCGCACTGACTGATCAGGCAGAGGGCGGCGCGCACACTATATGCGTCATCGCGCCCTCTGACCTGAACAGTCAGAACAAGAGGACGCGAAGACTGAGCGGCGCCCGGCGGGTGGAACGAGGGAAGGTAAATATGTAATACTTACCTGCTCCCGGCGTCCCGCTCCTTCCCCCGGACAGCTGGTCTTCGGTGCCGCAGCCTCTTCCTCTGTCAGCGGTCACCGGCACCGCTGATTAGAGAAATGAATTATGCGGCTCCGCCCCTATGGGAGGTGGAGCAGCCTATTCATTTCTCTAATGAGCGGTCCCATGTGACCGCTGAACAGGGGAAGAGCTGCGGCACCGAAGACCGTGGGACTGCAGGGACAGCGCCAGGAGCCCCGGAAGCAGGTAAGTATGCCTCAGCGCCCTCTCCCCCTCACCCGCCGACCGTGACTCGAGTATAAGCTGAGGGGGCACTTTCAGCCCAAAAATTTGGGCTGAAAATCTCGGCTTATACTCGAGTATATACGGTATATATATATATTTTTTTTTCTTCCTTTAACATTTCAACTTCCAGAACAGACTGTTCACTCACTGCCTAATGTATCCTACATTGCCATTTGTAACTAGATAATCAATGGTATTCACTTCACCCCTCCGGTGGCTGTAATGTTATGTCTGATCAGTGTATATGATTCATGTAGATAATGGCGGTGGCAGCTGTAGAATATATCTTTTATAATGAGTAGTGATATCATAGCTATAATATACAATATATATTACAGTAATAAATTAGGAGAGCAGTGATGTGACAACTATAGTGTGTGTGTGTGTGTGTATATATATATATATATATATATATATATATATATATATATATATATATATATTATATATATGTGTATGTATATATATATATATATATATATATATATATATATATGTGTGTGTGTGTGTGTGTGTGTGTGTTTGTATGTATACATTTACTATGAGTGGTGATATCATGGCATAATGTATAACTTTTAGTAGGAAAGCAGTGATGTCATAGCTGTAGTATATGATATGGGAGAGCAGTGATGTCACAGCTGTGGTATATATGAGAGCAGTGATGTCATAGCTGTGGTACATGACATATCAAATAGCAGTGATGCCATATCTGTAGTATATGATATGGGAGAGCAGTGATGTCATAGCTGTAGTATATGATATGGGAGAGCAGTGATGTCATAGGTCTGGTATATGATATGGGAGATTAGTGATGTCATAGCTGTGGTAATTGATATGGGAGAGCAGTGATGTCATAGCTGGTGGTATATGGTATGGGAGAGCAGTGATATCATAGCTGTAGTATATGATATGGGAGAGCAGTGATATCATAGCTGTAGCATATGATGTGAGAAAGCAGTGATGCCATATCTGTAGTATATGATATGGGAGAGCAGTGATGTCATAGCTGTAGTATATGATATGGGAGAGCAGTGATGTCATAGCTGTAGTATATGATATGGGAAAGCAGTGATGTCATAGCTGTGGTATATATGAGAGCAGTGATGTCATAGCTGTGGTATATATGAGAGCAGTGATGTCATAGCTGTAGTATATGACACATCAGATAGTAGTGATGTCATCTGTAGTATATGATATGGGGGAGCAGTGATGTAATAGCTGTAGTATATGATATGGGAGAACAGTGATGTCATAGCTGTAGTATATGATGTGGCAAAGCAGTGATGCCATATCTGTAGTATATGATATTGGAGAACAGTGATGTCACAGCTGTAGTATATGATATGGGAGAGGAGAGCAGTGATGTCATAGCTGGTGGTATATGATATGGGAGAGCAGTGATGTCATAGCTGTAGTATATGATATGGGAGAGCAGTGATGTAATAGCTGTGGTATATGATATGGGAGAGCAGTGATGTCATAGCTGTAGTATATGATATGGGAGAGCAGTGATGTCATAGCTGTAGTATATGATATGGGAGAGCAGTGATGTCATAGCTGTAGTATATGATATGGGAGAGCAGTGATGTCAGAGCTGTAGTATAGGATATGGGAGAGCAGTGATGTCATAGCTGTAGTATGATATGAGAGAGCAGTGATGTCATAGCTGTAGTATATGATATGGGAGAGGAGAGCAGTGATGTCAGAGCTGTAGTATAGGATATGGGAGAGCAGTGATGCCATAGCTGTAGTATAGGATATGAGAGAGCAGTGATGTCATAGCTGTAGTATGATATGAGAGCAGTGATGTCATAGCTGTAGTATGATATGAGAGTACAGTGTCATAGCTGTATATATGACTTGAAAGAGCAGTGATGTCACACCATATATCTTAGAAGACCAGTTTTATCACAGTCAGAGTATATAACTTATAGGAGGAGTGTAGTGATGTCACCGCCACAGTATATAACTCCTATTTCGGCGAAGCAGTGATGTCCCAGCCAGGAGTCACTCTGGAAATGTCCGATGACAAAATGTATTTAGAGTTTAAGAACTTCATGTGAAACTATTTGAGGCATGTTCAGCGGCACGGAGGAAGGAATTTTATTATGCACATCACACTTCCTGTTCTGCAGTCAAATTGAACACTAGATCTACATCTTGCAATGTTTCCTGTTTCTATACAGAGCTGTGTGGTTCTGAGATAAAACATGGATTAGTAGATGTTGAGGCTCAGCAGACAGTATCACGCGCCAAGCTTTCATACAGGCCTCAGCAGGCAGTATTACATGTGATAGGCTTAGCAAGCAGTACCACACATGATAAGCTTGGATACAGAAGCAATGTCCCTGAAGAGTTCGTTGCTCTTGTGATACGTGTCCATCTCCATTGTGCTGCCATCCTGCCCCTCCATCCCCCCTTCATCTTGATGCCTCTCAGGTGGTCTCTCTTCCAGGGCTCTGACTAGTGTCTTGTTTCAGTGCAGTCCCCTCCCCCTCCGTTTTCCGATGTGAGCAGGGCACGTTTTTCCCCCCAGGCTCCTGAGCCGCAGTCTGGCGTTGGTTGTGTGATTTCACATTATCCCCGAGCAGCAGATGTATGAATACATTGGACGAGACGTTCGCCTTCGATATCTGTTACAGAATGGGATCATGGTTAACCCCTCAGTGGCTGCGCTGGGCTTCTAGTGGGTTCTACCTTTTCCTATCATTTTCAGAATATTGGTGGTGTTATATCTGGGAACAAGTTACATCTCCTGGTCATGTGAAGGTCACGCGTGTGCCATCTCCATACTCTCAGATTATCAGCGCTTGCACCTTGTAGCAAGCCCTGCACCTCTGTGTCCATCACATGACCAGGGGCAGAATTGAATCCACTGATGCCTACAAAGAATGACAGCAAGCAGAGATCTTGAAACTTGGGGATTAATATTGTAATCTTTCTATTAACATCAGGGGATGCATTGTATGTTCCTTGATACACTTAGGTGTAAGAGTTTATCATTTGATACAAGCGTTATCTATGGTGTTACATAGGACTGCTACATTGCACTACTATATTACCTGTACTCTGTTATATAGCTATATTATGTTTAGTGTAACATATGACTGCAGGTAACATCTACCCTCTATCTGTACTCTGTTATCATTTTTATCTGTAATATTACATAGGACTGCAAGTAACATCTACTACATTACAGTAATCTGACAATGAAAATATTTAGTTGGCTCTTATCTCTACGATATCCGTTTTCCTTTTACTGCTACATATGACTAATTCATAAAAGTTTCAGTACTTTGAAAAATTATTATTTTTACAAATATAAAGATGCAAATTATTTTGTGCCAATTTTCTGATATTTATTTAGCGTAAACTTAGCAATAACTAAAACATGTCTAAACATTATTGCCAATTATAAAGAGTTACAAAAATTGCTCTAGAAAATGTGGTCCTCATTCAGTGACATCTCTTTTTTGCTTGTCTCTTGTACTCCTGCACCAGATCATCTCTTACAATTGTCCAACAGTAATCTACAAGCATTGATGGATTCCATTTTCTTTGATATCTTTTCTCCATAGCCACAAAATATCTTGATGAAATCTCTCACCTTGCTCATCGCTCACTGCTCCGCGGTTTGGTGGACACAATGTCTAGATGTTAATGTAAGGAATGGATCTTTAAGAATATGTTAAAGCCAAGATCCTTATGTTTTGAAGAGATTTTCCACCAGCTCTTCATAGTTGTCTGCTCTTGAGTTTCCCCAAAAAATTAGTTCCCACTAATGTGAATGCCACCCATGCACCACTGCAACAAACTGAGAAACTGACCTTAGGCTAGGTTCACATTGCGTTAGGGCAATCCGTTTAGCGCTAGCGGATTGCGCTAACGCAATGTTTTTGTAGGGGCCACGTTTAGGGGTCGCGCTAACGTCCCCGCTCTCGCAGATCCCCGATCTGCGAGAGCGGGGAACGGACCTTGGGCGCGCCGCGGACGCTGCAAGCAGCGTCCGAGGCGCGCTACAAAAGAACGGCACATCGCTAGCGCGAGCCGAAAAAGGCACACGCTAGCGATGCGCTACAGGCGAAATTTACATTGCTGTCAATGGGTGCGCTAACGGACCCGTTGCACAGCGTTAATTGCGACATTTTCGACGTGCAACGCTGTCCGTTAGCGATCACCCACTAACGCAATGTGAACCTAGCCTTACTCTTGAGCAGATGCAAAGCCCTAACAAGATCGTTCAGTTCACTTTGTGTTATAAGGTGTGGTTCAGTTTAAGTTGCTGACAGAAAGTGTGCATCATGAGAAGGTGCTTTAAGAAACCAAGCACCCTCTTCTTCCTCAAGTGACTTGACTGCTGCTTTTGGAACCGACAGTTCTTCTGTATGTGCTACTTGGCGTATTGCAGAACAATGTGTGGATAATGTAAAGTCCAATTCTTCTTCTTTGAAACACCTTCCTAATGGGGCACCATGCATAAATAGGAAATGGTAGTGTGATCGGTTGGCTCTCTCCAGATCATTGGGACTGCAAAAGGCATAGATTCTCTTCCCGTGCAACCACTAAGTAAGATGTGATGTGCATCTATTTCAGCAAATGTGTGGAGCCTAAAGGTACCTTCACACTGAACAACTTAATGATATCGCTAGCGATCCGTGACGTTGCAGCGTCCTGGATAGCGATATCGTTGTGTTTGACACGCAGCAGCGATCAGGATCCTGCTGTGATATCGTTGGTCGGAGGTCGGAGCTAGAAGGCCAGCACCTTATTTTGTCGCTGGATCTCCCGCAGACATCGCTGAGTCGGCATGTGTGACGTGGATTCAGTGATGTCTTCACTGGTAACCAGGGTAAACATCGGGTTACTAAGCACAGGGCCGCGCTTAGTAACCCGATATTTACCCTGGTTACCATTGTAAATGTAAAAAACCCCAAACATTACATACTTACATTCCGGTGTCTGTCGTGTCCCCCGGCGTTCTGCTTCCCTGCACTGTGTCAGCGCCGGCCGGCCGTACAGCAGAGCACAGCGGTGACGTCACCGCTCTGCTTTAGGGCCGGCGCTTACACACAGCGACGCTGCAGCGATCGGCATCGTTGTCTAGATCGCTGCAGCGTCGCTAAATGTGACGGTACCTTAACTCTTGTCCTAATCTCCTATTCTGCAGCCAAAATACGGGTTGTAGGTTTTCCTTATCATGGTAGTCAAGTTTCACCTTTGTGATAAAGACAAGGATAAGGCGCACCGCAATATAAATGTAATATTCACTGGAGGGTGCAATAACAGTAATAAGAACAAAGCCAATAAGGAGAAAAAAGCATTACTGCAAAAATGCACACCATCCAGACAATAACACATGTAATAGGAATCACAAAATAATTTATTGACACATCTTAAAACACACCAACATTTAAAACATACTTAAAACAACCAAAAAACAATAAATAACCCAGGTTGTAGCGGCCGTATAAAGTATGGCCAAATAATTAAACCTAACCCTACTGGCTCATGGGGTAATAGCGTGATTGTCTATAATAAGACAGACACCCGGATTACCCTTATAGTAAAAAGAGGATCCGGAACCCATAGAAGGATACAGCCATGACAAATATGATCTCAATACTATCAGACCAAGGCTAAACAGAGGGCGAAGTAATGGCCATGAAAGCGGCACTAGAAAGGCTCATAGCAATAAGGAGAGGAAAGCCTCCATAAGCATACAACCTGGTGAAAGGCAGGTGTCCCACCTTACACAGAGTATTTATAAAAGTAGGTGACGCAACTGTAATTAGGATTATGTCAGCGGAGCGGAGTTGGTGTTTTTTGATTGGTCACCTGAAGATGATAGAACACTGAAGGCTCAATAGACTAAATAGATGATATGATAGATTAGCTACTAACAATGCGATAATGGTGATGAAATAAGAAAGACAGAATTTTTCTAGAAGCCTGCATGAATGGTATCATAAGTAATTACAACCTCCTCTGGATATTGCAAATTAGCGTCAATCAGCAAATTTAAGCATCATATTCATTTTTTAGCACCACAAAATTAGTTCCATTGTTTTTGTCTCTGAACCAGTTTGGCTGTAGTACAATGTTATCTGTAGTCAATTATCATTGTTTTCTGTGGTGTTACATAGGACTGCAGGTGTCTACTATATTTGTATTATATTACTATGTAAGCGTTATCCTGAGGAATAAGTATGTGTACTTCAGAACACATTGATTAAATAACCACCTGAATACAGTTTCTGACTTTGGATCCTCATTTCCAACTAACTGCAGTGTGGGAAAAATCACGTCTTTTTTTTCTACATTCTCTGTACCGGTCGGATGACCTGTGGCTGTGCAGCAGCTGGGTACACATGCCCCTTCATTATTGTGTGATCACAACTCTACCAGGTTAGGCCTCTTTCACACTAGCTTCGTGCACTGCACGTCGCTATGCGTTGTTTTGCAGAAAAAAACGCATCCTGCAAAAGTGCTTGCAGGATGCGTTTTTTCTCCATAGACTTTTATTAGCGACGCAGTGCGACGCATTGCCACACGTCGCACGACGCGACGGTTGCGTCATGTTGCGTCGGACCGTCGCCACCAAAAAACGTTGCTTGTAACGTTTTTTGGTGTGTCGTCTGCAGCATTTCCGACCGCGCATGTGCGGCCGGAACTCCGCCTCCCCGCACCTCACAATGGGGCAGCGGATGCGTTGGAAAACTGCATCCGCTGCCCCCGTTGTGCGGCGCATTCACAGCTAGCGTCGGTGCGCCGCAACGTCGCATAGCGACGTGCAGTGCACGACGCTAGTGTGAAAGTAGCCTTAGCATAACCAATTAATTAATTAAAATGTATTCTGGGTAAGACCCTATTACACTTTTTTTGCTCCATAGCTCCTGTATATATATTATGTGCACTGAGACAGTTATTCTGATTTATATGGTGCTACATAAGCCTGTTAAATTACACTACTACATTACCTGTACTCTGAGTATATCTATATTATCCTGTAGTGTTACATAGGACTGCAAGTAACATCTACTACATTATCTGTACTCAGTTATCTGTGGTGTTACATAGGACTGCAAGTAACATCTACTACATTATCTGTACTCGGTTATCTGTGGTGTTACATAGGACTGCAAGTAACATCTACTACATTATCTGTACTCAGTTATCTGTGGTGTTACATAGGACTGCAAGTAACATCTACATTATCTGTACTCAGTTATCTCTGGTGTTACATAGGACTGCAAGTAACATCTACTATATTATCTGTAGTCAGTTATCTCTGGTGTTACATAGGACTACAGGTAACATACCTGAAGTCCTATGTATCACTACAAATAAGGTATGTTACCTGTAGTCCTATGTAACACCAGAGATAACTGAGTACAGATAATGTAGTAAATGTTACCTGCAGTCCTATGTAACACCACAGATAACCGAGCACAGATAATGTAGTAGATGTTACTTGCAGTCCTAGGTAACACCACAGATAAGTGATAGAGTACAGATAAAGTAGTAGATGTTACCTGCAGTTCTATGTAAAGGTACCTTCACACTAAACGATATCGCTAGCGATCCGTGACGTTGCAGTGTCCTGGATAGCGATATCGTTTAGTTTGACACGCAGCAGCGATCAGGATCCTGCTGTGATATCGCTGGTCGTTGAACAAAGTTCAGAACTTTATTTGGTTGTCAGACCGGCATGTATCGTCGTGTTTGACACCAAAAGCAACGATACCAGCGATGTTTTACTCTGGTAACTAGGGTAAACATCGGGTTACTAAGCGCAGGGCCGCGCTTAGTAACCCTATGTTTACCCTGGTTACCAGTGTAAAATGTAAAAAAACAAACAGTACATACTCACCTTCGCGTCCCCCGGCGTCCGCTTCCCACACTGACTGAGCGCCGTAAAGTGAAAGTGAAAGTACAGCACAGCGGTGACGTCACCGCTCTGTTGTTAGGGCCGGCGCTCAGTCAGTGCAGGAAGCGGACGCCGGGGGACGCGAATGTAAGTATGTACTGTTTGTTTTTTTTACATTTTACGCTGGTAACCAGGGTAAACATCGGGTTACTAAGCGCGGCCCTGCGCTTAGTAACCCGATGTTTACCCTGGTTACCCGGGGACCTCGGCATCGTTGGTCGCTGGAGAGCGGTCTGTGTGACAGCTCTCCAGCGATCAAACAGCGACGCTGCAGCGATCGGCATCGTTGTCTGTATCGCTGCAGCGTCGCTTAATGTGAAGGTACCTTAACTCCAGTGATAGCAAAGCCAAAAGTACAAGTACAGATAACCTATGTAATACCACAGAAAACAGTGATAACTTTGCGACGGCAGATAATGTAGTAGATGTTATCTGCAGTCCTATGTAAGGGTACGTCACACAGTGGCACTTTTGTCGCTACGACGGTACGATCCGTGACGTTCCAGCGATATCCATACGATATCGCTGTGTCTGACACGCAGCAGCGATCAGGGACCCTGCTGAGAATCGTACGTCGTAGCAGATCGTTTGGAACTTTCTTTCGTCGCTGGATCTCCCGCTGTCATCGCTGGATCGTTGTGTGTGACAGCGATCCAGCGATGCGTTCGCTTGAAACCAGGGTAAACATCGGGTTACTAAGCGCAGGGCCGCGCTTAGTAACCCGATGTTTACCGTGGTTACCAGCGTAAAAGTAAAAAAAAAAACAAACAGTACATACTCACATTCCGGTGTCTGTCCCCCGGCGTTCTGCTTCTCTGCACTGTGAGCGCCGGCCGGCCGGAAAGCGAGCACAGCGGTGACGTCACCGCTGTGCTTTCCGGCTGGCACAGACACAGTGGAGAGAAGCAGAACGCCGGGGGACAGACACCGGAATGTGAGTATGTACTGTTTGGTTTTTTTTACTTTTACGCTGGTAACCACGGTAAACATCGGGTTACTAAGCGCGGCCCTGCGCTTAGTAACCCGATGTTTACCCTGGTTACCCGGGGACCTCGGCATCGTTGGTCGCTGGAGAGCGGTCTGTGTGACAGCTCTCCAGCGATCAAACAGCGACGCTGCAGCGATCGGCATCGTTGTCTGTATCGCTGCAGCGTCGCTTAATGTGAAGGTACCTTAACTCCAGTGATAGCAAAGCCAAAAGTACAAGTACAGATAACCTATGTAATACCACAGAAAACAGTGATAACTTTGCGACGGCAGATAATGTAGTAGATGTTATCTGCAGTCCTATGTAAGGGTACGTCACACAGTGGCACTTTTGTCGCTACGACGGTACGATCCGTGACGTTCCAGCGATATCCATACGATATCGCTGTGTCTGACACGCAGCAGCGATCAGGGACCCTGCTGAGAATCGTACGTCGTAGCAGATCGTTTGGAACTTTCTTTCGTCGCTGGATCTCCCGCTGTCATCGCTGGATCGTTGTGTGTGACAGCGATCCAGCGATGCGTTCGCTTGAAACCAGGGTAAACATCGGGTTACTAAGCGCAGGGCCGCGCTTAGTAACCCGATGTTTACCGTGGTTACCAGCGTAAAAGTAAAAAAAAAAACAAACAGTACATACTCACATTCCGGTGTCTGTCCCCTGGCGTTCTGCTTCTCTGCACTGTGAGCGCCGGCCGGCCGGAAAGCGAGCACAGCGGTGACGTCACCGCTGTGCTTTCCGGCTGGCACAGACACAGTGGAGAGAAGCAGAACGCCGGGGGACAGACACCGGAATGTGAGTATGTACTGTTTGGTTTTTTTTACTTTTACGCTGGTAACCACGGTAAACATCGGGTTACTAAGCGCGGCCCTACGCTTAGTAACCCGATGTTTACCCTGGTTACCTGGGGCCTTCGGCATCGTTGGTCGCTGGAGAGCTGACTGTGTGACAGCTCCCCAGCGACCACACAACCACTTACCAACGATCACGGCCAGGTCGTATCGCTGGTCGTGATCGTTGGTAAATCGTTATGTGAGACGGTACCCTAACACCAGAGATGTGATAACATCCACAATATATTTGTACTCAGCTACCCGCAGTTGTATGTAATACTATAGATAATACAGCTATAACTTAGTACAGCTAATGCACTAGTGTAATGTAGCAGTCCTAAGTAACACCATATATAACACAATGATAACTGTCTTGAGTAGAGATAATATAGTAGATGATACCTGAAGTCCTATGAATCACTACAAATAAGGTATCCTCTACTATATTATCTCTACTCAGGTAGTTATCATTGTGTTATATATGGTGTTACTTAGGACTGCTAAATTACACTAGTGCATTACCTGTACTAAGTTATAGCTGTTATAGCTCTATTAGCCATGGTGCATGGGTGATAGTAGGCCGTGTGTAATACTAGGACTCTGTATATTGTGTGTACTCCACTTGGTTGGCAGCTCTCACCCTCGACGCTGCCATGTCTCTTCTCGTCACCTGTGCACGCTGTGTCATGTCAGTCTGTTGCTATGGAAACACATGTAGCCTCCTTCCTGCTGACTTCAGGCCTACGTTCCAGACTTGTGTTCACAGGCCGGAGCCCTGGGCTGCCACAAGGGATACTGAGCCCCCGTTTATAAAAATAAATAAAAAATAAAACAAATAATGGGAGAATCTGGAACGTTTACACATGTGGATTTTGCCAGTTCCAGCCAATTATAATTACCCAGTAGAATCCAACAAGAGGCGATTTCTTATGACCCTGAAAGTTTGCACTTTTTACAAAAATGTAAGGCTGCCCACCTAACCTTCACTGCAGTTTAAGGCCTTGTACTGTCAAGTTGCTTGGGGTTGGATTGGTACAGGCTGTGTGTTACACGGCAGATGATGAGGATGTTCCCAGCTGTCAGACTGTCGTCCTTTTCCAGTATAGAGGGCGAGTGGTGCCACCTGCAAACCCCGGAGCAGGAAGGGGAGACCGGATAATGCGGAGCTCTGCAGCAGCTGACGTGACCTTGGCTAACAAACTGCAGCGCACTAAGCTGTCAGCAACCTCAGAGCGGGCAATGCCAAGGAAAGGGGAGGCTCATCTTATTCCAAACATAATAGGTGCCTACTCCACCCAAAGACATGGATGACTGCAAGGGCGTGGCCTCTATGTCATAGCGATGACATCACATCTAATTAATTGAGGCTACAGTCTAGCCTAGATATACTGTAATTGTAACACGATCATCAACGAGAAGTATTTGATCTCCACTGGTTTTCAGCCTCTGTTTAAAACATGTTTGACATTAAGCAAAGATCTTAAAAATTTTAATTAATCATAATCAAAATAGGTATTTGGTGTGACCACTCTTGGCATTTACAGCAGCATCAGTTTTTTTACTACGTTCGCACAGTTTTTGAAGGAACTCGGCAGGGTGGGTATTCCAAACATCATGAACTAACCACACATCTTCTGTGGATGTCGCTTGTGCAAATCCTTCTGTCTTTTCATATAATCCCAGACAGACTCGATGATGATATCAGGGCTCTGTGGGGGCCGTATTATCACTTCAAGGACTCCTTGTTCTTCCATACGCTGGAGATATTTCTTAATGACATTGGTTGTATGAAGTTGTTGTCCTGCTGCGGAATAAAATTAGAGCCAATCAGATGCCTCCCTGATTGTACTGCATGATGAATAAGTATCTTGCCTGTATTTCTCAGCACAAAGTTAATCTTGACCAAATTCTCAAATCCATTTTCTCAAATGCAGCCCGTAACTTATAAGGACCCTTCACCATGCTTCACTGCTTGCCTTCAGTGCCACTCTCCACACCTTCAGTAAACAAAATGCCTTCTGTTACAGCCAAATATTTCACATTTTGACTCATCAGTCCAGGGCACCTGCTGCCATTTTTCTGCACCCCAGTTAATGTGTTTTCATCCATAGTTCAGTCGTGTTTCCATCTAGAAGGTACGGGTTTTTTTTGGCTTCAATTCTTTCATGAAAAAATCTGACCAGACTTCTCCAAACAATAGTTGGGTGTAGCCGAGTCCCACTGGTTGATACCAGTTCTGAGCTGATTGCACTGC
The DNA here is from genome assembly GCF_051348905.1 of Ranitomeya variabilis. NCBI lineage: Eukaryota > Metazoa > Chordata > Amphibia > Anura > Dendrobatidae > Ranitomeya > Ranitomeya variabilis. The sequence continues at coordinate 599,045,172 of NC_135235.1, read as the reverse complement.
TGGACATCTTCCGATTTTGAAGAACAGTAAACATGTCTTACTTTTGCTGCACTAAGTTTCCATGACCTACCACTATTCCTGCAACCCTTAAGTTTGTTGTCCTCAATGGTGATAAATACAGGCAAATACTTAACTTTATTCAGACTCACATGACAGCACCACGAGAGAGGAGATCCGCCCTTCAGGAACAGGAAACCTACAGATACAAAAAGGACGGCACCTCTCCCACGCATCAGTTGGTTTCCTGTTCCTGTAGGAAATGGATCTTACAGAAGAAGAATCCTATGGATCCCAGGCCGGCCAGCTCAGGTAGCGGGGGGTCTCCTACCTCGGCCGGGGCGGAGTTCCTGGAGACGCCACGGTGATCCTGGCTGGGCTGCATGGCGGTGGCGTTCGCAGCAGGGAGAGGAGTCCGGAGGATCTCCGTCTCCATAATGGCCAGCGCTGGGTGAGTATTCCCCCAAGATCTTCGGCTCCAGTTGTGCGTGGACTGGGCCGGCAGGGGTGCGTGGAAAGCCAGGGGCTTGATGGTGGGCGCTGTCTGGGGCGCCGCTGGCAGGCCGGGCGTCCCACGCTGCTCTGAATGCATTCAGGAAGCGTTGATGGGCCGTGGTGACATTGGAGGCGGGGCCGGTGTGCGCTTCTTGGTCACTGGGGTTGCTGCGCATGCGCGGCAATTCCAAGATGGCGGCGCTCACCGGAATTGAACGCCGGACACACGCAGGGCTCTTTGGCCGGTCGGCTGCACCTCTGGGTGCAGAGAGCTAATCAGGGGGCGGCGCATGGCAGATCTGCTGACCGGAAGAGGGGATTTAAGCAGGCTCCAGGTTTGGACCCATGATTCTGGCCTCATTGTCGGTTCATGATGGAAAATGATTGTGAGCAGCAGCCTCAGTTACTGGAGGAGGTGCGACAGAAGCCTAAAGATAAGGAGCGTGACAAAAGGAATGACCAGTCCAGTCAAAACAGCTCCTCCAGGCAGGGATCGGGAGCATCGACTGTGAACCCCCCCCCCCCCCTCATATTCCTGTACCTTTTCACTGCAGGCACTGGTAAGTGATCTACGTGAATGTTCACTCAGTGACGCGGTCCCCCCTTATATTTTTCATTTTAGGGGAAGAAGTGCATGGGTAAGGCAAAACACAAGGAATGCGCCCCCTGTGGAGTCCCGTTACCAGATTCATTCTCAAAAAAATTATGCATCCCCTGTATCCAGCAGACGGTGAGGTCTTAAGGAAGGGAAGGGGTGTCATTAGGTCTAGATAGACTATATTGCTTTTACTGTCATCCCTCAGGTAGCAGAAGAATCTCTTAATGTTATTGCAAGCCTGAAAGAGATTGTCAGGGCGTAAGTAAGAGAATCTCTGAAGTGCCTGCCTCAAGCCGGAAGCTCAAAGTACAAGGCCCCTTTGGACTCTGATTCTTCGGCGGAAGGGGAATGAGATGAGGGCTCCTACGGTTCAGTTCCCTCGTCCACTTCGTCAGAGGAAGACTCTGCCCGCTTCTGTCTGTCCCTGGATCGGGTAGATAAGTTGGTAAAAATGGTCAGAATGATGGGTATAGCGGAACCCAAACCGCAGCTATCCAGACAGGAGATCATGTTCAGTGGGCTGGATCAGAGAAAGTGAAGGTCTTTCCCATTAAATGAAAAAATCCAGGAGTTAATCTTCCGGGAATGGAAAAAGCCTGAAAAGAAGGGCTCTTTACCACCAGCTCTTAAACACAGATACCCCTTCGACGACCCGGCAGTCAACACCTGGGATAAAGCCCCTAAGTTAGATGCTGCAGTGACCAAGTCATCAAAAAGAGCCTTGCTACCTTTCGAGGATATGGGAACCCTTAAAGATCCCCTTGACAGGAAGGCAGATACCTTCCTTAAGGGAACCTGGGAGATGGCAGCCGGTTCCCTAAGACCAGCGGTAGCATCAGCGTGTACGGCCAGACCCATGATGGTCTGGCTGGACCAATAGTCCCAGTTAAAAGAAGGGGCTTCTAGGGATACAATTCTGAGTGCCCTACCAGTGATTCAGGAGGCCGAAGCCTTCCTTTCTGGATGCCTCAGTTGACTCGGTTAAAATGGCGGCCAGAGCAGCAAGACTTTTTAATGCGACTCTTAGGGCCCTGTGGTTGAAAAGGAAAACATAAAAGCAGACTTCCTAAGCCGCAATACTCTAAGGCAGGGAGAGTGGTCCCTGAATATGGGCATCTTAAACCAGATTGTCCGCAACTGGGGTCAACCAGAGGTGGACCTCTTTGCCAGCAGAGAAAACAGAAAAGTAAGAAAATTCTGCTTCCTAAATCCCAGGGAGAATCCTCTGGTAGTGGACGCCTTCCTGACAAAATGGGACTTCTCCTTGGTTTACGTGTTCCCACCATTAGCCCTGTTACCTCTGGTAGTGAGGAAAATCAGGGAAGACCGGGCAAGAGTCATACTAATTGTCCCATTTTGGCTCAGGAGGACCTGGTTCGCATGGCTCAGGACTATGTCGGTATGCGATCCCTGGATACTTCCAGACCTTCCGAATCTGCTTTGCCTGGGGTCGATTAACCATCCACAAGTGACGGGACTTCATTTGATGGCATGGAGTGTGAGAGGTCATTGTTGAGTAATAGAGGCTTCTCCCCAAATTTAGTTGATACCCTTCTGAAGAGTAGAAAACAAATTACAATAAAAATCTACACTAGAACCTGGAGGCAGTTCCTGGCTTCTTCGGAATTTAATATTGAAGAGGGGATTCAGATACGACAGATTCTAGAATTTCTTCAGAAGGGTTTAGAGTTGAGTCTTTCCACGAGTACACTAAAAGTGCAGGTCTCAGCCCTTGGTGCCCTGTTCTCTTGTAATATTGCCAATAACTATTGGATTTCTAGGTTTCTTAAAGCAGCTGGTTGAGCTAAACCCATACACAAAAATAAAAGCGTGCCATGGGATCTCAACCTAGTCCTTTCAGCTATGACAGAGGCCCCATTTGAACCCCTGGAGTCAGCTTCAATTAAGATGCTATCCCTTAAAACGGCTTTCTTGGTAGCAATAACATCTCATAGAGTAGGGGATATCCAGGCACTTTCTAAACTTTCCCCTTATACAGAGTTCTTACAGGACAGGGTAGTCCTAAAACCGGACCCACTTGCCCAGAGTAGCATCCCACTTCCACAGGTCACAGGAGATAGTCCTACCATCCTTTCTTTCTAACCCTAAGGAAGAGAAACTCCATACATTAGACGTTAGAAGATGCCTACTAGAATATATCTCAGCTATTAATGCTTGGAAAAAGGATAATGCATTATTTTTATCCTTCCAAGGTCCTAGGAAAGGGCTTAGAGTATGAAAATCCACGCTAGCCAAATGGATTAGGAAGGCTATCTCTCTGGCTTATACAGCAGGTGGGGGTCCGGCTCCGCAGAATCTGAGGGTGCATTCCACCCGGGCCATGGCATCGTCCTGGGCGGAAAGATCGGGAGTGTCAATCGACCTGATATGTAAGGCTACCACATGGTCATCCCCTTCCACCTTTTTTAGACACTATCGGTTGGACTTGGGGTTCTCCTCAGATCTCACCTTCGGGTTAAGGGTGTTGCAGGCTATAGTCCCTCCCTAAGGTAGCTTAAATCTCTGTAATTCTCTCGTGGTGCTGTCATGGGAGTCCGAATAAAGCATTAAGATACTTACCGGTAACTGCATTTTTCGGAGGCCCATGACAGCACCCATATTTCCCTCCCTTTCACCTGGGGGCTGCACTTCTTATAAAGTTTCACGTGTGATAATTAGATTACAGTTAAAACGGGATGTTTTGTATATTATTGTATATATTGTTTATATATGTGTGCCATTAACCGCGGTAGTCCTCTCAGGCTCTGAAATACAACTGATGCGTGTGAGAGGTGCCGCCCTTTTTGTATCTGTAGGTTTCCTGTTCCTGAAGGGCGGATCCCCTCTCTCGTGGTGCTGTCATGGGGCTCCGAAAATTGCCGTTACTGGTAAGTAACTTAATGCTATTTTGTAGTACCATTTGGAAGAATAGGAAGAATCTGGCAAATGTATTCAACAGCAGGACAACGACCCCAAGTATGCAGCCAATGTTATTAAGACCTAATTCAGACAGCCTTACAAATTCTGTCCTAGATTTTGAGAGGTACCCTGCCCACTAAAGTCCATGGTGCTTTTCATATGTCCATGGTTTTTTTTTGCGTACGTGAAAAATGAAGGATATTTAAATGAAAGCTAAGAACTATCTTCAGTGTAAAGAAGAATAAAAGGTCCTGGAAGATATGATTTGGTCCCTATCAAGCCTTGATCTCAACATCATTGAGACAACAATTTGCACAAGGGTACAACCACAGAATATCTGTGGTTAGTTCTCCAAGATGTTTGGAACAATCGTGGAACAACAGAGTTTCTTAAAAAGCCTTTTGCAACCGTACCTTAAAGAATTGATCCAATTGAAACGCAAAATATGTTCATAACCAAATATTGATTTGATTTAGATTTCTTTCTTTCATTCACTTTGAAAATAAACCATTAACATTTCTATTTTTGAAAGCATTCTTACATTGCAGCATTTTTTCCCACACCTGCCTAAAACCTGTGCTCAGTACTGTGAGTGTATGTATACCTATATATCCAATGTGTGTGTTTTAAAGTGTTTGTAGGCCTTGAGATGGCTAGACTAGTGTGTGCCGGGCTCCTCTACCCTGCAGCTGAAACAGTGAGAGCCTGGACTGCAGGGAATTGATGGCACGTGAGCCGCCTCTGCACCGCCGAATAACAGAGAGCTCACAGAGCGTAGGGGCCACCACATCTGCTTCCTGTTTAATGCCCTTTGAGGAATGAACAATTTTATACGAGACAGGTGCGCTAACAGAACTGCAGACTTTGGGCGCCCCTGGCACTGTCATCTACATTGGGTGACCTCTGTCTCCACATTGGGTACCCCAACCTTAACTGAAAAAATAAAACGGCTTGGACAGGATTCAAATCCTATATGTAATTGGGTAGGTGGGGGGTGACTACGGTTCAGGGGCGATGACAGGTGGCCACCAGGCAGACTTGAAGACACTGATTCCAGAATATGACCAACTAAATTTCTTTTAAAACATTATTTTATCCAGCACCCAAAAATCAAAGTAGATTCTTCAGTTCTTCAGTGCGCAATCATCTGGAAAATGTGAGTTCAGTCAGCAATTAGTCCTTGCACTCGGCCCACTGCACTCTCTCTCTGCTCGTAGCAGCTCAGTGCGTGCGTTTCCCATCTGCACAGTACAGACAGCCCACATGTTCTCCGCAGCCTGCAAGAGTCGCTGTTAATGCAGTAGCTCAATATCTGCCTCCCCTCCCCCACCATTCCCTGCACTGCAAGCACCATGGTTTTTTTTTTTTCCTTTTTTTTTCACAGCCATCTTGGCTGGAGGTTCTGTGCTGGGGCTGGCTCATGCTCCTGCAGCTATGCCGTCTATGGGTTTAGTGAAAATTCCATATATTTATAGGATTTGAAGGAAGGTCCATTGAGAGAGAGCCATGTATTTGTTGCCTTTTTTCCCTTTTGTTCTTGGTTATCCATTTTGAACTCATTTGCCACTTTGCCAATGTCCTTGTATATGGAGAAATTGTAGTGTCTTATTTTGTTCCCATCCAGTACACCCCTCCTTACAATAAATTGCAACGGTTGTCTATGGAAGTGTAGACGATTCATATCAGGGGTAAGGCTAGGCACAAATGCTTTTATTGCCACGGTTGGGCACATGCACTTGGAAGGTATATGCATGCTAGGGTGAGGTTGGGATGGATGCCTAGGAATCTGTCCATTATGGAGACTGCTCCGGAAAAAAAAACACATGGTGGCCCTTTGTAATAGGAAAGCACATTCTGCTTCCCTTTTCTACACCGTTAAAGGGAACCTGTCACCCCCAAAATCGAACGTGAGCTAGGCCCACCGACATCAGGGGCTTATCTACGGCGCAGGCGTAATTCTTTGTCCTGTTGAGGGTAGAGAAAAGTACTGCAGTGCGCAGGCGCCGGGAAAGGTCAGAGAGGCCCGGCGCCTGCGCACTGCAGTACTTTGCTCTGCGCCGGAGCCGCAGTATGCAGACGATGAGAACGTCATCGTAAGAACATGGCAGGCCCCGGATCGGACCGCCCGCCCAGGTGAGTATAATAAGGTTAGTTTAATCTAACCTCTTTTTCTCATCTTTCAGGTTACATCGGGGGCTTATTTACAGCATTACAGAATGCTGTAGATAAGCCCCTGATGCCAGTGGGCTCAGCTCACCTTCGATTTTGGGGGTGACAGGCTCCCTTTAAGTTAGTGGTATGCATGCACATGTCAGACAGAGGATGCCCAAAAAATACACATTTGTTGAGTGCATATTTCCATGTTTCAATGCATTTAAGAACCACAGCAACTCATCCACAAAGTGGCGTGGTTGTCAAGTGCTTAGGGCCATAGTTCATAAGTCACCAAAGCTCTGCTGACTCGATAACTGCAGGACTTCAGATCTCTTCTGGCATTAACATTTGCACAAAAACTGCTTCATGACATGAGTTGGGTTTCCGTGGCTGAGCAGTTCATTCAAGCCTTACATCACCAAGCACAATGTTAAAGTTTCAGATGGAGTGGAGTAATGCATGCCGACTCTGAAGCAGTAGAAACCTGTTCTGTTGATTGACGGATCACACTTTTCTATCTGGCGTCTGATGGATGAGTCTGCGTTTGATGAATGACAGTTTGCTGGTGGAGGAATAACACCATGGGATTAATTTTCAGTGGTCGGTCTAGACTCTTAAGATCCAGAGTGAGGAAAACGTAATACTTCATCAGACCAAGAAATTTTGGACAACTGTATTTTTTCAATTTTGTGGGGTCAGTTTGGGCAAGACCCTTTTCTTTTCCCAATTTCTGTGCCATAATGCACAATGCAAGGTCCATAAAGGTATGGTTGGTTGAGTTTGCAAATACCTTTAGAATTAACTATAATGGAGATTTTGAGTGAGGACCTCTACTCCAATATCAATGTCTGACCTCAGAAATGTTCTTTTGGATGAATGGGCAAAAATTCCCACAAATGCCTCAAATTAAAATTAAAAAGTATTGTGGAGCAGAAAGCCACTGGCTGCCTGCCCCACAATACCTATACATGCCCCATGCCTATCAACCACAAGCAGCAGATGATGCAATGACGCTGTTACATTGTGCAACCTGCTGCATGGAGAAGGAGACGCTTGTCGTGGGAGTGGTTACAGGTGAGTAGGATCCAGTTTGTTTGTTTGTTCTTTTTCAATTAACAAGTTACCATGTCCCTTTCTCTCCAGAGGGTGGGACAATGGTGGACAGAATAGGAGACATTATAATGTCTAAGGTGCATACAAGTCGGGTGTAACAGTAAACTGGAAGGTTCATGCAGCAGATATTTTTTTGTAATGCTCAGCCTTATTGAAGATACATACGAGTCCACAACCCAATAACTATAAGGGGCACTTACAACCAGATTCATAAAAATTTCATTGCGGATTCACATATTGGCATGGAATACAGGAACGTATAGGCTAACAACATTTTTGCGTGTAACCCATGCTTACTCTAAACAGTCATGATAGGCGATGCCCCTCATTTTTTTTTTACTTTCTACCAGCACTCTTCCCATTTGGTCCAGATGTTTTTAAAATGGCAGCTACTAGCTGTCTGTCTGAGCTGAAGTGGGGTTTTATTTAGGCTCTTTTCACTGTGTGGCAGCCATTGTTGCTGTGACTTGGGAGCTGAGGGGGCTTTGCCTTGCAGCATGGGTGCTGTAGACGCACTATCACTTCGGTGGTGGCCGGTGCATGGCGCCACACGTTTAAGGTCAGGGACCCACTAACAGGTTTGCTATGACATGACATGGCAGTAGGCTTCATACAGTCTGATCAGAACCTTATGTGCTGTTTTGTAAATTTTTGTTTAGCTGCAGTAGATCAGTGTATGAGTTTTTGGATTCGCGGACCATGTCTCTTTTTTTCTAGTTTCAATATTTGCAGAGTTGTCCCTTATTTTTCAAGACTTCCACCCTTCAGCCTGGCAGATGGATATCAGCTTCTGGACCAAATCCTGACTGATGACCACCTTTTTTTGTCTAATCATTGCTTTGAGTTTATTATTTCTGCCAACCATCCCTTAGTGATGAACAATACTGCTTCCAGCAATGGCTAACATATCATAGGGCTAAAGTGATTAGTGGCTTGGCCAAGGCCAGCAAAGCTTTGAAATTTTGGGTCTATGGCCAGGAAACTCCACAGATTTCAATCACATTGAGAACCTGAGGTCAACCCTCAAAAAGCAGGAGGTCAAACAAAAACACAAATTATTATAAACACAGAGTTATTTTTATAAGCGGGCGTAATCTGGTTGTGATAATAAGGTTAAAGTTGTTGCAATTCATAACTCTGTTTTAACTGCAAACTCAATGCAGTATATGGAAAGTCAGCACCGGAGAGAAGTGTCAATCTAAAGAAACTCCAAGTTCAAAACCATGTAGTATAAAGATTCCTTGTCATGGCATTTATTACTAAGGAGTGAGGAAATTAATCTAAACACCATAGAAAAAATATTAGGATCTTGTCTGGTGCCTAAAGGACAAGCATTCATCTCATCTGATCATGGCCAGATCTGTTTCTGCGGCGACTCTTGTTCTTTTGTGCATAAAGCACCAGAAGCGAAAGATGTGGGGAATTTGGCAGAATTATGTGACAGATGGAGCAAGAAAGCAACTGAAGTGATGGGCAGCAGTGCCTGCAGCATATGCCTCTGCATGTATTTCGGTGTAGCAGTTGTTTAGATGATCAGAGTGATCGGGGAGGAGGAGTAGGTCGCCATGCGACTGATAGATATCCACTACTTTAGTCTCCAGATGTGCATCAAGAACAGAACCGTAGAGTAGAGCAGCTGTACAGACATCGTTGTAACACACCAATTATAATATCAATGGATTCTTAAATATACGGAGATTATATAGATGTACACTTACTGGACGAGGGTCCTACAATATGTAGTAGTGGGAGGTTATTTAGTAGTGAGCAGCCTTCTCTTTACGTCTTAGTCGAGAATTGAGTCGGAATGAAAAGGTTCCAATCATCACGTGACGCACCTTGACAGATGTTGATGCCTGCTGTCTGGTGGGGGATACAGTTGCAAAAGTGGAAAAATGATGCTTCTTTGGGTGTAGTTTTTTATTATTATTATTGCATCCCCTGGGCCAAACAAACTTTTGTCGAAATCCAGTGGAAAACCCCTTAAATGAATAAGAGAGAATTTTTCTGTAGACAGATGACTGGTATTCGGGATCCAAGAACTAAGGGACCGATTCGTTAAAACAGAAGTTAGACATGCCACTCTTGAGGGGGCGTGCTAGTATCAGACTCTCCTGATTCAAGAAGAGGTGCCACACCAGAAATGTCACTCTAGTCAGGTACTGGAGTGAGATTTCTGGCACATCGCAGTTTGTTGTAAATTAGAAGGACTGTGGTATCATGCTGCTGTCCAGCCTCAGCCTTACCCATTTTGGCAGAGCTGGGAAAAACTGTCGGGAATACAGCAGTTTCCCATGAGTTTACATTACAATGTAAACCTATGGGAAACAAAAAACGCTGTGCACATGCTGCGGAAAAAACGCGCAAAAATGCAGCGGTTTACATTCTGCAGCATGTCACTTCTTTCTGCGGATTCGCTGCTGTTTTACAGCTGCTCCTATGGAAAACCGCAGTTGTAAAACGGCGGTAAAGCAAAAACGCAGCATTTTTGCCCTGCAGATTTATCAAATCCGCTTCAGAAAAATCCACAGTGGACCAGAATACGTGTGCATCACATGATCACAGTGCCAATACTTTTGTCCACCCCCTTTTTTATGTTTGGTGTGGAATTATATCCAATTTGGTTTTAGGACAATTCTTTTTGTGTTTTTTCATTTCATTTTTAAATCCATGCGACACATTCATTCCATGGAATTAGTGGTGGAATGAATGTGTCGCACGGATTTATGTCTTTTTACATCAACTAAGGAACTTGCCCCTCAGACTATGAGGGGTCATCACAACAGAGACCCCAATCAGAGGACAATAAAACATTCCTTATCTAAGAACTGGCCCAACATTTATGGACATAACTATTTATCACTCATGGTAATTCTGCTTCATGCCACCTGTCTTATCCATGTTTAGTTTTTTTTCTGTGCTATGTTGTGCATAAATATGTGATTCTTCAGAATTTGTATTAGTCTATGCCTGATGAAGGGACCTGTGTGGTCTCGAAAGCTTGCAATTTGTTACCATCTTTTCAGTTAGCCATTAAAAGGTATCAACCACTGAGGAATCTCAATTCTAAACATTTTTCACTTTTTTAAAACATTTTTTTTCATGAAAATAGTGATAAGCCTTCCCACTAAATTTGTTATGCATTAAATGTGTCTACATGCATGTAATGTAGTGTGAGGGTATTAATATACTCACTTACCACCGCTTTCTCTGGTGACCAGTGATGTGCTTCTCTATAACGTCGCCGCTCAGCAGACTGGCAAAATCAGGCTGTGCTCTGCGTGATCCGGGAGGCTATTTTACAGTGAAAGCTTATGGAGCGTCAGAACAAGGATCCATAGGCTTTCATTGTAAAATTGACTTCTGGCTCATGCAGAGTGTAGAACGAGCCGGCTAGTCAGAATTGCAGTAACATCACAGGCAAGCAGAGAAGAACGGTACATTTAATGCATAAAAGAGTTAATGGCAATGCTTCTTTAGGTATGTTATTTACATGCTACTATTTACTTATTACAGAGTATATGCTAATTTTATTTTTTTTCCCCTTGGGTTTTGTCTGTCTCCATAGGCAAAATTTACTGTAAAAATTAATGAACACCGGTACTGTAGATTCAATGATAGATCTGATGTAGGTGTCAACATAAGAGATCTGAGTTAAAGGTTCTCAGTGCATCATGGTGTGGTGAAACATTTAACTACACCTTCCCACCTTCTTGTTTTCCCCTCTATCTCCACCTCTCTCTTCTTTGATTCACAGCTCCGGCTTGATAGAAAATTCTCGTGGGTTTGTTGGGCTGTTGCTGCTTCTTCTACCACAGCCCATTTACTTATATCCAAAACGCTGCTATTCCTAATCATGAGCACGTAGGATGGAGACATGATACTGATCTGCAGATGATGAAAAAATAGAAACAACATTTTCAAAACATCTTGATTTATTCAGTATTGAGTATGAGCGCCACATGCAGGAATACACTCCTTGGGCAATGCCATAAAGAGGCCTTCACAAAGGAACGCAAAATTGTCTCAGGAATCATTTTTCAACATTACACCAGGCCTCATGTAGCTTAGACTACTGTGAGCAGCCTGCGTGGCCTAAACGCCCCCTCCCATGGCCTGCAGTGTCTCTGGACTTGTCTCCCATCTCACATCTGGAACGTCATCGGACGACAATTGCACAGGTCGCTGCCAGCAGCGGATCTTGGTGATTTGCTCAAGAGCGGCCGTTCCTCAGATAACCTCACTGATAGCAGCCAAGGCTGTAAGTGCCGGGATTTCTGCACATGGTGCTCATACTCCATAACAAATATATTGGGATATTTTGAAATCTTTATTTCCATTTTTTCATCATTTGCAGATAAGCAACACATCTCTCCATCCTGTGATTTCCAACACTCCGTGACTTTTCTTTCTTAGTGCTGCAATTTCAATGTCGAGGAGGGTATTTAGCATATAGAGGGTTGTCTAGACTTGATACAATTGTGACAGTCCATAATCTTAAGTTTGACATCAAGACCAATTTAAAGTCTTTGAATATAAACAGTCAGTCACTGATCGCAACCAGGGATTTTGAAAATTGTTAGGAACTGAAACACTAGGGCACCTGTCATGATCTCAATGGCAAGAGAACATAGCATAAGCATATATAGGAACTAGCTCTTGGAAGATGGGAACTGAGCTGACCATGAACTAAACCTAACGCACAACTAGCAGTGGCCGGGTAGCATGCCTACGTTGATTCTAGATGCCCAGCCCAGCCGGAGGACTAAATAAAGCTAGCAGAGGAAAATATTAGTCCTAGCTCACCTCTAGAGAAATACCCCGAAAGGAGACAGAGGCCCCCCACATGTATTGGCGGTGAGTTGAGATGAAATAACAAACGTAGTATGAAAATAGGTTTAGCAAATTTGAGGTCCACTTACTACATAGCAGAAGACAGAAAGGGCACTTTCATGGTCAGCTGAAAAGCCTATCAAAAACACCATCCAGAAATTACTTTAAAACTCTGGCATTAACTCATAACACCAGAGTGGCAATTCCCGTTCACAAGAGCTTTCCAGACACAGTAACGAAACTACAGCTGTGAACTGGAACAAAATGCAAAAACAAACATGGACAAGAGTCCAACTTATCTAGTAGTTGTCTAGGAGCAGGAACAAGCACAGAGAGGCTTCTGATAACATTGATGACCGGCAAGCAACTAACAGAGCAGCAAGGTTATATAGCGACTCCCACATCTTGATGGGAACAGGTGAACAGAGAAGATGAAGACACCAGTTCAATTCCACCAGTAGCCACCGGGGGAGCCCAGAATCCAAATTCACAACAGTACCCCCCCCTCAAGGAGGGGGCACCGAACCCTCACCAGAACCACCAGGGCGATCAGGATGGGCCCTATGAAAGGCACGAACCAGATCGGAGGCATGAACATCAGATGCATTCACCCAAGAATTATCCTCCTGGCCGTATCCCTTCCACTTGACCAGATACTGGAGTCTCCGTCTGGAAACACGAGAGTCCAAGATTTTCTCCACAACGTACTCCAACTCACCCTCAACCAACACCGGAGCAGGAGGCTCAACGGAAGGCACAACCGGTACCTCATACCTGCGCAATAATGACCGATGAAAAACGTTATGAATAGAAAAGGATGCAGGGAGGTCCAAACGGAAGGAAACAGGGTTAAGAATCTCCAATATCTTATACGGGCCGATAAACCGAGGCTTAAACTTAGGAGAAGAGACCCTCATAGGGACAAAACGAGAAGACAACCACACCAAATCCCCAACAGAAAGCCGAGGACCAACACGACGGTGGCGGTTGGCAAAAAGCTGAGTCTTCTCCTGGGACAACCTCAAATTGTCCACCACCTGCCCCCAGATCTGATGCAATCTCTCCACCACAGCATCCACTCCAGGACAATCCGAAGATTCCACCTGACCAGAGGAAAATCGAGGATGAAACCCCGAATTACAGAAAAACGGGGACACCAAAGTGGCAGAGCTGGCCCGATTATTGAGAGCGAACTCCGCCAATGGCAAAAAAGCAACCCAATCATCCTGGTCAGCAGACACAAAACACCTCAGATATGTCTCCAGGGTCTGATTAATCCGCTCGGTCTGGCCATTCGTCTGAGGATGGAAAGCGGACGAAAAAGATAAATCTATGCCCATCCTAGCACAGAATGCCCGCCAAAATCTAGACACGAATTGGGTCCCTCTGTCAGAAACGATATTCTCAGGAATACCATGCAAACGAACAACATTTTGAAAAAACAGAGGAACCAACTCGGAAGAAGAAGGTAACTTGGGCAGAGGAACCAAATGGACCATCTTAGAAAAACGGTCACACACCACCCAGATGACAGACATCTTCTGAGAAACAGGCAGATCTGAAATAAAATCCATCGAGATGTGCGTCCAAGGCCTCTTAGGAATAGGCAAGGGCAACAATAATCCACTAGCCCGAGAACAACAAGGCTTGGCCCGAGCACAAACGTCACAAGACTGCACAAAGCCTCGCACATCTCGTGACAGGGAAGGCCACCAGAAGGACCTTGCCACCAAATCCCTGGTACCAAAAATGCCAGGATGACCTGCCAACGCAGAAGAATGAACCTCAGAGATGACTCTACTGGTCCAATCATCAGGAACAAACAGTTTATCAGGTGGGCAACGATCAGGTCTCTCCGCCTGAAACTCCTGCAAGGCCCGCCGCAGGTCTGGAGAAACGGCTGACAATACCACTCCATCCTTAAGGATACCTGTGGGCTCAGAGTTACCAGGCGAGTCAGGCTCAAAACTCCTAGAAAGGGCATCCGCCTTAACATTCTTAGAACCCGGTAGGTATGACACCACAAAATTAAACCGAGAGAAAAATAATGACCAGCGCGCCTGTCTAGGATTCAGGCGCCTGGCGGTCTCAAGATAAATCAAATTTTTGTGGTCAGTCAATACCACCACCTGATGTCTGGCCCCCTCAAGCCAATGGCGCCACTCCTCAAAAGCCCACTTCATGGCCAAAAGCTCCCGATTCCCAACATCATAATTCCGCTCAGCGGGCGAAAATTTACGGGAAAAGAAGGCACAAGGCCTCATCACGGAGCAGTCAGAACTTTTCTGCGACAACACTGCCCCAGCTCCGATCTCAGAAGCGTCGACCTCAACCTGAAAAGGTAGAGCAACATCAGGCTGACGCAACACAGGGGCAGAGGAAAAACGGCGCTTAAGCTCCCGAAAGGCCTCCACAGCATCAGGGGACCAATCAGCAACATCAGCACCCTTCTTAGTCAAATCGGTCAATGGCTTAGCAATATCCGAAAAACCAGCAATAAATCGACGATAAAAGTTAGCAAAGCCCAAAAATTTCTGAAGACTCTTAAGAGAAGAGGGCTGCGTCCAATCACAAATAGCTTGAACCTTGACAGGATCCATTTCAATGGAAGAGGGGGAAAAAATATATCCCAAAAAGGAAATCCTCTGTACCCCAAAAACACACTTAGAACCCTTCACACACAAAGAATTAGACCGCAAAACCTGAAAAACCCTCCTGACTTGCTGGACATGAGAGTCCCAGTCATCCGAAAAAATCAGAATATCATCCAGATACACAATCATAAATTTATCCAAATAATCGCGAAAAATATCATGCATAAAGGACTGGAAAACTGACGGAGCATTAGAAAGACCAAAAGGCATCACTAAATACTCAAAGTGGCCCTCGGGCGTATTAAATGCGGTTTTCCACTCATCCCCCTGCCTGATTCGCACCAAATTATACGCCCCACGAAGGTCAATCTTAGAGAACCACTTGGCCCCCTTTATGCGAGCAAACAAATCAGTCAGCAACGGCAATGGGTATTGATATTTAACAGTGATTTTATTCAAAAGCCGATAATCAATACATGGTCTCAAAGAGCCGTCTTTTTTTGACACAAAGAAAAAACCGGCTCCTAAGGGAGATGACGATGGACGAATATGTCCCTTTTCCAAGGACTCCTTTATATATTCTCGCATAGCAGCATGTTCAGGCACAGACAGATTAAATAAACGACCCTTTGGGTATTTACTACCCGGGATTAAATCTATGGCACAATCGCACTCTCGGTGCGGAGGTAACGAACCAAGCTTGGATTCTTCAAAGACGTCACGATAGTCAGACAGGAACTCAGGAATTTCAGAGGGAATGGATGATGAAATGGAAACCACAGGTACATCCCCATGAGCCCCCTTACATCCCCAGCTCAACACAGACATAGCTCTCCCGTCGAGGACTGGGTTGTGAGATTGCAGCCAAGGCAATCCTAGCACCAAATCATCATGTAGATTATACAGCACCAGAAAGCGAATAATCTCCTGGTGATCCGGATTAATACGCATAGTTACTTGTGTCCAGTATTGTGGTTTATTATTAGCCAATGGGGTGGAGTCAATCCCCTTCAGAGGAATAGGAGTCTCCAAAGGCTCTAAATCATACCCACAGCGTTTGGCAAAGGACCAATCCATAAGACTCAAAGCGGCGCCAGAGTCGACATAGGCGTCCGTGGTAATAGATGACAAAGAGCAAATCAGGGTCACAGATAGAATAAATTTAGACGGTAAGGTGCAAATGGAAACAGATTTACCAAGCTTTTTAGTGCGCTTAGAGCATGCTGATATAACATGAGTAGAATCACCACAATAGAAACACAACCCATTTTTCCGTCTAAAATTCTGCCGCTCGCTTCGGGACAGAATTCTATCACACTGCATACTCTCTGGCGACTTCTCAGTGGACACCGCCAGATGGTGCACTGGTTTGCGCTCCCGCAAACGCCTATCGATCTGAATAGCCATTGTCATGGACTCATTCAGACCCGCAGGCACAGGGAACCCCACCATAACATCCTTAATGGCATCAGAGAGACCCTCTCTGAAAGTCGCCGCCAGGGCGCACTCATTCCACTGAGTAAGCACAGACCATTTACGGAATCTTTGGCAGTAAATTTCCGCTTCATCTTGCCCCTGAGATAGGGACATCAAAGTTTTTTCTGCCTGAAGCTCCAAATGAGGTTCGTCATAAAGCAACCCCAAGGCCAGAAAAAACGCATCCACATTGAGCAACGCAGGATCCCCTGGTGTCAATGAAAAAGCCCAGTCTTGAGGGTCGCCCCGGAGCAAGGAAATCACAATCCTGACCTGCTGTGCAGGGTCTCCGGCAGAGCGAAATTTCAGGGACAAAAATAATTTGCAATTATTTCGAAAATTCTGAAACCCAGATCTATTCCCCGAGAAAAATTCCGGCAAAGGAATTCTCGGCTCAGATACAGGTGCATGACAAACAAAATCTTGCAAATTTTGTACCTTCGTGGCGAGATTATTCAAACCTGCAGTTACACTCTGAAGATCCATTACAAACAGGTGGACACAGAGCCATTCAAGGGTTAAGAGGAGGTAAGAAGCAGCTAGACAGCAATTAAGGGCTAGGCAGCAAAACTCTGAGGGGAAAAAAAAAAATTTCCCTTCAACACTTCTTTTTCTCCTGCTTCAGCCCAAACAATTAACACTTTGCGGGCCGGTCAAACTGTCATGATCTCAATGGCAAGAGAACATAGCATAAGCATATATAGGAACTAGCTCTTGGAAGATGGGAACTGAGCTGACCATGAACTAAACCTAACGCACAACTAGCAGTGGCCGGGTAGCATGCCTACGTTGATTCTAGATGCCCAGCCCAGCCGGAGGACTAAATAAAGCTAGCAGAGGAAAATATTAGTCCTAGCTCACCTCTAGAGAAATACCCCGAAAGGAGACAGAGGCCCCCCACATGTATTGGCGGTGAGTTGAGATGAAATAACAAACGTAGTATGAAAATAGGTTTAGCAAATTTGAGGTCCACTTACTACATAGCAGAAGACAGAAAGGGCACTTTCATGGTCAGCTGAAAAGCCTATCAAAAACACCATCCAGAAATTACTTTAAAACTCTGGCATTAACTCATAACACCAGAGTGGCAATTCCCGTTCACAAGAGCTTTCCAGACACAGTAACGAAACTACAGCTGTGAACTGGAACAAAATGCAAAAACAAACATGGACAAGAGTCCAACTTATCTAGTAGTTGTCTAGGAGCAGGAACAAGCACAGAGAGGCTTCTGATAACATTGATGACCGGCAAGCAACTAACAGAGCAGCAAGGTTATATAGCGACTCCCACATCTTGATGGGAACAGGTGAACAGAGAAGATGAAGACACCAGTTCAATTCCACCAGTAGCCACCGGGGGAGCCCAGAATCCAAATTCACAACAGGCACCATCAAGACCAGCGAGCTTCACTCCGTTCTTGATGTGGCTCAAAGTGCTTGCACCATTACCAATCTTTCTCCAGTCCCTGTTCATGTAAGATTTGTAGTGTAACAAACACCACTGCTTGTCTTGCCCCAACGGCACTTACTTAGAGCTGAACGAAAAGGGCATGGGAACGCCAAAAGTAACTTTTAGCACAGCCTTGAGTTTTCAAAGCTTTATCTGCCGTAGAATTTTTGATGAATTTGGTCCTAAGGATATAACATCTTGTTTAACTATTTTTTGTGGGTTTTTTTTTCACATAAGTGCTGAAATTTGCAGAGTGTGGATATTGGGACAAATGTAAAAATAACATATAATTGAAAATGTCACATTGATTTTTATTTTTCTTTTGCAGAAAAATTCCAAACCACAAAGCACCTACGAGTTACCAGCACTGTACAGGACAGAGGATTACTTTTCTGCAAGTTGCAAATATAAGAGAAACCTGGACTGACTCCCAGCAGATGCAGTCAGTCCCTGGTGGAGAGTGCACCACGGGCTTTAAGTATTAGGCTGGTGCTCCGCCGTGGTCAGACATGGAGCTGCTCACTTGGATGCAGTTGGGTACTTAGTGCTCAGACATTTATTTTGCAGCAAAATCTTCATTAAAGTGATTTATAGAAATAAAATCTAAAGTTTTTTTTTTTTTTCTGTAAAATGTTCCTAATTCACATTTGGTTCAATAATGGTGCAATCCTTACTGTTCAGCAGCATTTAGGAGGCTTCTAGTTCTCAGAAAGAAGGACATTTTGGGAGCTCCTAAAGCAGTAACTCAAAACTCAGCAATGAGGTGACATCTCCGACACCAGGGTGAAGCTAAACGCCTGATAAGTTCCCAAGATGAGCTTTTGATGTTGCAGATTTTCTGCACCAATTAGGTTACTTGCATTTTTATCACGTTTTTGTCTTTTTATGTCATTTTAAATAAAGCTGTTTTATTTTTGATACTTCCTGGTATTCAGCTTTGATCAAATTTAATTGAATGTGTTAATGCATTTCCATTGCGGAAATGAACACGGATGTGCATTTTTGCATGCCGATTTTCCGCACCTAATGCAAGTTTACGGTGAAAATCTGCACACAAAACTCTGTGTACCCACACGAGAGATTGACATGTTGCGGATTTGAAATTCGCACCGCAGGTCAGTGTACGCGGAGTTAAAATAAACCGCAGTGGGCAGAGTTCTATTAATCACTGTAAGATGCTGCATGTTCAACAAAAATACAGGGCATCAAAAACTCATTGTGGGACACCGTGTGAAGTGGAGTGAGATGGTGGAAATAAACAAAAGGAAATTCCATTTTTGGTTTTGCTTTTGCAGCCTTCAGTATGCTGCAAAAATGATCTCACTACATGATTCTCTAGATTAGCAAGATGACTATGATAAAAATAAAATTCATATGTTTATTCACTACAATAAAAAAAAAAACAAAAAAAAAAACTTTACCATGTTCTCAGACCTCTAACTTTTACAATATGTTGTACCGTATATACTCGAGTATAAGCCGACCCGAGTATAAGCCGACCCCCCTAATTTTGCCACAAAAAAATGGGAAAACTTATTGACTCGAGTATAAGCCTAGGGTGGAAAATGCAGCAGCTACCGGTGAATTTCAAAATTAGAAACAGATACTCCATACCATTCATTATGGCCCCATAGATGCTCCACATAAAGCTGTGCCATATATAATGCTCTGCACCGTTGCCCCATAGATAGCTGTGCCATATATATAATGCTCTGCACCGTTGCCCCATAGCTGTGCCATATAGTGCTCTGCACCATTGCCCCATAGCTGTGCCATATAGTGCTCTGCACCGTTGCCCCATAGCTCTGCCATATAGTGCTCTGCACAGTTGCCTCATAGCTGTGCCATATAGTGCTCTGCACCGTTGCCCCATAGCTGTGCCATATAGTGCTCTGCACCGTTGCCCCATAGCTGTGCCATATAGTGCTCTGCACCGTTGCCCCATAGCTGTGCCATATAGTGCTCTGCACCGTTGCCCCATAGCTCTGCCATATAGTGCTCTGCACCGTTGCCCCATAGCTGTGCCATATAGTGCTCTGCACCGTTGCCCCATAGCTGTGCCATATAGTGCTCTGCACCGTTGCCCCATAGCTGTGCCATATAGTGCTCTGCACCGTTGCCCCATAGCTCTGCCATATAGTGCTCTGCACCGTTGCCCCATAGCTGTGCCATATAGTGCTCTGCACCGTTATTGCCCCATAGCTCTGCCATATAGTGCTCTGCACCGTTGCCCCATAGCTGTGCCATATAGTGCTCTGCACCGTTGCCCCATAGCTGTGCCATATAGTGCTCTGCACCGTTGCCCCATAGCTGTGCCATATAGTGCTCTGCACCGTTGCCCCATAGCTGTGCCATATAGTGCTCTGCACCGTTATTGCCCCATAGCTCTGCCATATAGTGCTCTGCACCGTTGCCCCATAGCTGTGCCATATAGTGCTCTGCACCATTGCCCCATAGCTGTGCCATATAGTGCTCTGCACCGTTGCCCCATAGCTGTGCCATATAGTGCTCTGCACCGTTGCCCCATAGCTGTGCCATATAGTGCTCTGCACCATTGCCCCATAGCTGTGCCATATAGTGCTCTGCACCGTTGCCCCATAGCTGTGCCATATAGTGCTCTGCACCGTTATTGCCCCATAGCTCTGCCATATAGTGCTCTGCACAGTTGCCCCATAGCTCTGCCATATAGTGCTCTGCACCATTGCCCCATAGATGCTCCACATAAATCTGTGCTGCTGCTGCAATAAAAAAAAACACATACTCGCCTGTCTTGCTTGCAGCTCCTCGGCGCCATCTTCCTGGCGTCTCTCTGCACTGACTGATCAGGCAGAGGGCAGCGCGCACACTATATGCGTCATCGCGCCCTCTGCCTGAACAGTCAGAGCGGAGAGACGCCTGGAAGATGGCGCGACGCCCGGCGTGTGGAACGAGGACAGGTGAATATGTAATACTTACCTGCTCCCGGCGTCCCGCTCCTTCCCCCGGACAGCTGGTCTTCGGTGCCGCAGCCTCTTTCTCTATCAGCGGTCACCGGCACCGCTTCATTAGAGAAATGAATAGGCGGCTCCGCCCCTATGGGAGGTGGAGCAGCCTATTCATTTCTCTAATGAGCGGTCCCACGTGACCGCTCAGGGGAAGAGGCTGCGGCACCGGGAGACAGTGGGACGTGCAGGGGGAGCGACAGGAGCCCCGGAAGCAGGTGAGTATATGACAGTGCTCACCCGCCGACCCCACCACCGATCATGACTCGAGTATAAGCCGAGGGGGCACTTTCAGCCCAAAAATTTGGGCTGAAAATCTCGGCTTATACTCGAGTATATACGGTAGGCATTTTTAGTTATTTTTTGCGCACTGAGCTGTAGTTTAATTTGATACTATATAGGGGGATATATGGTATATTGATCGCTTTAAATTGTATTTTTGGGGGAGGAGGAAGGCGAGTGCAGCAAAAATAGCAATTCTGTTACATTTTTTTCTTTTCTGCATTTACAGTACGGTTTACATCTTACATTATAAAAGACTGGACTTTAACAGACACTGTGGAACCGAACAGTTTTATTTTTTTGCTTTATTTTTAAATGGGGAAAAGGATGATTTAAACTACAGTATTTGATTTTTACTTTTTTATGGGACTTGATTGCTCATACTGTAGACTTCTCTATTGGATGGGCTTCATAGGCTTACTAAGACACTAGCCATGGGGACCTACAACTGGACCCCGGCTGCTCTGGTAACCCTTAACCCTTTGGTAACACTGCAGATCCGCAAAAAGAATAGACATGCTGCGGGAAAAAAAACGCGATTCCACGCTGATTTTTCCGCAGCATGTGCACAATTCTTAATTTCCCATTGACTAGCATTGGTTGTGCACTACACTGCAGATTTGATGCAATTCCAAAAAACGCTGCAGATCCGCATAAAAATCCGCAACGTGTGCACATAGCCTTAGACTCCCTACGATCTCCATGTCAGGACTCTGAACATTTTTATTACCTTTTGTGCATTGCTGCCCTTTTCCAAGATGGCGTCTTTGGTCTCATGTGCACTGTGTCTTCCTGCTATAAAACTCCACCCCAGCCTTCAGTCTGTGCTAGAGTATTCTGCCTTGCATCCAGCTCCTGACTCTGATGACTCCCTGGCTATATACCTGCTCCTGTGAACCTGTGGTGATCCTGCTACTCTGCTCTGAGTTCCTGCTGCATACACCAGTTTCCAGTAATCCTCCTTCATCTGCTGCTCGTGTTTACTTCCATCTGCATTTGCTGGACATGTAAGCTGTTGCTGCTCTGCAGAAACCTGAGACTATTAACGAGGCCTTCCTGGTTCTGCTGAGATATTATTTGAACTGCCTTATAAGCATATCTATCTGTGTTTGGACTAAGACAAGGACTTATTCGTGTCAAGTATCCTCAAGAATAACTGTGCTTCATAGACTTTCTGCTTGATTGCATTTTCCTCTGAAGTTTCCTATAGACTGTTAAGCTGCGTTTAAGGTTTATACCAAGTGTTGTGGACTTGAGTTTCTCTCTGCATCTGTTTGAATCACCGTGTGATAATATAGACTTTACCACTTATAAAACTGTGTCCTGTAGTTGTCTTGTTCCACGCAAAGAGTCTCCTGAGTTATCCCCTATAATTATTACAGGATACTCTAGCCCGAAAAGAGGAGACTGCTGGAACAATGACTGCAGAAAGCAGATTAGAGCAGGTGTTTTCCATAATTAGATCACTGCAGAAAGATGTGGAAGGTCTGCAAAAGAAGTTTGGAAGCTTTGAACACAATCAGCAAGTGTTTGGACAAACTTTGCAGGATTTAAGCAACCGCATGGCAGCCCAGGAAAACAAACTTGCTGGCATAGAGTCCCAGTATGGACGGGCTTTACAGGACATAAGCACGCAAATAGCTGCACAAGTGACTTTACCCTCTGGGCCACCGCCACCAGCTAGCCCACCTAAGTTGCCCCCATTCAGATTTAATGGTGATTGTGACAAATTTCGTGGCTTTGTGAATCAATGTATGCTATATTTTGCATGCTGACCGTTTTCCTACTGATAGGTCCAAAGTATTGTGTGTAATAATGCTGCTGACCTCACGAGCGCTCGCCTGGGCGAATCCGATGATTGAGTCTCGTGACCCACGGTTAAATAACTTCTATGATTTCTTGGCCGCTATGGCATTAATGTTTGATGATCCTAATCGCCGTGCAACCGCTGAATCTGCTTTGTTGTCTTTACGCCAGGCTAAACGTTTTGTTGAGTATGCCACTGAATTCAGGAGATTAGCGGTAGATACCAATTGAGACAGTTATACACAATTGACTATTTTTAAAAGGGGTCTGTCTAGTATTGTAAAAGATGAACTAGCTCGCTCTGAGTCACCACAAGAGCTAGAAACATTTATACAGCATTGTGTGCGCAAAGACATTCGCCTTACTGAGCGTAGGCAGGAGAAGGTTGCTCATATAACCGTATTTCTAACTTTTCCCTTCCTTCGAAAGAGCCTGCAGGTAAAACATCTCGGGAGGTGGAGGAGGTGCCCATGCAAATTGATTCTGTTGAGGCGCGAGATTAATGAGCGCAGGGAGCATCGCCTTCGTGAAAGTCTATGTTTCTACTGTGGCCAGTCTGACCACTTTTTAGTAACTGTCCCAAGCGGCCTAACAAGGTGCTAGCAGCGGTAGTAGAATGACAACTGTGATGATGAATCTGACATCTCTGAATGTAGCCTGCCTTTAAACACTGTATTCCATTCACTTTCTATGACTTCACCCCCAAGGAGCTGAAGGAGAACTCTCACTGTTCTCTCCCTATTAAGATCCTGTGTTCAGGACAGTGGATTTCCAGTGCAGCTACGATTGACTCTGGTGCAGGTGGCAATTTCATGGATATCGCATTTGCCAAGGAACATGGTATTGAAATTCAGCAAAGAGCCTCTCCAATTACCATGGAAACAGTGGATGGGTCACCTTTAATCTCTGGGCCTGTGGATCAGGAGACCGTACCCCTTGAAATTTTGTTGGAGCCTAATCATCAGGAGCAACTTTCTTGCTAATTTCTTCTCATTTTCCTGTGATTTTAGGCATTCCTTGGTTGCGTTCTCAGAACCCAATTATCATCTGGGAGACCAAGGAGATTATCTTTCCAACAAGGAGCAACTCAGCGTTAACAGAAGCTGTCCCTGAGTCCACGGCTACGGAACCACATGTACAAGTATTTACTTTACCTTCAGCATATCAAGAGTTCTCTTACATCTGTGACAAGAAGAATGCAGATCAGCTTCCTCCACACAGGCATTATGACTCCCATTGAGCGGCTTCCTGGGGCAGCTATTCCTTTTGGTAACGTATACCCTTTGGCGGCACCTGAGCTTCAAGCCTTAAAGGAGTATATTGATGAAAATCTGGCCAAAGGCTTCATACGTCCTTCTTCCTCACCAGCAGGAGCACCTATATTTTTTGTAAAAAAAGGATGGGACCCTGAGACCCTGTGTTGACTATCGGGAACTCAATAAGGTAACCATACGTTACCCTTTGCCTCTGATTCCCGAATTACTGGAAAGAGTCCGCTATGCCAAGGTGTTCTCTAAACTGGATCTTCATGGGGCTTATAATTTGGTGCGTATTCGTCCAGGGGATGAGTGGAAGACAGCATTCAAATGCCAGTATGGACACTTTGAATATCTTGTGATGCCCTTCGGGCTTTGTAACGCCCCTGCAATGTTTCAACACCTTGCTAATTACATTTTCAGAGATTTGTTGGACCAGTTTGTGGTGATCTATTTGGACGATATACTAATCTTTTCTGACTCTACAGGAACATGAAGAACATGTCAAAACTGTTTTAAGATGTCTGAAAGAGAACCATCTGTAATATTAAGCCGGAGAAATGCGAGTTCCATCGTTCTGAGATACAGTTCTTAGGTTATATCATCTCTCCCCAGGGGCTGAACATGGAATCTGGTAAGATTCAGGCTATCCTTGACTGGCCGGTACCCAAGAACGTTAAGGAGGTCCAACGTTTTATTGGTTTTGCAAATTTCTACAGACGCTTCATTCGAATTTTTTCTGATATTGTCCGTCCCATTACTTTCTTGACAAAGAAAGAAAAGCCCTTTAAGTGGTCATCACAGGCTCAAGAAGCTTTTGATCGGCTTAAGATCTGTTTCACCTCAGCACCGCTGTTGATACACCCAGATCCAACACTTTCTTTCATTGTGGAGGTAGACGCTTCTGATTCTGCTTTGGGGGCTATTCTCTCCCAAAGAACTGGAGAGAAGGGTCTGCTACATCCTTGTGCTTTCTTTTCCCGTAGACTAACCTCAGCAGAGAATTACGACGTGGGAGACAAGGAATTGCTGGCTATTATTGCGGCTTTCAAAGAATGGAGGCATCATCTGCAAGGAGCTGCACAACAGATCATAGTGCTAACTGACCATCGCAATTTAGAGTTCCCTAGATCCGCTAGATGTTTCTCCTCGTCAGGCTCGTTGGAACTTATTTTTAAATCAATTTAACTTTATCTCGTACCGTCCAGGTTCTCGTAATGGGAAGGCTGATGCTTTATCCTGAATCCATGCTGCGGATTCCGTACCTGGAGCCCCATCCAAGACCATTCTATCTGATGCCAATTTCATCGGAGTTATCCACGATCAGGACTTGTGGAAGGAGTGCAGGGAGGCTTATGACAGTGATGTATTTCTGGCCAACCCACCTGTGGATATTAATCTTGTCTTTAAGGGTGGCATGTGGTTCAGAGATCGACGTATCTACATCCCTGAGGTCGTCCGTCTGCAGATCCTCAAGTTGGTACATGACTCCAAGTTGGCTGGTCACAGGGGGGTACAGAAGACACAAGAGTTCCTGAGCCGATTCTTCTGGTGGCCAACTTGCCTGAAGGATACCAAGGACTATGTTCTCTCTTGCGAGGTATGTGCTCGTTACAAGACTCTTCATGTGACACCTACGGGTCTTCTACAACCATTACCTGTTCCGTCCCGCCCTTGGGGGTCTATATCAATGGACTTTATTGTGGAGCTGCCTACATCGGGGGGCATGAATACAATCATGGTGGTAGTTGATCGCCTGACTAAAGCTGCTCATTTTGTTCCATGCACCGGCCTCCCCTCAGCTAAAGATACAGTGAACTTGGTTATACAGAATGTGTTTCGGTTGCATGGGGTCCCGGATGAGATCATCTCTGACCGTGGAGTACAGTTCACTTCAAGATTCTGGAAGGGGTTTTGCTCTGCACTCAATATTAATGTCTGTCTCTTCCGCTTACCATCCCCAGACAAATGGTCAGACTGAGCGGACCAACCAGATGCTGGAACAATATCTAAGATGCTATTTCAGCCATCTCCAGGATGATTGGTTGGAGTTGCTGCCGTTAGCCGAATTTTCATATAACAATTCTCAGAGCGCCTCCACTAAATTTACACCTTTCTCTGCCAATCTGGGTTATCATCCGTGTATCTTACCTAGGTCTCCAATTAATTTTCCGGTTCTGGCAGAGGAGGAAAGGCTGACTACGATGAGGCAAAATCTGGAGGTTCTGAAGGAATCCCTGACCACAGCTCAAGAACGTTATAAGAGATCGGCTGATAGATTCCGTAAACCTGCACCCATGTTCAAGGTAGGAGATTCCGTGTGGTTAGCAATTAAGAATCTGAAGTTAAACGTTCCTTCACAAAAACTTGGACAGAAATTCATTGGCCCTTTCAAGATCAACGGTATTGTGAGCTCTGTGGCCTGCTGGCTAAAGCTGCCTAGGACTATGAAGGTACACCCAGTTTTTCATGTATCTTTACTAAAGCCTGTGTCTCCTAATACCTTCCAGGGATGTGTTGTGCCACCTCCGCAGCCTGTGGTGATTGATGGGCAAGAACAATTTGTGGTGGAGGAAATTATTGATTCTAGGATTCGCAGGAATCGGCTCCAATATCTGATAAGATGGCAGGGATATCCCCCTGAGGAAGACTCTTGGGAACCTGTGGAAAACATAAATGCCCAACAGAAGATTTCTCGTTTTCATCAGAGATTCTCTGAGAAACCAGGTCCAGGATCGTCTTGAGGCCGCTTCTAAGGAGGGAGTAATGTCAGGACTCTGAACATTTTGTGCATTACTGCCCTCTTCCAAGATGGCGTCTTTGGTCTCATGTGCACTGTGTCTTCCTGCTATAAAACTCCACCCCAGCCTTCAGTCTGTGCTAGAGTATTCTGCCTTGCATCCAGCTCCTGACCTCTGATTACTCCCTGGCTATATACCTGCTCCTGTGAACCTGTGTGCTGATCCTGCTACTCTGCTCTGAGTTTCTGCTGCATACACCAGTTTCCAGTAATCCTCCTTCATCTGCTGCTCGTGTTTACTTCCATCTGCATTTGCTGGACATGTAAGCTGTTGCTGCTCTGCAAAAACCTGAGACTATTTACCAGGCCTTCCTGGTTGTGCTAAGATATTATTTGAACTGCCTTATAAGCATATCTATCTGTGTTTGGACTAAGACAAGGATTTATTCGTGTCAAGTATCCTCAAGAATAACTGTGCTTCATAGACTTTCTGCTTGATTGCATTTTCCTCTGAAGTTTCCTATAGACTGTTAAGCTGCGTTTAATATTTACACCGTGTTGTGGACTTGAGTTTCTCTCTGCACCTGTTTGAATCACCGTGTGATAATATAGACTTTACCACTTATAAAACTGTGTCCTGTAGTTGTCTTGTTCCACGCAAAGTCTCCTGAGTTATCCCCTATAATTATTACACTCCACTTCATTGCTGCTGACCGTGATTGACAGTGACATTTAATGGTTAGGCTGCAGTGACCAAAGCTAGCTCCAATTGATGCTATTACAGGCAGATTCTGTGTAACAGCCAGCCCTGCAATTTTTTCCAAGTCAAACACCCCACACTTGACTTGTAGCAATAATATAGATCACATAATGAGAGGAGGTAGCCATTTTATGTCTCACACTGGTAAGTCTGCTCGCCTGCTCTACATGTCTCACACTGGTAATGTCCTTTCATTTAAAATAAGCTCTAGAGTCAGATTCTCAGAGATCTATGTCCGGCCCACAGATCTTAACAGCTCCTTTACATATTATTCCAAAGATATACATATTTTTCTTAAGATATTAGATTTAGGATACCAAAGTGTCATTTTATTCAAATACATATACATGCCCATATAGATGGATTACGAGGGCTGGTCATGCTGACAGGTTTCCTTTAATTAGATGTAGTACTGCATTAAAACTTCCACATCTTAGCATCTGAAGGAACACCACAAGTTTGCAGATTTAGCAACCCCAATCAACATCTTCAAATTCCCATTTGGTTGCACGTGGAGAGGTGATAAATCTATAATTGCTGTGACCCTTAGACTGCAGATGAAAAAGTCCCATGTGTAAAAAGAGTGGTAGTGTGCACGCTCGACCAACATATTCACTCATATGGGACTGACAGAGTTCGCATGGGAATTAAATGAAGTTGTAGTGCACAGGCTCTTACTCCTGCTTCATTCATTATCTGGCTCACATACAAGGGTATGTAGCAGTGGTCATATATTTGCTTTAGGGCTCTAGAGACTATTTACATTCTCAGGATCAGTGGGTATCCCAGTTTTGTGAATAGTTGATACATGTATTTAGTGGAACACCACCTTTTATGTAAAATAATGGAGCGGATTCATCAAAGCTTGTAAGCCAGAAATCTTTTGTAAAGGCCTTAGAAAGTTGCAAAAAGTTTGAATGGTGAGGGAACACAGCTAATTTAAATCTCCTGGTCCTGATGAATTACATTCTAGGATACTAAAAGTTAGAAGAGGAAATTGCAGAACCACTAGCCAGAATTTTGAAAAATCTTGGAGAACAGGATAAGTCCCAAAAGACTGGAGAAGGACAAATGTTGTCCCTATCTTCAAAAAAGGAAAGAAGATGGAGCCAGGAAATTATAGGCCAGTGAGCCTTACTTCTATACCAGGAAAGATCTTTGAACAGATTATTAAACAGCATGTATGCAAGTACTTGGGTAAGAATACAGTAATTAACCAGATCCTGAGTGGGTTTGTAGCAAACAAGTCATGCCAGACTAATCTAATTTCCTTCTATGATGGAATAACTGACTGGGTGGAACAGGGAAATGCGGTAGATATAGTATATTTTGACTTCAGCAAAGTTGTTATGATCCGGTGACCTCGGAGCCGCATGAGAGACTTTCTCAGGAGTAGGTGGTACCTGTACTGACCGCAAACCCTAAACTAACACCGCAACTAGAAGTAGCCGTGGGATGTACCTAACACGTCCTAGACACCTCGACACAGCCGGAGGACTAAATACCCTTATAGATGGAAATGGGAATACTATCTTGCCTCAGAGCAGAACCCGAGGATAGGCAGCCCCCCACAAATATTGACTGTGAGTATAAGAGGAAAAACACACGCAGGCAGAAAAACAGGATTTAGCAAAAGAGGCACTTCTAGCTAAACAGAAAAGGATAGGACAGAATTCTAAGCGGTCAGTATTAAAATCCTAAAAATATCCACAGCAGATAATACAAATATACTACATCTAACTAAAGACATAGAAAGTATATCTGCATCTCCTGAGAATCCAGCATGACTGAAAAATCCAAACAAAGTCTAAGCTGGACAAAAACACAATGAATTGCACAGCACACTGCATGTGTGCACAGAGACAAAAAACCAGACACTTATCTTAGTTGAATTTGGCAGCAGGGCATGAGGAGCCAGAGAGAGATGAAATCCCTCCAAATACAATGGACAACTGGCATTGACTCATGGATCCTGCACACCTAAATACCTAATAGAGCTGCAATCAGCAGAAACACCTGCCCTGGATTACAACCCCAAGACAACTGCACTACCACCAACAACCACCGGAGGGAGCCCAAGAGCAGAATTCACAACACAAAGCACACTATCCTTATTGAAAAAAGTGACCAAGAATGGGAGGACTAGAACTAAGCAACAGCACATGTGAAAAAGACTTGGGGATACTAATAGATCACAGACTGAACATGAGTCAACAGTGCGATGTAGCAGCAAAAAAAGGCAAACAGTTCTAGGATGTATTAAGAGAAGTCTAGATCACGTAGAGTAATTATCCCCGCACAGCTAAAGCTTGCTTGCAAAAAAGGCTAGACTTAATAGCTGCCTACAAATATCTGAATGGATGTCACAGGGTAGAGGATTCATTCTTATTCTTATTTGCACATGGAAACACGAGACACAATGGAATGAAACTGAAAAGATACAGATTAAATATTAGGAATAAAAAATTTTGACAGTGAGTGTGTTCAAGGAGAGGAACAGGCTGCCACGAGAGGTGGTGAGTTCTCCTTCAATGGAAGTTGTCAGAGGCTGGACAGACATGTGTCTGAGATAGTTTAGTGAATCCTGCATTGAGCAGGGGGGTTGGACATGATGACCCTGGAGGTCCCTTCCAACTCTAACATTCTATGATTCAGTTCTGCCGAAATGGGTGAAGTTGGGGAGTAGCCAGGATGCGACTGGGTTGTGGCATGAGCATGCACTGCGCTAGTCTTGAAGAATCTGCCCCAATGTGTTTAGTATATATGCTGTGCCAATTTTTTTTCTAGCAATGCCACCCATTTTGGAAACACACATCTTTCCTGTAAAGAAGGCGGGCGCTGCAGGGTGTGTGCGTGTGCTTTACAGCAGGTGCAACAAGGAAAATGTCAAAAGACTGAGGACTCGTTCACATTAGACAATATACTGTGTTATACCACCACAATGGCTACATGTTTGACAGCCATTTAATAGCCTGTTTAGACGGGCCAACTGTGCTCACAATGCAGTGACCGCTCTATAAGATTATGCAGTGCATAGGCCCTCATTGCTCTTAACGGTGTGTACACAAGACGATGCTGAAAGCGATGAAAAGCGTGTTCTGCAGCCTATTTATACTGCACGATTATCGGGAAGTGAGCCTTCATTGGTAGATTGGTTCTCCATAATTGTGCTGTATAAACGCTCCCTAAGGCTATGTTCACATGCAGCGATTTTCTTTTTGCAAATTAAAGGTTGCTTTTTGCAGTACTAACAAAAGCTATAAGATTTCAGAAATCTCATGGACAACTGCAGTTCTTAAATTCAGTCCCCACAACAGTGTTTTAAAAATCTGCAGTGTGTCAATTCTTTTACCTATAGAAAGTGGAACAAATGAAATCATTTTGGGGGAATAAAACTTACTATGGGAAAAGCACAAAAAAACAGCAGGTTTTTACTGCAGGCAAAAAACTTTGCATGTGAACATAGCCTAATACAGTCCTAGGAAATATGGAGTCCCCTCCCCACTGATCAGGCTATAGCTGGGGAGATGTATAGAAATCCTTATCTAGAAGTATAGCTTTACGACCTTGCCTAGGAATGATAAGAGCGGTCATGAAATCAAATCACACTCATCCTCTAATAAATGATATGACTGCGGACGTCACAGAAAAAAAAAATGCCATAATTTTGAAAAGTTTGCAAAAAAAACAAATTTTCACCTGTAAATCTTTTTTTTTTTTTTAAACATGGATATTGAAGCATAGCCACTCGAAAATACAAATGTAATCCCGCTTCATCTCCTCCTATCGATTTATCAGGACATTCAGATTGCTATTTCCCCCCATCAAAACCTCGCTGAGGAAAATACGCAGTCTATGGTGGAAGCCGCTCCAAATTTTTTTAAACCCTCTTAAAATAAACCATATCAGGTCTGAAAACCTAAATAAATAAAACTTATTTCTCAGGTTTTCTTTAGGCAAAAACAAAAATTGTGTGAACCCTATGTCTGCTAAATTTGCATTGGATTTACCCAGGTCACTCCTGGCTGGATTAATAAGGTAGCGGAGCGTCCGCTGATGTAAGTGGTAGTACTAGTGCTGGATAGAGCAAGCACATGGCTCCGTGTCATCACTTCTGCAGTCATTACATCAACTATTTTCTACTAAAACCGTGTCCAGACCTGCTCACTGCTTCACATGCAGCGAGAACCGTGGCCCTGTGATTGGTCGCATGCACATCGTGTGATCAGTCTGCTTCCCATTACTCCACAGTAAAGGTTGCCATATGAAAATTCTGTTGTCATGGAAACCTGCCATTTCTTGTGCGGTCAGTGCAAGTCATAGATAACTACTTATAAAGCTATAATAATAAAATGTATACAAACTACAGTATATGGAAAAGTATTAGGATACTCCAGTTATTGAATTTAGGTTCATCATTCAGTCCCTCCCCTCCCGCATTGTGCAGGCTGTATAGTTTGGTATAGATGGGAAATGCTATGGGTAGGTCTTAACTTTTTGAGGGATCATTTGGAGGGAGGCCCTTTTCTGTTACCCAGTTCATAAAGCAATGTGCATAAAGGCACATTTCAGTGAAGAAAATTAGCACAAATGTCCAAAAATAAACATTTATTTATTGAAATTAAACAATAAGACATAAAATAAGTGTAAAAGGTACCACACAGAGGGTAGATGTATGATGGTCTAATGGGAAGAGATATATTAACTGTAAGAATCCAGACATAACCACCATAAAAATATTGCATTGCTTATATAGCACTATCATATTCCTCAGCGCTGTACATACATCATCATCAGTGTCCCCGATGGGGCTCACAATCTAAACTCCCTATCAGTATGTCTTTGGAGTGTGGGAGGAAACCGGAATATCTGGAATAAACATTGCAAAAACAGGGAGAACAGACAACTCCTTGCAGATAGTGTTGTCCCTGGTGGGATTTGAACCCAGAACCCTGGTGCTAACCACTGAGCCACCGTGCTGCCCTATATATTGGTTTCCATTAATAGATATAGGACCATCCCTGTATTCTGATAATAGATGTATAAATAGTTCAAATGTGACCACAGGCAGAGAACAGAATACCTTTACTACTTTATATATAATGTCTCTTCCCATTAGAACATCATACATGTTCCCACTGAGGCTCCTTTTACACCTATTTTATGTCGGATTGTTTAATTTCAATATAGAACTATATTTGGACATTTGTGCTCGTTTTCGTCAGTGACCTATCTTCATTGAGTTGGAGTAATGAATTGTTAATGAAGACAAAACTGTCCATAACTGTGTGTGTGTGTATGTATATATATACCGTATTTTACGCTTTGTAAGACGCACTTTATTTCCCCCAAATTTGGGGGGGAAATGTGGGTGCGTCTAACAAAGCGGATATACCGCTTACCATTGCAGGCTGGGATGAGGGGGTGTCCGCCGCCGCTACCGCCCGCCGCCGCTGTCGCCCGCCGCCGCTGTCGCCCGCCGCCGCTGCCGGGGATGTCCGCTGCTGCCCCGGGTGATGCTGGAGGCTCCGGTGCTGCGGGGGGCTCTGGCGACATTTTGTGAAAGAGCAGAGCCCCCCCGGCAGTTCGTCCATGCATTCCAGTATGACTAACTCCGGGAAAATGGCCGCCGGAATCTCGGGAGATGAGATTTCAGCACTGAGATCTCATCTCTCGAGATTCCGGCGGCCATTTTCCCGGAGTCAGTCATATAGGAACGCATGGACGAACTGCTGGGGGCTCTGGTCTTTCACAAAATGTCGCCAGAGCCCCCCGCAGCACCAGAGACAGCCCTGGAGACAGCCCTGCAGCACCAGAGCCAGCCCTGCAGCGCCAGAGCCAGCCCTGCAGCGCCAGAGCCAGCCCTGCAGCGCCAGAGCCAGCCCTGCAGCGCCAGAGCCAGCCCTGCAGCGCCAGAGCCAGCCCTGCAGCGCCAGAGCCAGCCCTGCAGCGCCAGAGCCAGCCCTGCAGCCCCAGAGCCAGCCCTGCAGCGCCAGAGCCAGCCCTGCAGCGCCAGAGCCAGCCCTGCAGCGCCAGAGCCAGCCCTGCA
The DNA here is from genome assembly GCF_051348905.1 of Ranitomeya variabilis. NCBI lineage: Eukaryota > Metazoa > Chordata > Amphibia > Anura > Dendrobatidae > Ranitomeya > Ranitomeya variabilis. Next base: position 599,011,670 of record NC_135235.1, on the reverse strand, counting down.
GCGCCAGAGCCCCCTGCAGCCCCAGAGCCCCCTGCAGCCCCAGAGCCCCCTGCAGCAGCACCAGAGCCCCCTGCAGCACCAGAGCCAGCCCTGCAGCACCCCTCATCCCAGCCTGCAGCACAGCAGCCCCCATGCAGCACCGAAGCCCCCCTGCAGACCCCATCATCCCAGCCTGCAGCAATGCTCCACTCCTGCCTCCAGCAACGACCCTGGGACCCTGATCCACCGCAGCCACAACCCCTGGTAAGTAATAAGACGCATGGATTATAAGACGCCCCACCAATTTATTAAAAAAAGTTTTTTCCTATTTTTCTCCTCAAAATTTGGGGTGCGTCTTATAATCCGGAGCGTCTTACAAAGCGAAAAATACGGTATATATGTGTGTATATATATATATATATATATATATATATATGTATATGTATATATATATATGTATATATATATATGTATATATATATATGTATATATATATGTATATATATATGTATATATATATGTATATATATATGTATATATGTATATATGTATATATATATATATATATATATATATATATATATATATATATATATATATATATATATATATATATATATATACACTTAGTACAGACCAAAAGTTTGGACACACCTGCTCATTTAAAGATGTTTCTGTATTTTCATTACTATGAAGATTGTACATTCACACTGAAGACATCAAAACTATGAATTAACACATGTGGAATTATATACTTAACAAAAAAGTGTGAAACAACTGAAATTATGTCTTATATTCTAGGTTCTTCAAAGTAGCCACCTTTTGCTTTGATGACTGCTTTGCACACTCTTGGCATTCTCTTGATGAGCTTCAAGAGGTAGTCACCGGGAATGGTCTTCCAACAATCTTGAAGGAATTCCCAGAGATGCTTAGCACTTGTTTTTCTTTACTTAGCTGCTTTTTTCTTGCCATAATACAAATTCTTAACAGTCTATTCAGTAGGACTATCAGCTGTGTATTCACCAGACTTCTGCACAACACAACTGATGGTCCCAACACCATTTACAAGGCAAGAAATCCCACTTATTAAACCTGACAGGACACACCTGTGAAGTGAAAACCATTCCCGGTGACTACCTCTTGAAGCTCATCAAGAGAATGCTGTGTGTATGTATGTATATATATATATATATATATATATATATATATATATATATATATATATATATATATATATACACACACACACACACAGTACAGACCAAAAGTTTGGAAACACCTTCTCATTTAAAGATTTGTCTGTATTTTCATAAGTATGAAAATTGTACTTTGACATTGAAGGCATCAAAACTATGAATTAACATGTGGAATTATATACTTAACAAAAAAGTGTGAAACTGAAATTATGTCTTATATTCTAGGTTCTTCAAAGTAGCCACCTTTTGCTTTGATGACTGCTTTGCACACTCTTGATGAGCTTCAAGAGGTAGTCACCAGGAATGGTCTTCCAACAATCTTGAAGGAGTTCCCAGAGATGCTTAGCACTTGTTGGCCCTTTTGCCTTCACTCTGCGGTCCAGCTCACCCCAAACCATCTCAATTAGGGTCAGGTCTGGTGACTGTGGAGACCAGGTCATCTGGCGTAGCACCCCATCACTCTCCTTCTTGGGCAAATAGCCCTTACACAGGCTGGAGATGTGTTTGGGGTCAATGTCCTGTTGAAAAATAAATGATGGTCCAACTAAACGCAAACCGGATGGAATAGCATGCCGCTGCAAGATGCTGTGGTGGCCAAGATGGTTTAGTATGCCTTCAATTTTGAATAAATCCCCAATAGTTTCATCAGCAAAGCACCCCCACACCATCTCTTCCATGCTTCACGTTGGGAAACAGGCTTGTAGAGTCCATCCATTCACCTGTTCTGTGTCGCACAAAGACACGGTTGGAACCAAAGATCTAAAATTTGGACTCATCAGACCAAAGCAGATTTCCACTGGTCTAATGTCCATTCCTTGTGTTCTTTAGCCCAAATAAGTCTCTTCTGCTTGTTGCCTGTCCTTAGCAGTGGTATCCTAGCAGCTATTTTACCATGAAGGCTTGCTGCACAAAGTCTCCTCTTAACAGTTGTTGTAGAGATGTCTGCTGCTTGAACTCTGTGTGGCATTGACCTGGTCTCTAATCTGAGCTGCTGTTAACCTGCGATTTCTGAGGCTGGTGACTCGGATAAACTTATCCTCAGAAGCAGAGGCGAGTCTTGGTCTTCCTTTCCTGGGGTGGTCCTCATGTGAGCCAGTTTCTTTGTAGCGCTTGATGGTTTTTGGCACTGCACTTGGGGACACTTTCAAAGTTTTCCCAATTTTTTGGACTGACTGACCTTCATTTCTTAAAGTAATGATGGCCACTCGTTTTTCTTTACTTAGCTGCTTTTTTCTTGCCATAATACAAATTCTTAAGTCCATTCAGTAGGACTATCAGCTGTGTATCCACCAGACTTCTGCTCAACACAACTGATGGTCCCAACCCCATTTATAAGGCAAGAAATCCCACTTATTAAACCTGACAGGGCACACCTGTGAAGTGAAAACCATTCCCGGTGACTACCTCTTGAAGCTCATCAAGAGAATGCCAAGAGTGTGCAAAGCAAGTCATCAAAGCAAAAGGTGGCTACTTTGAAGAACCTAGAATATAAGACATAATTTCAGTTGTTTCACACTTTTTTGTTAAGTATATAATTCCACATGTGTTAATTCATAGTTTTGATGCCTTCAGTGCGAATGTACAATTTTCATAGTCATGAAAATACAGAAAAATCTTTAAATGAGGTGTGTCCAAACTTTTGGTCTGTACTGTGTATGTATGTAAATATATATATATCACACACACACATATACATACTAGATGGTGGCCCGATTCTAACGCATCGGGTATTCTAGAATATGTATATAGCAGCCACATAGTACATGGCACAGGCCACGTAGTATATAGGAGCCATGTAGTATATAGCAAATAGTACGTGGCCTGTGCTATATAGTATGTGGCTGCTATATACATACATACATATTGTAGAATACCCGATGCGTTAATACAGGCCACGCAATATATAACACAGCCCAATCAGGAACACAGCCAACGTACTATATAACACAGGCGACGCAATATATAGCACAGCCCACGCAGTACAAAACACAGGCCACACAGTATGTAACACTGGCCACGTAGTATATAGCAGCCATGTAGTATATAACGCAGCCCACGAAGTATCTAACACTGCCCACGTAGTATATAGCAGCCATGTAGTACTGTATATAGTACTACCCACGTAGTATATAGCAGCCATGTAGTACTGTCCACGTAGTATATAGTACTGCCCACGTAGTATACAACACAGCCCACGCAGTATTTAGCCGTGTGGGCAACATATCCCTGTTAAAAAAAAAAAGAATTAAAATAAAAAATAGTTACATACTCACCCCCTGGGATCCAACAGCGCTCTGGCGATGTGTGCGCGGCTGCTGCCACCTTCCGTTCCCAGGATGCATTGCGAAATTACCCAGAAGACTTAGCGGTCTCACGAGACCGCTAAGTCTTCTGGGTAATTTCGCAATGCATTTCTGGCACCAGAAGCTGGCGGAAGGCACGAGTGCATTTGTCGGACTGCGGAGGGTGAGTATAGCAGTTTTTTTTTTATTTTTAACATTACATTTTTTTACTATTGACGCTGCATAGGCAGCATCAATAGTAAAAAGTTAGGGACACACAGGGTTAATAGCAGCGGTAACGTTACCCGCGGCATAGCGCGGTACGTTACCGCTGGGGTTAACCCTGTGTGAGCGGGGAGGGGAGTATGGAGCGGGCGCCGGGCACTGACTGCAGGGAGTAGGGAGTGACTAATCGGACTGCGCCCGTCGCTGATTGGTCGCAGCAGCCATGACAGGCAGCTGGCAAGACCAATCAGCGACACGGGATTTCCGTGACGGAAGTTGCAGACAGAAAGACGGAAGTACCCCTTAGACTAATTATATATATATATATATATATATATATATATATATATATATATATATATATATATATATATATACACACATATATATATATATATATATATATATATACATACACATACATACATATACACACACACACACACATATATACACACACTAGCTGAAGAGTCTAGCGTTGCCCGGGCATAGCGACTAACTGGTTAGTTGTAACATATTATAATGGTTATATTGCACATAAAGCACAGCTTTTCTCCTTAATAGTCGCCTCCTCTGGCACCTCACACTCCTCTTCCATATACAATTGGAATCCCGAGAGAAATTGCACGAATTGCAATAAAGCGTATCGTATACACATGTCTGCATTTGAGGATGTGATTTTCCTCACCAACTCTTGTCATGATCCTATATGCATAGAAGTCCATGGCTGACACTTTTTTCCCTGAAGGGTCGCCTGTTGCAGGACTTGTCTGAGGTATTCCAAAGTGATAGCCGTCCTGTCCCTGCCAAAAGCTAATTGGATATTGCAGTGCATCATAGGACCTGTGAGTTTCTGCCACCCGTTGCAAACCATTGTTCCTTTTCTGAAGCACAATGTCACGGCTGTGACACTCATTACCCACAATCAAAATAGCTACCTCATCAAATGTGGGGGCATTGAAACGCCACTGATGCTCACCTTGTAGTGTTTGTCAGCTCTGATTACAACTTTTTAATCAGTTGGCATGCATTCAAGTGCAGTCTTGAAAAGTTGAACATATGGTAAGTGAAGGAACTGCTGCAAGTTAGTGACAATATCAAGGTGAGTGTTTGGAATTAAACAGCATCTCCGCTGGGCCTCTGCTCCTACATTTCCCATGGAGTAGAGTTGAAGAATTTGAGGTTCTTTTCCTTGTAATGGAAGCAGTGAGCCAATTGAGTGGTAAATCTGTCCTTGAACTGTGAACGTGGGCATAAATCCAGTTGAAAAAAAACATCTCTTTTTGCACCAAATTTTGTCATTTGGAAGCAGTAGTTGTACTTCCTGATGGGGCTATGTGGAGTGGGCGTAGCTTGATACATACACGCACTCAGATATATATATCTATCCAAAAGTATGTGGACAGAAAATATTTACAGAATATATATATATATATATATATATATATATATCTATCTATCTCTCATCATGATTACTCGCTAATCCCGCCCCCTGCACAGTAGCTCCACCCCCACCCCATTACCACACAGTATCCCACCCCCCACCACATCCCCACACACAATCCCGCCAAACACATCACCACACATAATCCCGCCCTCAACACATCAATACGCATAATCCCGCGTACCCAATTACCACATAATCCCACCCCAACACATTACCACGCATAATCCCGCCCCCCACATCAACACACATAATCCCACCACCAAACACATCACCACGCATACTCCCGTCCCCCACCACATACTCCCGTCCCCCACCACATTATCACATACTCCCGCCCCCACATAATCCCACCCCCCACATTACCACACATAATCCCGCCCCCCACATTACCACACGAGGCTCCTCCCCCCCACAATACCACATGCAGCACTTCCTTCCTATGTAATTCAACCACTTCAGCCAAGGTAAACTTACATTTATTTGCATAATTACCAGCAGCGTTAATTAGATAGCAATGATCGTGCCGAGCGTTAGCTGGCTGGAAACAGCTGGTTTATATATAAAATTATATTTACTAACACAAGCATAACATTGACAATTACATTTTATTCTGAACAATAATACAAAAGCCCTTAAATTTTATCAACTCAGGTGCTCAAACTGTTTTCCATCACAATTTGCACAGCTTTGAAGTCTGCCTCTTATGCTTCCACAAACATTTTTGCACAAGACTCACAAGACACTTTTTGTTTTTCGACTATAAACTTTGTCCTTGAGTACTCCCCAAAAGAAAAAATCCATTGGGGTCAAGTCTTGTGAACGCGCTGGCCAAACAAGTGGGTCTCTTCGGCCAAATCCATTAATTAGGAAAGGTTTCATTAAGATACTCACAGACTACTCTTGAATAAGGTGGAGGGGCCCCATCTTGTTGGTAATAAAGGTCATTTGAATTAGGCTGTTGCTGTAACTGGGGAACAACTTGATTCATTAGAATTTCGAGATACTTATCTCCTGTGATAAAAATGGTCCAAAAACACGAAAACTTGAAATACCACCCCAAACATTGACACCAGGCTCATTTAGTTGTTGCTCCAATGTTAAATGCATGTTCTCATTATACCAGTAAATACAATTACATCTGTTAATATGGCCAGATAATTTGAAAGAAGCTTCAGCACTCCACATGTTATCTAAAATTACTGGATTTTCTTCAGTTTCCTTAAGCATAATCTCACTAACTTGCAGCCGCCTGTCTGGATCATCCTCCTCCAATAAACCATGAATTAGACGTGGACGATAAGCTTTCCACCCAATAGATTTCAGGATTCACATGATGAAAGCCCAATTCTAAAGAGACTCTTCTGGTGGACTTTTTTGGACTCTGAACAAATGTTTCAGCAGCAAGTTATTATTTTCTGTACAGGCTGTTTTGGGTCGACCAGTTTTTGGAGCATTAAGGATTGAGCCAGTGGCATCGAATTTGTCACAAATGTGGTAAATGGTTTGTCTCTTTGGGGCTTGAGTACCAAATGTTTCAACCCAATTTGCTGTTTCAGCATTTTGAGATTTCCAATACTCTTAAAAATCCATTTTCTTTGATCTGCATTTAAATTATTTGCCATTATGGGTTACATGAATTATCTGAAAAGAAAACAGATTTGGGGAAGATTTATCTGTGAAAACTGGAGCTGTGAAACTGACTCAGTTGCCCTTAGCAACCAGATTCCACCTTTCCTTTTCCAAAGAGTCTGTGAAGAATGAAAAGTGGAATCTGATTGGTTACAAAAGGCAACTGAGTCAGTTTCACTTTACACCATGTTTGATAAATCTCCCCCTTCATAACCCTATTACACATACTATACTGTCCACCTAATTTTGGACAACCCTGTATAATATATCAGAGGGCAACTATATGTTGATTAACCTCCAAAATCTTATAGAAATTCTTACCAGAAGAGAGCTGTTCTAACCATAAAAAGACCGATTCCACGTCAATTCGTATGGATTTCGAAGCATTCGATACAGTATCTCCTACTATCTTTATTGAAAAAATGACCAAGTATGGGATTGACAAGACCACTGTTAGGTGAATTCAAAACTGGCTCAGTGATCGTACTCAAAGAGTGGTAATAAATGGTTGAACATCCAATTGGAATAGTGTTTCAAGTGTGATACCACAAGGCTCTGTCCTGGCCTCAGTGTTGTGCAACATTTTTTTTTTTTTATAAGTGATCTAGATAAGGGATCTGAAGGTAAACTAATCAAATTTGCAAACTATGCAAAGCTAGGAGGGATAGCTAAAGCTGGAGTCACACTAAACAACTTACCAACGATCACGACCAGCGATACGACCTGGCCGTGATCGTTGGTAAGTCGTTGTGTGGTCGCTGGGGAGCTGTCACACAGACAGCTCTCCAGCGACCAACGATCAGGGGAACGACTTCGGCATCGTTGAAACGGTCTTCAACGATGCCGAAGTCCCCCTGCAGCACCCGGGTAACCAGGGTAAACATCGGGTTACTAAGTGCAGGGCCGGGCTTAGTAACCCGATATTTACCCTGGTTACCATTGTAAAAGTAAAAAAAAAAAAAAAAAAAAAAAACAACAAAACACTACATACTCACATTCTGATGTCTGTCACGTCCCCCGCCGGCGTCCACAGGGTTAAAACTGCTTTCGGCAAGAGCGCTGCTAATGCACGCGCTGCTGCCGAGAGCTTCCCTGCACTGAATGTGTCAGCGCCGGCAGTAACAGCGGTCACCGCTGTGCTCGCTCTGCTTTACGGCCGGCGCTGACACATGTTATGATCCTTAGTGGTTGAGGATCACAAATTACTCCAGCTAAGTAACAAACATAGGACAAGCTCTAGGGAGGTGGCAAGCTGGACTGACCGCAAATCTGAACCTAACCAAACACACTAGAAGTAGCCGGTGAACGTGCCTGAATTCCTAGACGTCTCGAGCCAGCCTAAGGAACTAACTACCCCTAGAGAGAAAGACCTCTCTTGCCTCCAGAGAAATAATCCCCAAAGATATAGAAGCCCCCAACAAATAATAACGGTGAGGTAAGAGGAAGGCACATACACAGGGGTGAAAGCAGATTCAGCAAATGAGGCCCACTAATACTAGATAGCAGAAAATAGAAAAGGGAATCTATGCGGTCAGTAAAAAACCCTTACAAAATATCCACTCTGAGATTTCAAGAACCCCCACACCAACTAACGGTGTGGGGGGAGAAACTCAGTCCCCTAGAGCAACCAGCAAGCGAAGAAATCACATTTTAGCGAGCTGGACTAAAAACATAATGAACACTGATAATCAAAAAATGATCAAACAAAAACTTAGCTTGTCTTGGAGAGACTGGGAGCAAGGTAGACACACGTAATCTGAAGAGCACTGAATACATTGATAGCAGGCAAGGAACTGAGTATCCAGGTGGGCTAAATAGAAAACCAACCAAGGATAACGAACCAGCTGATGAAGCCAACCTGCAGAAGGACAACACTACACAGTACCGCTTGTGACCACTAGAGGGAGCCCAGAAATAGAGTTCACAACAGACACAGTCAGTGCAGGGAAGCTCTCGGCAGCAGCGCATGAATTAGCAGCGCTTCTGACGAAAGCAGTTTTAACCCTGTGGATGCCGGGGGACGTGACAGACATCAGAATGTGAGTATGTACTGGTTTTTTTTTTTTAACTTTTACAAAGTTAACCAGGGTAAATATCGGGTTACTAAGCGCGGCCCTGCGCTTAGTAACCCGATATTTACCCTGGTTACAAGTGAACACATCGCTGGATCGGCGTCACACACGCCGATCCAGCGATGACAGCGGGTGATCAGCGACCAAAAAATGGTCCTGATCATTCCCCAACGACCTCCCAGCAGGGGCCTGATCGTTGGTCGCTGTCACACAAAGAGATCGTTAGCGGGATCGTTGCTACGTCACCAAAAGCGTGACGTTGCAACGATATCGTTAATGATATCGTTATGTGTGACTCAGCCTTAACACTACAGAGAAAGGATTCAGAAGGATCTAGATAAGGTTGAACAATTGGCAGCCTCTAATGAACGGTATTTAATAGTGAGAAATGATTCTACCTCTGGGCTAGAAAAAACAAAAATTACATCTACAGAATGGGAGGAATAGAACTAAGCAACAGCACGTGTGAAAGACTTGGGTATACTAATAGATCACAGACTGCACATGATTCAACAGTGTGATGCAGCAGCAAAAAGAGGCAAACAGTTCTAGGATGTATTAAGAGAAGCATAGAGTCTAGATCTCATGACATAAATATCCCCCTCTACTCCTACTTGGTCAGACCTCATCTAGAATACTGTGCCCAGTTCTGGGCACATTTAAAAAAAACCAAAAACATTGAAAAACTGGAGCAAATTCAAAGAAAAGCGACCAGGATGGTGAGCAGACTGCAAAGTATGTCCTACAAGGAACAGTTAAAGGATGGAATGTTTAGCTGGCAAAAGAGAAGGCCAAGTGGAGACTTAATAGCTGTCTACAAATATCTGAAGGGAAGTCACAGTGTAGAGGGATCATCCTGATTCTCATTTGCATATGGAAACGAGAAGCAATGGAATGAAACTGAAAGGGAAAAAGTTTTTTTTCTAATATCTAATCTGTATCTTCTGACAGTGAGGGTGATCAATGAGTGAACCAGGCTGCAACTAGAGGTGGCGAGTTCTCCTTCAATGGAAGTCTACAAACAGAGGATAGATATCTGTCCGAGATGGTTTAGTGAATCCTGCATTGAGCAAAGGGTTGGACACTATGATCCAGGAGGTCCCTTCCAACTCTAACCTCCTATGATTCTATGTCTTAACATCTCTTGTTGTATTAATGTATAGGCATCTCAATACTTTTATAACATTTCCATGGAACTTGGTCTTTTATTCTGTCGTGCAGATTGTAAGCATCTTGGGCAGCATTTTGGATAGATTCAGTACAATATGAAAATTTTGAAAGCACAGAAGCTCCCAAGGGGAAGTTATAGGCCATATGCACACGTGGATTTTGATGCGTTTCTGCAGCGTTTTTGGAAGTGCGGAATTGCATCAAATCTGCAGTGTAGTACTCTAAGGCTATGTGCACACGTTGCGAATTAGTGTGTGGAATTTCCCGCACCGTTTTTGCAAAATCCGCAGATAAAACGCACTGCGTTTTACCTGCGGATTAACAGCAGATTTTCCACGGAATTCCTGCGGGTTTTGGGGAATTTCACCTGCATTTTACCTCCTGCGGATTCCTATTGAGCAGGTGTAAAACACTGCGGAATCCGCACAAAGAATTGACATGCTGCGGAAAATACAACGCAGCGTTTCCGCATGGTATTTTCCACACCATGGGCACAACGGATTTGGTTTTCCATGGGTTTACATGTAAACCTGATGGAAAACTGCTGCGGATCAAAATCCGCACCGTGTGCACATAGCCAAACAATGATAGTCAATGGAAATTTGAGAATTGCTGGGCACATCCTGCGGAAAAATCAGAGCAGATTTGCTGCGGTTTTTTTTCTGCAGCATGTCAATTCTTTGTGCGGAAACGCAGTGTTTCTGCACCCATTGACTATGGCAAATCCGCACACCAAAAAACACGACAATCCAAAAGAATTCCACATTAGGGTATGTGTCCACGTTCAGGATTGCATCAGGATTTTTCATCAGTATTTGTAAGCCAAAACCAGGAGTGGAACAATTAGAGGAAAAGTATAACAGAAACATATGCACCACTTCTGCATTTATCACCCACTCCTGGTTTTGGCTTACAAATACTGATGAAAAATCCTGACCAAATCCTGATGCAATCCTGAACGTGGACACATACCCTTAAACCCACAAGCATTTAGGCCTGCGTTTTCTGCCAAGAGATGCAGAAAATTCCACAGGCCAATCCACAACGTGTGCACATACCCTTAGGGTATGTGTCCACGTTCAGGATTGCATCAGGATTTGGTCAGGATTTTTCATCAGTATTTGTAAGCCAAAACCAGGAGTGGAACATAGAAACATATGCTCCACTTCTGCATTTATCACCCACTCCTGGTTTTGGCTTACAAATACTGATGTAAAATCCTGACCAAATCCTGAACGTGGACACATACCCTAAGGGCATGGTCCATTTTAATACCCGATTTTTTTTTTTTCTTCCTGCCTGGGTGTTAGGAATCATGTACACGCAGCATAAATGTGCGTGCATGTATAAGGGGTGTTGTAGCTGACAGTTAATAAAGGTGTGTGGAAACCTTTAGGCTATGTTCACAGATTGGATTTTTTTTCTTATAATAACCTTAAGCTGTGTTTTACAGTACCTTCAAAAGCTTTGAGACTTTGGAAATCTCATGCACACATTGCAGTTTTCAATTCAGTCAGGAAAAAAAAAACAGCATTTTTGAAAACTGCAGCATATCACTTTCACAGAAAGCAATAAGTGCAAAAATGCAGGTAGCAGGTTTTGCTGCCTTTTTATAGTGGGGAAAAAAAGCAGTATGTGAAACCCATTTAGTTTACCATATCATCTTGGTCTCCTCACTTGAGAGTGGTAGTTAGGATTAGTAGTTTAATTAAACTAGTGATAAGTGTAAAGTAAACACTATAAAAGTAGGAGGAAAAAAACAGCGCAATAGGGCTTTATCCAAGGCAGATAAAAGTGTTTAAATAAGGTTATACTAATCTGATTTAGCTGTGTATACACAACATTTCAATCACTTCTACATCCAGCTGCTGCAGGTCCAAACGGGTCATCAGACTGGGAAACCACAAGGAGGATTTGCAGATATGTGCTGCTGGTAATCACATACAATAAGGCTATGTGCTGCGGGTCTGCAGCGGTTTTCCATGCGTTGTACAGTACCAGGGTGTTTTACCTGCAGATCTTTAGGAATCTGCATGGAAAAATCCGCGGCAGATTAAGCAACGTGTGCACATAGCCTAAATCCAAATCCAGACGGAAAGTACATGCGTTTTTTATTTTAGTCAGCGCATTTTGAAGTACAACAGATGAAAAAGTCTGTGGTACTTAAAACGCACTGACTAAAAAAAAACAAACAATGTACTTTCAGTTTGGACTTATATGTGATACCAGCAGCACAGATTATCCTTATCTGTGCAGTAAATACTGGCTGACCAAGGTGTGAAATTGAACAATGCTCGATCAACTCCAGGGCAAACTAAAGTTTGAAAGTAGGCAGTGCCCTACAAAGTCAATGCTCTGCCAATGTCTTAGGTAAACTATTCCCCACCAAGTCACCTCCCCCCGCTGTTACATATGTAATTATGTATTTTTTTTATGAACTCATGTGACTTGTTTAGAATAGTCATTTTTTTCAGACATCTTTTTCCACTAAATTTGATTAAATTACCATTTTTCCCCCCAAAATTTATGGTTTCACATGTCCTACATCGGTGACCTGTGTTCATGCTTTTGTGGTGCAAACAAAGCTGAAACTTGAGATCCTGAAAAACGCAGCCAAAGTGTTTTTTTGTAAGCAGATTCTTTATACTGCCAAAAATAGAATTAGACTTACCGGTAATTCGGTTTCTAGGAACCTTCCATGACAGCATAGGAGGATGTCTCCATTCCCTAATGGGGGACAGGAAGCACAGAGGTTAAAAGGCCCCTCCTACCTCCAAATCGCCAGTGACTTATAACGGATACCATAGCACTAGCTACCTTAATAAACCCAGGATAAATCCAAAGGAAGGGAGGGAATTAGTGCTGTCGTGGAAGGTTCCTAGAAACCGAATTACCGGTAAGTCTAATTCTATTTTCCCTAGTCACCTTCCACGACAGCATAGGAGGAGTACCAACCAAATCAGCATTTTTTATTTTTTTTTTGGGGGGGGGGGGACGACAATAGCCTGGAGAACTTTCCGGCCAAAGACTAGATCCCGGTTGGACAATAAGTCTAATCTATAGTGTTTGGTAAATGTATGTGGTGAAGACCAAGTTGCAGCCCTGCAGATCTGCTCGATGGAAGCGCCCACTCGTTCAGCCCATGAACTTGATGTAGATCTTGCAGAGTGAGCCCTAACTCCAGTTGGCGGTGTTAGCTTTTGGGCAAGATAAGATTCTTGAATAGCCCTCTTAATCCAGCTAGAGATGGTGCTTTTTGCCACCACCTTCCCTTTTTTCTGACCTGACATATGGATACAGGTTTTGGTCAATTCTGAAAGAGTAAGGCTTCTTTCACACTAGCGTTGGCACGGGGCCGTCGCTATGCGTCGGCCCGACGTGCGTTGTGAAAGTGATGCCAGACGTGGGCAGTGGAAGCAGTCTTACGATGCTTCCTCTGCCCCATTGTAATGTCCGGGGAGGAGGGGGGGCGGAGTTTTGGCCGCGCATGCACGGTCGCAAATGGCGGACTCGACGCAATGAGTCGCTAATGTAAATCTATGGTGAAAAACCGCATCCTGCGGACGTTGCAGGATGCGTTTTTTCTCCTAAACGACGCATTGCGACATATGCAAAACGACGCTAGTGTGAAAGTAGCCTTAGTTTGTTCAAGGTAGTGTATGATGATATGTCTAATGTCAAGAGTATGGAATTCTTCCTCTCTAGAGTTTGCCGGATTCTGACAGGAGGGAAGGATGAGGTTGTGAGATCGGTGAAAATCAGACACTACTTTAGGTAGAAAAAAAGGGATCCAGACGGAGATTTATGGAGTCGTCTGTTATTGTCAAGTAGGGTTCTCTTACTAATAGGGATTGAAGCTCTCCTACTCGTCTTGCAGTGCTTATTGCCACTAGAAAGGCAGCTTTGTACGATAGAAATTGAGAAGAGCAAGAAGACAGGGGCTCAAACGGTGCTTGAGTGAGACCCTTGAGGACCAGGTTTAAATCCCAAGAGGGAACTGGTTGTTTCCCAGGTTGCAATCTGAGAGCTGATACCATAAGGCCATGTGCACATGTTCAGGATTTCTCGCGGTTTTTTCGCTATAAAAACGTGATAAAAACGCGAAAAAAACGCTTACACATGCCTCCTATTATTTACAGGGTATTCCGCATTTTTTGTGCAAATGTTGCATTTTTTTCCGCGAAAAAATCGCATCGCGGAAAAAAAAGCAACATGTTCATTAAAAATGCGGAATTGCGGGGATTCCGCACACCTAGGAGTGCATTGATCTGCTTACTTCCCGCACGGGGCTATGCCCACCATGCGGGAAGTAAGCAGATTATGTGCGGTTGGTACCCAGGGTGGAGGAGAGGAGACTCTCCTCCACGGACTGGGCACCATATAATTGGTAAAAAAAAAAAGAATTAAAATAAAAAAGTGATATACTTACCCTCTGATGGCCCCCGAAGTGTTCCCGCCTCTCCGGTGCATGCTTTCTCTTCCGTTCCTATAGATGATGTGGTTCAGGACCTGTGATGACGTCGCTGTCTTGTGATTGGTCGCGTGACCGCTCATGTGACTCACGCGACCAATCACAAGCCGCGACGTAATCGAAGGTCCTGAACCACACCGGCATCTATAGGAACGGACGCCGCTGAGGAGATTGGCTGTCTGCAGAGGGTGAGTATAACCATTTTTTTATTTTTAAACATTCTATCTTTTACTATAGATGCTGCATAAGCAGCATCTATAGTAAAAAGTTGGTCACACTTGTCAAACAGTATGTTTGACAAGTGTGACCAACGTGTCAGTCAGTTTTCCAAGCGATGCTACAGATCTCTTGGAAAACTTTAGCATTCTGCAAGCTAATTACGCTTACAGAATGCTAAAAGAAAAAGCGAAAAAAAACGCAAAAAAAAAAAAATGCGGATTTCTTGCAGAAAATTTCCTGTTTTCTTCACGAAATTTCTGCAAGAAATCCAGACGTGTGCACATACCCTTAATCTTTTGATCCAACGATGGTTGGCCAGCTCCTGATCGAAAACAGCACTTGAACCTTCAATGTGCTAGGTTTAAGCCCCAACTCTAAACCGCGCTGAAGAAAATCTAATATTTTTTTATATATTTGGACGGAGAGGATCAGGACTACTAGGAAGACAAAAGGTGGAGAAGGTCTTCCACACCTTACTGTAGATTGCATTTGTGACAGATTTCCTGGATCTTTGTAAGGTTGAAATCACTGCATCCGATAGTCCCCCCCGCCTTTAGGACCTGGGTTTCAGCAACCTGGCTGCTAGGTTCCATTTCCAGGGGTTGCAATGTTGAAAGGACCCTTGGATGAGAAGATCGGCATCCACTGGTAAGAGAATTGGCCCGTCCATATGCAGTTCCACAATGAGGTTGTACCAACTCATCTTCGGCCATGCTGGGGCTATCAGTATGGTAGGTACCTGTTCCTTTCGTATCTTCCACAGGACTTTTGCCAACAGAGGAATTGGTGGGAAAGCGTATGCCAGTCGAAAGTTCCAAGTCTGGACCATGGCATCTACCCCTCTGGGATTGTCCCTGGGATTTAGGGAAAAAAAGGTTTTTACTTGGGCATTCTGACCTGAGGCAAAGAGATCTACCTCCGGAAGGCCCCATTTGTCCACCAGCATCCTGAAAGATCTTCTGTTCAGGCTCCACTCCCCAGGTTGAATGTCCTGATGACTCAGGAAATCCGCCTGGAAGTTTGATGACCCCTTCAGATGGACTGCTGTGAGGGAGAGGTTATTTTCTGCCCAGCAAAAAATTAGACTCGAGACGCCTGCCAAGCTGTTGAATTTTGAGCTCCCCTGATGCTTGAGATGGGCGACAGTTGTGTTGTCTGAGTAAATCTGGATATGTCTTCCTGAAATTAAGCTGCTTGCTGCTTTGAGGGCTTCCTCCACTGCTTTCAGTTCCCTGAAATTAGAGGATCTGGCACTTACTGTCTGACTCCAGAGGCCCTGAAACGGAGTATGCAGGATTACTGCTCCCCAACCCCGCTTGCTGGCGTCTGTCGTGATTGTCACAAGGGGAGATTGTGACCAGCTTACCCCCCTGCGAATATTTCTGGGGTTCAACCACCATGCAAGTGATGCCTTCACGCGGCCTGGGGTAAACACTCTTCTGTTTAGGGAACCCAGATTTCCATCCCAGTTTGGAAGAATGTGGGCCTGGCGGACTCTGGAATGGTCCCAAGTCCATGACACTGACTGGATACATGCCGTCACGGAGCCCAGGACCGACATGCTTTCCCGTATGGTCGGAGATCTGCTTTCTCTGAAATCGATCACCTTTTTTGTTAGGGCCCGAAGATGATCTACCGGGAGAAAAGACTTCTGTTTCAATGAGTCCAGCAAAACCTCCAGGAACCTTCCTGTCTTGGAAGGTTGTAATTGGGATTTTTTTAAATTCGAGAGCCACCCTGTTTTAAGAATGTCCAGGGTTCTCGCAACAGGATTGGTGAGTCTGAGCTGAAGGGGCTATTAGAAGCAGATCGTCCAGGTAAGGGATGATACAGATTCCATGTTTGCGGATATGAGACACTGTCTCTGCCATTATCCTTGAGAAAACTCTTGGAGCTGAAGAGATTCCAAAAGGGAGCACGTTGAACTGAAAGCGAGTCACTTGCTGATTGAACTGAATCGCAAACCTGAGAAATTTTCTGTGACGGGGTGAATGGGCGCGTGAAAGTAAGCGTCTTTTAGGTCTATTGTTACCATAAAGAACCCTGGACCTATTAGGGAAATGGCAGACTTCACGGATTCCATCTTGAATCTGTGGTATACAATATGACGATTCAGCTTAGTTCCCCTGGTTTTTTTTTACCAGGAATAGGGAATAATGTCCTACACCCCATTCTTCTGGGGGTATCTGGGAAATTGCGTTTGATTTTAGCAGGTCCCTCAGGCCTGTCATAATTGAAAAATCTCTGAGACGACGGGGAGGTAATCCGCAGATTCCAAGGGGGGGGGGGGGGGGTAAGAATTCTATCAGAAGGCCCTCTTGTATTATATTGAGGACCCACTGAGATTCGGAGATGGCCCGCCAGTGATGGACGAATTTTGCGAGACCCCCCCAACGGGACGGAGTCATTTCTCCTGCTGCTGTGGAATGAGGATATTTTTTCCCCTCCCTTTGGCATAGCTCCATCTCCCCGTTTTACCTTTACCTCTTCTTTGAGGGGTACTTGACTGGGAGGCATGAAAAAAACGCTTCCTGATAGGAAAAAAGCCCTTCCAGAGCAAAAGCCTATCTGTGGCCTTTTCTAGAATTTCATCTAGAGAGGGGCCAAATAGGTAGTCACCTTTAAAGGGTATTGAGCACAGCTTAATTTTGGAGGTTACGTCACCACTTCACATCTTAAGCCAGAGGGCTCTTCGTGCAGAATTGGACTGGACTAGGGACCTAGCCGCAATCCTAATAGACTCCATGGAGGCATCTGAAAGGCTGAAGCCTTTTGAAGCATTGGTAGAGAATCCAGCAGTTCTCCCCTTGATGTGCCCTAAGAAATATGCTTCTCAAGCTCATCTATCCAGCGAGAAAGGGCTCTAGTGACACAGGTAGCCGCAATGTTAGACTTTAATCCAGAGGTGGACGTTTCCCAGGATTTTTTTAATAGACCCTCCATTTTTCTATCTAATGGGTCCCTTAGCTGGGAGGAGTCTTCAAAGGGGAGTGAAGTTTTCTTAGCCACTCTTGCCACCTGTATTGTCCACCCTTGGCACATCCCAGGAAGGGGAACCTGCCTCTAAGGGAAACCTGTGTCTCATTTCTGATGGTGTGACTAGCCGCTTCTCCGGGCATTCCCACTCCTGAGATCTCATGTCTATGATGTTTTGGTGTACTGGGAACCCCAGTCGCTTTTCTCACTTCAATCCTCCAAACATTTCATCTTGTATAGTTTGAGATATAGGTTCCTTCTGCAGCCCCATAGTGCTGCACACTGCCATCACTAGTTCATCAATGTAATCCAAGGAGAAAAAGTACTTTCTTGCTTCAGAAATTTTATAACTTGAAGTTTCACCCCATTTTTCCGAGGAGGAAGTATAGGAACGGTTAGAATCAGAATCCTCAGTTTGAATCCTTTTTTTTTTTGCGGAGGATGCATATCAGGATTGAAGGCAGCTAAGGAACATTGTACTTCACTCCTGACAAGCGTACGGGTTTCTTCTAGCAGGAAAGGTTGCTTGGCTCTAACGATTTTGTCAGTGCAGGCCTGAGTTTCTTCTCTCATAAGGAGGGAAGCTTTATACTGCAGATCGCACATTTTGCCGTTTTCTTGGCCGGGTTTCTCTGGGCAGACTTGTCTCCCTAAGATAAAGGGAGAGTGGAGTCAGGAATTAAAATAGGGCCCCTTATCACCCTGGGCACGGACCCACCCCGCGACTGACTTAAAGGAGCTGGGGCAGCGCTGGGTTCTACAGATGTAGGGCAGGAAGCACCATCGATACTGAAGGGATCAGTCTTACCTGGAGGTGCTTCAGGCTGGTTTATATAGCCATAAACCCAGCCCCCAGTGCAGGTGAAAACAGTCCCCTCCTCATCCTCGGGTCCAAGGCAGGCCTCCACGTGGGGAGGCGCGCCATCCACGGTGTCCGAAGGCCCTGGAGGCCGGAACAAGGCCACACCAGGAAGTGTGTGCATTCCACAGGGTGGAACGCAGAAACCGGAAGTGACGCGCGCGTCCGCCGACGTCACTTCCGGGACGCCGAGCCGCAGGAGGATGAGGAACATGGCGGTGAGCTCAGGAGGACACCGCCGGGGATTACTGGCCCGCTTTACCTCAATGAGGCGCGGGTGGGCCAGGACAGGTCCCGAGTCAGGAGACGGGAGCAGCGCAACGTGTGGAGGAAGGCAGAGCCCACGACCACCACTGCCAGGTTAAAACGCAAGTATGCCACGGTCACCGGCCACGCAGCATAGAAAAACCTCTACAGGAAAGACTGGCGATTTGGAGGTAGGTGGGGCCTTTTAACCTCTTTGTGCTTCCTGTCCCCATTAGGGAATGGAGACATCCTCCTATGCTGTCGTGGAAGGTGACTAGAGAAAGAGCAAGTTTTGTCTGCAGGAAAAAAAAGCAAAAACTCAACATGTGAACATAGACTTAGTGTAATGGGAATAAATAAGTAAATTGCACATAATGTAATTCGCCAAAATATAGCATTTCTCAATGCCAGGCTGAGGCAGAAATTAAAACATGATCTCAAATGTCACAGATGTCTCATTAGTGTGCCCTGTTCTTTAGTGATATTTGTACGAGTGACTCCACATACACACTTTACTCCATCCTGCAAGAGATTGTTCTGTAGCAGCAGAATCTCATATTGTAGCTCAGATCCTACAAGCAATAGGACAGAAATCTAGGACATTCATGATGCAAGTACTATCTGCGATGTCCAGGCTGGCTCATGGGCTCCTGATCCAAACTTTGTCCTATGAGCATATATGATGTTTGGGACAGAATATAAGTGTTCTGGGACCGTGAATGTTTCCAAGTTTCCTTATGCCATGAACCACTTCTGCAGCACCCATGCCATGTAAGAAAGTGTCCCCTGCGCTAGAGCCAGGAGGGATCCTGTTGTCCTATATCATACTGCATAAACCTTTAATCAGCGCAGCACCGCGTGCTCCTAGATAACATAATATTCTATATAGAAGGATGCAGCAGATAACACTGACCTCTGCTGAGCATCCTCACTAATACAAGCTGATAATTATTCTTTCTATAGGTTTTCTGTAAGACATACGCATATTAAAAGCTGGGGCACCAGGTAGGACAATACAATACTGCAGATACTAATGGGACAAGATAAAGAACAAATGTAATTGTCCCAAAAGTACACCAACAGTAAGGATATGTTAACATCGCTTTTTTGATGCAAAAAGACACAGCATTTTACTATACCAATGTAAATAAGATTTCTGAAATCTGCAACCTATTTTTTCCTTAAAGATTTGAAGCAGTTTCATATCTGCAGCATGTCAATTGACGCAAGCAAAATTTCAGTCCAAGTACTGTCCGTGGATAAAACAGACAGTATCCGGACCAATGTTATTCAATGGGGCAGGGCAGAAGAGCGATTTTTAAGCAGGACGTGAAGAAAAAATATTGCATCATGCACACATTTCTTTCCATTAAAGTGTATGGGTGTTTGCAGAGGGAATAAAAAAAAAAAAAAAAAACAGGAGCCAAAGTCTAGCCTCTGATTATTACGGATGCATTGCAATTCTGTAACAGTGAACTGAAAATGGTCATGTATGTTATAGCTTTAAAGAAAAAAAAAAAAAAAAAAAAAAAAAAAAAAAAGATTGTGGACATGACAAGTGATAAGAAGAAATCGTCCCACTTTTCTACAAGAGATGTGCATGATTTGAATGGAGAATGTATGAAAAACCAGATTCAGAGGCCGGATTCAACATTTCACATCTCCGTTTCATACGTTTTTCGCCGGATCAGTGGCTGGGCATTTTTCGCAGGACAGAAAAAAAAAAAAATGTTCCTCTGTACATTTTCTCCATCCGCTGGAACCAGCTTTTTGGACTGATCCGGAAAAAAAACCGATGAAACGTGTGCCCATCAGGCACAATTAGGTGCTAATACAACTCTGAGAAATAACGGATCCGGCGGGAAAAAAAAAGGATCTTTTTTTTCAAAACTCACCGGATTGTGCCTGACGGCAAAAAACAGATGTGTGAAAGTAGCCTAAGGCTACTTTCACACTAGCGTTAACTGCAATCCGCCACAATGCGTCGTTTTGCCGAAAAAACGCATCCTGCAAAAGTGCTTGCAGGATGCGGTTTTTCCCCATAGACTAACATTAAGCGACGTATTGACACACGTCGCAACCGTCGTGCGACGGTTGCGCCGTGTTGTGGCGGACCGTCGGGACCAAAAAACGCTACATGTAACGTTTTTTGCTCACGACGGTCCGCTTTTTCCGACCGCGCATGCGCGGCCGGAACTCCGCCCCCACCTCACAATGGGGCAGCGGATGCGCTGGAAAAATGCATCAGCTGCCCCCGTTGTGCGGCGGAGACAACGCTAGGGTCGGGAACCTCTGCCCGACGCACCGCGATGGGCCGAGCTCGACGCTAGTGTGAAAGTAGCCTAAGAGACAAGCATGCAGCAGACATCTTTGCATCAAAAACTTAAATCCCCCAATAGTCTGTTCAATCAGAGCAGAATAAATCTTAGAACAGAGCTGCTAAGGAGTTTTACCAGAAACCTCATACCAAAATTGCTCTTAACTAGGTAATTTGCGGGCCTTAAAAAGGAAAACTAATGGCATGTAGTAAATGGTTCATCCATGGGTCTGCTCATCCCTATTGAAGTTCAGTTCTGGTACTAGAACTCAATACAAACTTTAAGCTGAACCCGAATCCCATAGAAGTCCATGGGGACCCAAACTATCATAATTATTTATTGAAATAGCCAGTCTTGCCTTAGGACTTCTGTCTTATTCACAGGGGTCAAATAGCAGCATTATCTGAAGTAAATCGCTGCAAATATGGAGGGAGTGGTGGTGGTGGGGGGAGACAAAAAAAACCAAAAACATTTTCCCTGAGTTTATTGCATGTAACCTCGAATCCAGAGAAACTGAGATGCAAAAGAACAAATGCAACTCATTTTATTTTTTAAATATTTTATTTTTTAAGTCAAAGTACAAGCTAACAACTAGAGGCAGGAGTTTGTTGCTTGGAAGTATCAGAAGTTAAGATACCACGCAACGAATTTGAAAAAGGAAAGTTTCGCTGGTTAGTAATGTACTGTCTAATGTAACTATAGAAACAAGCTGGACTGGTTTCCATGGTTACAGATGTCAGTGAGGCAAGTCTTGGGGTATGTTCACACAGAGTGTATTCTGAAATTTGTACCGTGAAACCAAGCACAAGCACTCGGTGTACCATCCATCGAACTTCATCCTTCTCTTGCTCTGGTAAAGCCAGGGCTGATCAAGAGGAGGTGGCGAGATGAACTAGAAAGTGGGAAGACAGCCCGAACTGTTTGGCCAAGCATTCACAGAGCTTTGTTTGAACAGTCATTTTTGGACATACTCCTTTTAAAACAAGATGCCAAAGTACATGGTTCGTTGATACAGGAAAGATTTTCTGTTGCGGGTTTTAAATCCGTACTGTGGGGAACGGAAGACTAGTAACATGTTATTTATTGAATCCACATCGCATCAAACCGCACAATCAATGCAGCCCCAGATGTAAAGTATACTATATACAGCGGGTGAAATAAGTATTGAACGCGACACCAACCTTCTATTATATATTTAAAGGCGTTATTGACATGGAAATCTCACCGGATATTGGTAAAAACCTATCCAAGCCACAAAGAAATTAAACCATGGATGCCCATAACTTAATCTGTATGTAATAATGAGAAATGACAAAGAAAATGAACACAAAGAAAGAAAGGTGCACAAAGCCATGGAAAGTCATGACACCAGCTGGCAGATTAGAAAACAATCATGCCACTTAGTGAAAGATATCAGCTGGCTTAACTGATGGCCTATAAAATGGGTGTCTTTACCAAGGTGCCACACAAGAAACATCTCATGATGGGTAACACCAGTTAGCTGCCTCAAGACCTTTGTAACCTTGTTGCGAAACATACTGATGGCATTGGTTACAGAAGAATTTCTAAACTAACGAAGATTCCAGTGAGCACTGTTGGGTCCCAAATCTGGAAGTGGAAAGAACATACCGTAATCTCACCATATATTGGCCACGACCAGGTGCTCCCAGTTAGATTTGAGACAGAGGAGTGAAAAGAATCAAAAAAGTTCTCCAAGAGCCAAGGACTACCTGCTGAGAGCTACAGAAAAGACCTGGAATCAGTAGGATTCAAAGAAAATAGGTAATGCACTCAACCTCCATGGCCTATATGCACGCTCACCACGCAAGAATCCATTGCTGAACAAAAAGCATATTCATGCAAGTTTACAGTTCGCTCAACATCATTTTGACAAGCTTGTGAAATACTGGAAGACTATAGTCTGGTCAGATAAAACCAAGATTGGAACTCTTTGGATGCCATAATACACACCATGTTTGGAGGCCAAAAGGAACTGCCTGTCACCCTAAAAACACCATACCAACAGTGAAGCTTGGCATATTTTTATCAAGAATGTCTTGGCAAATTTGCTACCATCTACCAGGATGATGAAAATGAAACAAGGGCAGTCATTTCAGGAAGACAATGATCCCAAACACTCTTAATTGGTTTCAGAGATAAAAAATAAAATGAGGAGAGCGAGAGAGAGGCGATAGAAAGAGGACCAACTCCAGAAGGTCCTTATTTATAAACACACCTTTAGGGCATGTTCACCTGTTTTGTTTTTTTGGTGTGTATTACATGTGTCATCTGTCTACAGTACACGTTTAATATAGATATGCATTGGTGACAAAAAAAAAAAAACGCAAAACAGGTTTGTGTTCTTTTTGCAATCTCATTGCTTTCTATGGGTGAAAATCTGCTGAAAGAATTGACATGATGCAGATTTTAAAATGCTGCTTTTCTCAAATTCAGGCAAGAGGGAAAATAAAAACCCAGGCATGTGCACATGAGATTTCTGAAATTTCATTGCTTTATAGCTGTTACAGTAAGATGCAGCTTCCTTTCCCCTGAAAACACAGACAAAAAAAGCCACAATGTGTGAGCATGTCTTTGGCAATTTGCAGGCCTGAAAATGTTTATTGGCACTGTGTAACTTTTTCTGGGTCTCAAGGCTTGTAACTACCACCAATGCACCCTACGGATCAGTAGCCATAAATGCAATATTGAAGGCTTACTTTAAAGGAAACTGTCATGAAAAAAATGCAATTAACCTGCAGATATGGGTTTAATCTGTTGGGAGGAAATTAACAGTTTTCCTCCCGCCCCCACCCCCCCTCCGGCTTTCAGTTGTAGAGGCACGGCATTAGTCAACACTCAATACACAGTGAGCGGCAGGTGGAACCACACCCTGACACTGACTGACAGCCGGCTAAGTACTGATGCACAGACATCAGCAGTCCATGTCGGGGCCACCACTATCTACGGAGCGGTGATAAAGGCGTCACAACTTCAGTGACTGGAGGCTGTCAGGAGGAATAAAGTTAGCTTCCTCCCGGTAGCCGTGCCTTCAGTGCAGCAGCCACACAGTTTCAGAAAGCTATTAACCTGCAGACTAACCACATCTCTGCAGACTAAGTGTTTTTGACATAGCAGGTTGCCTTTTACATAATATACATCTACAGAAATGTAAATAAAGATGGTCCTCACCCTTGTACATATCCAGAGAACAGAGCCAAAGATTGACATTAAGCACAATACAGCTTTTTATTTAGATGCTTAAATGAATACAAAGGGAAAGAAAGATCACAAAATACTACTACAACAGTGTGCCAAATAGTAGATGGAATAAATGAACATCACTAGGTGGGCAACTAAATATACTAATAACGAAAATACGGCATTGTGTTTTCTGGTTTGATACTTTAAACACAATACACATTATACAGATCTCTACCTTTAGAAAGGTATCAGAATATGTCGACTAGCAAACATTGTGTGTGGATTTTTTTTTGTTTTTTCTTCTCCCTAGTTTAAATCGTGCCTGCCACTTACAGATAGGGCAGGCGGCAATTCTGAGAAATGATCCAGCACCCCACCTATACCATCACTGGGGTCCATTTATCATCATTGTGACATTACCTGCCAAGAAAAAAGGCTAGGCTTCAATCCCTTCCCAAATGTTTGCTCTGCTGAATGGTCGCCGCGCAGGACGCTAGCACCGTGGACAATATTATAAAGTTACCTCTCTTCCAGGATATTAGGTTTTCCATCAGCTCAATTTTTCAGGGTTTGGGGGCAGCAAACAAAGTATCAATTACAATAGTCCAGATATATTTTATATGACCGTATCCATCTTCAGATTGTACAGATTATGCGCAAAAACCCAAGTTCTTCAAAAATTCTTAAGGTTTTTTTTACCATTTTTTTTTCTTTTTTTGTTTTTAGCTATAGCAGTTTGCTAAGTAAACTAGATACAGCGTTAATTACACAGCAGGCCATCACTAAATTAAAAAAAATCTATAGTGGATACACAAGAACAAATTTGATAAGTCACTTTGAAGAAGTCTAAAATACTGTACAAATATACATTTTGCCTATTCAGAATGAATACATTGACAAGGGTAGTGAGGGGAGAAAAAAAAATTAGTATCCCAAAAATCTATACAGTGAGCCAGAAAATTCAGAATAACCTGCAGAGTCCTGTAGTTCAGAGGATGGAAACCTTGCACTGTGAGGTTTGCCGGGTTTCTCTGCATCAAGTTTTTTTTTTTTTTTTATTTACTTTTTTTAAAGTTTTATCTTTTTTTGTAAGAGAAAAAAAAAATAGAAAAATAACATGATGAACTAATAATGATGAACATCATTGAAAAACTCAAAAGGGAAAAAAAATGCGGATAAAACATCTGTGCATTTTGTATCATCCAATGTTGCGCGTCACATCGGTATGTGCCAAATGCAGGACAGAAAGCCATCGAAACCAAGGAGAGTGGATAACCCAGCGTCCGACGTCATCACCATGCAGTAACAGTTCACTGGAGTAGCTTATCAGTCCTGCTGTAATGAAAATATCAGCTACGAGGCTGTACACACAAGTGGTATCTAAAAAAGTTTAACCTATACTTGTTGGCTACTGAGTCCTACTCCTTGTAGACTGTTGTGCATTTTATCGGTAACAGTCACGTTAAAGTGATCTTCGTCTTCTCGGTCGTTTGTGCTAGTCTGCCATTCCACTGGTTTCTCTGACAAATTTTCCTCTTTCACGGACATGCTAGGTAACAAGAGAGACTTCTCTTTAGACCAGAATTCATCGGCTTTGTCATGAGAGTTTGTTTTGCACTTGACTTGATCCTCATCGCTCTCGACCAAGTTATCTTTTTCAATCTCTTGGCCATTTTCAGCATCTTTACTGTGGTTGGAATCGTTGATCTGAATACTCTGCTTCACTTCCGGATTGCGGTCCTCGAGGTCCAACTCTAGCTTGGACTTAAGAGGCTCTCTCTCTGGGATTGAGATCTTTTCCTTCAGCACAGGGGAATCTTCTGCCTCTCCATCGTTGTCAGAGCTGTCCAAAACAATTGCATTAGAGTGGTCGATCACATTTGATGGAGTGTCAACATTTTGGTTTTCTAGCGCTTTGACAGGTTGCTCTGAGAGACTTGTGTTGTGTTCTGAATTCGTGGACTTAACATCCTTCTCAGGTGTTTGCTCAACAACACTTTCGCTCGAATCCTCTGCTGCATTTTCAGATGCATCGGACGAGCTGGACTCGTTCAATTTCTTCTTCTCTATTGTTTTACTCGCATTAGGGACAGACTGACTTTCATCGATGTTCTCAAACTTCCATTCATCACCAAAGTCCATCTCGTGTTTGACTTTATTCAGCTCCCTCATGTTGAAGCCCAGCAAAACCTTGAGCGAGTATCTTTCACAATCTCTGGTGCACTTTTTTCTTTTGTTACTGAAATGGGAAGAAATATCATTCTTCCATAACCACAAACTGGCTGCCAACTTTTCAATTTCTCGCCTGCCCGCATAGGGCTGCATGTTAAAGTATTTTGTAAGGAATGTCTTTCTGGCTTCATAGGAGTCATCTTCATGACCCTTAGGGTCCAGAGCCAAGACCACTGGCTCTTCAGGTTTATCATCTAAAATAATTGGGGCATCTGGGTCGTCATCAGGTCTTCTCTTTTTGGCAGGATATAAATCAATAAAGTCATTGGAACGTTTCATTGGCATTCGTTGATATGGATTGATTTTGATGATACCTCCAGTCTTCTCTTGCCCATTCTGGGTTTTGCCTACCCCTCTGCAATGTACGAGATGCAGAGTAATAGTTGAAGCAGTCATGTTACTCGTGTACACTCCTAGACAATGGATGCATTTGTAAGTGAGCTTTTTCTCAACAGGATGGACAGTCTGGATGACTTGATGTCTTTCTCTCAAATGATGGGCAAGGGCATCAGAAATGGGACCCTTCAAGATGGAAAAGCAGAGAGGACAAAGGGTTTTGCCTACATCTTTCTTGTACGGCACAGCAGTCTGTGGTACGCTTTTGACAGGTGGTTCCACCTTCTCTACAGTCTTTACTTGTGTTTTTGGAGTAGGAGGAGGAACAGCTGGTTGGTTCTGAGCGTGG
This sequence comes from Ranitomeya variabilis, assembly GCF_051348905.1. Lineage (NCBI taxonomy): Eukaryota > Metazoa > Chordata > Amphibia > Anura > Dendrobatidae > Ranitomeya > Ranitomeya variabilis. The sequence continues at coordinate 598,984,463 of NC_135235.1, read as the reverse complement.
TAAGCTACAGATTCGGCCGGGGCATCCCTCAGGTTGTACGTTGTGACCAGTAAGTGGATATTGGTGTGGCTTCCTTGCTGTAATGTCAAGTCGAATGTCAAAGTGGAATCAGTTTTTGGTGCCATTTCTTCGTCTGCATGAACCATTCTCATGTGGGCTGCCATTTTCTCAACGTCGTTGAAAGTTGAGCGACAGTAAGGACAGGAGAGGCCATGGATTAACATGTGGTTTAGCAACGTGTCAGTTGGCAAGTATCTGTTACAGTATAGACATTTGCTTGTAAAATTATGTATTTTCATTATGTAGTTTGCCACCGCTGGGACCTTTTCAGCTTTGTGCTCCTTTTCAAAGTGAATGCTGTACACATTTTCTGGAAATAACTCGTTGCAAATTGTACATATTTTCCATTTTTGGGTAGACGAAGAGTTGGCAGCTGCTGCTGCAGCGGCCGCCGCAGCAGCAGCAGTGGTGGGTTTTCCACCAGGCTGAACCAGGCTTCGAGATGGAATATGGGTTGGAGTCATGGAAGCTGGTTTAAGATGGCCGCCTGAAAGGCTGGAGTTTCCACACTGAAGAGCGTACCTTAAAGGAGCCTGCGATCTTTGCTCATTACCAAGAGAGTAAGATCTCATGTTACCACCAGGAAGCATCTGCTTCATTGACTGGGATTGCTGGGGGATCGAAACAGGGGCATTACCACCCATTCCTAATCTCATCTGTTGCCCAACAGGGTACCCTGAAGACAATCCTTTCACCCCATAGTTATTCTGCTGCATGTGGACGTTGGACATCATGTTAGAATTCATTGAAGGCTTTGGTATTGAAAGTCTGTTCACCATTTGTTGAGAAGGAAGAGTTCGGACATTTCCTGGGGACATTGGACCCATTCTTGGGGGAATGCCCATGGGTTTTTTATCTTGTGGCTTTGGAGCTATCAGCATCAATGGCTTGGATCTAGGAACGACCACATTTGTATGTCCTATCATTGCTGTCACTTGGTACCCAATTCGCTCATGGTCTTCAATTACATGCTGAACTAAGGTTTCGTATGTCTTCGGCATAAACAGGCATCGCTTGCAATGAATGCTGCCGTCATTGCTTGGGCTTGCCCCTATTGGCATGGCCCCATTCACCGATTTGTCACTGCCCTTTGCAACGTACGGTGCTGCGACGTGCTGGAAATGTTCCCTGTATATGTGTTTTCTTACCACTTCATAGAGAGGATCTCTGTAAGTGCACTTTTTACAATAATAAACCGCTTGCTCCACACTGTCGGCCTGCTTAGGTTTAAGGCTGTCGAACTTTGCTTTATCTTTAAAAGTTTGGATGACTGGACTGGGCTGAGGGTTGTTTGGTGCATGGAACACCTTAATGTGCATTTCCAAAGTCTTTCTGTCTCCATTGTAGGTACAGTATGGACAGTTAAGAAGGATCCGGTTCTCAAAGTCTTCGTTGTGGACGTTTCGAAAGTGACTTTTGTAAGCAGAAAAGAACTTTGACGAGAATGGGCACTGGCTGCAGCAAAACTGTTTAGTTCTGTAGTCCTATAAGAAAAGAGAAACAGTTTTCAGCAACAGCTCACGATTACATCCGGCTTTGCATATACACAGGAAAATGTAACTGCTGAAAATACCATAAACGTAAGAAAAAGTGTGTTGGCACTTATTCGCCTATACATATCCTTACAGTCAATTCACTCTGCCTTTTGCATGAAAATATTAATGTCAAACCATAACCTGTTGGTTTTAATAAAAGCAGCGTGAAGTAAAAAGTTATATATACTTTATTATACTTAATTTTATAACGCTTAGAATTAAAAACACATTTAGACAGCAGTGTGTGTGCGTGTGCATGTGTGTGTGTCTGGGATTGGCATCTGCACCGTCGCAGCTACAGCCACAAAAGTATGCACAGTCACACATCTGGACCCCGAGAGCGTCATAGCCTATGTTGTGAGGCGAAATTTTAACCCCGCGCGTTCCAATTCACCAAACAATTTTGCCTCTATCTACATAATAGGGAAAAAGTGAAAGGAAAAGTGTTGGGAGGCAAATTGACAGCTGCCAGATGTGAACAAGGGGGACTTAAAGAATGAGAGCGATGGCGCCAAAGAGTATATACCGTACAGTGGCTAAGGTGGGGCCCGACATGGGACACTCACCACACACGGGGATATGAACACACACAAAATGCGCCACACTCTACCACGTGCTTGAACACATATACCACCCTCAGCACACATTTCACCACACATACACCAACCTCGCCACATAAAAGTCGAAACACAAAAGTCGCTGCTCAAAACTCACCACATGCAAAACTAGGCTCACGCAAAACTCGCCACACATGCAAAATTCACCTCATGGAAAACTCGCCACACGCAAAACTTGCACACGCAGAAAAATTGCCACATGCACAAAAGCTGCAACACATGCAAAGTTGCCTCACACAAAACTTGCACATACTCAAAACGCACCACACAAAACTCGCCACGCGCAAATCTTGCTGCACACAACTTGCTACACTAACCTGTCACATGCAACTCGACACAAAAAGTTGCTACTCGCATGTCACCACACAAAACTCATCTTACAAAAGTCGTTACATGCATGTCGCCACACGCAACTCAACAAACACAACTTGACACATGAAACTCGCCGTAAAACACACACAAGTCTGGTATTATCCTTCTAAAATAAAAATCTGATTAATAGGCAGACAAACTACAAGAGCAACAAATGTACCATATAGGAAATACGGCAGCTGTCAGTCACATGACCTATTATGTGTGAGCTAATATATACTGCCGGGGGGGGGGGGGGGGGGGGGGATGGCTTCCTGTTGGCTGGGGTTTTATCAGGCTGCCAATTTAGCTTACAAATACTGAGGTAAAAATACTGACCAAATAACAGGTGAACGAGGTCTAATACAGGAAGAGATGACATACAGGTACATACTATATACCAGGGCGATGACATACAGGTATATACTATATACAGGAGCAGATGACACAGGTATATACTATATACAGGAGGAGAAGACACACGTATATACTATATACAGGAGCAGATGACAGGTATATACTATATATAGGAGGAGATGACATACAGGTATATACTGTATACAGGAGGAGATGACACATACTATATACAGGAGCAGATGACAGGTATATACTATATACAGAAGGATATGGCTTACAGGTATATACTGTATACAGGAGATGACAGGTATACTGTATGCAGGGGAGATGACATACAGGTATATACTATATACAGGAGATGACACAGGTATATACTATATACAGCAGGAGATGACACACGTATATACTATATACAGCAGGAGATGACAGGTACATACTATATACAGGAGGAGATGACAGGTACATACTATATACAGGGGAGATGACTTACAGGTATTTACTATATACAGGAGGAGATGACATACAGGTATATACTATATACAGGAGGAGATGACACAGGTATATACTATATACAGGAGCAGATGACAGGTATATACTATATACAGGAGGAGATGACATACTGGTATATACTATATATAGGAGGAGATGACATACAGGTATATACTGTATACAGGAGGAGATGGCACATACTATATACAGGAGCAGATGACAGGTATATACTATATACAGGAGGATATGGCTTACAGGTATATACTGTATACAGGCGATGACAGGTATATACTATATACAGGGGAGATGACTTACAGGTATATACTACTGTATATACAGGAGATGACGACATACAAGTACATACTATATAAAAGAGGAGATGATACATAGGTATATAGAGGAGATGACATACAGCAGGTATATACTATATACAGAGGAGATGACATACAGGTATATACTATATACAGGAGATGACATACAGGTATATACTATATATAGATTACATACAGGTATATACTATATACAGAAGAGATTACATACAGGTATATACTATATATAGGAGATTACATACAGGTATATACTATATATAGGAGATGACATACAGGTATATACTATATAAAAGAGGAGAGGACACAGGTATATAGAGGAGATGACATACAGCAGGTATATACTACTAGATGGTGGCCCAATTCTAGCGCATCGGGTATTCTAGAATATGCATGTCCACGTAGTATATTGCCCAGCCCACGTAGTATATTGCCCAGCCCACGTAGTATATTGCCCAGCCCACGTAGTATATTGCCCAGCCCACGTAGTATATTGCCCAGCCCACGTAGTATATTGCCCAGCCCACGTAGTATACAGCACAGAGCCACGTAGTATATTGGCCAGTCACGTAGTATATTGCCCAGCCACGTATGTCACAGGTTAAAAAATAAAAAACATACTCCCCTTCTGAGGGCCCCTTGTAGTCCAGCTTCCGGTCCCAGGGTTGGTATGAGCGCAGGACCTGTGATGACGTCGAGGTGACCGTGACGTCATAGCAGGTCCTTCTCGCGCAGCCACGCAGGACCTGTGTTGACGTCGCGGTCCGGTCACGTGACCGTGACGTCATGGCAGGTCCTTCTCGCGCAGGACCTGTGAAGACATCGCGGTCACATGACCGTGACGTCATGGCAGGTCCTTGTCGCATACCATCCTTGCCACCGGAACCTGCCGCTTGAATGGAGCGGGAAAGGCGGCAGAAGGTGAGTATATAATGATTTTTTATTTTTTAAATTATTTTTAACATTAGATGTTTTTACTATTGATGCTGCATAGGCAGCATCAATAGTAAAAACTTGGTCACACAGGGTTAATAGCGGCAACAACAGAGTGAGTTACCTGCGGCATAACGCGGTCCGTTACCGCTGGCATTAACCCTGTGAGCGGTGACTGCGGGGAGTATGTAGCGGGCGCCGGGCACTGACTGCAGGGGAGTAGGGCGGGACTAATCGGACTGTGGCCGTCGCAGATTGGTCGCGGCAGCCATGACAGGCAGCTGGCGAGACCAATCAGCGACTTGGATTCCATGACAGACAGAGGCCACGACCAATGAATATCTGGGACAGACGGAAGTACCCCTTAGACAATTATATAGTAGGATATACAGGAGATGACATACAGGTATATACTATACATAGGAGGAGATTACATACAGGTATATACCATATACAGAAGAGATGACATACAGGTATATACTATATATAGGAGATGACATAGGTATATACAATATACAGGAGGAGATGACATACAGCAGGTATATTTTATTTACAGGGGAGATGTCATACAAGTATATACTATATACAGGAGATGACATACAGGTGTATACTATATATAAGGGAGATGACAAACATGTATATACTGAGGGGAAAATGAGAGGTGTGAGGTGAAAATGAAAAGGTGTGAGTGCAAAATGAGAGGAGTGAGGGAAAATAGTGGAGTGATCAGAAAATGACAGATCTGAGGTTCAAATGACAAGTGTTAAGGGGGAATGAGAGGAGTGAGGGGGAAAATAAGAGAGAGGGGGAAAATGAGAGAAGTGAGGTGCTAAATGAGAGGGGTGATGGGAAAATAAGAAGTGAGTTGCTATAACTAACCACAGATATTTACTATGCCCAGGCAACGCCGGGCTCTTCAGCTAGTTGTGAATAAAAGTAGAGCCCTCTTAATTTATGACAACTCCTTTATAGGTTTATGTGGCCTTGCAATATTTAGGACCTTTAAATTGGATAGCTCATCAATATCAGATTGATGAGCTATCAGCTATCAATATCAGAAAAAAATCAAACCGCCATAATTAGTTTTCACTGCTGCAACAAGAGGTGATCAAAATGTTGCATATACCCTAAAATGGCATCTGTAAACACATCAACTAAGGGAGCAGAAAATAATCCTTCACAAGCTCCATGTGTCTAAATTTAAAAATTTAGTTTTTGTTAATTCTGAATTTTTTCACAGGTTAAACAATTGACCTCACCATGGATGCATGAGCATGTGCACTTGGTTTAATCATTTTGTGCTGACTCCATTAAAATAAAACCTGTCACCTCCAAATATAAATGGTAATTTGCAGGTAAATAACGCCTGGCTGCTTCACTGGAGCAGCAGCTAACAGGGGAAATGTGACGTTATAACCTCCCTGCAGCGATTCGCTTCCAATCATCGGGGCAGGACAGAGTGCAGTTATAGCCATCACTCACTACACAAACACAATGTAAATCGCTCCCATGCCCACTGGTTGAAAAGCCAGCTCTGCAGCGTGCAGCGATTGCTGACCTTATAGTCACTCCCTGCACCTCCCTGATGACTGGAAGCAAGCGGATCCTAGGAGAATATAACTTCATTTTCTCCCTGTAGCTGCTGATCCAGCAGTAAGGCATTTTAAATGCCATTTACCCACAGATTACCACTATATCTGCAGGTAAAAAGATTCCAGAGGTGACAGGCTCCCTTTAAGCACAAGTTCATAGAACAGATTGGTCTGTTTTTCTCCATTATTTAAATTACAATTTATAGCAATTACACTTATTTCAACGCAGTACAACCATTCTGGATTGGAGCAGACTGATGGACAGTAATTTCTATAGTACAGAAGTAAAATACGGAGCTATTCCTATAGATATTGGTCTTCTGTTGGCATCATTGGTGTTTTCAAAAATTTGTTGCTGGTGAGGCAATTTACATAGAAGTGCAGCTCTTTCTGGCTACTATTGTTCTACAGAAGCTCAGCGGATGGCTCCAGAGGAACCAGCACCTGTCTCAAGCTAACATTCACTGGGCGTTCCACATTCTCTTATTTGATTACATCATTCCATTCGATGTCCAGCTCAATACTTGATTTAGCAGTATAAGGTACCTATTGTACTCATTTTAATATTTTAGGTTTAGGAGAAAAAATAAAACCATAAGTCCAGGTTCATCAAGACAAGCATTTTGCACGCCACCCAGTACATTAAGAGGCACAGGCTCCACTGCCTAGAGTAATTTACATATTTATGTGGCACAACTTGATGAGTTCAGTACAGTGCAAAAAGCTGGAATTTTTTTTTTGCATAACCATGAGTTGAGAAAAATTTTGGACACCTCAAGGAGCCTTAAAAAAAAAAAAAAAAAAAAAAAAAAAAATGAATCTGAGGCATAAGAGTTATATTTTTCATTTTAGTATTGACTTTCACCACAAATGGCGTAGTCAGGCACATTACACGGAAGCCAAGATGCACCACACAACACAAGCCATACACGCCTGCATGAGATTCATTTTATCGGGACCAGGTTTTAGCTTCTGAATATAAAACAATACTCCCTTCTCACGAACAGCAAGCCGAATGATAGAGACCGCTTTCATAATTTTTTTTATCAAACAAAAATCATAAATATTTATGCACTGGGATTTTTTTTTCCACAAATACCTGATTTTTAGTGAGTGAGGGGTCCCAGAGTCCTACATCATCCCATGACGTGTTCTTCACGTAGAAGTCATTGGGTTCAAATGGCTTAAATTCCTGCAAACCAAAAAGAGTGTATAAGAGGTGTATTTAAAGTGGAAAAATAAAACCATACAAGTCCGTATTCAGCAACTGCAGTTACACTAAAGCCCTTGATAGAATAAGTTTGTAATTTGGTGCAACTTGCACCAAATGTATAGATCTAACATTGCAATTTTTTCTGCAGTGTTCTTAAAATATTTATTTGCTTTCTTCCTCTACACACTTTTAATCTGACAGATCGACAACAATTTAATGGGCCGACACATTGTGACAAGCTAGATTTCTTTTTTGACAAGCCATACAGTCCTGTTAAGTATTATTTGAACCCGTTCATTTTTTTTTTTTTTTTTTTTCATAGACTGTACAATATCTTCAGAAATAAAATGAAATGTACCATAGTTATATCCTCAGGATTTTTTAATCAGTGGTTCAAAATAATACAATAATAAAACATTGCTTTTCAACTTACATGTTGCAATTTCAAAGAAAAAACAGAATAAACAGCATGTGCAGCAATAAAGGCACCCCTAATTAATATTTGGTTGCACACCCTTTGGCATTTATGACAGCCTCCAAACGTTTCCTGTAGACCATCTATAAGCTTCTTGCACTTCTCAGCTGGTATTTTCTCCCAGTCTTCCTTTGTAGTTTCAAGCTCTTGTATGTTTGCAGGGTTCTTTTTCCCAATGGCAGATTTCGGGTAAGAACTCATTGCTGAAGGATTCATAATCTTCAACTCAACCCAAGTTTTCTTACATTGAGTAGGCCATTTCGCTCTAAAATCTCTTGATAACCCTCTAATATCTTGATTCCTGTGATACGGTCAAGGCCTCCAGTACCAGAGGAAGCAAATCAACCCCACAGCATGATGGATCCTACACCATGCTTAACTGTTGGCAGGGTGTTATTTTGCTTATAAGCGTCATTGCGACGTCTGTAACACTGTTGCTTTGCATTGCCAAAAACCTCTATTTTTGTTTTATCTGTTCACAGAACAATTTCCTAGAAGGATTATGGTTTGTCAAGGTACTTTTCGGCAAAGAGCGGCTGTTCCTTTTTATGTGTCTTTTCTTCAGCAATGGTTTCTTCCTTGGCTTTCGCCCATTAAAGCTCTGATTGGTTTAGTGTGCGGCGTATGGTACTTGCTGAAACCATGACCCCAGACTGTTCCACGTTGGCTTTCAGGTCTTTGAATGTTTAACGTGGTGTTCTTTTCCACCTTTTGCACCAACCTTCGAAGACATCTCTTGTTAATTTTCCTCTTTTCCCCAAGTCCAGGTAGGTTCTTGATGGTTCCATGCTTGGCAAACTTATTAGTGACAATGCACACTGTTGAAAATGGGATACCAAGGTCCTTGGAGATGGCCTTATTCCCTTTGCAAGTCTTGTGTTTGCTTATAATAGCAGTTCTGATGTCCTTCAACAGCTCCTTTGTCTTCACCATTGTGAGAAAGAAACCGGGCTTACCATGTGGCTTTTAAAAAACACTGAAGTCATCATTTATTGACTAATCCATGTCACATGGGCACTGGCAATTAAGCAGAGGCAATTCTCATTAGTGACTTACCATAGGAGAGTCAAAATCTGTTTCCGTCCTAATTTAATGTGCAGGGTGCCAATACCAGTGTCACAAGATTTAAGTTTTTCCATTTTTCCTCCCATTGTTTTTTGTTTTAAATTATTGTTTATCATTTGCTCTTTTGTATTTAACACAAGTTCTCTATACAAAAAAACTTTCACTTGATTCATTTTTTAAGGAGATATTCCACATTATGTACTTACACTACAATATATGGGTTCCAATAACGCTGAGCAGGACTGTATACCACAATGTGATATATATATATATATATATATATTTTTTTTTAAATTAAAAGTGCATCAATTATTTCTACAATACTGGTTAACAGAGAGCCAGTGCAATGCAGGTGGTTTATTGCAGCACTTACAGGGCAGATTCTGACCCCTCCTAAGGCCACATGCATAAGTAGTGTTGCATCAGTATTTGTAAGTGAAGACCAGGAATGGGAGCAAACAAAACAAGTATGATGGTTTAGGTTCTCAGCCACCATGGGAATGTGGCCTTTCGGCTAGTGAGGGTGCATACAGGTTATTGTGGGGTTATAAAAGCAAATAGGTCCATGTTATAAGAAAGCGAACAACATAACACTCACGTCCACATGGTCTTTGCAGTACTCCAGGCCAATATCACCCAAGATCTTCTTCACCGTCTTCCTGGCTTTTCGTAAGCTGCCCAGATTATTTACCGGAAGTTGGAACATTATTACTGCCTGGAGGAATACAAAAGAGGCGCTACATTTAATAAAATAAATTGATAAAAATCAGAAAAAAAAATAAATAAAAAAAAAAAATATACCGTATATACTCGAGTATAAGCCGACCCGAGTATAAGCCGACCCCCCTAATTTTGCCACAAAAAACTGGGAAAACTTATTGACTCGAGTATAAGCCTAGGGTGGAAAATGCAGCAGCTACCGGTGAATTTCAAAAATAAAAATAGATGCTCCATACCGTTCATTATTGCCCCATAGCTGTGCCATATAGTGCTCTGCACCATTATTGCCCCATAGCTGTGCCATATAGTGCTCTGCACCGTTCATAATTGCCCCATAGCTGTGCCATATAGTGCTCTGCACCATTATTGTCCCATAGCTGTGCCATATAGTGCTCTGCACCATTATTGCCCCATAGCTGTGCCATATAGTGCTCTGCACCGTCCATTATTGCCCCATAGCTGTGCCATATAGTGCTCTGCACCATTATTGTCCCATAGCTGTGCCATATAGTGCTCTGCACCATTATTGCCCCATAGCTGTGCCATATAGTGCTCTGCACCATTATTGCCCCATAGCTGTGCCATATAGTGCTCTGCACCGTCCATTATTGTCCCATAGCTGTGCCATATAGTGCTCTGCACCATTATTGTCCCATAGCTGTGCCATATAGTGCTCTGCACCATTATTGCCCCATAGCTGTGCCATATAGTGCTCTGCATCATTATTGCCCCATAGCTGTGCCATATAGTGCTCTGCACCATTATTGTCCCATAGCTGTGCCATATAGTGCTCTGCACCATTATTGCCCCATAGCTGTGCCATATAGTGCTCTGCACCGTCCATTATTGCCCCATAGCTGTGCCATATAGTGCTCTGCACCATTATTGCCCCATAGCTGTGCCATATAGTGCTCTGCACCGTTGCCCCATAGCTGTGCCATATAGTGCTCTGCACCGTACATTATTGCCCCATAGCTGTTGCTGCAATAAAAATAATAAAACACATACTCACCTGTCTTGCCTGCAGCTCCTCGGCGCCATCTTCCCGGCGTCTCTCCGCACTGACTGATCAGGCAGAGGGCGGCGCGCACATTATATGCGTCATCGCGCCCTCTGCCTGCACAGTCAGTGCAGAGAGACGCCGGGAAGATGGAGAATATGTCATACTTACCTGCTCCCGGCGTCCCGCTCCTTCCCCTGCCTGTCTTCGGTGCCGCAGCCTCTTTCTCTATCAGCGGTCACCGGCACCGCTTCATTAGAGAAATGAATAGGCGGCTCCGCCCCTATGGGGGGTGGAGCAGCCTATTCATTTCTCTAATGAGCGGTCCCACGTGACCGCTCAGGGGAAGAGCTGCGGCACCCGGAGACCGTGGGACGGGCAGGGGGAGCGACAGGATCGCCGGGACTAGGTAAGTATGCCTCGGCGCCCTCTCCCCCTCACCCGCCGACCCTGCCACAGACCGTGACTCGAGTATAAATTTGGGCTGAAAATCTCGGCTTATACGGTGTATATATATATATATATATATATATATATATATATATATATATATATATATATATATATATATATATATATATATATATATTAAAATTGAGAACATCCCCAAGTAGTAAAACCTGCCAGAATATATCCACAAAATGTAGATTTCATTTGAGGTTTTTAAGCAAAACGTATAACATTGGGATTGGAAGATGCAGTCTCCTAATATGGTGGATATCCATTCTGAATAGTAAGAGAAACACAAAACCAACACAAATATACAAAATTGAATTTTTAATTTAAAAGCGTTTTTCAGGTTTCAGAAAACACTTGGCCCCCGGTGTAGATTGTTTTATTTAAAACGGTGCATAAAAGTGAATCTGACAGAATGCCTTTATTATGCAATCTGAGATCAGTATGATGATCATTCATCCTAAAAATTCTCAATTAATGGATAAAATGCGTTTTTAGTGAATACAGACTTCCCTATTACTGAGATAGGAGATGTCTTTGGTGGTCAAAGTTCTATGGAGATTTCAGGAGAACTTGCAGCGGAATGTGTGTCTGCCACTAGCTCCTCCCTCATTCTCCCTCCCCATAGAATGTTAAAAGCACCATGTGTCATCTCTCAGTAATGGGAAAAATTGTCAGCTACCTAAAAAAAAAAATTACTAAACCAAAAAGGGTTATGGAATTCACTTTTTACACTACTCGACAGTAAAATGTCAGTTTCCAGACAACACCAGAATTGCTATTGAACACATTAGGTGGTGGTGCAGCCGCCCAAGTTACGGGGCTGCAATGCACCCAGGTTTTAGTGTATGAAGGGGCCAAAGGTGTCGCATGTAAGAGTGCAGCTGTATTGTAAGCAGCAGGTGACGGTACAGAGTGCTGTTTTTTTGGCTCTGAAGCATCAAGACGCGCCTTTGTTTCCAAGCATAACCACATACACTACAGCACTGCCGAGGCATGTAACCGTATCAGCATGCCAACAGCATCTGCTCACAGAAGCCAAAACTGCAAGCAGCCGTCAGATTGTGTATATCTGTCACTATACCATAGGTCAATGGTGTTACATAAACTTCAGGATACTGTTACTGGCTGTAAAAATCCAAGAGTATCCTGAGGGTTGAGGGATACAGGAAAGCAAAATAACTAAGGATTGCGGTGGATTAACATCTCTGTATCAATGCTTTACTGAAACTAAACGAATCTTTGGACACTACCATTTCTTTAAGCTACATGATGCAGTTTCTTCCTATTAGTAATTATGGTAGGACCCAAACAATAGAATAATCCATCAGTACCAAAGTCCATCTATGCCTTTGTTCAGTCAAAGATGGGAGACCTGCCAGCATATAGACAGGTCTGAAAAGCAGCAGTGAAAGGGAAGCATAAATCAGAAGCCATCATTACCAAATAACGAGTTCCCCAAATTGTGCAGGCAGCCCAAAAGTTCAATTCAGCAGAGTCACAGTATATAGTGTTATGGCTCTCCACCTGAACCAGACAATTCAGCAGTCACAGTATAGTGTTATGGCTCTCCACCTGAACCAGAGGCCATCAGTAACAAAATATTTTACCATAAGACGCCCAAGTGTAATAGGCATGTTTTGAGAACAAAAAACTAAATTTTTGCAAATTTCTGAGCCAAGAAAGAATAGAATCCAACATGAGCTCTACCAGTAACAGAGGTAGACTGTAAGGCCATGTTCACACTTTGCGTGTGACCTCTGCGGGTTCTCCCGCAGCGGATTTGATAAATCTGCAGGGCAAACCCGCTGCGGTTATCCCTGCAGATTTATCGCGGTTTGCGCTACGGGTTTCCGCCTATACTATTGATGCTGCATATGCAGCATCAATAGTAATGGTAAAAATAATAAAAAATTGGCTATACTCACCCTCTGATGTCCGGATCTCTTCGGCGCTGCACTCGGCGGTCTGGTTCCAAAGATGCTGTGCCAAGAAGGACCTTCGTGACGTCACGGTCATGTGACCGCGGCGTTATCACGGTCATGTGACTGCGACGTCACCGCAGGTCCTGTTCGCACAGCAACTGAGACCGGCCAGCCGCGTGCAGCGCTGAGAGGTGAGTATAACATGATTTTTTATTTTTTATTCTTTTTTTTTTACACTAATATGGTTCCCAGGGCCTGGAGGAGAGTCTCCTCTCCTCCACCCCGGGTACCATCTGCACATTAACCGCTTACTTCCCGCAACGTGGGCACAGCCCCATGCGGGAAGTAAGCGGTTCAATGCATTTCTATGGGTGCAGAATCGCAGCGATTCTGCACAAAGAAGTGACATGCTGCGGGTTTTAAACCGCTGCGATTCTGCGCGGTTTTTCCCGCAGCATGTGCACAGCGGATTGCGGTTTCCATAGGGTTTACATGTTAATGTAAACGCTATGGAAACTGCTGCGGACCCGCAGCATCAAAATCGCCGCGGATCCGCGGTAAAAACCGCGAAGTGTGAACATGGCCTAACTCACATAACTAGAGATGGAAAACAACAAGAAGTTAAGTGGCCATGGTGCCTACAAAATTACTTCTTTTTAGGATGTGCTCTTTAAAAGGGAACCTATCACCAGGTTTGGCCGGTACGAGTTATGGCCACCGCCTTTCAGGGTTTATCTACAGCATTCTAGAATGCTGTCAATAAGCCCCCGATCCGACCTGCAAGAGAAGAAAAAGAGCTTTTATTATACTCACCTGCAGGGCGATCAGGTCCAATGGGTGTCACAGGCCCTGGTCCGGCACCTCCATCTTCTTGTGATGCCACCCTCCCGCTTGCTTCATGTGGATGATGCTTCCCTGCGTCATCCACACAGGCTTCCCTGCATCACGCTCCTGCGCAGGCTTACTTATCTGCCCTGTTGAGGGCAGAACAAATGACTGCAGTGCGCAGGGAGAGGTCAGAGAAGCCCAGCACCTGCAAACTGCAGTAATTTGTTCTGCCCTCAACATGGCAGATAAGTGTGCGATGCTAGGTAGCCTGTGAAGCAAGTAGCAGGGTGGCATCGCAAGAAGATGGGAGGCGCCGGACCAAGACCTGCGACACCCCTCGGACCGGACCTCCCCGCAGGTGAGTAAAATAAAACTTCTTTTTCTTCTTACAGGTCGGATCAGGGGCTTATCAACAGCATTATAAAATGTTGTAGATTAGCTCTGAAAGGCGGTGGCCGTAACTCGTCTCGGACAAACCTGGTGACAGGTTCACTTTAAGATTATGAAGGATACAATGATATCAAAATATTTAGAATTGAGAGTCCTCAGTGGTTGATACCTTTTAATGGCTAACTGAAAAGATGGTAACAAATTGCAAGCTTTCGAGACTACATACGTCTCTTCATCAGGCAAAGACTAAGACAAATTCTGAAGAATCACATATTTATGCACAACATAGTATAGAGGCAAAAAAAAAAAAAAAAAGGGGGGGGGGGGGGGGGGGGGGAGGGGAGAGAACCATGGATAAGCCAGGTGACATGAAGCAGAATTACCATGGGTGATAAACGTCCATAAATATTGGGCCAATTCTTAGATAAGGATTGTTTTATTGTCCTGTGATTAGGGTCTCTGTTGTGATGATGATATCAAACACTCATGGAGTAAGTTTATCGAGATAAACACTTTTTTTGCACCCCATTTATAAATGAAAGACCACATCAGCCTTGCTTAAATGGAAAAAAGACAGGAGTAATGTACTGGAATGGAGGAGTGACCATACACGACAGCAAAAAAAAAGTTAGCAAACTAATAGGTGGTGAACTTACAATAGACAATCTTAGCAGCACAACCCGACAAAACACAAAACATTATAAAAATCTTTCATTTCATAGCCACGCTAAGATTAGGAACCTCATAGTTCAAAAAGCTAGTCTCCTAGGAATCTTTGTTTCTTTTTATTTCAGTGTAAAATAAAGGATTATTTTACACCTTTTTTTTCATCGTGCTGTAAAACATTCAAGAATTTTTGGGAGGTTTTTCCTGTACACAGTGTAAAATTTGATTCTGCTGTGATTAACCTTGGTGAGTAAGCAAAGACAAAAATTCTTTATTTTTTATTCTTAATATGAGCCACATTTATCCTAGGTTTTTCATACTGTTTGATAAATCAGGCATCTTAAGATTGTATAATCGAAGTTTGCACGAACAAAAAAAAAAAAAGGCAGTACTGATAATTATGTCCTGAGTAAAGTACAGATAAAAGGTAACTGTACTTTCACAAAACTTTTAAACATGTCATAGAGATGTCAAATACTGATCTGAAGGGGTTCAGAAGCCACGGCCTCTACTAATCTCTGATCTCTTCTGACACTGGAGACCGACTTCACTTTCTTTGCAGTGCCCATCTTTAGTGGAAGATGAAAGCAGCACAATGGTTCCATCATTTAAGTTATTGGCTGTGGTACAAGAGATGAAACAAACATCAAATATTTCTGACACGTTTTAAAGGGAACCTGTCACCCCCAAAATCGCTGGTGAGGTAAGCTCACCGGCATCAGGGGCTTATCTACAGCATTCTGTAATGCTGTAGATAAGCCGCCGATGTTACTTGAAAGAGGAGAAAAAGACGTTAGATAATACTCACCCAGGGGCGGTCCCGCTGCGGTCCGGTCGGATGGGTTCCAGCGCCTGCACACTGCAGTACTTTGCTCTGCCCTCAACAGGGCAGACAAAGTACGCCTGCGCCGGAGCGTAAATACCCGAAGAGGACGTCATGGAACGAAGATGGGAGGCGCCGGAGCGGACCGGAGACACCCATCCGACCGGACCGCAGCGGGACCACCCCTGGGTGAGTATAATGGTTATTGCAGGCTGTAGGCTTTCCTGAAGAGATGGGTTTTCAGGTTCCGTCTGAAGGATCCGAGGGTGGTAGATAATCGGACGTGTTGAGGCATGGAATTCCAGAGGATGGGGGATATTCGGGAGAAATCTTGGAGGTGGTTGTGTGAGGAACGAATAAGTGTGGAGGAGAGTAGGAGGTCTTGGGAGGATCGGAGATTACGTGAGGGAAGGTATTGGGAGATTAGTTCAGAAATATAGGGAGGGGACAGGTTGTGGATGGCTTTGTATATCAGTGTTAGTAGTTTGAACTGGATTCGTTGGGGAATTGGAAGCCAGTGGAGGGATTTGCAAAGGGGAGAAGCGAGGAGAGAGGTGGATTAGCTGGGCAGCAGAGTTGAGGACAGACTGGAGTGGTGCAAGAGAGTTAGTGGGGAGGCCACAGAGGAGGGTGTTGCAGTAGTCGAGGCGGGAGATAAGGGCATGCACAAGAGTCTTCGTAGATTGTGGGGTGAGGAAGGGACGGATTCTGGCAATATTTTTGAGTTGGAGGCGACAGGAGGTGGCAAGGGTTTGAACGTGCGGTTTGAAGGACAAGGCACATTCGAGAGTTACCCCGAGGCAGCGGTTTTCAGGTGCGGGAGAGAACGTGATGCCGTTTACCATAATAGATAGATCAGGTAAGGGGGATACGTGAGATGGGGGAAAGATGATGAGTTCGGTTTTGTCTACATTGAGTTTTAGTAAGCGAGAGGTGAAGAAGGAGGATTTGGCTGACAGACACTCCGGGATTCTGGACAGAAGAGAGGCGACATCTGAGCCAGAGAGGTAGATCTGAGTGTCGTCCGCATACAGGTGGTACTGGAAGCCATGGGACTTTATGAGTTGCCCTAGGCCAAGGGTATAGATGGAAAAAAGTAGGGGCCCTAGGACAGAGCCCTGAGGGACTCCAACAGAGAGAGGGCGGGATGAGGAGGTAGTGTGGGAGTGGGAAACGCTAAATGTGCGGTCGGAAAGGTATGAGGCAATCCAGGACAGGGCAAGGTCTTTGATGCCAAGGGAAAAAAGAATCTGTAGTAGTAGGCAGTGATCGACTGTGTCGAAAGCAGAGGACAGGTCAAGAAGAAGGAGGATGGAGAACTGTGTTAGCTTAGTTAGTTTTTTTGAGGATGGGTGTGATGGTGGCATGTTTGAAGGCAGAGGGGAAAGTACCAGAAGATAGCGATAGGTTAAAGGGAACCTATCAGCCCGTTTTTTAAAGATTAGATAAAAATAGTGTGAAATAGGGGCAGAGCTGGGCTTTACATTAGTGCCTCTTTGGTGCCTTTACACCCCCGTTAGGCTGCCCAAATACCTTAGTGAAGTGTCCGTTTTGTCCTGTCACTCAAGCTGGTCAGGTCGGATGGGCGTGGTCACAGCGCTGTTTGTCCCCCAGGATCCTGCTCATCATTACGTTGGTGGCGTAGTGGTGTGCGCATGTCCAGCAGATGAATCCACTGCCCAGGAGATGAATAACGGCGCGGTCTTCGCTATTCAGCCGTTTACCGGTGGGCGCGGCGATCTTTCCTGTGGCCGCGCCTGCGCAGATGGAGCGCTCTGCTGCCCGGGGCTTCAGGAAAATGGCCGCGGGATTCCGCGCGTGCGCAGATGGAGATCGCGGTGGCCATTTTCCTGAAGCCCCGGGCAGCAGAGCGCTCCATCTGCGCAGGCGCGGCCACAGGAAAGATGGCCGCGCCCACAGGAAAGATGGCCGCGCCCACCGGTAAACGGCTGAATAGCGAAGACCGCGCCGTTATTCATCTCCTGGGCAGTGGATTCATCTGCTGGACATGCGCACACCACTACGCCACCAACGTAATGATGAGCAGGATCCTGGGGGACAAACAGCGCTGTGACCACGCCCATCCGACCTGACCAGCTTGAGTGACAGGACAAAACGGACACTTCACTAAGGTATTTCGGCAGCCTAACGGGGGTGTAAAGGCTCCAAAGAGGCACTAATGTAAAGCCCAGCTCTGCCCCTATTTCACACTATTTTTATCTAATCTTTAAAAAACGGGGTGATAGGTTCCCTTTAAAGAGATGGGTTAGGGCTGGAATGAGCATGTTAGTGAGGTTGGGGAGCAAGTGCACAGGTGGTGAGGTGTGATTTGGAAAAGAGGCGAGTAAGCTCTCCTTCAGTGATGTTGGAGAGGAAGGTTATTAGGGAAGAGCAGAGGTCTGGTATATTGAGTGATTGGGGTGGTGGAACAGTTAGGGTTTGCCTTGTTTGGTCGATCTTGTTTTTGAAGTAGGTGGCAAAGTCCTCGGAGGAGATGAGGGGAGTTGGAGGTGGCAGTTAAATATGCTGAACAGTTGTTTTGGGTTGTAGGATAGTGAAGATACAAGGTTAGCGAAATAGGTCTGTTTAGCGGAGTTGAGGGCTAATTTGAAGTCAAATGTAGCTTGTTTGAAAGCAGTGAAGTCGTCTGGCAGGCGTGTTTTCTTCCAACGTCGCTCTGCAACCCTGGATGCTTGTTGAAGTTTTTTTGTGAGATTGTTATGCCAAGGTTGCCTATTGGTTCGTCGCACTTTGCCATGCATGAGAGGGGCGACAGTCTATGGCTGATGTGAGAGTGGAGTTATAGAACGCAGTGGTGCTGTCCGTGTTGTGGAGTGAAGATATGGAGGACAGGGGTAGGAGAGAGTGAGAGTCTGAATGTCTAGATGTGCAAGGTTTCTGCGTGGATGTGGTAATGGCTGGACATGGGGGGCAGGTGAGGAGGACAAGGATGAGAAGGTGAGTAGATAATGGTCAGATAGGGGGAAGGGAGAGGTTACAAGATTAGATAAGGAACAAAGGCATGTGAAGATGAGGTCTAGTGTATGTCCGTCTGTGTGGGTGGCTGTGGAGGACCACTGGGTGAGTCCAAAGGATGAAGTAAGGGCCAGTAGCTTGGAGGCTGCTGGCTGGCAGGTGTCAGTAGGGATATTAAAGTCACCCATGATGATGGTGGGGATGTCACCGGAGAGAAAGTGAAGGAGCCAGGTGGAGAATTGGTCGATGAAGGCAATGGCTGAGCCCGGTGGTCGGTATATGACAGCCATTTGGAGATTGGAGGAAGCGTAGATACGGACAGAGTGAACCTCGAAAGGGAGGATAAGGGAGGGTAGGGGTTGGATAGGGTTGAAAACACAGTTTTTAGAAAGAAGGATACCCACTCCTCCACCATGTCTGTTGCCAGAGCGAGGAGTGTGGGTAAATTGGAGGCCACCACAACTCAGTGCTGCAGGCGAGGCCGTGTAATCGGGCGTCAGCCAGGTCTCAGTGAGGGCCAGGAAGGAAAGGTTGCGGGGAGTAAAGAGATCATGGATCACGTGGAGCTTGTTGCATATAGAGCGGGCATTCCAAAGTGCCCCAGAGAGAGGAAGCAGGGGGGTGGGGGTCAGTGGCACAGATTTTAAGTGTGAGGGGTTGCGATAGTTTCTCATAGTGTGAAGGATAGGGGGAGGATTAGTGATGAATGAGGCGGGGGGGGGGGGGGGGTTAAGAGAGGGGAGATAGTTATGTGGTTTGAGGTTGCGAGGGTATGGGGTTAGCGGAGGAGAGTGAGGATTAGTGGAGCAAAAAAAGGCGGGGGAAATGTGAGCATGGTTAAAGAGCAGGGGAGAAAGGGAAGGCAAGTTAAGGTAGAATACAGTGATTAGTCTTACCATCTGGCCTATTTCTGGTATATTTCAGATGATGCACTTAAAATATTGTCACTTGAAATTATGTCACATCTGACTAAAGTCAAATCTGACCCGCTCCAATACTGGCTTAGTTCTGAGATCTATTGGCTGCCATGCTATAAGCATTGGGTACATCAGTCTGAAGCAGAGATATTCAGCTGGCCCAAGACATTAAGATCCAAGAAACTTGCAATGACACCAGTGTCAGTGACAACTGGGTAGGTAACACCCCAAATGCACATCCGATTGTTGGCACCAAAACGGCTTGTCTGTATTATGGAAATTACACAGCGGTAGCTTTTAAGTCCTACTTTTATAAGCAAGAGAGGCGACTGACTCTTGAAGTGTTACTTATATGATCGGCTTCTAAATGTACCACATGTGAAAAGACCATAAGAAAGCAGAACAATTGTCCATCAGTGGGTATGCAGAACAATAAAGAAAAGGAAGCGATCCAGAGAAACTTCAGGAATCGGGGCATCATCTTGGCTTTATGGTCAACTTTTTGTATAAATAAGTACATTCAATTTAGATCTCAGGTGAATTCAGAATGAGCTGTCATATGTATGTACAAGAGGTAAAACACAATTACTGGTCATTATTTGACTATTTTTAGGCTAGCTCAATTTCTAATTTTCACCTGTCTGAGCTAGAGGGTAGAGATTAGCTTCTGTTTCCTATACACAGACATGATGGATTTCTGCTCTGTCTCAATGTAGCCAATGTTCAGGATCATGCAGAAAGTTATGTAAACCTACAAAAGGAGTAATATCCTGTTGAGCAGTTCTATCATCTTCTCTGTTAGCCATAGAGATGCTAGGCAAAACTTTGAGCAAAGGGGAGAAGTTTCTGCTGCAGACAGCCTTAGACTGTGCACAAGTTGCAGTTTTGGTGCGTTTTTGTCGAGTTTTTCTTGCGCAGATTCGTGACAAAACCTGCAGCAAACATGAGGCCAGCAAAGTGAATGAGAAACCTTACGTGTCATGCACATATTTGATATTTTTGACTTGCAGATTTGGTGCAGAAAATAATCTGCAGTATGTCAATTCTCTGCGTTTTTCGTCCATTGAATGCACTGAAAAAAAAACCCAAAAACACGAAGGCAAAGACCCAACATTTTTGAGGCTGCGTTCTCCTGCCAAGAGATGCAGAAATTTCTGCAATCAAATACTCAATGTGCGATAGTGTCAAGGTCGGTCCATGAAGGCACAGAAAATGGTTTAAATATATATTTTCCCAGTTTGAATTAACCAGAGCTAGGAAACAAAACAGGACCAAAGAATATGAAGATATTGAAAAGGGAGGAACTGTCAAAATATTTTTAGTTTTAATTTTCAGGGTGGTCACCAAACTGCTGTGTGTGAACGCCATTTCCAGTAGTCTGTATGCAACTTGCAGTACAAAGCCTCAATCTCTGACAGTTAATGTAATGCATAGCTGAGAAGGGGGCTGGCTTAGATATTGAAAAAGAACCCATCATTCAGCCCGCTACACACACAGGTAACAATATACTTGTCTTGAGCACAGGGCAAAAAATTAAGCAGCCATGCCCATAGACTTATTGGGACCCTGGAAATAAAATTATAGTCTTAAGCTTTATAGACTTAATAGGAACACACAAGAATACAACAGTAGAAAACCCAATTAAGGCTAATAAACTGTTAAAAATAAGTTTACACGTCTCTGGGCATGGCCACTACTGAGCCTGTACATAAAGTGCAGCACAGATTCATCTCCCCTAAAAGCCGCGATCCTTAGATCAGGAGCAGAACAGACATTTAAAGGATATTTCATTAAATTTCTCAAATTCTTCAGAATTTTTTTTTTTTACAGCACATCCAGCACTGAACTACTGAACCCAATTTATTACATATTTTAAAAGTCGGTCCATTTTATACAGACTCCAGCATAGAAGATGCATAATTTTTAGGGAAGTTATATTGAGATATCATGGAGCTTTATGCACAAGGCACCGATGACCATTAATAGAGACTAAGCAAGCGCAAGCCACACTCCTGCCACTCACCAGAAGACAAAGGAACCATGACCTGAAGGATGACAGGACAACTATTTTCAGTTTTTCCTCCTCAACTTCATCGCACCCTTCAATTCCAGAACGGTAGGTAACGCTATTTATCTAACATCACATTAAAGAACAGGCATAATGCCATATTTTAACAATTGTCTTAAATAATAAGGAATTTTTGCAGAGTGACAAAATCCTGCCACCACCAAAGAAAGGACATTTTCCCACAGAGTTTCCCATTATAATTATTCCAGTGGGAGATCTTCAGGCTCCCTAATGTGCAAAAGTGTGACGTTTGTTGCCAAGCAGGCCCCAACATATGAGAGCTGCCGCCTGGCAAATTCCGCAGTTTGTCTGTGCCACCGCCAGATAATCACACTCAAACCAACAGGTGGTTTCCATTCATTGGTAGCTCTGCTCCTGGAACCAGATGGTCAACAGGTGACAGCAGTGAAGGGTGCAAACACCAGAGTAGAAGCTACATCTAATGGGGTGTCTTGCCACTATATTTCAGGGTGATAGCAGTGCCTTGAAAGCACCTAGGTGCTGAACAGAAGGCAGACCCAGAATAAGAATGACCAGCCCCCACAATTTAAAAAAAAAAAAAAAAATTACAGTGCACACTCCATAATACTTTAAGAAACTATGTTCCTGCCTGCCATCAAAGAACAGAAGATGACCACTTTGCCGATCTCTATTCTGCATGTTGTTGCTATCACCTGGCAAGCATGGCTTGCCGCAAGGAAATGGTCCAAACTAGTAGATTTATCATACAGAAGCCTGATTGTGATCAGAGGACCAACAACCCCAGTGATCTAGAGAAAAGGATCTAGTCTCTGGCAAGATGATGGCTGCACGTACCTGGGCACGTTTCATTGTAAGTATGTGGACGAGAGCGCATACCCCTTTATTAGAAGCTACTCTGCACCTATTAACTTAACCCCTTTACCTACCCCCCAAGGTGGTTTGCACCTTAATGACCAGGAAAATTTTTACAACTCTGACCAGTGTCACTTTATGAGGTAATAACTCTGGAACGGATCCCACGGATTCTGAGAATGTTCTTTTGGTGACATATTGTACTTCATGTTAGTACAGAACGAAAACAAATGGACACCTAAAATATAAACTTATTAGAAAGTTAAAAAACAAACAAACAAAAAAAAACTTGCAGGTTTATGTTAACAAGATATATAAAAAAAACAATACCAAATGTGAGAAAAAAGGGGGATATCAGAGTATACCCCCAAGGGAGCAATGAAGATCACAGTATGTGTGTGCTAGTATGCCCTAGAAATCCCTCAAGGATACCCTACCTACAAGGAGTATGGCGCCCCAACTTGTTGATAGCTAACCCTAATGACCCTTGTGTACCCTTAACCTAACATGTAGTAAAAACAAATCATACAGCAACCCAGTTATGTACAAGAACAGCCAATATGGGGCAGTCAACCTCTTTCCTAAATAATAGGAGGTAGGTATGACGTCTTGGCCACTAACCTATTAATGGGGTTTAGAACAGAGGGTATAAACACCATGTAATGTGTCTGCAGGGAATCAGGGGGATCAAGCAAGGGCACTGAGAAAAAACCCCAACCTAAAATTGTACTAGGGATAAAGTTGTATGTATGATCTATCCTCTTGCTATGCAAAAATGCAGCCTATTAAGGAGTGTCAGATCCCAGTCCCCACTACATTATCAAAGAAAATAAAAAGTCAACACATGAATTCATGCTGACATAATTCCAAACTCCCAATACATATAGGTGACCCCGATTTATAAGTATTCCAATATGGAAGGGGTAGAAAAAAAAATTGTTAGAGGAAAGCAAACACTATTAATGACAAAAAGTCATCAAATAGAAGTATAGAGGTAATGATGTACTTATCTGTGCTGCATATTAAACATGTCAAAGTTCTTATTAAGACAGACCCATGAGATAAATCACACTTTCAATGTATTGGGGGTTTGGAATTATATCTTCACTATGTATCCCTCCACTGATAGGTAGGGTTTCCCTGAGGGCTCCCTAGGGCATACATTCCCACACATACTGTGATTGTCTTTGCTCCCTTGGCAGTATACCATGATCTATCTATCTATCTATCTATCTATCTATCCATCCATCCATCTATCTATCCATCTATCTATCCATCTATCTATCCATCTATCTATCCATCTATCTATCAACAAATCTGCAAGGTTTTGGTTTTTTACTTTCTAATAATAGTTACATTTTAGGGGTTCACTTGTTTTAGGTTCCGCGCCTGATTGGGACCTCACCTAACAGATTGTTCTTGGTCTAAGCTACTACATGATAGTGAAGTTTGGAAGTTGAAAGGGTTACAAGTTGACCAGCAATTTCGCATTTTTCCAACCAATTTTTTTTTTTTTTAGGGACCACATTACATTTGAAGTGACTTTGAGGGGTCTATATGGCAGAAAATGCCCAAAAGTAACTATTCTAAATACTTCACCCCTCAAGGTTCTTGACACCACATTCAAGAAGTTTTTTAACCATTCAGGGACACTGATAAGATCATCTCAGCACAGGAACATTTTATTTAATCACATCCAATTGTGGAATGCATCATTATTACAAGATCTATTGACTAAAATTAACTTTTGTTTGTGTGACTAACGGAGACCGGTCACTACAGTGTCCACCTGCCTGTCGCAGTCCCATAAAGATGAAATGGATTGGAGGTGCTAGACATCCCCTACATTCAGACAGGATCACGGTGAGGACCCCAGTAATCAGACTCCAGCAGCTAGGGAATAACTTCTATACTTGATAAAAAAAAAACCCTTAAAAAAAAAAAAGAGAGGACCCGTCATAGTCAAAAGTGCCAGTGTTTGCTCTTGTTATTCCTGCTGCTCCCGATTATTCCTTTTTAATGTGTCATATGGTTCCTAGAGATATGATTTTTTTTTTAATTTAATGCAAATTGGAGATCTTTACCAGAGAGCATTGCTCACAGGATTTTCTGGAGGTCCCTCTTCTGGCTGCTCTTCATTACCCCGTGAGCACTGCCCCCTTGTAGAGAACATTAAAAAGCCGGATTACTCACCGGTAATGCTCTTTTAGTGAGTCCACGACAGCACCCTACTGGAGAGAGAGGGATCCGCCCCGCAGGAACAGGAACCCTATTGAGAAATAAAAGGGGGCGGTCCGCCTCTCCTCCTCAGTTTTGATTTCAGAGTACCCGGAGGACCGCCAATATTAGGCAAATATCATTTATTTCATTCTTTAAACTTATTTGCTTATGATTAAAAGGATTTTACTCAAATAATATGCATTATATTAATATAGGGAGGGATGTAAGAGGGTGCTGTCGTGGACTCACTAAAAGAGCATTACCGGTGAGTAATCCGGCTTTTTACTCTTCGCCACGACAGCACCCTACTGGAGATCTTTCAGAGACCATCACCTAGGGAGGGGACCACCGTGCTGAGGACAGTCCTGCCAAAGTCTAGGTCAGAAGTTGACGATAGGTCTAGCCTATAGTGGTTATAAAATGTAGAAGGATTTGACCACGTTGCCGCCTTACATATAGTTTCAATCGGGACGTCTCCCCTCTCTGCCCAGGAGGATGCCATCGCTCTGGTAGAGTGTGCCGTTATGCCTTCCGGAGGGTTTTCTTTCCTCGCGGAGTAAGCCAGTCTGATAGCCTCTCTGATCCACCGGGATAAGCCGGATTACTCACCGGTAATGCTCTTTTAGTGAGTCCACGACAGCACCCTACTGGAGAGAGGGATCCGCCCCGCAGGAACAGGAAACCTATTGAGAAATAAATGGGGGCGGTCCGCCTCTCCTCCTCAGTTTTGATTTCAGAGTACCCGGAGGACCGCCAGTATTAGGCAAATATCATTTATTTCATTGTTTAAACTTATTTGCTTATGATTAAAAGGATTTTACTCAAATAATATGCATTATATTAATCTAGGGAGGGATGTAAGAGGGTGCTGTCGTGGACTCACTAAAAGAGCATTACCGGTGAGTAATCCGGCTTTTTACTCTTCGCCACGACAGCACCCTACTGGAGATCTTTCAGAGACCATCACCTAGGGAGGGGACCACCGTGCTGAGGACAGTCCTGCCAAAGTCTAGGTCAGAAGTTGACGATAGGTCTAGCCTATAGTGGTTATAAAATGTAGAAGGGTTTGACCACGTTGCCGCCTTACATATAGTTTCAATCGGGACGTCTCCCCTCTCTGCCCAGGAGGATGCCATCGCTCTGGTAGAGTGTGCCGTTATGCCTTCCGGAGGGTTTTCTTTCCTCGCGGAGTAAGCCAGTCTGATAGCCTCTCTGATCCACCGGGATAAGGTGCTTTTTGTTACTCCATGACCCTTCTTGACGCCCTGGAGGGAAATAAACAGAGCCCTACTCTGTCGCCAGCTGCTGGTCTTTTCAATGTATTTTAACACTACTCTTTTAACGTCTAGAGTGTGATATTTTTGTTCTTCAGGAGTGGATGGATTACTGAAGAAAGTGGGCAAGATTATTTCTTGTGACCTGTGGAATTTTTTTGCTACTTTGGGCAGGTAGGAAGGGTCTGGTTTAAGAATTAGCTTATCCTGAAAGGTTAACAAAAAAGGTGGATCTATAGAGAGTGCTTGGATGTCACTGATTCTCCTAGCTGAAGTCAGTGCTACCAAGAGGGCCGTTTTTAGTGATAGACATTTAATTGGTATTGAGTCTATTGGCTCGAACGGAGAGTCTGTTAGGGCTTGTAAGACTAAATTTAAATCCCAGGGTGGAATCCTAGGTATGTTAACTGGATTCATTCTTTCGCAGGCCGTAATAAATCTGGATACCCATCTATCCCCCGCGATGTTATGGCCATAGAGGGCTCCTAGCGCTGAAACATGAACCTTCAAGGTGTTTACAGTTAGACCTAGTTCTCTCCCTTTTTGAAGAAACTCCAGGATAGAATGTATCGGAATTTCTGATGTGTCGGTAGATGTATGGAATTGAAAAAATTTTCTCCATACTCTTGTATAGATTTTTGTGGTGGAGGGTTTTCTACTATGGAGAAGCGTATCAATTAAACCCCCCGAGAATCCTCTCGATCTTAACATCTGCCTCTCAAGTTCCAGGCCGTCAGGTGTAGATTGTCCACCTGAGGGTGGAAAAACGGACCCTGGAAGAGAAGGTTGGGCGTTGAGGGGAGGACCCAAGGATCTGAGACCGACATGGTCTGTAACCATGAGAACCATGGTCTCTTGGGCCAGAATGGAGCTTATCAGTACAACTCTCGCCCCTTCTTCCCTGATTTTGCGTATAACTTGAGGAAGCAATATGATCGGAGGAAACGCGTACGCCAGACTGAACTGCCAAGGGGCTTGGAGAGCGTCCAGAATGTCCGGATGATCCGCTGGAGATAGAGAAGCAAATCTCCGGACTTTTCTGTTTTTCCTTGTGGCGAAGAGATCTATCTGAGGACGGCCCCAAAGAGATATTATGTCCAGAAATATCTGCTGGTTTAGACACCACTCTCCTTGCCTCAGGGTGTGTCTGCTTAAGAAGTCCGCCTGCTGATTGCTTGCTCCCCTTATGTGCAATGCAGTAAGGGATGTTAGGTGACTTTCTGCTAGATTTAAGATTTCCGTAGCAGAAGACATCAGAGTCTCTGATCGTGTACCTCCTTGCCGATTTAGATACGCCACCGTGGTGGTGTTGTCGGACAGGACTCTGACGTCTTTCCCCCGAATCTGTGGGAGGAAATGGTATAAGGCGTATTTTACAGCATTCAGTTCTTTAAAGTTAGAGGAGCTGCAATTTTCTTCCCTGCTCCATAAACCCTGGCAATAATCGTTCCCCATATGAGCGCCCCATCCATGAGGACTGGCGTCAGTGGTTATGGTGTGAGATGGCGTTATTACCCATGGAACCCCACTCAACAAATGGTTTGAGTCTAGCCACCACTCTAAGGAAGTTAAAACCTCCTGAGATAAGGTTATTTTTGTATTTAGGTGACCAAATAACCGTCTATCCTCTTGTAAAATTTGATGTTGTAGGACTCGAGTGTGGTGTTGAGCCCATCTTACTGCTGGTATACAAGAGATAAGAGACCCTAGTAACGACATAGCTTGTCTCAGGGATATACGAGGATTAGTTATTGCGGCTAGGACTTTGTGTCTGATCAGTAGGATTTTTACCTGCGGCAGGAGACACTTTTGAGATATGGAGTCTAACTGGAACCCCAAAAACGCCTGACGGGAAAGCGGAGTGAGTCTGGATTTGTCGGTATTGATTATCCAGCCCAGGTCCTGTAGAGAGGAAATTGCGTGAGCCAAACGATCGGCACATTGAGTAACTGAATTTCCTATTACCAAAAAGTCATCCAGATAGGGCACAATCAAAGTTTCCTTCTGGCGTAGGTATGCCATCACCTCTAGCATTATCTTGGTGAAGATCCTCGGGCGCTGTTGAGAGGCCGAAGGGTAAGGCCGCATACTGGAAGTGACGAACCTCGTTGTTGATTTTTACCGCCACTCTGAGGAATTTTTGGTATCTGTTATGAATGGGGAGATGATAGTAAGCATCCTTTAGATCAATGCCCCCCCATCATACAGTTTGGGAAGAGGAGTTTTATGGTGGACCTAATGGACTCCATTTTAAATGTATAATTTTCAATGAATGAATTGAGTTGTCCACACTGTCCAAGGGGAAACATGAGCGTCCCTCAATCTCTGATGAGGATGATGACGCTGGACATGATGATAGGGAGGCATCTGACAGTATCGGTTGGTCACTGTCGGAGTCTGACACAAGTGTTGGCGTTTTAGATTTAGAACTACGCGGTTTTTCCTGGGTCATATTTTTTAGTTCTTCTCTAATAATGGCCCGTAGGTCCGTAATGGACACTGCTGCTCCCTGTGTTTCTTTTAAACAGTCCTCACAAAGTTTTTTGGGGTATGAGTCAGGGAGGGGCTGGTTACACAAGGCACATTCCCTGTGCTTCGTTTTTTGTCGTTTTTTGCTCTAAGCGTGTAAGTAGAGAGAGAAAGGGAAAAGAGAGAGATAGGGAGACAGCGTTAGCTTAATAGGTAGAGTTCACAACTCACCCAGTGAAGCAAATAATACCGGATCAGAAGGCCGAGATCCTGTTCTGGAACCGTCGCTTTTACGAGCGGTGTCCGAGGATCCTCTGGCGTGATCTTTGGCGGGGGGTACTGGAACTCCGGTTGTAGGGTCCATGGCACCTGGGGATGACATCTCTGCATCGCCGATTCAGCGTTAGTGAGCGCTTTAAATAGAGCGCCAAAACGTTTTTTTTTTTTTTTTTCCCGCGCATGCGCAGATCAGTGCCGGCTCCCCCGCCCTGGATCCGGCCTAGGCGCCCCGGAAGTCCAAGAACCACTTCCGGGGTAGCCTGTATGTGCGGCGGTCGGCGCACGCGCGGCCCGGGATTCCACGCCGGCCGCTGGAAGGTCACCTTACCCGGCTCCTGCTGCCGTACCGCACGCTGGGAAGGACGCCGGTCGGCCTTTCCCGGACCCGGCCGTCTGCCCGCTCCATCAGACGAGGGGGGAGCCGTCTAACGGAACTCCCCCGACGCTGCTTCTGAGCCGCAGCCCCTGCCGTTCTCACGGATACTGCGCAGGCGGCATGCAAGCCCAGGTATGTCTTCTCAGTAAGAGTCCTGTCGTTCCCGCAGGAACAGGAAACCTAAACTGAGGAGGAGAGGCGGACCGCCCCCATTTATTTCTCAATAGGTTTCCTGTTCCTGCGGGGCGGATCCCTCTCTCCAGTAGGGTGCTGTCGTGGCGAAGAGTAAAAAGGTGCTTTTTGTTACTCCATGACCCTTCTTGACACCCTGGAAGGAAATAAACAGAGCCCTACTCTGTCGCCAGCTACTGGTCTTTTCAATGTATTTTAACACTACTCTTTTAACGTCTAGAGTGTGATATTTTTGTTCTTCAGGAGTGGAGGGATTACTGAAGAAAGTGGGCAAGATTATTTCTTGTGACCTGTGGAATTTTTTCGCTACTTTGGGTAGGTAGGAAGGGTCTGGTTTAAGAATTAACTTATCCTGAAAGGTTAACAAAAAAGGTGGATCTATAGAGAGTGATTGGATGTCACTGATTCTCCTAGCTGAAGTCAGTGCTACCAAGAGGGCCGTTTTTAGTGATAGACATTTAATTGGTATTGAGTCTATTGGCTCGAATGGAGTCTGTTAGGGCTTGTAAGACTAAATTTAAATCCCAGGGTGGAATTCTAGGTATGATAACTGGATTCATTCTTTCGCAGGCCGTAATAAATCTGGATACCCATCTATCCCCCGCAATGTTATGGCCATAGAGGGCTCCTAGTGCTGAAACATGAACCTTTAAGGTGTTTACAGTTAGACCTAGTTCTCTCCCTTTTTGAAGAAACTCCAGGATAGAATGTATCGGAATCTCTGATGTGTTGGTAAATGTATGGAATTGAAAAAATTTTCTCCATACTCTTGTATAGATTTTTGTGGTGGAGGGTTTTCTACTATGGAGAAGCGTATCAATTAAACCCCCCGAGAATCCTCTCGATCATAGCATCTGCCTCTAAAGTTCCAGGCCGTCAGGTGGAGATTGTCCACCTGAGGGTGGAAAAACGGACCCTGGAAGAGAAGGTTGGGCGTTGAGGGGAGGACCCAAGGATCTGAGACCGACATGGTCCGTAGCCATGAGAACCATGGTCTCTTGGGCCAGAATGGAGCTATCAGTACAACTCTCGCCCCTTCTTCTCTGATTTTGCGTATAACTTGAGGCAGCAATATGATCGGAGGAAATGCGTACGCCAGACTGAACTGCCAAGGGGCTTGGAGAGCGTCCAGAATGTCCGGATGATCCGCTGGAGATAGAGAAGCAAATCTCCGGACTTTTCTGTTTTCCCTTGTGGCGAAAAGATCTATCTGAGGATGGCCCCAAAGAGATATTATGTCCAGAAATATTTGCTGGTTTAGACACCACTCTCCTTGCCTTAGGGTGTGTCGGCTTAAAAAGTCCGCCTGCTGATTGCTTGCTCCCCTTATGTGCAGTGCAGTAAGGGATGTTAGGTGACTTTCTGCTAGATTTAAGATTTCCGTAGCAGAAGACATCAGAGTCTCTGATCTCGTACCTCCTTGCCGATTTAGATACGCCACCGTGGTGGTGTTGTCGGACAGGACTCTGATGTCTTTCCCCCGAATCTGTGGGAGGAAATGGTATAAGGCGTATTTTACAGCATTCAGTTCTTTAAAGTTAGAGGAGCTGCAATTTTCTTCCATGCTCCATAAACCCTGGCAATAATCGTTCCCCATATGAGCGCCCCATCCATGAGGACTGGCGTCAGTGGTTATGGTGTGAGATGGCGTTATTACCCATGGAACCCCACTCAACAAATGGTTTGAGTCTAGCCACCACTCTAAGGAAGTTAAAACCTCCTGAGATAAGGTTATTTTTGTATTTAGGTGACCAAATAACCGTCTATCCTCTTGTAAAATTTGATGTTGTAGTACTCGAGTGTGGTGTTGAGCCCATCTCACTGCTGGTATACAAGAGATAAGAGACCCTAGTAATGACATAGCTTGTCTTAGGGATATACGAGGATTAGTTATTGCGGCTAGGACTTTGTGTCTGATCAGTAGGATTTTTACCTGCGGCAGGAGACACTTTTGAGATATGGAGTCTAACTGGAACCCCAAGAACGCCTGACGGGAAAGCGGAGTGAGTCTGGATTTGTCGGTATTGATTATCCAGCCCAGGTCCTGTAGAGACGAAATTGCGTGAGCTAAACGATCAGCACATTGAGTAACTGAATTTCCTATTACCAAAAAGTCATCCAGATAGGGCACAATCAAAGTTTCCTTCTGGCGTAGGTATGCCATCACCTCTAGCATTATCTTGGTGAAGATCCTCGGCGCTGTTGAGAGGCCGAAGGGTAAGGCCGCATACTGGAAGTGACGAACCTCGTTGTTGATTTTTACCGCCACTCTGAGGAATTTTTGGTATCTGTTATGAATGGGGAGATGATAGTAAGCATCCTTTAGATCAATGCCCCCCATCATACAGTTTGGGAAGAGGAGTTTTATGGTGGACCTAATGGACTCCATTTTAAATGTATAATTTTCAATGAATGAATTGAGTTTTTTAAGGTTTATGATGGTTCTGAAAGAACCGTCGGGCTTAGAGATTAGGAATAGGGGAGAGTAGAATCCCCTACCCTCCTGTCCCATCGGTACTTGGACTAGGACCCGTTTTGATATTAGGGTTTGAATTTCAAGCTCTAGAGCCTGTTGCTGTATAGGCGAGCTGAGAGTTGTTATAATATAAGACTCGTGGGGCACACGAGAGAATTTTAATTTAATTCCATCTCGGACGATATTTAAAACCCACGAGCTAGATGTTATCTTCTCCCATTGGGTGGTGAAAAATTTAAGTCTGCCCCCAACTGGTATGTCCTCAGTATTTGTTGTCTTTTGGGGGGTTGGGTCTTCTAAACATGGTACCTCTCTGCTTGTCGTCCTTAGGGGTCCATGTTGTAGACCTATCTGTTTGCCTCCTTTTGCCAAACGGCCTCCTCTTAAAGGCTCTCCTGTAAAAGGGAATAGAGGATTCAGGAAAAGCTTTCTTCCTGTCCTTTGCCTTTTTGAGTATGTCATCTAAGGTTTTACCAAAGAGGTACTCACCCTCACATGGGATTGCGCATATTTTAGATTTAGATTGCGCGTCCCCTTTCCAGCTCTTCATCCATAGAGCTCTTCTTGCGTTATTTACAAGGCCCGCAGATCTTGCTGCTAAACGGAGTGAGTCGGCGGAGGCGTCTGCCAGAAAGGCCGCTGCTCCTCGTATTAAGGGGATGGCTGCTCTTAGTTTTTCTCTCGAGCTTTTCTTTTCAATTTGCTGGTCTAACTGATCAATCCAGATGATCATTGATCGGGCCGCGCAAGTACTGGCTACTGCAGGTTTGAATATTCCTGTAGCCGCTTCCCAGGAACGTTTAAGGGATGATTCAGCCTTACGATCCAAAGGATCGACCAATAGTCCCGCATCCTCCACAGGTAAAGTGGATTGTTTGGAGGTAGAGGCTACAGCCGCGTCGACTTTATGGACTTTGGTCCAAGTAAGAAGCTCCTCGTCACTAAACGGATATTTGCGTTTTGAGGCTGAGGGTAGAAAGCCTCTCTGATCTTGCTTCTCCCACTCTCTTTTGATTAATGTTTTCACTGCTGGTATAACCGGATAACATCTCCTCTTTCTGTCTGCCAAACCCGCGAACATTATCTCTTGCGCGGTTTGCGCACCCTTAGACTCCTCACACCCCATGGTATTTCGAATGGATTTTACCAAGTTGTCCACACTGTCTAAGGGGAAACATGAGCGTCCCTCAATCTCTGATGAGGATGATGACGCTGGACATGATAGGGAGGCATCTGACAGTATCGGTTGGTCACTATCGGAGTCTGACACAAGTGTCGGTGTTTTAGATTTAGAACTACGCGGTTTTTCCTGGGTCATATTTTTTAGTTCTTCTCTAATAATGGCCCGTAGGTCCGTAATGGACACTGCTGCTCCCTGTGTTGTTTCTTTAAAACAGTCCTCACAAAGTTTTTTGGGGTATGAGTCAGGGAGGGGCTGGTTACACAAGGCACATTCCCTGTGCTTCGTTTTTTGTTGTTTTTTGCTCTAAGCGTGTAAGTAGAGAGAGAAAGGGAAAAGAGAGAGATAGGGAGACAGCGTTAGCTTAATAGGCAGAGTTCACAACTCACCCAGTGAAGCAAATAATACCGGATCAGAAGGCCGAGATCCTGTTCTGGAACCGTCGCTTTTACGAGCGGTGTCCGAGGATCCTCTGGCGTGATCTTTGGCGGGGGGTACTGGAACTCCGGTTGTAGGGTCCATGGCACCTGGGGATAACATCTCTGCATCGCCGTTTCAGTGTTAGTGAGCGCTTTAAATAGAGCGCCAAAACGTGGTTTTTTTTTTTTTGGTTTTTTTTTTTCGCGCATGCGCAGACAGTGCCGCTCCCCTGCCCTGGATCCGGCCTAGGCGCCCCGGAAGTCCAAGATCCACTTCCGGGGTAGCCTGTATTTGCGGCGGTCGGCGCGTGTGCGGCCCGGGATTCAACGCCGGGCCGCGAAGGAAGGTCATCTTACCCGCTCCTGCTGCCGTACCGCACGCTGGGAAGGACGCCGGTCGGCCTTTCCCGAACCCGGCCTTCTGCCCGCTCCATCAGACGAGGGGGGAGCCGTCTAACGGAACTCCCCCGACGCTGCTTCTGAGCCGCAGCCCCTGCCGTTCTCTCGGATACTGCGCAGGCGGCATGCAAGCCCAGGTATGCTTTCTCATTCGGAAGTCCTGTCGTTCCCGCAGGAACAGGAAACCTAAACTGAGGAGGAGAGGCGGACCGCCCCCTTTTATTTCTCAATAGGTTTCCTGTTCCTGCGGGGCGGATCCCTCTCTCTCCAGTAGGGTGCTGTCGTGGCGAAGAGTAAAAAGGCCAGTTTCTCAGCAACTGTATGGCGAAAAAAAACCACGGTGATCTGCCAAAACAGATCAGTCATACACAAGGTAATATTGATGCCCCACGGACTTACAATGGGGTCAAGTCAGCTAACGTCGTTTCAGTCAAATCTGACCGCAGTATTCCAGGTTTTATGCACAAAATCTGCTGTCTTTGCGCACATCTTGGCAAATGTATGTGTAGATGTGATGTCATCGTGCCACATCTCCCGAGTGGCGCCCCAAATAATCACATAGTACAGAGATACAGCACCTCAAGGAGTAATAGTTTTTTGCTCAACAATTGAAATAGAAATATAAGCAGAAGTCTGACACCACAAAAAAAGTGAAAAGAGGACAAATGCTTCCCCCCTTGGTAGAAGCCCCTCTGGTTAGAAACATCAGTAACCTAATGTGAGAGGGTAATACTCAGCTGGTATTCTCCCTCGAGATCCCAAAAAGTTAAAATTATAGAATTTCTACGGCAAAGAACTGCAGAGGCAATGACAGCTGCACATTTTATTGCAGAAATGGATATGCCATAATACGCACTGGAAACCTGTTGTAAAAGTCCACAAATAAATTAGTTCCAATGCTCCAGTCAATATGTATAAAAAGGCAGGGCACTTGGTGTCCATTTTGGTGGAGTTGGTATAAAATGAACAGACTCCTAAAATATATAATAAATTGGGTACAGTAGTTCAGTGCAGGATGGGCTGTAGATTTCATAGTTTTGGAAGGTTATGAAATGTCCGTGCTATTCCTGACCTAAGGATCTCGGATTTTATGATTTGCACTTTATGTACATTGCTCAGTGGTGAGGCAGGGCTGTGGAGACGGAATCAGGGAAATTGAGGAGTCTGATGCTTGGCTTACCGAGGCCACAGCCCCGATAAAAGGGGTAGCCAAGAAAAGTGTGCGAGTGTAATGGGGCTTATGGAATTAAGTCTTATGGTAACACCAAGAGTCAGGTAAATAACTCACAAAATACAGCGACAGAATCAGAGTGATGCCAAGACAATAGGGTTTAAAATGGACACAAAAGCCCAGAGAAGACCACCAACATCATCATTCAGCGCATCATCAGACAGAAGAACTAACGACCTATTTATACAAGGAAAACACACAAATACCATCTAGTCACAACAACTGTGCGACACCCACTGACCACCGAGATCACCTTAGGCTTTTGGTGCATTTTTTGATGTTGCAGAATTTCTGCACATATTTAAAATTGGGTTACTTGCTTTAAACATGTGTTATTATTTTGTTTTGTTTGGCATGTCATTCTTTAAAGCGAACCTGTCACCCCGTTTTTTCAGTATGAGATAAATATACCGTTAAATAGGGCCTGAGCTGTGCGTTACAATAGTGTATTTTGTGTACCCCGATTCCCAACCTATGCTGCCGAAATACGTTACCAAAGTCGCCGTTTCCGCCTGTCAATCAGGCTGGTCTGGTCAAATGGGCGGTGACATCGCTGTTCCTTCCCCCAGATCTTGCTTATTTTTCCGTTGGTGGCGTAGTGGTTTGCGCATGCCCAACTGCCGAATCCACTGCACAGGTGAGGAAAAAGAGCGCGATCTGCGCTATTCCCCTGGTTATCAGTGGGGGCGGCCATCTTCCTGAGGCCTCGCGTGCGCAGATGGGAGTGCTCTGCTGCACAGGAGGACGGAGGGGAGCGGGGGGCGCTATATGACAGGACGGAGGACCGGAGGGGAGGAGATCGGTGGCGGTGGGGGGGCTGATCACGATCTCCAGCCATGGCTGATGCTATATTGCAGCATCGGCCATGGCTGGATTGTAATATTTCACCAATTTTCATTGGTGAAATATTACTATCGCTCTGATTGAAAGTGAAACGTCACTTTCAACAGCCAATCAGAGCGATCGTAGCCATGCTCTATCTGCGCTAGCGCGATGCAAACGTCGCCACTTGCGCTAGCAGCAGCCCGTTAACGTATGTGCTGAACGGGCTGCTGCTAGCGCAGTGTGAACCTGGCCTTAGGGTTAGGGTTTCGGCTAGAATTAGGGTTAGAACTAGGGTTAGGGTTAGAATTAGGCTATGTGCACACGGTGCGGATTTGGCTGCGGATCCACAGCGGATTGGCCGCTGCAAATTCGTAGCAGTGTTCCATCAGGTTTACAGTACCATGTAAACCTATGGAAAACCAAATTCGCTGTACCCATGGTGCGGAAAATACCGCGCGGAAACGCTGTGTTGTATTTTCCGCAGCATGTCAATTCTTTGTGCGGATTCCGCAGTGTTTTACACCTGTTTCTCAATAGGAATCCACAGATGAAATCCGCACAAAACACTGGAAATCCGCAGGTAAAAATGCAGTGCCTTTTACCTGCGTATTTTTCAAAAATGGTGAAAAATCTCACACAAATCCGCAACGTGGGCACATAGCCTTATGGTTAGGGTTGGAATTAGGGCTAGGGTTGGAAATAGGGTTAAGATTAGGCTTGTGGTTAGGGTTACGGATAGGGTTAGGGGTGTGTTGGGGTTACAGTTGTGGTTAGGGTTGGGATTAGGGTTACGGGTGTGTTAGGGTTAGGGTTGTGATTAGGGTTATGGCTACAGTTGGGATTAGGGTTAGGGGTGTGTTGGGGTTATTGTTGAAGTTAGAATTGAGGGGTTTCCACTGTTTAGGCACATCAGGGGTCTCCAAAAGCAACATGGCGCCACCATTGATTCCAGCCAATCTGGCGTTCAAAAAGTCAAATGATGCTCCCTCCCTTCCAAGCCCCGACGTGCGCCCAAACAGTGGTTTACCCCCACATATGGGGTACCAGCGTACTCAGGACAAACTGGGCAACAACTGTTGGGGTCCAATTTCTCCTGTTACCCTTGCAAAAATAAAAAATTACTTGCTAAAACATAATGTTTGAGGAAGGAACAATTATTTTTTATTTTCACGGCTCTGCGTTATAAACTTCTGTGAAGCACTTGGGGGTTGAAAGTGCTCACCACATATCTAGATAAGTTCCTTCGGGGGTCTAGTTTCCAAAATGGGGTCACTTGTGGGGTGTTTCTACTGTTTAGGCACATCAGGGGCTCTGCAAATGCAAGGTGACGCCCGCAGACCATTCCATCAAAGTCTGCATTTCAAATGTCACTACTTCCCTTCCGAGCCCCGGCATGTGCCCAAACAGTGGTTTACCCCCACATATGGGGTATCAGCGTACTCAGGAGAAACTGGACAACAACTTTTGGGGTC
This sequence comes from Ranitomeya variabilis, assembly GCF_051348905.1. Classification (NCBI taxonomy): domain Eukaryota; kingdom Metazoa; phylum Chordata; class Amphibia; order Anura; family Dendrobatidae; genus Ranitomeya; species Ranitomeya variabilis. The sequence goes on along the minus strand of NC_135235.1, from coordinate 598,947,035 downwards.
AAATTTCTCCTGTTACCCTTGGGAAAATTAAAAAATTCTGGGCTAAAAATCATTTTTGAGGAAAGAAAAATTATTTTTTATTTTCATGGCTCTGCGTTATAAACTTCTGTGAAGCACCTGGGGGTTTTAAGTGCTCACTATTCATCTAGATAAGTTCCTTGGGGGGTCTAGTTTCCAAAATGGGGTCACTTGTAGGGGAGCTCCAATGTTTAGGCACACAGGGGCTCTCCAAACGCGACATGGTGTCCGTTAACGATTGGAGCTAATTTTCCATTCAAAAAGTCAAATGGCGCGCCTCCCCTTCCGAGCCTTGCCGTGCACCCAAACAGTGGTTTACCCCCACATATGAGGTATCGGCGTACTCAGGAGAAATTGCCCAACAAATTTTAGGATCCATTTTATCCTGTTGCCCATGTGAAAATGAAAAAATTGAGGCTAAAAGAAATTTTGTGTGAAAAAGTGTACTTTTTCATTTTTACGGATCAATTTGTGAAGCACCTGGGGGTTTAAAGTGCTCACTATGCTTCTAGAGAAGTTCCTTGGGGGGTCTAGTTTCCAAAATGGGGTCACTTGTGGGGGAGCTCCAATGTTTAGGCACAAGGGGGTTCTCCAAACGCGACATGGTGTCCGCTAAAGATTGGAGCCAATTTTTCATTCAAAAAGTCAAATGGCGCTCCTTCCCTTCCGAGCCCTGCCGTGCGCCCAAACAGTGGTTTACTCCCACATATGAGGTATCAGCGTACTCAGGACAAATTGGACAACATCATTCGTGGTCCAGTTTCTCCTTTTACCCTTGGGAAAATAAAAAAATTGTTGCTAAAAGATCATTTTTGTGACTAAAAAGTTAAATGTTCATTTTTTACTTCCATGTTGCTTCTGCTGCTGTGAAACACCTGAAGGGTTAATAAAATTCTTTTATGTGGTTTTGAGCACCTTGAGGGGTGCAGTTTTTAGAATGGTGTCACTTTTGGGTATTTTCGGCCATATAGAACCCTGAAACTGACTTCAAATGTGAGGTGGTCCCTAAAAAAAATGGATTTGTACATTTTGTTGTAAAAATGAGAAATCACTGGTCAAATTTTAACCCTTATAACTTCCTAGCAAAAAAAAATTTTGTTTCCAAAATTGTGCTGATGTAAAGTAGACATGTGGGAAGTGTTATTTATTAACTATTTTGTGTCACATAACTCTCTGGTTTAACAGAATAAAAATTCAAAATGTGAAAATTGCAACATTCAAAATTTTCGCCAAATTTCCGTTTTTTTCACAAATAAACGCAGAAATTATCGACCTAAATTTACCACTAACATGAAGCCCAATATGTCACGAAAAAACAATCTCAGAACCACTAGGATACGTTGAAGCGTTCCGGAGTTATTACCTCATAAAGGGACACTGGTCAGAATTGCAAAAAACCGCCAGGTCATTAAGGCCAAAATAGGCTGGGTCATGAAGGGGTTAAATAAAGGTGCCTTTTTTTTAAAAAAAAAAAAAAAAATTTCGGTACTTTGAGTTCACTGAACTTTATTGACATACTTAGTGCGGATTACTTGCGTTTTTAATGGGTTTCCGCGGTGGAAATGCGCTAAAAATGCATGTGCTTTTTTTTTACCTGCGGCTTACCATATCCAATTTCAGTCTTTGGGGAACAACTGCACAGAAAAATCCACCTACCCGCAAGAGAAATTTATGATGTGAAACATGCACCGCAGTGTAGTTTACGCAGATTAGAAAAGCGCACTGGCAGGAGATTTCTAGAAACCATCTAGATTGCTGGGACTCTAAGGCCATGTGCACACTTTGCAGTGTGCTCTGCGGGCTCTCCCGCAGCGGAATTGATAAATCTGCAGGGCAAAACCGCTGCGGTTATCCCTGCAGATTTATCGCGGTTTGTTCCGCGGTTTCCGCTGCGGGATTACTCCTGTACTATTGATGCTGCATATGCAGCAATATGCAGCATCAATAGTAATGGCAAAAACAATAAAAATTGGCTATACTCACCCTCTGACGTCGCGATCTCCTCGGCGCTGCACTCGGCGGTCCGATTCCAAAGCTGCTGTGCTGAGAAGGACCTTCGTGACGTCACGGTCATGTGACCGCGGCGTCACCGCAGGTCCTGTTCGCACAGTAACCCTGACCGGATGGCCGCGGGCAGCGCTGAGAGGTGAGTATAGCATTATTTTTTATTTTAATTCTTTTTTTTTTTTTTTTTTTTTACACTATTCATGCTTCCCAGGGCCTGGAGGAGAGTCTCCTCTCCTCCACCCCGGGTAGCAACCGCGCATTATCCGCTTACTTCCCGCAAAGTGGGCACAGCCCCATGCGGGAAGTAAGCGGTTCAATGCATTTCTATGGGTGCAGAATCGCAGCGATTCTGCACAAAGAAGTGACATGCTGCGGAATGTAAACCACTGCGTTTCTGCGCGGTTTTTCCCGCAGCATGTGCACAGCGGTTTGCGGTTTCCATAGGGTTTACATGTTAATGGAAACGCTATGGAAACTGCTGCGGACCCGCAGCATCAAAATCGCCGCGGCTCCGTGGTAAAAACCGCAAAGTGTGAACATGGCCTAAGGCTGTGTTCCCACACTGCATTTTTTATGCGTTTCTGCCGCAGTGGAAACGCATAAAAACGCTTAAAAACTCCATTCTCATGCAATCCTATGGGATTCCGCAGTTGCTGTGCCCATGCTGCGGATTTTACCGCTGCGAAATCGCATAGCAGTAAAATCCGCAGCATGTTCATTATTTCTGCGGAGTTACGTCGATTCCGCAGCCATAGGATTGCAATGAAACGCTCACTTTACGCATGTGGCTATGCCCACCATGTGTAAAGTGAGCGCTTCATGTGCGGCTGGTATCTGGGTCTGGAGGAGGAGACTTCTCCAGGCCCTTGGGAACCATATTTCTGTAAAAAAAATGCCTCTCAGCGGTGCACACGGTGGCTTCCGTTCCCAGGGATGCATTGCTCAAAGGACCTGGGATGACGTCGCGGTCACTTGACCATGACGTCAGAAAGGTCCTTCGTGCAAAGCATCCCTGGGAAAAGAAAGTACTGGGAGCGCCCCTGAGGAGATCGGGGGCCGTCAGAAGGTGACAATAACCATATTTATTATTTTTAACATTCTATCTTTTACTATTGATGCTGCCTAGGCAGCATCAATAGTAAAAAGTTGGTCACACTTGTCAAGCACTATGCTTGTGTGACCAATCTGTCAATCACTTTTCCAAGAGATGCTTCAAATCGCTTGGAAAAGCGCAAGCATTCTGCAAGCTAAAAACGCTTGCAAAACTCTTGTGTTTTGCGGGAAAACAAATGCGAATTCCACATGCACTTTACCTGCAGCAGGGAGTTGCGGAAATGCTGCGGACATTTCCGCACCATTTCTGCAACATGGGCACATAGCCTAAGACGTTGTGTTTTTGACGCAGGGAAAACAAGTAATGTCAAAATTAGTGTTGAGCATTCCGATACCGCAAGTATCGGGTATCGGCCGATATTTGCTGTATCGGAATTCCGATACCGAGATCCGATACTTTTGTGGTATCGGGATCGAAACAACATTAATGTGTAAAAGAAAGAATTAAAATAAAAAATATTGCTATACTCACCTCTCCGACGCAGCCTGGACCTCACCGAGGGAACCGGCAGCATTCTTTTCTTAAAATGCGCGCTTTTCCTTCCTTCTGTGACGTCACGGCTTCTGATTGGTCGCGTGCCGCCCATGTGGCCGCGATGCGACCAATCACAGCAAGCCGTGACGTAATTTTCAGGTCCTTCTAGGCATTCAGTATTTTAAAATTACGTTCCGGCTTTGTGATTGGTCGCGTCGCGGTCACATGGGCGACGCGACCAATCACAAGCCGTGACGTCACGGGAGGCAGGAGACGCGCGCATTTTAAAATGTGCGCGTGTCCAGCCTCCCGTGATGTCACGGCTTGTGATTGGTCGCGTCGCCCATGTGACCGCGACGCGACCAATCACAAGCCAGAACGTAATTTTAAAATCCTGAAGGACCTGAAATTACGTCACGGCTTGCTGTGATTGGTCGCGTCGCGGCCACATGGGCGGCACGCGACCAATCAGAAGCCGTGACGTCACGGAAGGAAGGAAAAGCGCGCATTTTAAGCAAAGAACGCTGCCGGTTCCCTCGGTGAGGTCCAGGCTGCGTCGGAGAGGTGAGTATAGCAATATTTTTTTATTTTAATTCTTTATTTTACACATTAATATGGTTCCCAGGGCCTGAAGGAGAGTTTCCTCTCCTTCAGACCCTGGGAACCATCAGGGATACCGTCCGATACTTGAGTCCCATTGACTTGTATTGGTATCGGTATCGGATTAGATCCGATACTTTGCCGGTATCGGCCGATACTTTCCGATACCGATACTTTCAAGTATCGGACGGTATCGCTCAACACTAGTCAAAATGCGAGTAAAAGCTCAACATGGGAACGTGGCCTTACATGTTAAGCCCAATCTTGACATCGGAACATTTCTAGGACAATAAGACCATTACAATATACTCTCGCCAGACTGATCGCAGGAATCTTTGCAACAGCTCAATTCATGTGAATGGTGCTCTTAGAAATCCATGCGATTTCCACCAAAACATAATAGATGGATACGCAACCACAGACATTTCTGGTGTGTGAATATACCCGTGGGCACGGCTCAGGAATTTTTCCAAATGGAAATCTGACCACACTCCCAGTACACAGCTATTGATGTGAATGACCCTTTGCTTAAAATGTTTCCAGTAAGAGAAGAAGTCTCTGGGCAGTGCAAAAGGGGTTTAACCACTTGACCGCCGTGGTATTCTTGAAATCTGCCATGACCGACTTCACAAATGTCATCTTTTCACACGTCCATCAGAGGTCTCCTATGATTTTTTGCTTTATGCTTGAATGGAAACATGGCACCTTCAAGAACATTTATATAATCATACCGAGAACCTTCTGTGTTACCTGCAGACACGATATTTGCCATATATTGGTCTTAAAAGGGGTATTACCAACTTCAAAGATCAGTATAGTCAGATACTGCTTGTAAAACACAAGCACATTTATATTTTTCTACTGAGCTTTTCGCACTGCTTTTAAACAGCCGGGACTGTCAATGTGCACCATTACCTCCTAAACCTGCCAGCTTCTGCCCAGTGCTTACAAAGCTGCAATGGTCGGTCTCCCAGGCAACAAACTAAACAAAAGAAGTTACTATCTCAAGATCGGCTGCAAACCTTACTAAACCAGATAATTGTAAAAGTGCTAGTCTTTGCCAGCAATATCCAACAATTCCACCATCTATGAAAATGGGAATAACTAACCTTACCGACGTGCTATTACTACTAATTTTAGAACAGCCATTGGCTGCAGTGAACGTCCAGGATTTGGTAAATTGTTGGGTTTTTTAGTGAGTAATCACCCGTTATAAAACGAGGACCTGTAGCCAGATAAAAAGTGGGACAGATTTTGCTCTTTTACTCCTGCTCCTTCCCTGAATATTCTGTTTTTTTTCCAGCATTTACAAAATAAAAAACAAACAGCTTTTATTCACCCTTCCCGGGTTCATTGCAGTCTCTTGCAGCAGTTTCTGGTGTCCATTAAAGGATGCAGTACTGACATTATGACACCAACGCTGCAGTGCAGCCAACCAGTGAGCTCGGCACTGCAGAGAATCAATTATGGACCCGAGGAGGGCGAGTATAGGACAGTTTTTTGTGTGGTTTTCTTGTGTTTTGTTTTAAACTGCAGTTGCAGAAGGGCTTTCCAAAAGCAGAAAATGCCTGAGATTATGTGCACACTGACTTTTTTTTTTTTTTAATGTTTTAATGCAGAAGCCTTGAGGAAACTGAGTGGAATCTAAATCCTCCTAAAAATCTTGGGAGTTTCTGTTCCAAAAACTCAGTGAAAAGACTCCATGTGCATCCAACCTATGTAGAACAACACCCGGCTACAACATTACACTACACTGTGTGCATAATTATTAGGCAAGTTGTATTTTGATCACATGATACTTTTTATACATGTTGTCCTACTCCAAGCTGTTCAGGCTTGAGAGCCAACTACCAATTAAGTAAATCAGGTGATGTGCATCTCTGTAATGAGGAGGGGTGTTGTCTAATGACATCAAAACCCTTTATAAGGTGTGCTTAATTATTAGGCAACTTGCTTTCCTTTGGCAAAATGGGTCAGAAGAGAGATTTGACGGGCTCTGAAAAGTCCCATATTGTGAGATGTCTTGCAGAGGGATGCAGCAGTCTTGAAATTGCCAAACGTTTGAAGCCTGGTGACCGAACAATCAAGCGTTTCATGGCAAATAGCCAACAGGGTCGCAAGAAGCTTGTTGGGCAAAAAAGGCACAAAATAACTGCCCATGAATTGAGGAAAATCAAGCGTGAAGCTGCCAAGATGCCATTTGCCACCAGTTGTGCCATATTTCAGGGTTGAAACGTTACTGGAGTATCAAAAAGCACAAGGTGTGCGATACTCAGGGACATGGCCAAGGTAAGGAAGGCTGAAAAACGACCACCTTTGAACAAGAAACATAAGATAAAACGTCAAGACTGGGCCAAGAAATATCTTAACACTGACTTCTCAAAGGTTTTATGGACTGATGAAATGAGAGTGACTCTTGATGGGCCAGATGCTGGATCAGTAAAGGGCAGAGAGCTCCACTCCGACTCAGACGCCAGCAAGGTGGAGGTGGGCTACTGGTATGGGCTGCTATCAAAGATGAACTTGTGGGATCTTTTCAGGTTGAGGATGGAGTGAAGCTCAACTCTCAGACCTACTGCCAGTTTCTGTAAGACAACTTCTTCAAGCAGTGGTACAGGAAGAAGTCGGTATCGTTCAAGAAAAACATGATTTTCATGCAGGGCAATGCTCCGTCACATGCCTCCAACTATTCCACGGCGTGGCTGGCCAGTAAAGGTCTCAAAGAAGAAAAAACAATGACATGGCCCCCTTGTTCACCTGATCTGAACCCCATAGAGAACCTGTGGTCCCTCATAAAATATGAGATCTACAGGGAGGGAAAACAGTCCACCTCTCGGAACAGTGTCTGGGAGGCTGTGGTGGCTGCTACACGCAATGTTGATCGTAAACAGATCAAGCAAATGACAATCTGTGGATGGAAGGCTGCTGAATGTCATCATAAAGAAAGGTGGCTATATTGGTCACTAATTTTTTTGGTTTTGTTTTTGCATGTCAGAAATTTTTATTTCTAAATTTTGTGCAGTTATATTGGATTACCTGGTGAAAATAAACAAGTGAGATGGGAATATATTTGGTTTTTAATAAGTTGCCTAATAATTCTGCACAGTAATAGTTACTAACAGATATGCTCCTAAGATAACCAAATCTAAAAAACCCCACTCCAACTTCCAAAAATATTAAGCTTTGATATTTATGAGTCTTTTGGGTTGATTGAGAACATAGTGGTTGATCCATAATGAAAATAATCCTCTAAAATACAACTTGACTAATAACTCTGCACGCAGCATAGATTAATAAATCAGACATGTCAGAACCCTCAAAGAAAATAGAAATGCTCTGCAAAATGTGTAAAACAAGCAAAATCCTCACAAATGCAATTCGGGTTTTCTGCACGGAAATTCCAGATATGCCCAGCAATTCTGCTCAGTCAGTCATAAATCCATACCACTGGCATAAGAAGCACTGAAGCAGGCATCTCTGGAAGCCATCTGTATGCGGCAACCAGTCCTAATAGGAACTGCACCTCAGCTATGGGGGAACTTATTAATGGTTGCAAGCTGTTTACTTTGCAAAGTCTCAACTTATGGTGCACATCCAATTTGGCAATAAATTGTCTTTCAGTCGCTACAATTCCTACCAATCTTTGGAAAAGTAGTTTAGGAGGCAAGGCCTCTCATAGTATTGTCAAATTTAAGAAAAATTTAAACCAGAAACTGGTGTAAATTATAATAAGCTACGGCGCACACGACACTTAAGATTTTAGATACATCCCAATTTGGCTAACTTTACAAGACTGACAGGCACAGTTCACTATAACAGGAGATTGAGATAGATATATTATACATACATATACACAAACACATTTATTTTTTATATATACACCAAGACAAGAACAGATCTGACCCCAGTTTTTAAGAATAAACATACAAATATGGACCTAGGTTTCAAATTAGTTCATTCACTAAACTGATGGAGAAGTAGGTTGGAGAAACCTCCAAAGAGGGTATATGTCAGAGACTATATGGCTGACGATCCTGTGTTCTGGAAATCAGAGCAGACTCCAGTGTACACTACCACATGAAAGTACTTCCTGTCTTGTAACTAAGGGTGGAAATCCCCTGTAAATCCTTCTTGACCAAGGTGTATCCAGTATGTTCCATTCACAAAAATGTGTGCATACAATTTGCACTGGTGCATAGAAAAGGCTCTCACACCACTGCCCTCTTTACAAGGAAGCAGCCCATATGCAGGACTAATCAAAAGTTTAGAGAATTTTTGATTTTCTAAATTTGCCAGTTGTGATTTTTAGCTCTTGTTGTCATATTTATGTGGTTACTAAAGTACAATTATCAGTATTTCATAAGTTTTCAAACTTCTTACAAACAGATCAAGTTTAAGTAAAGACTCAATATTTACAGTGTTGTCCCTTATTTTCCAAGACTTCTGCCCTTAGGGTACTGTCTCACAGTGGCACTTTTGTCGCTACGACGGTACGATCCGTGACGTTCCAGCGATATCCATACGATATCGCTGTGTCTGACACGCAGCAGCGATCAGGGACCCTGCTGAGAATCGTACGTCGTAGCAGATCGTTTGAAACTTTATTTCGTCGCTGGATCTCCCGCTGTCATCGCTGGATCGTTGTGTGTGACAGCGATCCAGCGATGCGTTCGCTTGTAACCAGGGTAAACATCGGGTTACTAAGCGCAGGGCCGCGCTTAGTAACCCGATGTTTACCCTGGTTACCAGCGTAAAAGTTAAAAAAAACAAAAAACAATACACTCACATTCCGGTGTCCTTCAGGTCCCTTGCCGTCTGCTTCCCGCACTGACTGACTGCCGGCCATAAGGCAGTGGCACAGCACAGCGGTGACGTCACCGCTGTGATCTGCTTTCACTTTACGGCGGCACTCAGTCAGAGCGGGAAGCAGACTGCAAGGGACCTGACGGACACCGGAATGTGAGCATGTACTGTTTGTTTTTTTTTTACTTTTACGATGGTAACCAGGGTAAACATCGGGTTACTAAGCGCGGCCCTGCGCTTAGTAACCCGATGTTTACCCTGGTTACCCGGGGCCTTCGGCATCGTTGGTCGCTGGAGAGCGGTCTGTGTGACAGCTCCCCAGCGACCACACAACGACTTTCCAACAATCACGGCCAGGTCGTATCGCTGGTCGTGATCGTTGGAAAGTTGCAGAGTGTGACAGTACCCTTAGCCTCACAGCTGGATATCAGCTTCTGGGCCAAATCCTGACTGATGACCTCCCATTCTGGTCTCATCAATGTTTGAAGTTTATCACAATTTCTGTGTTTTTGTTTGTTCACCCACTTTTTGAGGATTGACCACAGGTTCTCAGTGGGAATGAGATCTGGGAAGTCTTTTGGACATGTACACAAAATTTCAATGTTTTGTTCACTGAGCCACTTGTCACTTTTGTCCCACGACAGTCTCCATCTACTGGAACCAGCATTGCTCATCATGAAATTGATCCAGGGTAGTTGGGAAAAGTTGCTCTTGGGAGGATTTCTAGATACCATTCTTTATTACGGGCTGTGTTCTTGGGCAAAATTGGGAGTCCACTCTCTTGCATGAAAGGCCCCCACACGAGTGATCTCAGTATGCTTTACCTTTGGTACCACACAGGACTCATGGTAGTGCTCACCTTTTCTTCTCTAGGCCATCATTGTTCCACATATCTCAAATAGTCTGAAAGGGCTCCTGAGAAAAACATCCCTCCAAGAGAAACTTCTCCCAATGATCCAGAAACAAGCTGATGAACAATACTTTTTCCAGCATGAGGGACACCATGCCATAATCTAGAAAAGTTATCTTTAAGTGGCTTGGCGAATAACACCGGATTTTTGAGACCATTGTTTATCTCCAGGAGGAATAAAGCTTAAAGTCTGGTGAAATCCAATATGTCCAATTCTTGTCTACCGATAGTTGGACAAACCTACCAATTTCTGACACTATAGTAATGTGACTTTTTACACCTTGAATTAAAACTCCCTCATGTATAAACCACCTTGCCTGGTGTTCGCCCTAGCTGCCTACGTCACTCATCTCCTTTAGTGAAAGGGTCAGTGATAAAAACATAGGAAGCACAGCATTAAGTCCGAAAAAATGCCAAGACTGACTTTCCCGTAAAATGATCACAGCAAGGGAAACAGCCAGAGCCAAGTGGATGGCAAAATGTAAAAAAATGCTTAGCCACAGCATCACACAGGTATCAACCACTGTGGACTCAAAAATCTTAATATTTTTTTAGTCACAGCAAGGGAGGCAGATTGTTGTAAAGAGTAATTCCAGCGATAATCAGTGGGAGAGGAGGGGGTGCAACTGCCGAGATCCCCACAACAGGGTTTTGCTCTATTCATTCCCTATGAGACAATGAGAAAAAGCCAACTACAGTGCTCCAGCGGTCCCATGGTGAATACATGGAGCAGTAGTCAAGCATGTGCAGGGCAGCTCCATTATAACAGGGATAAAAGTGACCTGTTCTAGTGATCGGTGAAGGTGCCAGAGGTCAGACCCCTACCGATCAAGAAGTTATAATTTATCCTATGGATAAGTGATAAACTGTTAAAAAAAAAAAAATGTAGCCAAATCATATATGGGAGAAGGAAAAAAGTTGTAGGAGAGATTTCGAGAGGGAGTATAATAATCGTACAAGTTCTGTCTACTAGATTACTAGATGGGTCATTGATCCAGGGATTTAATCTGATTGCCATATTTGTAGTCAGGATCCTCATGATTCATGTGCCGTATGTTTTTGCCTCTGGATCAATTCTGCTGGAGAATAAACCAGATGAATTTATGGACCTGATCCATCAAGGAATTTTCACCGGAATTATGGTGTAAAACTCCTGCAAAGGTAGCAAAAAAAAAAAAAATTCACAACTTGAAAGTTGCGCAAGATTTGTCATTTTCATCTCCATCATGGTGGGCAGAGCATGACCTGGCAAAGCCTTAATGACAAATTCATAATTTATGACACAAAAGTAACGTAAATTATGCCAGAAATGTAAACCAGCCCCTAACTGGACATCTCTGAAGGAAGCCCAAAGGAGGTGCCAGATTTAATATGAGGTACTCCATTAAGGCTTGATAGAAAACATCATTCTTAATACAGGCCTGTGCCTTTCTTTTACACTATGATATTCTAGAAGTGAGAAATTTGGAAATTTTAAAGAGATTTAACCCCTTCACACAGGGGCAACTGTAAACCCTTGCTGTGGTGACCGCATGTGGAGGCAGGCTTCCTCCACATGTGGCTGATACCTGCATCAGTCGCTTCAAAAGGAGACAGATTTTTACTGTATACTGTGGTATATAGTACAAGAGATCAATTGTAGGATATATAACAAAGTGTTTCAATGAAAAGGTCTCTTTCTATCAAGACAAAGTTATCAACTTGATCAATAAACGTCATACTGACATGCGAGAAACTCGGATGAGTCTCGCACGTCAGTACCCGGCGCTCAGAAGTGGAGCGTGCGGCTGCATGTATTGCTATGTGGCCGCATGCTCCGATCTGAGGGCCGGGTGCAGCGCCGGGTATTGACGTGTGATACTCATCCGAGTTTCTCGCATGTGAGTATGAGCCCTAAACGTCATTCTAAGGCTATGTGCACACGTTCAGGATTTCTTGCAGAAAATTCCTGACATTTTCTGCAAGAAATCCGCATGCGGTTTTTTGCGCTTTACCGCGGTTTTTGGTGCGTTTTTTTGGCGGATTTTTCCGGATATTTCCCAATGCATTATATAGTGGGAAATCCGCAAAATTAATGAACATGCCACGTTTTACCGCGATGCGTTTTTTTCACGGAAAAAAACGCATCATGTGTACAAAAATTGCGGAATTCATTAAAAATTATGGGATGCATAATGTTTGCAGATTTTTTGCGGTCTTATAGTGTTTTTAGCAGGAAAAAAAAAAAAAAAATGCGAAAAATCTGCAAAGTGTGCACACAGCCTAAAAGAAAGCGGAGAGTCTGATGGAGCCGAATATGGTACAAATGAAAGCATCAGGCCGACACAAAAAAAACAGCCCTCGCATAGCCTCCTTGATGGAAAACTAAATACATTAAGTGTCTCAAAAGATGTAAACAAAAAAAACAGACTTTTTTTACTTTTAATTTTTTTTCCACTTAAAAATATATATATGCATGTTTTTATTGCTGTACTCATGCTGACCTAGGGAAAACTGTCCAGGTAATTTTTATCATAAAATGAACACAGGAGGAAAAAAAAAAAAAAAATTTAATTGCATATTTTTCAGAATGTCACCCAACTTGGAGTTTCCCTCCCCCACTTTTCAACATATTATAATGGTAAAATGAAGTGTCATCCAAAACTACAAGACCTCATCATACATCTATATCGATGGAAAAATAAAGCTGTGGCTTATGGAAGAAGAGGAGGTAAATTGCCTGGGAGTGAAAGAGTCAATAAGCCTTACAAGGAGAGTCACCCATCACAGATATCCCACAATCTGCCATGATAATGTGACTTCTATAATAGCAGCCTGTCATGTGACATCACCGATGGGCAGAGGCTGGTCATCGAGGTGACATGTCAAGTCACTGCTACACCACCATGGGGGATGGTAAACAGTGGGTGAGTGGTGGGAGAAAGGAGGAAAATATGAAGGGAAGAATTTTAAAAGGATGTGGTCTTTATTTAGGCACATACAGTAGGTGGCTTATTACTATAGAATTCCCGCAAAATCCACTGCACTCTCACCAGGAATGATTTGGTAAAATTCAGCAGCTAGTGACATTTTATTTACAGCAGGGACCATACTCATGAGATCACATACTGAACTGAAAAAGTATACAGCTAATATCTAAAGACCCTCCATACACAGACTAGCAAACCGACACTCATATCTATGGGGGCCTCCCAACTTATGATGTCAGGAGACAGTAGAATTTTTAGCAGCTGATCCTTTTGTTCTCCCCAGAGATAAGCGGCTAACAGAAATGTCTGCCAGCGGCTCTCAGAACACAAACGCTTAGCCAAGCGTGCCTGTATATGGGGCAGTTGAGAGAGATTGCCGTCAGCCGAGTGATTGTTCAATCACCAGCTAATGTGTATGGAGGGCTAGAGTTGGTGCGAATTGAGTCGCACAACAGTAATCTGCAGCTAATAGAACCATTTTATTTTTTTTTACCTCCCACCATCCGCGGCTCTTGATTATCTGGCCTGGTGTGACGTCACATATGTTCTACTAAAAAGATGAGGTTGCACCTGGCTGGCTGATCAAAAAAAGAGAAGTGGATGCCATCAGGTAGGAAGCGGAGATCAGGACCCCCATCCAGAAGCCACAGACTAAAGACGGAGCCAAGGGACTGGGTCCTGAAAAATCGATTTGCACAAACTTTTATAAGGACCTTTATAGCCTGGGGCTACTGAGCCCAGGAATATATCAGTGCTGACCAGAACAAAAGACAAGCATGCATTCATCTTTCAGAACTGTGCCTCACATCCGTCATGGGCCTCCAATCAGCCATGTTTGACATAAATATGAAATCTTGTGCTACATACGCTATTTTTCTTCATCAATACTAGAAGCCTGCTAGTGGGATCGGTAGGGAACCATTGATGTTTTTTAGTGTATTGGACCTTGAGGTGTTGTGTTTTCTATAGGTAGAAACAGAGAATTCATTCTACAGCATGATTCGACCGACAAACACTAACCAGGGCAGTGGCGTCTGATCTGCGTTTTTACTTTTATAAGAAATCATGAAAGTTAAGTATTAGGTCCAAGTACAAGTTATGTTTTCTGATCAATCTAAGACTCTTGTGTATTTAGTAACAGGACTAAGCATATTATTCGTGAAACAATACTTGATGAAAGTGCTTATTGAACAAAAAAATAAATAAAATAAAAATCCAGGGGGAAAAACAAAATTGGAGATTTAATCAAAATGACAAAATTGAATATTGGACAAATCACAGGGAAATAAGTCACCAGATATGAAAGGATCCAACTTATAATAAGAATAACCCAACGGGGCAGTCCATATACAACCTGGGGATATTGGGACAAGAGAGTTCCAAGACCCCCACCGTCCGAACAAAAGGCCGACAAATCAGACACCAATGTTCACGACACCCGACATATAAAGAGCAGCAGGAAGACCACCACAGGCCACGGAGAGCCCACAATAACCCAGCTCCATGTGACCACAACAAAGCCGTTGTACTGAGGCTTCCCCTAAAATGCTGTGATACCAGAGAAAAAGTTGTGCAGGACAGAGCTGAACATCGCCCACCACCCCAGAGCGTTCTCTGCACAGCGCTGCTACAGTATGTGCTGCTGCTATTTCATGACATGGTGAAGCTACATGCATGGGACAAAGACAAACCTTTTGCTCCTCAAAAGAAATTAGATCAAGAAGGTAAAGCAAGACTGGAACCAGTGCCACAGATGTCGGGGGTCTTCACACAGCACAAGGGGGGGCAGGTCACATCCATGCATCCAGTGTGCAGCGAGGCCTCCTGGAAGAGAAGTACAGACGGGTCAGTGACAGCCCACCCCGGGGCCGCTGCTCCCCTCACCGAGCTCTAGCGGGGGCATCAGCTGGTGGAGGGGCCCTAGTGCAGCTCTATGGCCGGCACAGACAGGCCGCCTGCCTCCCTCCTCTCCGCAGTCTCTGCTGCCTTGTAGGAGGCGCTGTGCTGCAGTTCCTGCTTCAGCCTCCCCTCCCCCACACTCCGGAGCCTTACCCAGCGCACAGAATGCGCCCCCTACAGGCTTGCGGGCGCCTCTGCTGCGGTGCATGTTGGGTGGAGGCGCAGACTGGCTGTTCTTTTCCGTGCTGCACGAGCGCCCGGCGGGAGCGGCGGAGCCCGGGCAGCGGTGAGGGCGGCAGTGGAGCTCGGGCGGCGGTGAAGGCGGGAGTGGAGCTCGGGCGGCAGAGGCGCCCGCACCGCGCAGACGGCGCCGGAGAGCGGACACATGGCCCGGCACCGAGCGCGCCTTTTCACAGCAGTCTGGGCCCGCCCCCGGCATTTAACCCCTTCCCGGCCCGCAGCCGCATTGCTTCCCGGTGTAACAAGTTCTGCGCCAGTTACAAATCACAATTGTGCGACAATTTACATGACAATGTGACCTGATGACAGCGACCAAGGCCATCACCCGGCAGGTCAGGGTGCACCCAGCATCTAGGAGCAGAGGGGGGGCTGGAGCTCTCCAAATACTCAACACAGGTGGGGTGGGAGGTTGTGCAGCCCCCCATACAGCAACAGGAGGGGTTGGATATATCCCCCACAAAAACAGGAGCAATGCGATATAGTTCCCCCTATACAGGAGCGGTGTCATGCAGTGTCCCCCCCATACGTGAGCAGTGTCATGCAGTGTCCCCCCCATACGTGAGCAGTGTCATGCAGTGTCCCCCCATACGTGAGCAGTGTCATGCAGTGTCCCCCCATACGTGAGCAGTGTCATGCAGTGTCCCCCCATACGTGAGCAGTGTCATGCAGTGTCCCCCCATACGTGAGCAGTGTCATGCAGTGTCCCCCCATACGTGACCAGTGTCATGCAGTGTCCCCCCATACGTGAGCAGTGTCATGCAGTGTCCCCCCATACGTGAGCAGTGTCATGCAGTGTCCCCCCCATACGTGCGCAGTGTCCCCCCATACGTGAGCAGTATCATGCAGTGTCCCCCCCCATACGTGAGCAGTGTCATGCAGTGTCCCCCCTCATACGTGAGCAGTGTCCCCCCCATACGTGAGCAGTGTCATGCAGTGTCCCCCTCATACGTGAGCAGTGTCCCCCCATACGTGAGCAGTGTCATGCAGTGTCCCCCACATACGTGAGCAGT
Organism: Ranitomeya variabilis; assembly: GCF_051348905.1. Taxonomy (NCBI): domain Eukaryota; kingdom Metazoa; phylum Chordata; class Amphibia; order Anura; family Dendrobatidae; genus Ranitomeya; species Ranitomeya variabilis. Next base: position 598,930,991 of record NC_135235.1, on the reverse strand, counting down.
GTCATGCAGTGTCCCCCCCATACGTGAGCAGTCATGCAGTGTCCCACCCCCATACGTGAGCAGTGTCCCCCCATACGTGAGCAGTGTCATGCAGTGTCCCCCCCATACGTGAGCAGTGTCATGCAGTGTCCCCCCCATACGTGAGCAGTGTCATGCAGTGTCCCCCCCCATACGTGAGCAGTGTCATGCAGTGTCCCCCCATACGTGAGCAGTGTCATGCAGTGTCCCCCCATACGTGAGCAGTGTCATGCAGTGTCCCCCCTATACGTGAGCAGTGTCCCCCCATACGTGAGCAGTGTCATGCAGTGTCCCCCCATACGTGAGCAGTGTCATGCAGTGTCCCCCCCATACGTGAGCAGTGTCATGCAGTGTCCCCCCCATACGTGAGCAGTGTCCCCCCATATGTGAGCAGTGTCATGCAGTGTCCCCCCATACGTGAGCAGTATCATGCAGTGTCCCCCCCCATACGTGAGCAGTGTCATGCAGTGTCCCCCCTCATACGTGAGCAGTGTCCCCCCCATACGTGAGCAGTGTCATGCAGTGTCCCCCTCATACGTGAGCAGTGTCCCCCCATACGTGAGCAGTGTCATGCAGTGTGTCCCCCATACGTGAGCAGTGTCATGCAGTGTCCCCCCCTCATACGTGAGCAGTGTCCCCCCATACGTGAGCAGTGTCATGCAGTGTCCCCCCCATACGTGAGCAGTGTCATGCAGTGTCCCCCCCATACGTGAGCAGTGTCATGCAGTGTCCCCCCATACGTGAGCAGTGTCATGCAGTGTCCCCCCATACGTGAGCAGTGTCATGCAGTGTCCCCCCCATACGTGAGCAGTGTCATGCAGTGTCCCCCCATACGTGAGCAGTGTCATGCAGTGTCCCCCATACGTGAGCAGTGTCATGCAGTGTCCCCCCCCCTATACAGGAGCGGTGTCATGCAGTGTCCCCCCATACGTGAGCAGTGTCATGCAGTGTCCCCCCATACGTGAGCAGTGTCCCCCCATACGTGAGCAGTGTCCCCCCATACGTGAGCAGTGTCCCCCCATACGTGAGCAGTGTCCCCCCATACGTGAGCAGTGTCCCCCCATACGTGAGCAGTGTCCCCCCATACGTGAGCAGTGTCCCCCCATACGTGAGCAGTGTCATGCAGTGTCCCCCCAATACGTATGCAGTGTCCCCCCATACGTGAGCAGTGTCATGCAGTGTCCCCCCCATACGTGAGCAGTGTCATGCAGTGTCCCCCATACGCGAGCGATGTCATGCAGTGACTTCCCCCCCATACGCGAGCGATGTCATGCAGTGACTCCCCCCTTATACGCGAGCGGTGTAATGCAGTGTTCCCCCCCCATACGCGAGCGGTGTAATGCAGTGCCCCCCCCCCCCCTCATACGCAAGCAGTGTAGTGCAGTGCCCCCTCATACACGAGCGGCGTAATGTATTGTCATCCTCTCCCCTATAGGGGAGCGGAGTAAGCGTAATGTTGTGTAGTCCCGTATACAGGAGGGTGGTGGGGATGTAGTGTCCCGTATACAGGAGGGTGGTGGGGATGTAGTGTCCCGTATACAGGAGGGTGGTGGGGATGTAGTGTCCCGTATACAGGAGGGTGGTGGGGATGTAGTGTCCCGTATACAGGAGGGTGGTGGGGATGTAGTGTCCCGTATACAGGAGGGTGGTGGGGATGTAGTGTCCCGTATACAGGAGGGTGGTGGGGATGTAGTGTCCCGTATACAGGAGGGTGGTGGGGATGTAGTGTCCCGTATACAGGAGGGTGGTGGGGATGTAGTGTCCCGTATACAGGAGGGTGGTGGGGATGTAGTGTCCCGTATACAGGAGGGTGGTGGGGATGTAGTGTCCCGTATACAGGAGGGTGGTGGGGATGTAGTGTCCCGTATACAGGAGGGTGGTGGGGATGTAGTGTCCCGTATACAGGAGGGTGGTGGGGATGTAGTGTCCCGTATACAGGAGGGTGGTGGGGATGTAGTGTCCCGTATACAGGAGGGTGGTGGGGATGTAGTGTCCCGTATACAGGAGGGTGGTGGGGATGTAGTGTCCCGTATACAGGAGGGTGGTGGGGATGTAGTGTCCCGTATACAGGAGGGTGGTGGGGATGTAGTGTCCCGTATACAGGAGGGTGGTGGGGATGTAGTGTCCCGTATACAGGAGGGTGGTGGGGATGTAGTGTCCCGTATACAGGAGGGTGGTGGGGATGTAGTGTCCCGTATACAGGAGGGTGGTGGGGATGTAGTGTCCCGTATACAGGAGGGTGGTGGGGATGTAGTGTCCCGTATACAGGAGGGTGGTGGGGATGTAGTGTCCCGTATACAGGAGGGTGGTGGGGATGTAGTGTCCCGTATACAGGAGGGTGGTGGGGATGTAGTGTCCCGTATACAGGAGGGTGGTGGGGATGTAGTGTCCCGTATACAGGAGGGTGGTGGGGATGTAGTGTCCCGTATACAGGAGGGTGGTGGGGATGTAGTGTCCCGTATACAGGAGGGTGGTGGGGATGTAGTGTCCCGTATACAGGAGGGTGGTGGGGATGTAGTGTCCCGTATACAGGAGGGTGGTGGGGATGTAGTGTCCCGTATACAGGAGGGTGGTGGGGATGTAGTGTCCCGTATACAGGAGGGTGGTGGGGATGTAGTGTCCCGTATACAGGAGGGTGGTGGGGATGTAGTGTCCCGTATACAGGAGGGTGGTGGGGATGTAGTGTCCCGTATACAGGAGGGTGGTGGGGATGTAGTGTCCCGTATACAGGAGGGTGGTGGGGATGTAGTGTCCCGTATACAGGAGGGTGGTGGGGATGTAGTGTCCCGTATACAGGAGGGTGGTGGGGATGTAGTGTCCCGTATACAGGAGGGTGGTGGGGATGTAGTGCCCCGTATACAGGAGGGTGGTGGGGATGTAGTGCCCCGCATACAGGAGGGTGGTGGGGATGTAGTGCCCCGCATACAGGAGGGTGGTGGGGATGTAGTGCCCCGCATACAGGAGGGTGGTGGGGATGTAGTGCCCCGCATACAGGAGGGTGGTGGGGATGTAGTGCCCCGCATACAGGAGGGTGGTGGGGATGTAGTGCCCCGCATACAGGAGGGTGGTGGGGATGTAGTGCCCCGCATACAGGAGGGTGGTGGGGATGTAGTGCCCCGCATACAGGAGGGTGGTGGGGATGTAGTGTCCCGCATACAGGAGGGTGGTGGGGATGTAGTGTCCCGCATACAGGAGGGTGGTGGGGATGTAGTGTCCCGCATACAGGAGGGTGGTGGGGATGTAGTGTCCCGCATACAGGAGGGTGGTGGGGATGTAGTGTCCCGCATACAGGAGGGTGGTGGGGATGTAGTGTCCCGTATACAGGAGGGTGGTGGGGATGTAGTGTCCCGTATACAGGAGGGTGGTGGGGATGTAGTGTCCCGTATACAGGAGGGTGGTGGGGATGTAGTGTCCCGTATACAGGAGGGTGGTGGGGATGTAGTGTCCCGTATACAGGAGGGTGGTGGGGATGTAGTGTCCCGTATACGGGGAGGGGGGATGTAGTGTCCCGTATACAGGGGGGAGGGGGGATGTAGTGTCCCGTATACAGGGGGGAGGGGGGGATGTAGTGTCCCGTATACAGGAGGCTGGTGGGGATGTAGTGTCCCGTATACAGGAGGGAGGGGGGATGTAGTGTCCCCTATACAGGAGGGAGGGGGGATGTAGTGTCCCCTATACAGGAGGGAGGGGGGATGTAGTGTCCCCTATACAGGAGGGAGGGGGATGTAGTGTCCCCTATACAGGAGGGAGGGGGATGTAGTGTCCCCTATACAGGAGGGAGGGGGATGTAGTGTCCCCTATACAGGAGGGGGGGGATGTAGTGTCCCCTATACAGGAGGGGGGGGGGGTGTAGTGTCCCCTATACAGGAGGGGGGGGTGTAGTGTCCCCTATACAGGAGGAGGGGGGGGATGTAGTGTCCCGTATACAGGAGGGGGGGGATGTAGTGTCCCCTATACAGGAGGGGGGGTGTAGTGTCCCCTATACAGGAGGGGGGGGGGTGTAGTGTCCCCTATACAGGAGGGGGGGGGGTGTAGTGTCCCGTATACAGGAGGGGGGGGTGTAGTGTCCCCTATACAGGAGGGGGGGGGTGTAGTGTCCCCTATACAGGAGGAGGGGGGGGATGTAGTGTCCCGTATACAGGAGGGGGGGATGTAGTGTCCCCTATACAGGAGGGGGGGTGTAGTGTCCCGATGTGACATGGTGTCCGCTGCCTGCACTCCTCATACTGAGGATGATCTATATTACTCTGCGCACAGCCCCGGAATGTGAGGACACACAGGGTACATATAAGTGTATACATGGTCCTCCTATGTATGGGGGGCTCCCGCTATCGCCAGTACACGCTGGTTCCGGGACTCCTGCTCCCGGGGCGCCGCTCCCCTCCTCCCGGGCCCTTACGTACCTCCGGTTGTCGGCTGTCAGGCTCCCCCTCACCGGCCGGCAGGGAGGGGGTGGCAGGCCCTGGCGGGAGATGAGGAGGAGGATGAGGCGGGAGCCGGCGGCCGGGGTCCTCCTCCAGACAATACACCGCGGCTACGATCCTGCCCTGGCCAAAATGGCGTCCGAGAAAGATCGGATGTGGCGTCAGCGGCTCATTAGCATGTGGGGGGGACTCATTGTCCGTGAGGGGAGCGAGGAGAGCCCGGGAAAACACAAACCTTTCCGGCCTGGCGGGAGCTCCCGGGTTGCGGTTCCGTCTGCCGTTGAGGATTGCGGGAAGCTCTTTGTCCTGGAGCCGAAAGCGAGAGGACGGCGCCGACAGCTGCACACAACCTCCAGTAGGGGGCGCCTCACTCTGACGGAAGGATACGAGGAGACGATGTGAAATCACGGCGGGGTTCAGTGTGTGCTGTGTTTTTCCCTCTTCTCTGTAGCGTATCCTTCCGCTGCCGGGGCTACATGCTTGAGTTGGTCACATGGTGCTGGGTGCTCAGTGCTGCAGCCATGCGGTCAGGGCGAGGATTGCAGACTCAGGGCCCCCATTTCCTGCTCTGTGCAGCATGCAGCTCAAACAATGGCCATCAGCAGTACTGCCTGGGGCCCTGACTCCTGCTCCTATGCTGCCCTAGGGGCCCCCATATTGGCCAGGGGCCACTGAAAGAACACAACCAACACCACCACCATCACCAATGATATGGTTGGGTTTTTTATCCAACCAGATACATTTTGACCAATGTTTAAGCCTACAGACCCAATTTGCCAAAGTCAAAGTTGGAGAACCATTGGTTCTATGACGATATTGGTGTAGCTACTGCTGCAGCTCTTCTTGGGATCCTAGAGGTGAGGTGTCATCCTAGTTATGACTGGGATTTTCTTCAGTCTATGTACCTAGTACCAGAAACACGTTGTGATGGCCACCACTTCGGCTTCTGCAAAAGTGTTTGGCCGTGACATATTGTCTACCCAAAAACCATAAGAGAAATATACAGCTTTCTACCAGAAATAACCGAGTCCATGTCCATCAGGTCAACTGTTATACCTGACATGGCCATTGACAAGAATGGCGCTGTTCCTGGTGCCGCCGCTCTTCTATAGATAGGTAGACGCCGGTCACCATTGGTTGCGTGGTGGGAGTAGCCTGTAACTAGCACATGAGGTCGTATAAGGAGCCACTGAGTCTTCGCTTGTGCGTGTGTCCTCTTAGCAGCAGCCGGGATCTTCCTCTACTAGCGCTGATCTCAATAATACCCACACTCCCATCCATCTCAGTAACAGAGGAAATATTCCCAAGTCCCAACCTAAGAGATTGTATTTATTCAGCTTCTCTCACATCAATTAAACATAAATCACTATGAACTTCAATGAAAAGTTCCCACAGGGAATGTGGACGTCCCATTGGGGTAATGGACACTCTTCGTACTTGAGACCCTTTCTCTATGACAGTGCTGGGATCAGGGAGCGGTATTCGGAGCGTTATGTGTAATAATTACTTGTGGCATTATGTATGTTCCCACTGGCATCATATCTATGGCCACTATATGGCGCTAGGTATTCTAGCACTGTATGGCTAGGTAGGAGTGAGGGGTGAGTCAGACCTATGGTCGCTGTGCACCTCTCTGATTAATGCCCTTGCCTGGGCTGACAGTTTTGGTGGGCGGCCCTCTCGGCAGGTATGTTGTGGTGCCATGTTTTACAGCATTAGGTTTCAATGAGTGTCATAGAAAATATTAAAATCTCTAAGCCCCTTGTGAAGGGGCACTGACCCCCCCCCCTCTCTCCTTCCCTCTCACATAGATTTCCAGTGAGGAAGCAAATAGCTTACAGTATGAGCCTCTTGGAATAGCCTGTACAATGGACAGAAGGAAGAAGGAATTTTCATATAGTTGTGAAGTAAACCATCCTAATTAAAATGAAGGCAGTCCCTTTAGGACAAAGTGCCCCTGCAGTGAAAAAAAGGATGTCTATTGTGCGAGGACAAAGAGTTATATATTAGACAAATTATTAAGGCAGGAAAAGGTCTTTTCAGAAAGTTGGAACACAGGTACCTGTGTTTACACATAGACAGAGACATGGAAGAGCCTCTTTTGTCTCCAGGAAATGCATCCTGAATTTAAATGACACCTAGGTTCTCTCAGAGGAAACGTTATATATTTATAATAGATCGCTGTCTCTGAAATAAAATTCGGAATATTGGAGTTTGTTTAGATCCGATAGTGATGGAACATACATTTTCAGCTTCAGGGGTTAACAGGGAAGAAGATGCATGCTTTTTCATAACTGTAACACCTGCTTATGAGCCCCAAATCCATAGTGGCCAGATAAATGACAAAAGCCTTGTCATGTTTGGTCTCTGGGTAACGATAAAATCCATATAAAACATATATTGGTGATCTCAAACTTCTGCTATCATCAGAAGTGAAGTTATCGCATAAGTTGAAAATTTAATGAAATCCTGAAGGGCTGAGGACATCCCACAACCCGGCCCACGTGAAGTCATCACGGGGGATTGGGGAAGGGGGTTAACTCAGGTACTGATAGTCAAGACAAAGTATGATCTGTGTTCAATGCCGAGAAAGATACACACCAGTGTAGGCTTGATCCCATTAACAAGCTTTTTCAGTCGGATTGCTTCCATCCACTAAGCTGAATCATCTCTGTGATCGGCGTGCTAAGTCATTTGTTAATCTCTTATTTTCTATAACTATGTATGTTGTCCCCTTTGTAAAATTTTTTTTATTTTATTTTTTGGATTAAATATAAAATTTGATAGTTCTGTTCCTTTTGATCTGTAACCCGCACCCCGAAGCCATATGCTACCAGAACCTGAACCAGACCTCCAGTCAGCCTCTATAAAAGACTGGTGGCAGCGAGTAGTCTGCAGTTATCATGGAGTTTGCAGTGAGTGTATCAGAGGTTTGTACACATATTCCATGCGTTAGAATTGGAGGAGTATATACCATACGCTCACCGAAACATTTGCAAGGTGGAAGGCAATATCAATAGCCTAAAATATCAAGAAGTATTAGCTACCTCTTAAATTCCAAATCATAAAATGGTCAAATTCTGCAGCAGGATGGTGCTCCATCTCATACATCCATCTCTACAACAAAGTTCCTCCAGGCAAAAAAAGATCAAGGTGCTCATGGACTGGCCCACCCAGTCACCAGACATGAACATCATTGAGCATGTTTGGGGTAGGATGAAAGAGGAAGCTTGGAAGACAAAACCAAATAATCTATATGAACTCTGGGAGGCATGTAAGACTGCATTCTTTGCTATTCCTGATGACTTCATTAATAAATTGTATGAATCATTGTTGAACCGCATGGATGCAGTCCTTCAAGCTCATGGAAGTCACAGAAAATATTAAATATGACCCTAATAGCACCGCAACTTCATTCACCAATGTTATGCAACATATATTTGTATTTTAAGTTAATTATTTGTTTGAACATCACATTACTTTCTGTGGGCGACAAAACTTTTGTCTTGCCAAAATCTGACCATTCTGTGTCCATTAATTGATAATATTTCTGCATTGATGCCAATTTATTTTCTTAACCTAAACCACATTTGGGAGGGTTTCAGCTTTCAAAAGAATAATTTATACAACCAATGGATGAATTTAACGTCAGGTTATAAGCTTTTATTTACATAACATGGATAAGCGACATAACTTCTGTCAGGGAGTGTAATACTGTGGCCGAGAGCAGAAAGAGATCTCTCTCCCACAATAAGCAACTGAGAAGAATAGATAAAGCAGAAAAAGTCCCAAAGATATTGCAAACAAGAGGAGCAGAGTATATAACATGCCACAAGTTATGTTAAAAATAATTTTTATTCAGTTATCACATACATGTTCGTAGTCATAACACAATAATATCAGCATACAGGAAAATATTGAGGAGACATGGAAGGGATCCCCTTTTGAAAAAGCTTCAACGCAAAATGTGCATCAGGGACCACTGGGTGAGGTGTGGGAGCTACCATGTATGATGGGTAAGTGGGAGTGATTCACTGCAACATTTGTCTCTGGTGTTTGTGGACACAGATTTTACCTTTTTTATATACTCCGCTCTTCTTGTTTGCACCACCATCCTGTAGTTCGTTTCAAAACATAAAAGCCCAGAGCAGGTTTTCTTAAATCTGCCATGGAAAATTAGTTTGCCCTAGACTAACACTTTTATTCTGCATTGCAATCACAGCTACGCCTGTGACTGCAATGCACTCCCATGGCCTCAATACGCTTCCATGTGCATCCTGAGGGGAACACACAGCGACCCTTACATGTAACACCGGTCTCTGCCTCACAATGATTTGAGTATTTTGTGAAAAGAGGTGGAAGAACCATCAGCAATTTGCATCTGTTTCTATCATGTCTTAAAGCACAACAATAAGTTTTAGAATTGTCCCACCAATACATGTTTTGTATCACATTTTCATGCCTTGTTTTGCAGTAATTGAATGTGGACCTGCTACTTGCAGTAAACTCACAGCAAAAAAAACAAGTGTGAAAACCAATATGTACAGCAAGTATAAGAGAAAGTACAGAACTTTTTATGCAGCTGAGAGTTTTATTTTCTGAATCGGAAAAAAGCTAAAACTTTAATAATGCAAAGTATGGGGGACAAACATATTAACTGCACATCCCATGGAAGCGTGGAGATAACTACAAAAGTCTCTTGGTAGGAGTGATATTTAATGCTTGCCATGACTCAAATGTCAACGGTATGGAAAATCATACAAGGTTTTTTTTAACTAATTATGGAAAGAGTCCGAGACTCCAGATATAGGAAAATATTGTATTTTTTCTGTTATTCTCAGCTGTGATCTCTGTGAGCGTCGTTTAAATCGACTGTACGTCTACTAAAATGTCTGATTACTCGTGAATTTTCATGTTCTTTATAGTCAGAGCTGTTTTTTAATTTCCTTCTGCTAGCTGGGACTGTAATGAGTAAGTTCAGTAAACCATTTTGAAGTTAAGAACATGGTATCTGATCTGCAGGAGAAGCTGAACAGAGATCTATAGATTTGTGGGGAAAATGCAATATATAATTAGTAGTTTATTATTTATAATTGCTGTGATTTCTATGCTTGGGAGTCAAGTGGGTGGGCTTAATCAGTGAATAACAGTCCTCCCTTTGCATAAAAACATGATAGTAAAGGGGTGGTCCGAAGTCCAAAGTAATTTTCATCTTAAATCTCTATCTATTTAGTACATAATCTAAACTATTTTCTAATATACTTGAATTAAAAACTCCCTATCCTTCTCTAACTTCACTATCTAACTGCTTTTATTTTATTTTTTTTTAACTACTTCCTTTTTTGATTACCCTTCTTTCCCAGTACATGCTGGTATACTCAAATGAAGCGTCATTGGGGCAGAGGCTGCGGTAACTGTCACAGCCTCTGACCCCTCCCTGAAATGAGGCATCCATGCATGCTGCGCGATATGCACAATGACAGTGCGTTCTCTGTTGTTGGCTCAGATCAGCAGTAACAAGCCGGCAACAGATTGCTGTCAGAATACCCGGCGTGCAAAGACTAACGTTGCCTCCACAAGTGATGTCACTGTTCTCTGCACGCCATGTACTCTGACACCCCTTTGTTGCCAGCTTGCTACTGCTGATCTAAAGCAGCGACAGTGCACTGTCATTGCGCACATCGCATAGAGACTTGCCCAGACCCTGAAACGGAGGTAACTGATGACGCTTCGTTTCAGGAAGGGGGCTGCCTCTGCCCCTGATAAAGCTTCGTTTGAGTATCCCAGTATGCATTGGAACTGAAACAAAGCATCATCAAAAAAGAAGTAAAAAAAATAAAATAAGAAAAGCAGTTGGTGTAGTTAGGGAATGTTTAGTTCAAGCATATTAGAAAATAGTTTAGATTATGGCACAAAATAAATAGGGATTTAGTATGAAAATTACTTTGGACTTCAGAACACCCCTTTAATAACTAAGTACCGCCCACTGGACTCATAAGCATAAAAAGAGCAGGGATACTGACAAATTGTTCCGACAAAACTATATACCAATCTGCTCATCTTCTGCTTTATAACATGCTAACTAGTGATGAGCGAATATACTCGTTACTCGAGATTTCCCAAGTATGCTCGGGTGTCATCCGAGTATTTTTTAGTGCTTGGAGATTTATTTTTTTTCGCTGCAGCTGGATGATTTACAGCTACTAGCCTGCTTGATTACATGTGGGGATTCCCTAGCAACCAGGCAACCCCCCACATGTACTTATGCTGGCTAACAGATGTAAATCATTCAGCTGAGGCGATGAAAACTAAATCTCTGAGCACTTAAAAATACTCGGAGGACACCCGAGCGTGCTAGAGAAATCTCGAGTAACGAGTATACTCGCTCATCACTAATGCTAACCACAGACAGACCTGCATGTGCAACATGACAGATTTACCGGTCATAATTTAAAATCAAAGGCGAGCATGGTTGTGTTATTTTTGTTGTGTTTTTTTTTCCGGTATGTGTTTTTTTCCTTGTAGAGGTATAAACACAAAAACTAATAAAATACATAGTTAAAAATGTTGCCATGCTAAATATATAGCATAATTTTTATGACATTTTTAGAACCAGTCTTTTAGATATCTTTCTAGAAACTAATATTAAAATAATACCAGCTCAATCCTGCTTGAGAAAAAGAGAACTGATTTATACACCTCAAGTCAAAATTAGTCTTACATTCTAAATTAAGGCACTGAATTTAAACTTTATCTTTTGTAACTTCAGTTAATGAATAAATCACTTGGACAAGACAAGCCAAAATGTTGATTTCTCACTGTCAATTTCATTAGTAAGTTATCTAATATACTTAAAGGGAACCCGTCACCAGTTTTTTCATGTCTGTAAGGGTACCGTTACACTAAACGATTTACCAACGATCACGACCAGCGATACGACCTGGCCGTGATCGTTGGTAAGTCGTTGTGTGGTCGCTGGAGAGCTGTCACACAGACAGCTCTCCAGCGACCAACGATGCCGAAGTCCCCGGGTAACCAGGGTAAACATCGGGTTACTAAGCGCAGGGCTGCGCTTAGTAACCCGATGTTTACCCTGGTTACCATCGTAAATGTAAAAAAAAAACAAACACTACATACTCACCTTCCGGTGTCACGTCTCTCGCCGTCTGCTTCCCGCACTGACTGTGATTGCCGGCCGTAAAGTAAAAGCAGAGCGCAGCGGTGACTTCACCGCTGTGCTGTGCTTTTACTTTACGGCCGGCACTCACAGTCAGTGTGGGAAGCAGACGGCGAGGGACGTTACAGACACCGGAAGGTGAGTATGTACTGTTTGGGTTTTTTTTACATTTACGATGGTAACCAGGGTAAACACCGGGTTACTAAGCGCGGCCCTGCGCTTAGTAACCCGATGTTTACCCTGGTTACAAGCGAACACATCGCTGGATCGGTGTCACACACACCAATCCAGCGATGACAGCGGGAGATCCAGCGACGAAATAAAGTTCCAAACAATCTGCTACGACGTACAATTCTCAGCAGGGTCCCTGATCGCTGCTGCGTGTCAGACACAGCGATATCGTATGGATATCGCTGGAACGTCACGGATCGTGCCGTCGTAGCAACCAAAGTGCCACTGTGAGACGGTACCCAAGACTACCACCTTAATCAGCGTCTGTGCTGCGGGCACAGACGAAGTATGGCCGAGGCCTTTGAAGATATTGGTGGAGGGCACAGAAGTGTGGCGGCAGCTATTGAAGATATTGGCGGTTGGCACAGAAGTGTGGCGGTGGCCACTGAAGCTGTGGTCACTTTTCCATCACCCCCAAAACAAGATATCACAGGGGATGGCAGTGATCTAACCTACAGGAAAGTGACTGCAGCGCTGCCCCGATTAAGTAATTTTTCTCTGATCGCCCATGACGGCACCACGGAGAGGGGATCCGCCCACCAAGGACAGGAAACCTACAGATAAAAAGGCGGTACCACTCTCCTGCATCAGTTGGTTTCCTGTCCTTGATGGGAGACCTACGGACTTACCAGATCGACGTTGGAATTCCGGGGTCAACCAGTCCGACTCAGGCAGCTGGGGTCCCTCTGCCTCGGCTGAGGTGGTGACCCGAATCGCCACCGCTGGGGGCTAGTGGGCCTCTAGGGTGTGCGGGGGAGGTGACAAGGAGTTCGCGGTCACCTCCCCAGGTAAGATGCAGCAGCGGCAACATCCAGGGGGGTCCCTCTGTGGTTGCGGGAGGGGCGGCGCGGCCCTCCCCAAACAAGCGTCAGTCTGCACACTGCAGCGCCATCAGGCGTGCAGAGCCGCGCGGTAGGGACTGCATAGGACCGGGGGCGCCGGTCAGCAGCGCCATATCTGCACTCCGGGCGCCATCTTGAAAGTTCGGCGCATGCCCGGGATTGCGCTGGTCTCACGAGGCGCCGGCGGGGTTGCCGCTCGGGCGCTCAGACGATCTGCGCAGGCGCCGCAGAAGCTCGACTGCGCAGGCGCCGGCGTTCGGCGCTCCTCGCTGTCGGGTGGGTGCTACTGCGCAGGGGCGTTCCCACAGCGGCACTCATGATGGGTAAGCATTGAGAGTGAACATTTCCTTAATGGTTTTTTGTATTTTTTATGGTGTTTTCAGCTCTATCTATCCGGGTATAATACACTATTTATCTGCCTTAAAGGATTTCTTATGAGCTTTAGCACAGAGATATATCTTCCATTAATAATGTTCAATACTATATGAATATTTGCTGCTTGGTATGGAATTTAGACTGAGTCCTTTTCTATATATCCTCAGATAGTATGATGTATTTTTTTAATGTTTTTTTCAATAAACTTTATTGATTTTACTTTGTGTAGTATGGTGGTCTGTGAGTACTTTGTACTCATCTTTTGGTAAAAAGTATATAATTGTCCACTATTTTTTGGATTCTTGGTATAGATTGAGAGGAGTGATCACAGTAATGCTCCTGGCTAAGATTAAATATTTATGCTTTTTGTATCTTTATTTTGGAGTATCCGAAAGCCTGCCTGGGTTTACAACCGATCTAAAAAACCTGATTAAGGAGCAAGTGGAAGACACCTTCAGATCCCTAAAAAGGGGAAAAGAACGGAGAAGGACCAGAGACAGGTCTCCGTCTCCGGTCTCAAAATCTGACAGCGGTAGTGCGAGTTCAGTATCCTCCGACTTGTCCTCCTCATCTGCATCATCCACTTCTTCGGGGGGGCACAACTGTTTCTCACTAGAGGACACCGATGGCCTCATAAAAGCAGTGAGAAGTACTATGGGGTTAGTAGACTCCCACCCTAAAAAATCGGTACAAGACATCATGTTTGGGGGCCTAGAACAAAAAAAGAGAAGAGCTTTTCCGCTTAATGACGAAATTGCAGCTTTAATTAAAAAAGAATGGAAAAAACCCATGAAAAAGTCTCTTTTAACTCCAAAAAGGAAATACCCCTTCGAGGATGAACCCTGCTCCTTTTGGGAGAAAGCCCCCAAATTAGATGTAGCAATAGCTAAAGCGTCAAAAAAATTCGCTCTCCCGTTTGAAGACATGGGGGTTCTAAAAGACCCTATGGACAAGAAGGCGGACGCCTTCCTCAAAGGCTCTTGGGAGGCAGCAGGAGGAGGCCTAAAACCTGCAGTAGCAGCTGCATGTACATCTCGTTCCCTAATGATCTGGCTGAATCAGCTAGAGGGTCAATTAAAGGGGAAGACTTCCCGAGACTCGATACTGAATACTTTACCAGTAATGAGGGGGGCTGCGGCTTTCCTGGCCGATGCCTCGGCCGACTCAATCAGATTGGCCGCTAGGTCAGCAGTGTTTGCTAACGCGGCCAGGCACGCCCTCTGGCTTAAGAACTGGCCAGGCGACCTCCAAACAAAAACAAAACTGTGTACCATCCCCTGCGAAGGAGAATTTTTGTTCGGTTCTACCTTAGACGACATTTTGGAAAAAGCAGGGGACAAGAAAAAGTCCTTTCCTTCTCTGGGTCTCCCCTCTTACCAGAAGCCCTTTTGGAACAAGAGGTTTTTCCGCAAAAACCCGGGGAGAGGCCAAGGAAAGTGGGAGGATAAGAGGAACAAAAATAAGGGGTTTATCTTCAACAAAAACCCCAACGATAACAAGAAACCTTCACAATGAAGGTTCGCCCCAGGTGGGAGGGAGATTATGTCTCTTTCTCCCAGCCTGGGAAAGGATTACCTCCAGTCAATGGATACTGAACATCATAGAATCAGGACTGAGGTTAACATTCAAAAGATGCCCTCGTCCCTCTTTTACGATGACATCTACAAGATCTTCGGCAGAAGAGCAGCTGGCACTAGAAAAAGAGGTCATCGGGTTAGTAAAAAAGAGAGTACTGGAGGTTCCCCCTCAAGAAAGAGGACAAGGGTACTATTCCCCTCTTTTTCTGAGGAAAAAACCAGACGGTTCCTTCAGGACCATTATAAATCTGAAAAACCTAAACGATTACCTAGAGGTTCAGGCATTCAAGATGGAAACGATAAAATCATCTATCAAAATGCTGTTTCCTCAATGCTTCATGGTGGTCCTAGACCTAAAGGACGCATATTATCACGTCCCAATACACAAAGATCACCAAAGATTCCTCAGGATGGCGGTTCACATCAGAGGAGTCCTAAGTCACTTCCAGTTCTCAGCTCTGCCTTTTGGTCTAGCCATAGCCCCGAGGATTTTCACAAAACTGATCGCGGAGGTAATGGCTCACCTCAGGGAAGAAAATACCTTGATTGTACCATATCTGGACGATTTCTTGGTGATAGGCTCCTCCCCGCAGCATTGCGAGAATCAACTGGCAACAGTGATTCATTCCCTAAAGGAATTGGGTTGGCTAATAAACATAGAAAAATCCAGACTAATGCCTTCTCAGGTCCAGGAGTACCTAGGTCTCACTCTAGACTCCAAAAAAATGGAATGTCGGCTCCCGGAGAACAAAATACAAAAACTAAAAAGTTTAGTATCAAGAGTTCAATCTCTCCCCTCCATAACACTCCGTCAGGGTATGTCCCTCCTAGGCTCCATGACCTCTTGCATCCCCGCGGTCCAGTGGGCCCAATTACATTCAAGAGATCTCCAATGGCAGATATTATCAGAACAAACCCATCTAGGAGGGCATTTAGACGGGCGGTTAACTCTATCTCCTCGTACCAATCACTCTCTGATATGGTGGAAATCGCAGGAAAATCTTTCCCAGGGGGTCCCATGGGTAATTCAGATCTCAAAGGTCCTGACTACGGACGCAAGCCCCTCAGGGTGGGGGGCTCATCTGGGCGATCTGGTAGCCCAGGGCATCTGGTCTCCTTCTCTAGCAAACAAATCCTCCAACATGAAGGAACTTCTTGCGGTCAAATTTGCCCTTCAGGAATTCTTGGGGGTCCTTCACTCTCATCACGTAAGAGTGATGTCGGACAACCGGGTGGTAGTATCTTACCTAAATCACCAGGGGGGCACCCGTTCCAAAAATCTAATGGAAGTGACCAACTCAATCCTACAAATAGCCAAGAGCAACCTCCTATCCCTAACAAGCCTGCACATAAAGGGAGTAGACAATTACAAAGCAGACTTCCTCAGTCGGTCCAGCCTAAAACAGGGAGAATGGGAACTAAATCGGGCAATATTTACCCAGATCACAGAAAAATGGGGGGTTCCCAAAATAGATCTCTTTGCGAGCCATCTAAACAAAAAAGTAGCCTCCTTTTGCTCCCTATCTCCTCTGGGGAACCCAGTAGTTGTGGACGCTTTCCTGATGTCTTGGGGTCACCATCTGGTCTACGCCTTTCCTCCTCTTATTCTGATTCCAGCAGTGCTGAGGAAGATTCGGGAGGACGGGGCGCTGGTCATCTTAATTGCCCCGTTCTGGCCGAAGAGACCTTGGTTCTCATGGATGAGGAAGATGTCAATATCCGACCCTTGGGTATTACCAGACCTCCAGGATCTATTGTCACAGGGCCCAGTCTGTCATCCGCAGGTCAGGAACTTGCACTTGACAGCCTGGCTCTTGAAAGGAAACTATTAGAAAACAGGGGGTTCTCCCCGGGGCTAATTTCAACTTTATTACAAAGTAGGAAGCCGGTTACAACGAAACAGTACGGCAAGATATGGAAAAAGTTTCTGTCTTCATCAGGTGCAAAAATAGGGAAAGAAATTCCCCTTAATTCCATATTAGAGTTCCTACAAAACGGGTTGGAGATGGGGTTAGCCACTAGTACCCTGAAAGTTCACGTGGCGGCATTGGGAGCCCTATTCAATTTTGACTTAGCTTCAAATAGGTGGATCTCTATATTCATCAGAGCAGCAGGAAGATCAAGGCCTCTTCCGGTAAAAGTCGTTCCTCAATGGGACTTAAACTTGGTCCTTAAAGCCCTGACTAGTCCACCATTTGAACCATTACACGAAACTTCAATAAAAAACCTATCCCTCAAAACCGCTCTGTTAGTCGCCCTCACTTCTGCCCGTAGGGTCAGCGACTTACAGGCTCTCTCAGCTAACCCTCCTTACACACAATTTCTAGAGGATAGGGTCATTTTAAAAACAGACCCAGCATATCTCTCGAAAGTGGCTTCAAAATTTCACAGGTCTCAAGAGATATCTCTCCCCTCCTTCTGTCCTAACCCTATAAATAAGAAGGAACAAACATTACATACACTAGATGTAAGAAGATGTCTCTTACGTTACCTAGAAGTCACTAGAGAGAGTAGGGAGGATCCCTCTCTGTTTGTGTGTTTCCAGGGTCCCCGAAAGGGGAAAAAAGCATCGAAAGCCACCATAGCAAGATGGATCACGGACGCCATCAGTCTTTCATACTCGGCAAGTGGGATGTCCGTTCCCGGGGAGGTTAAGGCTCACTCGACAAGGGCAGTGGCATCTTCCTGGGTGGAGAAGGCCGGAGCTTCTATTGACCAGATATGTAGAGCTGCTACCTGGTCCTCACCATCCACATTCTATAAGCACTATAGATTGGACCTAATCTCCTCTTCAGACCTTACCTTCGGTAAAAGGGTTCTGGAAGCGGTGGTCCCTCCCTGAATGTACTATATATGCAATTCTCTCCGTGGTGCCGTCATGGGCGATCAGAGAAAAATATAGTTCTTACCGATAACGGTATTTCTCTGAGCCCATGACGGCACCCGTACATTCCCTCCCTTCACTTGTGGGTGCTCACATCAAAATAGTGCCATAGTCTATTCATAGTTTTAAAGTCACGCGGTATCTCGTTATGCTAAACAGTTAAAATTAACAAATGTTTTAGTAGTCTCCCATCATTTTCTATGTAAAACAACTGATGCAGGAGAGTGGTACCGCCTTTTTATCTGTAGGTTTCCTGTCCTTGGTGGGCGGAAATACCGTTATCGGTAAGAACTATATTTTTCAGTGGGGAGGGGTTGCGGGCATTGTAGGCATTGGACCACCCCTTTAAATTCCCTGGCGGCATTTACAGATACACACATTCTGTGACTTTTGACATTTGCATAAATAAGATCTTTGAGATTATTAATACCTTATTTTCTGCAAGGCTAAAGAACTTCCCCACAAATGTCTCCTGACAAACAGCGATGTGGGGGTCTATTTTTTTTTTAGGTGCTATAGAAGCTATGCTTTTCTAGAAAATGAGAAGGGGTGGAATAGGAGAATTCTGCAACATGAATGTAAATGGATTTTTCCGCTAGACTGTGTGATTCCAAAGAGACTGAATGAGCAATTAAGGTTTGCTCCCTTTAGTTTCCTAGCTTTCCTAATTTGGGTATTATTGGTACCCGAGTATCTGTCACAGGCCATTTCTGTTTTATAATACCATGGTCCTTTCAATTGATATTTTTTTTCTCATCTCAGAGGTATTGTTAATGTTTTATTATTATTCAGATAGGCTCTATTCTTGATAACGACCTAGGTTCCATGGTTGCTAGTTTCTGTATTATTCATGTGCAGCGCCCCAGAGTCCTGGTCGTTGCAGTAGCATGGTTCAGCCACTAAGGGGGGCCATGCTGCGTTCGATGGCACGGAAGGAGTTCTCTGAGCAGGTATCACAGTCACCAATACATTTCACAGCTGGGCCTCCGGGGGGAGCTAAGGGTGCTATTCATTAGGCCACTCCCCACCATAGTGGGTAAACTGGGGGTCAGGCAGGAAGTTAGGGAGAACGCTGACGGGATTGAACGGAGCAACACCTGGTGGCAGAGGGTGTTGTGAAGGGAGAGACTGTAGGGTCTCTGCCAGGGGTGGGATCCTGGCAGAGGCTTGGCATGGAAAGAACGTAAAGGGACCGTGCCTGCTCAGCATAGCGGCGGTGCCCAAGGAAGGACTAAGAAGCGAGATAGATTGTGCTGAGTGAGAAACGAAATCAAGCGAAAGGAGATACCAGTGAGGGTTGTGCTGAAAGAGGCAGCACCTTACTGAGGCGCACTACCGGTGGCCGGAACGCCGAGGAGGTAAAGAGTTTCAAGCCATACCTCAGACCTACGGCAGGGCAGTTAGCTTGAGGCGGACTGTCTCACGCATCACCCAGGAAGGCAAAGGGGGGTACCAACAGGAGAGGGGCGCAGATAGAGTCCCGGAAGATCTCCGAGCCTCCCCGTCATACGGGTGCGTTCCTACCATAGTATCTGGAGGGACGAGGAAGATCATTGCGAATTAAGTTGTTGTGAGGGAACACGAGAAACAGACACAACAGTTGTGGGGTACTTTCCGTAAGCACAGCAGGGAAGGACTGCAACACATAGCGCTAGAAGGAAGGCATCGATTTCCACCTGCAAGGAGAGCTCTGGAAGTGCCATTGGACCGGCCGGACTTGCGCAGCCTGGTGAGCCGTATTCCGGACTGAGGACCCAGAGAGCTTCAGTAAAGAGGTAAAGAGACTGCAACCTGGTGTCCTCGTTATTTACCGCGACCTGCACCCCACAACTGCACCGCTACAACATCACTTATTGCACCGGACGTCCCCCACTGACGGACAGAGCCACGGACCGGGTCTAGCCACCGTGACAACCCCAGGACTGAGACCTAGAGGCCCGGCTCCGGGTACCCCTCGGCCCTGCGGCGGTGTGGGGGCGCTCCAACTTGGCGTCACGAACAGGATCTACTTAAGCCTGAAGAATCAGGTCATGTGTGCCTAGAGACTGTGATTTACTGTGCTTGGACTGTACTTTATTGCAAGACTGTGTGCTGTGCCATTTGCCGCCAAAATCCGCCGCCATTGCAGCGCTGAGGAGAGCGCAGGAAGAGAAGAGGGGCGTGGAGTGGGCGTAGCAGAGCTGGAGAGCGCGAACAGTAATGGCCGCCCAGTCTAAATATTTCTGTGCAGTGAGGACGTGTCCGTCAGCAGCAGAGATCCGCCTCCTAATCCTTAATGGGGGGCGGAGGCAGAGAAAACGAAACTGCTCACGCAGGAGAGAGCGGGAAAAAGACCAGGAAGCGACCCACGTGGAGGACGCTATGGCTAGCAGCTCCGAACCCGACAGCGGGGTTGAAGTGGAAGTCTCCCCTGACTACCCGGCTGAGCCCAGCAGCTTGTCCTCCGTGGATAACACCAAATTCCTGAGAGCCGAGATGGAGGATTTATATAACCAGCTCCTCCAACTGCATGTGAGAGTCCAGGCCCCGCATCAGGTAGGACCGGCAGTGGATTCCCGGACATCGGAAGAACCAACGGGACCTGTCGCAGAAGGTGGAATCGTACCAGTGGGTGAGTCCGCCGATCCTACCCCACTAGCAGAGGGTGTGTTAGTGGGTCCCGTAGCAGCACCACCTCTCCCGGGGACCCATAGACTTCAGCGCCTGTTACCATGGGAGGAAGCCACGGGCATGGAACACCGTATGCGAGCCCCAATCACCCCTACTCCCTTGCCGTGTGAGGTCAGCGCGGAGCGCACGGTGTGCCGCTGGGTGAACCCTGGATCCAATCTCATGGGGTTCCCCGGGGTGGAGACCCAGAAGGGAGAAATGGTACAGGCCCTAAGCTGGGAGGAATACCAGATCCAGCTAGAACAGCGGTGGCGAGAGGAAGAGAAAGCACATCAGGCTAAACGGGAGGCCTACCATCAAAAAGATTTGGCGGTCAAGGACCGGGCCCGTAAGGACCCCACCACTCACCAGGCCCCGCGTAGGCAGGGTATCGTCACTGTCTTTAAACTCCAAGGAGGCTGGGGCTTCATTAAAGAACCGGGGCTATACGCGGAGGTCTTTGTTAACCGACGGGATGTTGAGTCACACCTTAGAGAGGGACACCCCGATCGAGACCTCTATCCGGGAGACAGTGTTACTTACACCCGGCATTTTGGGGAAAAGGGGTGGTTCGCCCTGAACGTCTACAAGAAAGAGAAACCAGCCCCTGTAGCCAAAGTGCCGCCGTGTGACCGACCTGTAACCACCCTGGTCGCCTCCACCTGCCCAACCACAGAACTAGCGATCTGCCGCCCGATCGCCGCAACCACCGTAGTGGCTAAAGAAGTTCCTCTGCGGGCGATCAATGTCCCTGATGTGCCAGCACAGAGAGAAATGGGAACACAGACCTTGATCGCCGTGCACGACCTGGTCGTGCAACAGACCCGAACCCATGGGGTGTATCTGGCAGCGGGAGTGGACCTGAAACCTGGATTGCAGGGGTCCGCCCGCCAGGAGGCGCCTCATGGAAACTTCTGAAAGAAGAGTCACTTTATGAAAATGTAAATAGTTACTGTTTGTCTTTTATTCCTTTAAGTTGTTGCTAAACCCGCCCAAGGTTAATGGATCCCTCTGTTAACCCGGGATCCTCTTTGTTTGTTTTCCTTTCCTAAAATTTTTGCACGAGTTTAAAGAACTGCAGAAATCATGGACTGTGCATGATTCGAACTTCCCTTGTAAATAGTTTGCACCTTCTTAAAGGTGCTCCCTACTGGTTTTAGCCAAAGACACTTTGCGAAGATATTTGCCCTATTTGTTTGAGCCAAGGACACTTTGCGAAGATACCTTTCCTACCGGTTCTAGTTAAAGACACTTTGCGAAGATACCATGCCGGAACCTTTGCATGGGCCGGTAGGCTGAGGAGACGAGCTACCTTAGAAAGACTTGGTCTCCTCTTAAAGGGGATGTGAGAAACTGAACTTGAGAGAGATACTGTTGCAGAACAGTAATGCCATAATGATGCCTTGAAAAGAAATGTAACTGTTTTACATGCTAAGTTATATGTGTTGAATTTGTTAAAATGTGAAATTTGAATAATGTTTTGAAGACAGGAAAGATGCAGAGAGCCCGTAGGGGTAGAAGTAGAGGTCTGCACAGTTGAAAGTAAGAGAAGTAATAATGATGGTGAGGATAGAAGGTAAACCCTGCGTCCCCATTGAAAAGTTACTTTATTGCTAGGGGTTAGAGAGTGAGTCCTTAAAGGGGCCGAGTAGAGCTGGCTCAGAGTTCTTCAACCGAAAGGAATGTTATGTCTATACTGTGTATAGTAGCGAAAGGCAGTAGGCCCTGGCTGAACAGGGCGGTCCTGTAGAAGAAAGGAGAGGCAGTAGGCCTGGTGCCGTAGGGACAGGCGGTCCTGCAGGTTCACAAGAAGGAGAATGTAAAGTTGAAATGCCTTATAATGTGATTATAGGAAGGCCTTTGATAGACTAAGAGTGTGAGTTTCTTAAAGGCAATGTTAAGTTATTATTTCAAAAATTGCACTAAATAGAATACCCGGTTGGGTAACAGAAGTTATTTATACTCTGTAAATTATAAGGTTAATTATGTTTGTAACGTTACAAGTGTCCTCACCTCCCATAAAGGGAAGCCTACTTAAGTATACTTATTGTTATTTGCACTCAACAAAATTGTATGTCTTTTGCTAACCTGTATTGTTGTTTTTCTTCCCAGTCCCGGAGTACTGTGTTTAACCAGGGGGGAGTGCAGCGCCCCAGAGTCCTGGTCGTTGCAGTAGCATGGTTCAGCCACTAAGGGGGGCCATGCTGCGTTCGATGGCACGGAAGGAGTTCTCTGAGCAGGTATCACAGTCACCAATACATTTCACAGCTGGGCCTCCGGGGGGAGCTAAGGGTGCTATTCATTAGGCCACTCCCCACCATAGTGGGTAAACTGGGGGTCAGGCAGGAAGTTAGGGAGAACGCTGACGGGATTGAACGGAGCAACACCTGGTGGCAGAGGGTGTTGTGAAGGGAGAGACTGTAGGGTCTCTGCCAGGGGTGGGATCCTGGCAGAGGCTTGGCATGGAAAGAACGTAAAGGGACCGTGCCTGCTCAGCATAGCGGCGGTGCCCAAGGAAGGACTAAGAAGCGAGATAGATTGTGCTGAGTGAGAAACGAAATCAAGCGAAAGGAGATACCAGTGAGGGTTGTGCTGAAAGAGGCAGCACCTTACTGAGGCGCACTACCGGTGGCCGGAACGCCGAGGAGGTAAAGAGTTTCAAGCCATACCTCAGACCTACGGCAGGGCAGTTAGCTTGAGGCGGACTGTCTCACGCATCACCCAGGAAGGCAAAGGGGGGTACCAACAGGAGAGGGGCGCAGATAGAGTCCCGGAAGATCTCCGAGCCTCCCCGTCATACGGGTGCGTTCCTACCATAGTATCTGGAGGGACGAGGAAGATCATTGCGAATTAAGTTGTTGTGAGGGAACACGAGAAACAGACACAACAGTTGTGGGGTACTTTCCGTAAGCACAGCAGGGAAGGACTGCAACACATAGCGCTAGAAGGAAGGCATCGATTTCCACCTGCAAGGAGAGCTCTGGAAGTGCCATTGGACCGGCCGGACTTGCGCAGCCTGGTGAGCCGTATTCCGGACTGAGGACCCAGAGAGCTTCAGTAAAGAGGTAAAGAGACTGCAACCTGGTGTCCTCGTTATTTACCGCGACCTGCACCCCACAACTGCACCGCTACAACATCACTTATTGCACCGGACGTCCCCCACTGACGGACAGGGCCACGGACCGGGTCTAGCCACCGTGACAACCCCAGGACTGAGACCTAGAGGCCCGGCTCCGGGTACCCCTCGGCCCTGCGGCGGTGTGGGGGCGCTCCACATGCATAATTAGTAAACCACTTCTCTGCTACATTCCATTGCGCAGACGCCTGTTAACGTCAATTTTGGATTAATATTTACTCATGTTATGATGAATATGGGGTTAATATTATTGTGTTATATAAACTCTTCAACATGCATCTGTTAAAGGGGTGGTCCTAAACTAAAATTGATTTTAATCCTTATTGCCAGTTTATAGTAATAATCTAATCGTTTTTCCAGTAGACTCTTTAATTAATTAATAATATTAATTTTATTTCTATTGCACCAACATATTCCGCAGCACTTTACATTATAGAGGGGACTTGTACATACGATAGACATTGCAGCATAACAATAATAACATAGATCAAAACAGATACCAAGAGGAGTGAGGGCCCTGCTCACAAGCTTACAATCTATGAGGAGATTGGGGAGACACGAGAGGTGGATGGTAACAATTGCTTTTGTTGTTCGGATCAGCCATAGTGTAAGGCTCGGGTGTTCATGTAAAGCTGCATGAACCGGTTATTGGCCTAAGTATGTAGCAGTACAGACACAGAGGCTATTAACTGCATAAAGCGTATGAGAACATGATGCGAGGAACCTGGTTATGGTAAAAATTTTGAATGGGCCACATAGGGATAGTTAGGTTAATGCGTTGAGGCAGTAGGCCAGTCTGAACAAGTGCGTTTTTAGGGCACGCTTAAAACTGTGGCGATTGGGGATTAATCGTATGCACCTGGGTAGTGCATTCCACAGAATTGTCACAGTACGTGAAAAGTCTTGGAGACGAGAGTGGGAGGTAGCAGAACGGAGGGCACAGGTAGGGTGGTAGACTGAGACGAGAGAGGAGATGTAGGGTGGTGCTGAGCCATGGAGTGCTTTGTGGGTGAGGGTAATAAGTTTGTACTGGATTCTGGAGTGGATGGGTAACCAGTGTAATGACTGGCACAAGGCAGAGGCATCGGTGTAACGATTGGTGAGGAATATGATCTTGGCTGCAGCATTCAAGACAGATTGGAGAGAGGAGAGTTTGGCAACAGGGAGACCAATTAGTAGAGCGCTACAATAGTCCAGATGAGAGTGAATAAGAGAAACAGTGAGAGTTTTGCAGAGTCGAAAGTAAGAAAGTGTCGAATTCTAGAAATGTTTTTGAGGTGCAGATAGCAAGAGCGAGCCAATGATCGGATGTGGGGGGTGAATGAAAGCTCAGAATCAAGTATGACCCCAAGACAGCGGGCATGTTGCTGGGGAGTAATGGTGGAACCACACACGGAAATGGCAATATCGGGCATAGGAAGGTTAGTAGAGGGAGGAAACACAAGGAGTTCAGTTTTTGACAGGTTCAGTTTCAGATAGAGGGAGGGCATGATGTTAGAGACAGCACTAAGTTTTCTAATTAAAGTCCCTACTGTTTCCTCTCTGATCTACCTTTTTTATTTTTTTTACTGAATTCTGTTCTAATGAATGCTGGGATAAATGAGATTTAATCAGGGAGCAGAGGCTGTGGTTACTGCCAAAGCCTCTATCCTCACCCTGAAATGAAGTGTAGTTAGGGGATGGGCTAGTCCTTGCTCTACTGAGCATGCGTTGGTTGTCAATTCCGACATATGCTCAGTACAATCTTTTAATTGTGCAATATTCTTTTCAATAAACAGTGACAGTGTGCTCCCTCGCCGGTTTTAAAGGGACTCTGTCACCTGAATTTGGAGGGAACAATTTTCAGTCATATGGGCGGGGTTTTCAGGTGTTTGATTCACCCTTTCCTTACCCACTGGCTGCATGCTGGCTGCAATATTGGATTGAAGTTCATTCTCTGTCCCCAGTAGTACTTGCCTGCACAAGGCAATCTTGCCTTACGCAGGCGTGTACTATGGAGGACAGAGAATGAACTTCAATCCAATATTGCAGCCAGCATGCAGCCAGTGGGTAAGGAAAGGGTGAATCAAACACCCAAAAACCCCGCCCATATGACTGAAAATTGTTCCCTCCAAATTCAGGTGACAGAGTGCTTTCAATGAGATGTGCCGAGCTGGCAAGAGAGCGCACTGTCAGTGTACATTGTAAGTCAAGAACACGGCAAACAAGGAGAGCAGAGACCAGTTCTTCCCCAAAATGGACGTCACAATCGGGAAAAGCTGGTCTCTTCTGCCTACCGCAATTGAATAATAGGGACTTTTTAATTAAAGTATAGTAGAATAGCTATTAGATTATTACATTAGATAGACATTTAGGATTAAAATCAACATTAATTTCAGACCACATACAATATTGTCTATTTACTAAGCGTTAAATTATCTACTGCAGTCTTAAAGAGGGCCTTTCAACAAGTAAAAAGTGGCCAGTTTTAGTTATTTTATTCCCACTGCTCCCTTGAGTATTTTTTTTTTTTTTTTTTTAAATTAGCCATACGATTCCATAGATATGGACCGTTTTATCTAGTGCAAATTTTTATGGCCTTTACAAAGGGGGCGGTGCTCACATGGTAATTTTGCAAAGTTGACTAAAGACACGCCCCCATATAATCCTGTGATTACAAATTATTGTACATATATGTTAGACCCTTTCTTATATCATATGTATCGGGTTTCTATATACTGCCGCATTTTTCATTTCTATTTTAGGTGTGATTTCTTGCTTATAGGGATATACGTTTTGTGACGGGGTGTACGGCAGAGCAGGAAGGGACAACAGGCCAAGGGATGATTCAACAGATTTATTATCAAGAATGCTGGAACAACACATGCAGGTAGATCCACAGATTCCACAATTAGTCCAACGGAACAGATTCGGGGGCACCTCCCGATAATCCTTGTGCCAGCTAACAAAGCAATAGTCCACACGAGTTCAAGGGATCCCAAAACAATCTCACGAACGACGAGATATGTCCTCAGCTCAAGTCTCGCCCCGTTCGCTTCCGCAGTCACAGATGGACGTGGGGTCTTGCCTCAGCTAAGAATCCCCACTCCTTATCCTTCAAGGGTCAACTCACATCTGATCTCAAAAATAAGAATGGATTGTCTGAGCTCCTGGGATCCGCCCATGATGGGGGGTAGGGGTCACACCTTCTATTCGATGGTTGCGTCCACCAGAAGATTCTAGACTAGTCGGCTCCGCTTAGTCTATCTAGTATGTACATGTGACTAGCCACCTGCTGTGAGGAAGAATGGCTATTCCTTCACTAGTGATGTTGACAAAGCTTAATTACATTATAGCTTAGGGCTGCAAGTATTGGGGGAAGGAGACATATTGTTACAGGTGAACTCCCAGCACAAGAAAATACATAAATTACAGCTAATAGAAACCAGAGAACAGTTACATACATCAAATGGCATATTATTCAAATACAGGACAGGGCAAAAGTACATATCATGACACGTTTGACACAGAAAGTGTTTTGAATTAGAAGAAACAGAAGGGGCATCTCCTGGAACCCATTGTATCAATGATACACTTGACTACTGCTGTACAAAATAATGTTAAAGGGGTTTCATCTTGTTCCTTTAGGAGCGCACCACTCCTCTGCTTCCCGGGGGGGCATTGCTTTCCATATGAGTGACAGTTTAGACCAGCGGCATGGCTCTCTCCCAGGCTGCGAGCATTGCCAGCTTAGCCTCTTCAGCATAGAAGTGCAGGGACACTGAAGGAGGTCATATCCAGCGCTTTCAGATTGGAAACCATAGAGCATGCATCCGCATACTCCTTGCCTAGAAAATCAGGCACTAGACTGTCATCTAGTAAATGTGTGTGGCCTGCTTTAGCCCCTTTTCAAATCCAAATTAGAACCCTTCGAATAGAATGCGAGATCACATGACTTAAAATTCACACTGGTTCAGTCAGTGGAGCAGAACATTCATCCAAACCTACAGGCATTCTGCTACAGTTGAATTTTATACTATGATCATGGCAAAAACTAGAAATCTGCCACCATTAGGGGATGTTTGGAACTTCCCAATAGGTGGAAACCCACAAGTAAAGGCCAATAGCGTCTGTTAAAAGCGCACATTTAATGGCTTGTTTAGGATTCTGTTTGGCCTGTCTATCTGCACAAAGAATATCAGGCCATGTGCACACGTTAAGTATTTTTCGCATTTTTTTCGCGTTTTTTCGCTATAAAAACGTGATAAAAACGCGAAACAAACGCTAACATATGCCTCCTATTATTTTAAGTGTATTCCGCATTTTTTGTGCAAATGTAGCCTTTTTTTCCGCGAAAAAATCGCATCGCGGAAAAAAAAGCAACATGTTCATTAAAATGCGGAATTGCAGGGGATTCCGCACACCTAGGGGTCCATTGATCTGCTTACTTCCCGCACGGGGCTGTGCCCACCATGCGGGAAGAAAGCAGATTATGTGCGGTTGGTACCCAGGGTGGAGGAGAGGAGACTCTCCTCCACGCACTGGGCACCATATAAGTGGTCAAAAAATAAGAATTAAAATAAAAAATAGTCCTATACTCACCCTCGATGTCTTCCCGCCTCCACTGCACGCTGTCGCTTCGGTTCCTGTAGCTGATGTGCGGTGAAAGACCTGCCGATGACGTCACTGTCCTGTGATTGGTCGTGAGCGGTCATGTGACCGCTCACGTGACCGTGACGTCACGGAAGGTCCTGTGCGCACAGACCAGCTATAGGAAGAGGAACGGACGCCGCTGAGGAGATGTCTGGGTGAGTATAAGCATTTTTTTATTTTTTTTATTATTTTTAAACATTCTATCTTTTACTATAGATGCTGCATAAGCTGCATCTATAGTAAAAAGTTGGTCACACTTGTCAAACACTATGTTTGACAAGTGTGACCAACCTGTCAGTCAGTTTTCCAAGCGATGCTACAGATCGCTTGGAAAACTTTAGCATTCTGCAAGCTAATTACGCTTGCAGAATGCTAAAAAAACGCGAAAAAAACGGAAAAAAAAAACGCAAAAAAAAAAAGCGGATTTCTTGCAGAAAATTTCCGGTTTTCTTCAGGAAATGTCTGCAAGAAATCCGCAACGTGTGCACATACCCTTATAGTTATCGGCAGCACATATATCATCTGCATCCTAGGATAATGTGGTGCCAATAAGGATTTTAATGTTGACATGAACTATCCAACCACCTGCCGAACGAGCGTCTTGCCAGAATAATTACCAAAAAAACAGCGTTCTAATGAATACTTCTTCCTGAGTATCGGCTCATCTAAATAGACCTTAAAGGCAATGTGCGATCAGAAAATAACCTATTGTTTAAATCAGGTTTTTCTGTAAGTGCATGTGCACACAGCTTTTTACAGCTGCTGGTGTACCTGCACAGTTTTTGAAGAAGGCCTCTTATGAAAATGCTGGTGCTTTTCCTGAAGCGATGTTCTTGCTGCAGATCCGATACCATATACAGTTGTGCAGAGGCGTAGCTAGGGTTTTGGTCCAGGGGGGGCGAAGCTTCTGAGTGGGCCCCTAACCAGGTAACCTTGAGTACAACTTGATGACGCCCCCTAATAGTGGAGGAGAACCTCAGCAAACTGCGCTGTTACTGAAGATAATCTCTATATAACGACCAAGATGGATATTACCGCCATATGGTCAGTGGTAGATACCAGCCCTACAGAACATATAAGAGATCACAGCACAGTTACAGATAATGACTTACCGTTGACATTCTTTATGATGGAATCATCACTTTTCCCGTCTTTTCCATCTGGCCCAGACCGACATGACAACTTCTTCCAGCAACAACTCGTCTGCAGAAAAAAAAACAAGGACACGTTTCACTTCTCATATTCCAGCCATCATCATCTATTCCCAACCTGCACAAACCCCTCATCCTGCTGCTACCCCAATACTGAGCACCTGCTGCCGTAATTGTCCCTATTACTGCCCCTGATACCCCAATACTGAGCCGCTGCTGCCGTATGTGTCCCTATTACTGCACCTGATACCCCAATACTGAGCCGCTGCTGGCGTATGTGTCCCTATTACTGCCCCTGATACCCCAATACTGAGCCGCTGCTGGCGTATGTGTCCCTATTACTGCCCCTGATACCCCAATACTGAGCCGCTGCTGGCGTATGTGTCCCTATTACTGCTCCTGATACCCCAATACTGAGCCACTGCTGCCGTATGTGTCCCTATTACTGCCCCTGATACCCCAATACTGAGCCGCTGCTGCCGTATGTGTCCCTATTACTGCCCCAGATACCTCAATACTGAGCCGCTGCTGCCATATGTGTCCCTATTACTGCACCTGATACCCCAATACTGAGCCGCTGCTGCCGTATGTGTCCCTATTACTGCCCCTGATACCCCAATACTGAGCCACTGCTGCCGTATGTGTCCCTATTACTGCCCCTGATACCCCAATACTGAGCCGCTGCTGCCGTATGTGCCCCTATCACTGCACCTGCTGTGTGGTTCTCTGTACCCTCTAAATTCTAAAGCACCCCTCTACAATATAGTAATGACAGGTGCAAGTGCCCTAGAAAACAGAGCCCACATTTTGCCCCCTAGAAAGTAACAATGCCCTCTGTGTGCCCCTTTGATAGTCACAGTAACCTGAGTTATCCTATTACAATAAGTGCCCACTTTACATTTAATAATGTCCCGAGTCTCCCCCCCTATACACAGTATAATGCCCTCTAACTGTATAGGACCACCCACACATTATACTGACCCCTTAGTAGCCTTCAAACTGTTTGATGGCTCCAACTCTGTAATCCCCACACTGTATGATGGCCCCATAGATAACCTCCATATAGTATAATGTGCCAGATAGTCCTCAATATAGCATAAGGCAGCACCCCTATAGGCAGACCCTGTAGTTTAAAGCAGCACCCCCCATAGGCAGACTCTGTAGTATAAGGCAGCCCCCCCCATAGGCAGATCCTGTAGATAAGGCAGCACTCCCCCCCCCATAGGCAGATCCTGTAGATAAGGCAGCACTCCCCCCCATAGGCAGATACTGTAGATAAGGCAGCACTCCCCCCCATAGGCAGATACTGAAGATAAGGCAGCACTCCCCCCCATAGGAAGATCCTGTAGATAAGGCAGCACTCCCCCCATAGGCAGATACTGTAGATAAGGCAGCACTCCCCCCCTATAGGCAGATACTGAAGATAAGGCAGCACTCCCCCCCCATAGGCAGATACTGTACAATAAGGCAGCACTCCCCCCTATAGGCAGATACTGAAGATAAGGCAGCACTCCCCCCCCCCTATAGGCAGATACTGAAGATAAGGCAGCACTCCCCCCTTATAGGCAGATACTGAAGATAAGGCAGCACTCCCCCCCTATAGGCAGATACTGAAGATAAGGCAGCACTCCCCCCCCCCCTATAGGCAGATACTGAAGATAAGGCAGCACTCCCCCCCTATAGGCAGATACTGAAGATAAGGCAGCACTCCCCCCCTATATGCAGATACTGAAGATAAGGCAGCACTCCCCCCCTATAGGCAGATACTGTAGATAAGGCAGCACTCCCCCCCATAGGCAGATACTGAAGATA
Source organism: Ranitomeya variabilis (assembly GCF_051348905.1). Classification (NCBI taxonomy): domain Eukaryota; kingdom Metazoa; phylum Chordata; class Amphibia; order Anura; family Dendrobatidae; genus Ranitomeya; species Ranitomeya variabilis. The sequence continues at coordinate 598,900,083 of NC_135235.1, read as the reverse complement.
AGGCAGCACTCCCCCCCATAGGAAGATCCTGTAGATAAGGCAGCACTCCCCCCCATAGGCAGATACTGTAGATAAGGCAGCACTCCCCCCCTATAGGCAGATACTGAAGATAAGGCAGCACTCCCCCCCCATAGGCAGATACTGTACAATAAGGCAGCACTCCCCCCTATAGGCAGATACTGAAGATAAGGCAGCACTCCCCCCCCTATAGGCAGATACTGAAGATAAGGCAGCACTCCCCCCCTTATAGGCAGATACTGAAGATAAGGCAGCACTCCCCCCCTATAGGCAGATACTGAAGATAAGGCAGCACTCCCCCCCCTATAGGCAGATACTGAAGATAAGGCAGCACTCCCCCCCTATAGGCAGATACTGAAGATAAGGCAGCACTCCCCCCCTATATGCAGATACTGAAGATAAGGCAGCACTCCCCCCCTATAGGCAGATACTGAAGATAAGGCAGCACTCCCCCCCCCTATAGGCAGATACTGTACAATAAGGCAGCACTCCCCCCTATAGGCAGATACTGAAGATAAGGCAGCACTCCCCCCTATAGGCAGATACTGAAGATAAGGCAGCACTCCCCCCCCTATAGGCAGATACTGAAGATAAGGCAGCACTCCCCCCTATAGGCAGATACTGAAGATAAGGCAGCACTCCCCCCGATAGGCAGATACTGAAGATAAGGCAGCACTCCCCCCCCCTATAGGCAGATACTGAAGATAAGTCAGCACTCTCCCCCTATAGGCAGATACTGAAGATAAGGCAGCACTCCCCCCCTATAGGCAGATACTGAAGATAAGGCAGCACTCCCCCCCTATAGGCAGATACTGAAGATAAGGCAGCACTCCCCCCCTATAGGCAGATACTGAAGATAAGGCAGCACTCCCCCCCCTATAGGCAGATACTGAAGATAAGGCAGCACTCCCCCCCCCTATAGGCAGATACTGTACAATAAGGCAGCACTCCCCCCCCTATAGGCAGATACTGAAGATAAGGCAGCACTCCCCCCCTATAGGCAGATACTGAAGATAAGGCAGCACTCCCCCCCTATAGGCAGATACTGAAGATAAGGCAGCACTCCCCCCCACCTATAGGCAGATACTGAAGATAAGGCAGCACTCCCCCCCTATAGGCAGATACTGAAGATAAGGCAGCACTCCCCCCCCATAGGCAGATGCTGAAGATAAGGCAGCACTCCCCCCCTATAGGCAGATACTGAAGATAAGGCAGCACTCCCCCCCTATAGGCAGATACTGAAGATAAGGCAGCACTCCCCCCCTATAGGCAGATACTGAAGATAAGGCAGCACTCCCCCCCCCTATAGGCAGATACTGTACAATAAGGCAGCACTCCCCCCTATAGGCAGATACTGAAGATAAGGCAGCACTCCCCCCCTATAGGCAGATACTGAAGATAAGGCAGCACTCCCCCCCTATAGGCAGATACTGAAGATAAGGCAGCACTCCCCCCCTATAGGCAGATACTGAAGATAAGGCAGCACTCCCCCCCCTATAGGCAGATAATGTACAATAAGGCAGCACTCCCCCCCCTATAGGCAGATACTGAAGATAAGGCAGCACTCCCCCCTATAGGCAGATACTGAAGATAAGGCAGCACTCCCCCCCTATAGGCAGATACTGAAGATAAGGCAGCACTCCCCCCCTATAGGCAGATACTGAAGATAAGGCAGCACTCCCCCCTATAGGCAGATACTGAAGATAAGGCAGCACTCCCCCCCTATAGGCAGATACTGAAGATAAGGCAGCACTCCCCCCCTATAGGCAGATACTGAAGATAAGGCAGCACTCCCCCCCCCATAGACAGATACTGAAGATAAGGCAGCACTCCCCCCCTATAGGCAGATACTGAAGATAAGGCAGCACTCCCCCCCTATAGGCAGATACTGAAGATAAGGCAGCACTCCCCCCCTATAGGCAGATACTGAAGATAAGGCAGCACTCCCCCCCTATAGGCAGATACTGAAGATAAGGCAGCACTCCCCCCCCTATAGGCAGATACTGAAGATAAGGCAGCACTCCCCCCCCTATAGGCAGATACTGAAGATAAGGCAGCACTCCCCCCCCTATAGGCAGATACTGAAGATAAGGCAGCACTCCCCCCCCCTATAGGCAGATACTGAAGATAAGGCAGCACTCCCCCCCCCTATAGGCAGATACTGAAGATAAGGCAGCACTCCCCCCCCCCCTATAGGCAGATACTGAAGATAAGGCAGCACTCCCCCCCTATAGGCAGATACTGAAGATAAGGCAGCACTCCCCCCCTATAGGCAGATACTGAAGATAAGGCAGCACTCCCCCCCCTATAGGCAGATACTGAAGATAAGGCAGCCCCCATAAAAACACAGTAAATAAATACTCACCTCTCTAACTCCTTGTTTCAGCGGCGCTCCCTGCTCCCGCTCATCTGACAGCGGGCGCTGGGCGGTGACGTCATCGCCCCCGCTGTCAGACAGTGTGGGGGATGATGGGAGGAGCGCAGCGCTCCTTCCCTCATCACTGCGGTGAGCTGTATCGGCCGCCGATACAGCTCACCATGTGATGACGGGCGGGGGGCCCACTGCTGGTACCGGGCCCCCCCGCCTGCTCAGGGGCCCCATAGCGGCAGAGCAGGGGATCGATTCTCCCTGCTCTGCCGCAGAATGTAACTGCATCGGCGCGCTGCGCACGCCGATGCAGTTACAGTAGCGTAGCTCCCGGTGGGCCCCCTCAGAGCGCGGGGCCCGGGGCGATGGCCCCCTCTGCCCCCCTGGTAGCTACGCTACTGCAGTTGTGTGAAAAAGTGTTTGGCCCCTTCCGGATTTCCTATTCTTTTTTTCATGTTTATCACACTTAAATGTTTCAGATCAGCAAACAAATTTAAATATTAGACAAAGATAACACAAGTAAACACAAAATGCGTTTTTTAAATTAAAGTCTTTATTATTAAGGGAAAAAGAAATCCAAACCTACAAGGCCCTGTGTGAAAAAGTGATTGCCCCCCTCCTTCCTTTAAAACATAAATTAACTGTGGCTCATCACATCTTTAGGAAGCTGAGTTCAAATTCCCTAGCTACACACAGGTCTGATTACTGCCACATCTGTTCTCAATGAAGAAATCACTTAAATAGGACAACGTGAAGTAGACCAAAGATCTGCAAAAGCTAGACATGATTCCGCAATCCAAAGAAATTCTGGAACAAATGAGAAACACAGTAAGGCTAGGTTCACATTGCGTTAGGGCAATCCGTTTAGCGCTAGCGGATTGCGCTAACGCAATGTATTTGTAGGGGGCCGCGTTTAGGGGTCGTGCTAACGTCCCCGCTCTCGCAGATCCCCGATCTGCGAGAGCGGGGAACGGACCTTGGGCGCGCCGCGGACGATGCAAGCAGCGTCCGAGGCGCGCCACAAAAGAACGGCACATCGCTAGCGCTAGCGCGAGCTGAAAAAGGCACGCGCTAGCGATGCGTTTCAGGCTGAAACAACATTGCTGTCAATGGGTGCGCTAACGGACCCGTTGCACGGCGTTAATTGCGACATTTTCGCCGTGCAACGCTGTCCGTTAGCGATCACCCACTAACGCAATGTGAACCTAGCCTAATTGAGATCTATCAGTCTAAAAAAGGTTATACAGCCATTTCCAAAGCTTTGGGAATCCAGCGAACCACAGTGAGAGCCATTATCCACAAATGGAAAAAAAAAACCGGAATAGTAGTGAACCGTCCCAGGAGTGGTCGGCCAACCAAAATTATCCTAAGAGCGCAGCGACAACTCATCCAAGAGGTCCCAAAAGACCCCAAGAAACATCCAAAGAACTGCAGGCATCACTTGCCTCAGTTAAGGTCAGTGTTCATACCTCCACCAGAAGAAAGAGACTGTGCAAAAATGGCCTGCATGGCAGAGTTCCACCACTGCTGAGCAATAAGAACATAAAAGCTCATCTCAGTTTTGCCAGAAAATATCTTGATGATAACCAAAACTTGGGAGAATACTCTGTGGACTGACAAGACAAAAGTTGAACCTTTTGGAAAGTTTATCTCCCATTACATTTGGCGTAGAAGTAACAGCATTTCAGAAAAGGAGCATCATACCAACAGTAAAATGTGGTAGTAGTGTGATGGTCTGGGGCTGTTTTGCTGCTTAAGGACCTGGAAAACTTGCTGTGGTAAATGGAACCATGAATTCTGCGGTCTACCAAAAAATTCTGAAGGAGAATGTCCGGCCATCTGTTTGTGACCGTAAGCTGAAGCGCACTTGTATTATGCAGCAGGACAATGATCCAAAACACACCAGCACGTCCACCTCTGAATGGCTTAAGGAAAAACAAAATGAAGACTTTGGAGTGGCCCAGTCCAAGTCCTGACCTTAATCTGATTGAGATGTCATGGCATGAACTTAAAAAGGTGGTTCATGCTCGGAAACCCTCCAATGTCGCTGAATTACAACAATTATTCAAAGATGAGTGGGCCGAAATTCCTCCAGAGTGTTGCAGAAGACTCATTGCCAGTTATCGCAAATGCTTGATTGCAGTTGTTGCTGCTAAGGGTGGCCCAACCAGCTATTAAGTTTAGGGAGCACTCTCTTTTTCACACAGTGCCCTGTTGGTTTGGATTTCTTTTTCTCTTAATATTAAAGACCTTCATTTAAAAATTACATTTTGTGTCATCTTTGTCTAATATTTAAATTTATTTGATGATCTGAAACATTTAAGTGTGAAAAACACTTTATCACACAAATTATATATAGCCCAGCAGAATGGATCAGTCATGTTGTGAATTCCGTTCTTGGGCTCCCTCCGGTGGTTGTAAATGGCACTTTTGTGAATTCTGCCCTTGGGCTCCCTCCGGTGGTTTTAAGTGGAACTGCTGCTCCTTGGATTTAGCTTAGCAGCTGCTTCCACTGATCGTCTCTCCTGCTCTGCTATTTAGCCTGGCTCTGATCTTCAGCCTGTGCCAGCTGTCAATGTTTCTTGGTTGGATTCAGATCTCTCCTTGGATTTCCTTGTTAGTTGGTCCAGTTCAGCAAAGATAAGTCCTTGCTTGTTCATTTGTTGTCCACTTGCTGTGGACTTAATCGTTCAGCTCATTTTATGCTTGCTCTAGTCCAGCTGGTCAGTATTCCATATTCAGTTAAGCTGGAAGCTCTGGGGAAGCAGATTTGCCCTCCACACCGTTAGTCAGGTGTGGAGTTTTTTTTGTAAACTCTGTGATGGATTTTTCTAGCTTTTAATACTGACAGCACAGTATCCTTTCCTATTCTGTCTATCTAGTTAGAAGTGGCCTCCTTTGCTAAATCCTGATTTCATTCTGTGTATGTCATTTCCCTCTCTACTCACAGTCCATATTTGTGGGGGGCTGTCTGTCATTTGGGAATTTTCTCTGAGGCAAGATAGCTTTCCTGTTTCCATCTTTAGGGGTAGTTAGCTCTCCGGCTGTGACGAGATGTCTAGGGAGTGACAGGAACATTCCACGGCTACTTCTAGTGTTGTGTTAGGTTCAGGAACTGCGGTCAGTAAAGATACCATCTCCTCAGAGCTCATCCATGTTGCTCCTTAACCACCAGGTCATAACAGTACAGCTGGCCCGCAATGTATTGAATGCATCTGAAAAGAGGGAAAAAAAAAGTTCTGAATCATTTTTTTTTCTCTGCAGCCTGTTTTGTCTTTTTTTTCCCCCTTAATCTCTGGGTGGTTCAGGATTTTGGTGCTGACATGGATGTTCAGGGTTTGTTCTCTCGTGTGGATCAACTTGCTGCAAGGGTACAGAGTATCCAAGATTATGTTGTTCAGACTCCGGTTTTGGAGCCTAGAATTCCTACTCCTGATTTGTTTTTTGGGGATAGATCTAAGTTCTTGAACTTTAAAAATAACTGCAGATTGTTTTTTTGCTTTGAGACCCCGCTCCTCTGGTGACCCCATTCAGCAGGTGAAAATTGTCATCTCTCTGCTGCGTGGAGACCCTCAGGATTGGGCATTCTCCCTTGAATCAGGGGATCCGGCATTACTTAATGTAGACGCATTTTTTCAAGCGCTCGGATTACTGTATGATGAACCTAATTCTGTGGATCAGGCAGAAAAGACCTTGTTGGCCCTGTGTCAGGGTCAGGAAGCGGCAGAATTATACTGCCAGAAATTTAGAAAGTGGTCTGTGCTCACTAAATGGAATGAAGATGCTCTGGCTGCAATTTTCAGAAAGGGTCTTTCTGAAGCCCTTAAAGATGTTATGGTGGGGTTTCCCACGCCTGTTGGTTTGAACGAATCTATGTCTCTAGCCATTCAGATTGATCGGCGCCTGCGCGAGCGCAAGGTTGTGCACCATATGGCAGTGTCCTCTGAGCAGAGTCCTGAGCCTATGCAATGTGATAGGATTTGGACTAGAGCAGAACGGCAGGAATTCAGACGTCAGAATAGGCTGTGTTTTTACTGTGGTGATTCTGCTCATGCTATTTCTGATTGCCCTAAGCGTACTAAGAGGGTCGCTAGGTCTGTTACCATTAGTACTGTGCAACCTAAATTTCTCTTGTCTGTTACCCTGATTTGCTCATTATCGTCCTTTTCTGTCATGGCATTTGTGGATTCAGGCGCTGCCCTGAACTTAATGGACTTAGAGTTCGCCAGACGCTGTGGTTTTTCCTTACAGCCTTTGCAGAGCCCTATTCCCTTAAGGGGCATTGATGCGACACCATTGGCCAAGAATAAGCCTCAGTACTGGACTCAGCTGACCATGTGCATGGCTCCAGCACATCAGGAAGATTGTCGTTTTCTGGTGTTGCATAATTTGCATGATGTGGTTGTACTGGGTTTTCCATGGTTACAGGTACATAATCCAGTGCTGGATTGGAAATCTATGTCTGTGACTAGTTGGGGTTGTCAAGGGGTACATAGTGACGTTCCTTTGATGTAAATTTCCTCTCCCCCCTCTTCTGAAGTTCCTGAGTTTTTGTCAGATTTCCAGGATATATTTGATGAGCCCAAGTCCAGTTCCCTTCCTCCTCATAGGGACTGTGATTGTGCTATTAACTTGATTCCTGGCTGTAAGTTCCCTAAGGGCCGACTTTTCAATCTGTCTGTGCCAGAGCATGCCGCCATGCGGAGTTATGTTAAGGAGTCTTTGGAGAAGGGGCATATTCGGCCCTCTTCATCACCGTTGGGAGCGGGATTCTTCTTTGTTGCCAAGAAGGATGGCTCCTTGAGACCCTGTATTGATTATCGCCTTCTTAATAAGATCATGGTCAAATTCCAATACCCTTTACCTTTGCTTTCTGATTTGTTTGCTCGGATTAAGGGGGCTAGTTGGTTTACTAAGATTGACCTTCGAGGGGCGTATAATCTTGTTCGTATTAAACAGGGTGACGAATGGAAAACTGCATTTAATACGCCCGAAGGCCACTTTGAATATCTTGTGATGCCATTCGGGCTCTCTAATGCCCCATCTGTGTTTCAGTCCTTTATGCATGATATCTTCCGGAATTATCTTGATAAATTCATGATTGTATATTTGGATGATATTTTGATTTTTTACGACGATTGGGAGTCTCATGTGAAACAGGTCAGGATGTGTCATGTTCCCAATGGCAGGGAATTAAACACATAACACGGGCAAAAACAGGACGAGCTCTAGGGTGATGGAACCTGAGCTGACCGCGATCCTGAACCTCAACACTCAACTAACAGCAGCCGGGGAACGTTCCTGGGGGGACTCTAGACGTCTTGCGCCAGCCGGAGATCTAGCTACCCCTATCAGAAGAATCACAGACCTATCTTGCCTCCAGAGAAATATTCCCACAGAAATAGCAGCCCCCCACATATAATGACGGTGAAATGAGAGGAAGGCACAAACGTAGTTATGAAAACAGATTCAGCAAAATGAGGCCCGCTTAAGCTAGATAGCAGAGGATACAAAAGGTGAACTGCGCGGTCAGCTTAAAACCCTTCAAAATACCATCCTGAAATTACTTGAACTCCCGTAAACGCCGATCAATCTGAATGGCCATAGCCATAGACTCATTCAGACCTGTAGGCGCAGGGAACCCCACCATAATATCCTTAATGGCCTCAGAAAGACCATCTCTGAAGTTTGCAGCCAGGGCGCACTCATTCCACTGAGTAAGCACCGACCATTTCCGAAATTTTTGACAATATACTTCCGCTTCATCATGCCCCTGAGAGAGGGCTAATAAAGCCTTTTCAGCCTGAATCTCCAGGTTAGGTTCCTCATAGAGCAATCCCAGTGCCAGAAAAAATGCATCCACACTGAGCAATGCAGGATCCCCTGGTGCCAATGCAAATGCCCAATTCTGAGGGTCGCCCCGCAGGAAAGATATTACAATCTTGACCTGCTGAACAGGGTCTCCAGAGGAGCGAGATTTCAAAGAAAGAAACAATTTACAATTGTTCCTGAAATTCAGGAAGGTAGATCTATCTCCAGAAAAAAACTCTGGAATAGGAATTCTAGGTTCAGACATAGGAGTGTGAACAACAAAATCCTGTATGTTTTGAACTTTTGCAGCAAGATTATTCAGGCTGGAAGCCAAACTCTGGACATCCATGTTAAACAGCTAAGGTCAGAGCCATTCAAGGGTTAAGAGGAGGTAAGAAGCAGCTAGACAGCAATTAAGGGCTAGGCAGCAAAACTCTGAGGGAAAAAAAAAAAAATTTCCCTTCAACACTTCTTTTTCTCCTGCTTCAGCCCAAACAATTAACACTTTGTTGTCCGGCTATACTGTCATGTTCCCAATGGCAGGGAATTAAACACATAACACGGGCAAAAACAGGACGAGCTCTAGGGTGATGGAACCTGAGCTGACCGCGATCCTGAACCTCAACACTCAACTAACAGCAGCCGGGGAACGTTCCTGGGGGGACTCTAGACGTCTCGCGCCAGCCGGAGATCTAGCTACCCCTATCAGAAGAATCACAGACCTATCTTGCCTCCAGAGAAATATTCCCACAGAAATAGCAGCCCCCCACATATAATGACGGTGAAATGAGAGGAAGGCACAAACGTAGTTATGAAAACAGATTCAGCAAAATGAGGCCCGCTTAAGCTAGATAGCAGAGGATACAAAAGGTGAACTGCGCGGTCAGCTTAAAACCCTTCAAAATACCATCCTGAAATTACTTGAACTCATGTGCCAACTCATGGTACATGAGTGGTAATATCAGCCCACTAGAGCAACCAGCAGCAGAGAATTACATATCTGCAAGCTGGACTAAAAACATGAAAGCAAACATGAAACAGGGAAATCCAGACTTAGCTTGTCTTGAAGGCCTAGGAGCAGGTAGCAAAGGTAACAGAGACACACTGATACATTGGTAGCCGGCAAGGGAATGACAGGAAAGCCAGGTTAAATAGGAAACACCCAGCCACTGATGGACAGGTGGAAACCAGAGACCGCAACCCACCAAAGTCACCCAGTACCAGTTGTAACCACCAGAGGGAGCCCAAAAACAGAATCCACAACAGTACCCCCCCCTTGAGGAGGGGTCACCGAACCCTCACGAGAACCCCCAGGGCGATCAGGATGAGCTCTATGGAAGGCGCGGACCAAATCAGTCGCATGAACATCAGAGGCGACCACCCAGGAATTATCCTCCTGACCATAACCCTTCCACTTAACCAAATACTGGAGTTTACGTCTGGAAACACGAGAATCCAAGATCTTCTCAACAACATACTCCAATTCTCCCTCCACCAGCACCGGAGCAGGAGGCTCAACCGAAGGAACAACGGGCACCTCATACCTCCGCAATAACGACCGATGGAACACATTATGAATAGCAAACGATGCTGGGAGATCCAAATGAAAAGATACAGGGTTAAGAATCTCCAAGATCTTATAAGGACCGATGAACCGAGGCTTGAACTTAGGAGAAGAGACCTTCATAGGGACAAAACGAGAAGACAACCACACCAAGTCCCCAACAAGAAGTCGGGGACCCACGCGGCGACGGCGAATAGCAAACTGCTGAGTCTTCTCCTGAGACAACTTCAAATTGTCCACCATCTGATTCCAAATCTGATGAAGCCTGTCCACCATCACGTCCACTCCAGGACAATCCGAAGGCTCCACCTGACCAGAGGAAAAACGAGGATGAAACCCCGAATTACAAAAGAAAGGAGAAACCAAAGTAGCAGAACTAGCCCGATTATTAAGGGCAAATTCGGCCAGTGGCAAAAAGGCAACCCAGTCATCTTGATCAGCAGAAACAAAACACCTTAAATAAGTTTCCAAGGTCTGATTAGTTCGCTCCGTCTGGCCATTCGTCTGAGGATGGAATGCAGACGAGAAAGACAAATCAATGCCCATCTTAGCACAAAACGTCTGCCAAAATCTAGACACAAACTGGGATCCCCTGTCAGAAACGATATTCTCCGGAATCCCATGCAAACGAACCACGTTCTGAAAAAATAAAGGGACCAACTCAGAGGAGGAAGGCAACTTAGGCAAGGGTACCAAATGAACCATCTTAGAAAAGCGGTCACACACAACCCAGATAACGGACATTTTCTGTGAGACAGGGAGATCTGAAATAAAATCCATGGAAATGTGCGTCCAAGGCCTCTTCGGGATAGGCAAGGATAACAACAACCCACTGGCCCGAGAACAGCAAGGCTTAGCCCGAGCACACACTTCACAAGACTGCACAAAGGTGCGCACATCCCTTGACAAGGAAGGCCACCAAAAAGACCTGGCCACCAAGTCTCTAGTACCAAATATTCCAGGATGACCAGCCAACACAGAAGAATGGACCTCGGAGATGACTCTACTGGTCCAATCATCCGGAACAAACAGTCTTTCTGGTGGACAACGATCAGGTTTATCCGCCTGAAACTCCTGCAATGCACGTCGCAAGTCTGGGGAGACGGCGGACAATATTACCCCATCCCTAAGGATACCAGTAGGCCCAGAGTCTCCAGGAGAGTCAGGCACAAAACTCCTGGAAAGAGCATCTGCCTTCACATTCTTTGAACCTGGCAGGTATGAAACCACAAAATTGAAACGAGAAAAAAACAACGACCAACGAGCCTGTCTAGGATTCAGACGCCTGGCAGACTCAAGGTAAATCAGATTTTTGTGATCAGTCAAGACCACCACACGATGTCTAGCACCCTCAAGCCAATGACGCCACTCCTCAAATGCCCACTTCATGGCCAAAAGCTCCCGATTACCCACATCATAATTGCGCTCGGCGGGCGAGAATTTTCTAGAAAAGAACGCACATGGCTTCATCACCGAGCCATCGGAACTTCTCTGTGACAAAACCGCCCCCGCTCCAATCTCGGAAGCATCAACCTCAACCTGAAAAGGAAGTGAAACATCTGGTTGACATAACACAGGAGCAGAAGAAAACCGGCGCTTAAGTTCCCGAAAGGCCTCCACAGCCGTAGGAGACCAATTAGCAACATCAGCACCCTTTTTAGTCAAATCAGTCAAAGGTTTAACAACACTGGAAAAATTAGTAATGAACCGACGATAAAAATTAGCAAAACCCAAGAACTTCTGAAGACTCTTAACAGATGTAGGTTGTGTCCAGTCACAAATCGCCTGAACCTTGACGGGATCCATCTCAATAGTAGAAGGAGAAAAAATGTACCCCAAAAAAGAAATCTTCTGGACTCCGAAGAGACATTTTGAGCCCTTCACAAACAGAGAATTGGCCCGCAGGACTTGAAACACCTTCCTGACCTGTAGAACATGAGACTCCCAGTCATCAGAAAACACCAAAATATCATCCAAATACACAATCATAAACTTATCCAGATATTCACGGAAAATATTGTGCATAAAGGACTGAAAGACTGAAGGAGCATTAGAAAGTCCAAAAGGCATTACCAAATACTCAAAATGGCCCTCAGGCGTATTAAATGCGGTTTTCCACTCATCACCCTGCTTTATCCGCACAAGATTATACGCACTGCGAAGATCTATCTTAGTGAACCACCTAGCCCCCTTAATGCGAGCAAACAAATCAGACAATAATGGCAATGGATACTGATATTTGACTGTAATCTTATTCAGAAGGCGATAATCTATACAAGGCCTCAGGGAACCATCTTTTTTTGCCACGAAAAAAAAAAAACCTGCTCCCAGAGGGGACGAAGATGGACGAATATGTCCCTTTTCCAAGGACTCCTTAATATAATTCCGCATAGCAGTATGCTCTGGCACTGACAGATTAAATAAACGACCCTTAGGGAACTTACTGCCAGGAATTAATTCTATAGCACAGTCACAATCCCTATGAGGAGGGAGCGAATTGAGCTTAGGCTCCTCAAAAACATCCCGATAGTCAGACAAAAACGCAGGGACCTCAGAAGGAGTAGATGAAGCGATTGAAATCAGAGGTGCATCATCATGAACCCCCTGACATCCCCAGCTTAACACAGACATTGTTTTCCAATCCAGGACTGGATTATGAGTTTGTAACCATGGCAGACCAAGCACTAGTACATCATGTAAATTATACAGTACAAGGAAGCGAATCACCTCCTGATGAACGGGAGTCATGCGCATGGTCACTTGTGTCCAGTACTGCGGTTTATTCATAGCCAATGGTGTAGAGTCAATTCCCTTCAAAGGAATAGGAACTTCCAGAGGCTCCAGACTAAAACCGCAGCGTTTGGCAAATGACCAATCCATAAGACTCAGGGCAGCGCCCGAATCCACATAGGCATCGACGGAAATGGATGACAGTGAACAAATCAGAGTTACAGACAAAATGAACTTAGACTGCAGAGTACTAATGGCAAAAGATTTATCAACCTTTTTTGTGCGTTTAGAGCATGCTGATATAACATGAGCTGAATCACCACAATAAAAACACAATCCATTTTTCCGCCTATAATTTTGCCGTTCACTTCTGGACTGAATTCTATCACATTGCATAGTCTCAGGTGCCTGTTCAGAAGACACCGCCAACTGGTGCACAGGTTTGCGCTCCCGTAAACGCCGATCAATCTGAATGGCCATAGCCATAGACTCATTCAGACCTGTAGGCGCAGGGAACCCCACCATAATATCCTTAATGGCCTCAGAAAGACCATCTCTGAAGTTTGCAGCCAGGGCGCACTCATTCCACTGAGTAAGCACCGACCATTTCCGAAATTTTTGACAATATACTTCCGCTTCATCATGCCCCTGAGAGAGGGCTAATAAAGCCTTTTCAGCCTGAATCTCCAGGTTAGGTTCCTCATAGAGCAATCCCAGTGCCAGAAAAAACGCATCCACACTGAGCAATGCAGGATCCCCTGGTGCCAATGCAAATGCCCAATTCTGAGGGTCGCCCCGCAGGAAAGATATTACAATCTTGACCTGCTGAACAGGGTCTCCAGAGGAGCGAGATTTCAAAGAAAGAAACAATTTACAATTGTTCCTGAAATTCAGGAAGGTAGATCTATCTCCAGAAAAAAACTCTGGAATAGGAATTCTAGGTTCAGACATAGGAGTGTGAACAACAAAATCCTGTATGTTTTGAACTTTTGCAGCAAGATTATTCAGGCTGGAAGCCAAACTCTGGACATCCATGTTAAACAGCTAAGGTCAGAGCCATTCAAGGGTTAAGAGGAGGTAAGAAGCAGCTAGACAGCAATTAAGGGCTAGGCAGCAAAACTCTGAGGGAAAAAAAAAAAAATTTCCCTTCAACACTTCTTTTTCTCCTGCTTCAGCCCAAACAATTAACACTTTGTTGTCCGGCTATACTGTCATGTTCCCAATGGCAGGGAATTAAACACATAACACGGGCAAAAACAGGACGAGCTCTAGGGTGATGGAACCTGAGCTGACCGCGATCCTGAACCTCAACACTCAACTAACAGCAGCCGGGGAACGTTCCTGGGGGGACTCTAGACGTCTCGCGCCAGCCGGAGATCTAGCTACCCCTATCAGAAGAATCACAGACCTATCTTGCCTCCAGAGAAATATTCCCACAGAAATAGCAGCCCCCCACATATAATGACGGTGAAATGAGAGGAAGGCACAAACGTAGTTATGAAAACAGATTCAGCAAAATGAGGCCCGCTTAAGCTAGATAGCAGAGGATACAAAAGGTGAACTGCGCGGTCAGCTTAAAACCCTTCAAAATACCATCCTGAAATTACTTGAACTCATGTGCCAACTCATGGTACATGAGTGGTAATATCAGCCCACTAGAGCAACCAGCAGCAGAGAATTACATATCTGCAAGCTGGACTAAAAACATGAAAGCAAACATGAAACAGGGAAATCCAGACTTAGCTTGTCTTGAAGGCCTAGGAGCAGGTAGCAAAGGTAACAGAGACACACTGATACATTGGTAGCCGGCAAGGGAATGACAGGAAAGCCAGGTTAAATAGGAAACACCCAGCCACTGATGGACAGGTGGAAACCAGAGACCGCAACCCACCAAAGTCACCCAGTACCAGTTGTAACTACCAGAGGGAGCCCAAAAACAGAATCCACAACAAGGATGGTATTTCAGATCCTTCGTGCTAACACTTCATTTGTGAAGGGGTCTAAATGCCTATTTGGAGTTCAGAAGGTTTCTTTTTTGGGTTTTATTTTTTCTCCCTCAGCTATAGAAATGGATCCTGTTAAGGTCCAAGCCATTCATGATTGGATTCAACCCACTTCTGTGAAGAGCCTTCAGAAATTTTTGGGCTTTGCTAATTTTTATCGCCGTTTCATTGCCAACTTTTCCAGTGTTGTTAAGCCCCTGACCGATTTGACGAAGAAAGGCGCTGATGTGATGAATTGGTCCTCTGTGGCTGTTGAGGCCTTTCAGGAGCTTAAACGTCGATTTACTTCTGCCCCTGTGTTGCATCAGCCGGATGTTTCTCTTCCTTTTCAGGTTGAGGTTGACGCTTCTGAGATTGGGGCAGGGGCCGTTTTGTCTCAGAGAAGTTCCGATGGTTCTTTGATGAAACCGTGTGCCTTCTTCTCCAGAAAGTTTTCGCCTGCGGAGCGTAATTATGATGTCGGCAATTGGGAGTTGTTGGCTATGAAGTGGGCATTTGAGGAGTGGCGACATTGGCTTGAGGGAGCCAAGCACCGCATTGTGGTCTTGACCAATCATAAGAATCTGATTTACCTCGAGTCTGCCAAGCGGTTGAATCCTAGACAGGCTCGATGGTCCCTGTTTTTCTCCCGTTTTGATTTTGTGGTCTCGTATCTTCCGGGATCTACGAATGTTAAGGCTGATGCCCTCTCTAGGAGTTTTTTGCCTGATTCTCCGGGAGTCCTTGAGCCGGTTGGTATTCTCAAAGAGGGGGTGATTCTTTCTGCCATCTCCCCTGATTTACGGCGGGTGCTTCAGGAATTTCAGGCTGATAAACCTGACCGCTGTCCAGTGGGGAAACTGTTTGTTCCTGATAGATGGACTAGTAAGGTAATTTCTGAGGTTCATTGTTCGGTGTTGGCTGGTCATCCTGGGATTTTTGGTACCAGAGATTTGGTTGCTAAGTCCTTCTGGTGGCCTTCCTTGTCGCGGGATGTGCGTTCTTTTGTGCAGTCCTGTGGGACTTGTGCCCGGGCCAAGCCTTGCTGTTCCCGCGCTAGTGGATTGCTTTTGCCTTTACCGGTCCCTGAGAGGCCCTGGACGCATATTTCCATGGATTTTATTTCGGATCTTCCTGTTTCCCAGAAGATGTCTGTTATCTGGGTGGTTTGTGACCGGTTTTCTAAGATGGTCCATTTGGTACCTTTGCCTAAATTGCCTTCCTCCTCTGATTTGGTTCCATTGTTTTTTCAGCATGTGGTTCGTTTGCATGGCATTCCGGAGAATATTGTGTCTGACAGAGGTTCTCAGTTTGTTTCTAGGTTTTGGCGGTCCTTTTGTGCTAGGATGGGCATTGATTTGTCTTTTTCTTCGGCTTTTCATCCTCAGACAAATGGCCAAACTGAGCGAACCAATCAGACCTTGGAAACCTATTTGAGATGCTTTGTGTCTGCTGATCAGGATGATTGGGTGGCCTTCTTGCCGTTGGCCGAGTTTGCCCTTAATAATCGGGCTAGTTCGGCTACTTTGGTTTCGCCTTTTTTTGTAATTTTGGTTTTCATCCTCGTTTTTCTTCAGGGCAGGTTGAGCCTTCGGATTGTCCTGGTGTGGATTCTGTGGTGGACAGGTTACAGCAGATTTGGACTCATGTGGTGGACAATTTGACGTTGTCTCAGGAAAAGGCTCAACGTTTTGCTAACCGCCGTCGGTGTGTTGGTCCCCGGCTTCGTGTTGGGGATTTAGTTTGGTTATCTTCTCGTCATGTTCCTATGAAGGTTTCTTCCCCTAAGTTCAAGCCTCGCTTTATTGGTCCTTATAAGATTTCTGAGATTATTAATCCGGTATCTTTTCGTTTGGCCCTTCCTGCCTCTTTTGCCATCCATAATGTTTTCCATAGATCTTTGTTGCGGAGATATGTGGTGCCCGTTGTTCCCTCTGTTGATCCTCCTGCCCCGGTGTTGGTTGAGGGGGAGTTGGAATATGTGGTGAAGATTTTGGATTCTCGTTTTTCGAGGCGGAGGCTTCAGCATCTTGTCAAGTAGAAGGGTTATGGCCAGGAGGATAATTCTTGGGTTGTTGCCTCCAATGTCCATGCCGCCGATTTGGTTAGTGCCTTTCACTTGGCTCGTCCTGATCGGCCTGGGGACTCTGGTGAGGGTTCGGTGACCCCTCCTCAAGAGGGGGGTACTGTTGTGAATTCCGTTCTTGGGCTCCCTCCGGTGGTTGTAAATGGCACTTTTGTGAATTCTGCCCTTGGGCTCCCTCCGGTGGTTTTAAGTGGAACTGCTGCTCCTTGGATTTAGCTTAGCAGCTGCTTCCACTGATCGTCTCTCCTGCTCTGCTATTTAGCCTGGCTCTGATCTTCAGCCTGTGCCAGCTGTCAATGTTTCTTGGTTGGATTCAGATCTCTCCTTGGATTTCCTTGTTAGTCGGTCCAGTTCAGCAAAGATAAGTCCTTGCTTGTTCATTTGTTGTCCACTTGCTGTGGACTTAATCGTTCAGCTCATTTTATGTTTGCTCTAGTCCAGCTGGTCAGTATTCCATATTCAGTTAAGCTGGAAGCTCTGGGGAAGCAGATTTGCCCTCCACACCGTTAGTCAGGTGTGGAGTTTTTTTTGTAAACTCTGTGATGGATTTTTCTAGCTTTTAATACTGACCGCACAGTATCCTTTCCTATTCTGTCTATCTAGTTAGAAGTGGCCTCCTTTGCTAAATCCTGATTTCATTCTGTGTATGTCATTTCCCTCTCTACTCACAGTCCATATTTGTGGGGGGCTGTCTGTCCTTTGGGAATTTTCTCTGAGGCAAGATAGCTTTCCTGTTTCCATCTTTAGGGGTAGTTAGCTCTCCGGCTGTGACGAGATGTCTAGGGAGTGACAGGAACATTCCACGGCTACTTCTAGTGTTGTGTTAGGTTCAGGAACTGCGGTCAGTAAAGATACCATCTCCTCAGAGCTCGTCCATGTTGCTCCTTAACCACCAGGTCATAACACAGTCATATCCTTTAGTTGCCTCATGGTTTTCTAAGCCTGAAACAGTTAAAAAAAAAGAAAGACAGAACATATGCACAGCAAGTGGTTTTAACATTGCTGTGCATTTGTTCATTATTTATTGAATAATTTTTAGGCGCGTTTCAGGCAGAATTCGGTTGAAAAAGAGACTGTGATATGGAAAAAAAAAAAACACTTGAGGGTATAAAAACCAACCTGGCAATATTCATAATGCCAAGTGAGGTTATTTTGGACTAACTTCTGGAAATTCACAGGCACATTGACAGCAATAGACCGATTCAAACTCTGGGCACAATTTATTATTGCGTTTGTTTAGTTTTTGGTGATTTCATTCAACCTTATTATTCTATTAAATTGCACCTTTTATAAAGTTTATTTTATAGGTGTTCACCCATTTTTTCATGTTCGTTATTGCGTTGTGAGTGGGAATTTGGGGTTTTTAGAATTTTTTTTGCTAATTCATCAATTGTCACGTTATAGTGGAAAATGTTTGCCAAACTATACTCCAGTCCCCACCATGATTTGATGTGCGCATGAAATAAATCTTACATTTTAGAAGAACATGCCACTTTTTTCAATAAAAAGTTGGAAAAAATTAAGACAAAAACAATTAGCATTTTTGATTACATGCAAAACTCTTGAAATGCGTGCGCCATTTGGAAGAATTTAGCACCAAAACAGTCAAAGAATAACACAGGGCAAAAATAGAAAATTGATGTTAAAAAAAAAGCACGAGTGATAAATCGAGCTCTCCTAAGATTTGTATTGATTCTTTTGTCAAGTGTAAAATTTGCAAGATTACGAATTGTTATTTTTTATATACAGATTGTGAGGACAACAAAGAAAAATTGTCAAAAAGTTTTTAAAAATACAACACCGATGACACTTTCCTTTAACTCTAGTCATCCACCATGTACCAATTATAGCTCTGGTGACTTTTGGACTCCCTGAAGAATTAAGGCTGGAGGAGACTGCTAACCTCTGCACTCTCTAGAGCTGGGCCGATGTACAACTATTGAAAAAAAAGGGCCACTGAAGTGAATGGACCTTGTGCTATAGCTGCATCATTATGAACTGGACCAAGAATCACACCCAAATGTTAGAATTCTCGCATGTTTATTAGGGCACATGGACGTAATATAGATGGGTGGTGGGTCCCCAGCAGTATATATATGCGGACAGTCCAGCATGTTGGTAGTTCAAGCATGGTGCATGCATCTGCTCAATGAGAACATCCTCTCCGTGCACAGTACAGATTACTCGTCTCCTGTGTCACACACACAGGCTTTTATCCGATTCACTTTTGACTGCAAATGTCTAAACGTATTGAAGGCAAAACTTACCCATGGACTGAGAAAAGTAGAACATGCCCCACTTTCAGCTTCGCTGCCTGTCATCTATTATGTTAAATGCCCCAGTGTGCGGAGAAGACGCTGCTGGCTAGATGTCTTTGCTTTATTATACATGGGGGATGGAGGACACCGTGGGTTTTCTGTCTCTTCTGATCACCAATGTGGTTTGGTTCCTGTTTCATTTTCACACTTCGCCACAAGAAAATAATTTATAATTTCAAACTGGAGAAGCAGGAGGCTGTGTATGTGTATGTATATATATATATATACTAGCTGTACTACCCGGCTTCGCCCGGGTTAATGACTGCTGTTAGCAAAATAGAATGTGTTAACAAAAATTTATTCTGCACACAAAAACCACAAAACAAATAGATAGAAATGTAATTATTAAAAGGCAAAAACTAAGCAAATAGAAGCATTTCACAACATATATTAGCTTTGTTATACTGAGAATGTCTTTGTTGCCTATATTAACCAATCAGAGCTCAGGTTAATTAACTGTAGCAAAATAGAAGCTGAGCTGTGATTGGTTGCTATTGGCAGCCTGATAAATCCCCAGCCAACAGGAAGCCCTCCCCCCTGGCAGTATATATTAGCTCACACATACACATAATAGACAGGTCATGTGACTGACAGCTGCCGTATTTCCTATATGGTACATTTGTTGCTCTTGTAGTTTGCTTATTAATCAGATTTTTATTTTTGAAGGACAATACCAGACTTGTGTGTGTTTTAGGGCGAGTTTTATGTGTCAAGTTGTGTGTGTTGAGTTGCGTGTGGCGACATGCATGTAGCGACTTTTGTGAGATGAGTTTTGTGTGGCGACATGCGTGTAGCAACATTTTGTGTGTTGAGTTGCATGTGACAGGTTAGTGTAGCAAGTTGTGTGCAGCAAGATTTGTGCATGGCGAGTTTTGCGCGTGGCGAGTTTTATGTGTGGTGCATTTTGAGTATGTGCAAGTTTTGTGTGAGGCAACTTTTGCATGTGGTGCAACTTTTGTACATGTGGCAATTTTTCTGTGTGTGCAAGTTTTGCATGAGGTGAGTTTTCCATGAGGTGAGTTTTGCACGTGTGGCGAGTTTTGCGTGAGCCTAGTTTTGCATATGGCGAGTTTTGCATGTAGCGAGTTTTGAGTGGTGACTTTTGTGTTTCGACTTTTATGTGGCGAGGTTGGTGTGTGTGTGTGGTGAAATGTGTGCTGAGGGTGGTATATGTGTTCAAGCACGTGGTAGTGTGTGGCGCATTTTGTGTTTGTGTTCATATCCCCGTGTGTGGTGAGTATCCCATGTCGGGGCCCCACCTTAGCAACTGTACGGTATATACTCTTTGTCCCCATCGCTCTCATTCTTTAAGTCCTCATTGTTCACATCTGGCAGCTGTCAATTTTCCTCCAACACTTTTCCCTTCACTTTTTCCCCATTATGTAGATAGGAGCAAAATTGTTTGGTGAATTGGAACGCGCGGGGTTAAAATTTCACCTCACAACATAGCCTATGACGCTCTCGGGGTCCAGACGTGTGACTGTGCAAAATTTTGTGGCTGTAGCTGCGACGGTACAGATGCCAATCCCGGACATACACACATACATACATACACACATTCAGCTTTATATATTAGATATACCTGTATGTAATCTCCTGTATATAGTATATACCTGTGTGTCATCTCACCTATATATAGTATATATCTGTGTGTCATCTCCTGTATATAGTATATACCTGTATGTCATCTCCTCCTATACATAGCATATACCTGTGTCATCTCCTCCTGTATATACTATATACCTGTAGGTAATCTGCTCCTGTATATAGTATATACCTGTGTGTCATCTCCTCCTGTATATAGTATATACCTGTATGTCATCTCCTCCTGTATGTAGTATGTACCTGTATGTCATCTCCTCCTCTATATAGTATATACCTGTGTGTCATCTCTCCTGTATATAGTATATATCTGTGTGTCATCTCCTCCTGTATATAGTATATACCTGTGTGTCATCTCCCCTGTAAATAGTATATACCTGTGTGTCATCTCCTGTATATAGTATATAGCTGTATGCCATCTCCTCCTGTATTAGCCCTCGTTCACACGTTATTTGGTCAGTATTTTTACCTCAGTATTTGTAAGCTAAAATGGCAGCCTGATAAATCCCCAGCCAACAGTAAGCCCACCCCCTGGCAGTATATATTAGCTCACACATACACATAATAGACTGGTCATGTGACTGACAGCTGCCGGATTCCTATATGGTACATTTGTTGCTCTTGTAGTTTGTCTGCTTATTAATCAGATTTTTATTTTTGAAGGATACCAGACTTGTGTGTGTTTTAGGGCGAGTTTCGTGTGTCAAGTTGTGTGTGTTGAGTTGCGTGTGGCGACATGCATGTAGGGACTTTTGTGAGATGAGTTTTGTGTGGCGACATGCGTGTAGCAACTTTTTGTGTGTCGAGTTGCATGTGACAGGTTAGTGTAGCAAGTTGTGTGCAGCAAGTTTTGCGCATGGCGAGTTTTGCGCGTGGCAAGTTTTATGTGTGGTGCCTTTTGAGTATGTGCAAGTTTTGTGTGAGGCAACTTTTGCATGTGTTGCAACTTTTGTGCATGTGGCAATTTTTCTGCGTGTGGCAATTTTTCTGCGTGTGCAAGTTTTGCGTGTGGCGAGTTTTGCACGTGTGGCGAGTTTTGCATGTGGAGAGTTTTGCGCGTGGCGAGTTTTGAGCGGCGACTTTTGTGTTTCTACTTTTATGTGGCGAGGTTGGTGTATGTGTGGTGAAATGTGCACTGAGGGTGGTATATGTGTTCGAGCACGTGGTAGTGTGTGGCGCATTTTGTGTGTGTGTTCATATCCCCGTGGTGGTGTGATTATCCCATGTTGGGGCCCCACCTTAGCAACTGTACAGTATATACTCTTTGGTGCCATCGCTGTCATTCTTTAAGTCCCCCTTGTTCACATCTGGCAGCTGTTAATTTGCCTCCAACACTTTTCCTTTCATTTTTTCCCCATTATGTAGATAGGGGCAAAATTGTTTGGTGACTTGGAAAGCGCGGGGTTAAAATTTCACCTCACAATATAGCTTTGACGCTCTCAGGGTCCAGACGTGTGACTGTGCAAAATTTTGTGCCTGTAGCTGCGACGCCTCCAACACTTTTCCTTTCACTTTTTCCCCATTATGTAGATAGGGGCAAAATTGTTTGGTGAATTGGAAAGCGCGGGGTTAAAATTTCACCTCACAACATAGCCTATGACGCTCTCGGGGTCCAGACGTGTGACTGTGCAAAATTTTGTGGCTGTAGCTGCTACGGTTCAGATGCCAATCCCGGACATACATACATACATACATACATACACACACACACACATTCAGCTTTATATATTAGATATATATATATATATATATATATATATATATATATATATATATATATATATATCCACACATATATCCACACAAACACACACACACTTGTGTGAAAAAGTGTTTACCTCCTTCCCAATTGTCTACTCTTTTGTATGTTTGTCACACTTAAATGTCTCATATCAACAAACAAATGTAAATATTAGATAAAGGTAACACAAGTAAACACAAAATGCAGTTTTTGAATGAAGGTCTTTATTATTAAGGGAAAAAGAAATCCAAACCTGCAGGCTGTGTGAAAAAATGATTGCACCCCCCTTTCCAATATTGGGAGCAATAGTATGCCAATGTTGGACTCCACCTGCTTGGCGCGGGCTCTAGTGTTGAGCCTGCACCTTTCCGGGCACATGTCAGCTGATATATACAGCTGACATGTGCCCGCAACAGCCGAGGGTGGAATCACGATCCACCCGCAGCTGTTAACTAGTTAAATGCCGCTGTCAATTTTTGACGGCGGCATTTAACTTGTGCTTACTGGAAGTGTGTCACTAATCCTGCCCATCGGTGACCCCATCACATGATCGCGGGTCACTGATTGGTCGGCATTAGAACCAGAGGTCTCCAGCAGACCTCAACTGTTGTCATAGCTGGATTGTTAGGAGTGTCGCCCAGTGGTCGGCGCTCATAGCAAGTGGGCATTTCTGCTACACACAGGCGATCTGATCATCGCCTGTGTGTAGCAAAGGCGATCAAAGTAGTGCAGCTCCTAATATCCCATGGAGACTACTGAAACATGCAAAAAGTAAATTTTTTTTTAAAAACATTAAAAATATAAAAGTTAAAATCACCCCCCTTTCACCCCGTTCAAAATAAAACAATAATAATAAATAAAAACATACCCATATTTGGTATCGCCGCGTTCAGAATCGCCCGATCTATCAATACAAAAACAAGAATTAACCCAATCACTAAACGGCGTAACGAGAAAATAATTACAAAAGTCAGGATTTTTTTTGGTCACCGCTACATTGCAACAAAAAGAAATAACGGGCGATCAAAAGACTGTATCTACACCAAAATGGTATCAATAAAAACGGCAGCTCGACGCGCAAAAAATAAGCCCTCACCCAGCCCAAGATCACAAAAAATGGAGACACTACAGGTCTCGGAAAATTGGGCCTTTCTTTTTTTAACCACTTAAATAAGAAAGAACCTATACATATTTGGTTTCTGTGAACTTGTAATGACCTGGAGAATCATAAAGGCAGGTCAGTTTTAGGATTTAGTGAACATTGTATAAAAAAACAAACAAAAAAAAACCACCCACGACTATGGAATTGCACTTTTTTTTTTGCAATTTTACCGCACTTGGATTTTTTTTCCCCCGTTTTCCAGTACACAATATGTTAAAGCCAATCGTTCAAAAGTACAACTTGTCCCACAAAAAACAAGCCCTTATATGGCAATATTGACCAAAAAATAAGTTATGGCTCTGGGAAGAAGGGGAGCAAAAAACAAAACTGCAGAAACGAAAATACCTCTGGCGTGAAGGGGTTAAAAACATAAACCAGCGTTAATTTATCACATCTTTTGGGAAGCCGAGTTCAAATTCCCTAGCCATACCCAGGCCTGATTACTTCCACACCTGTTCTCAATCAAGAAATCACTTCAATAGGACCGGCCTGACAAAGTGAAGCCTACCAAAAGATCCTTAAAAGCTAGACATCATGCTGCGATCCAAAAGAAATTCTGGACCAAATGAGAAGCAAAGTCATTCAGGTCTATCAGTCTGGAAAAAGGTTAGAAAGCCATTTCTGAAGCTTTGGGACTCCAGTGAACTACAGCGAGAGCCATTATCGACAAATGGCAAAAACATCCAACAGTGGTGAACTTTTGTGAATTCTGTTTGTGGGCTCCCTCTGGTGGCTACTGGTGGTACTGGTTGACTTCTGTCTTCTATCTCCAGTGCACCTGTTCCCATCAGGAAATGGGAGTTTCCTATATAGTCTGGCTTCTCACTCATTTACTTGCCGGCTATCAATGTTACCAGAGCTCCTCTGTTACTTGCTACCTGCTCCAAGTCTGCTGAGTCAGATAAGTTTGATCATTTGTACCTTTTGTCCAGCGTGCATTTATATGAATCTTGCTGCTGGAAGCTCTAGTGAACTGAAATGACCACTCCGGTGTCATGAGTTGATACCGGAGTTTAAAGTCACTTCAGGATGGTATTTTGTAGGGTTTTGAGTTGACCGCGAAGTCCACTTTTGTATTTTCTGCTATCTAGTTAGTGGGCCTCTCTTTGCTGAACCTGTATTCATACTACGTATGTGTTTTCTTCTTAACTAACCGTCATTATATGTTGGGGGCTACTATCACTTTGGGGGTTTTCTCTGGAGGCAAGCCAGGTCTGTGTTTCCTCTATTAGGGGTAGCTAGATCTCCGGCTGGTGCGAGACGTCTAGGGATAAAACGCAGGTACGTTCCCCGGCCACTGGTAGTTGTGCGTGAGGTTCAGCATCGCGGTCAGCTTAGATTCCATCTTCCTAGAGCTAGTCCTGTTTTTGCCCATGTCCCTGCCATTGGGAATCATGACAGTATAGCCGGCCCTACTGTGTTAAGTATTGGCTGAAGAAAAAGAGAAAAGAAGTCTCTGATACCTTTTTTTTTTTTTTACTCTGAAGTCTGTCTAGCCATAATTTCAGCTGCTTCTTTCCCCTCCTCTTAATCCCTGAATGGCTCAGATCTCAGCTGCTGAGAAATGGATATCCAGAGTTTAGCTTCAAATCTGAATATTCTTGCTTCTAAGGTGCAAAATATACAAGATTTCGTCATACATGCTCCTATGTCTGAACCTAAAATTCCTATACCAGAGTTTTTTTCTGGTGATAGATCTCGTTTTTTGAATTTTAAGCACAATTGTAAATTGTATCTTTCTCTGAGACCTCACTCCGCTGGAAACCCTGCTCAGCAGGTTAAGATTGTTATTTCCTTGCTGCGGGGTGACCCCCAGAATTGGGCATTTGCATTGGCGCCAGGGGATCCTGCGCTGCTCAATGTGGATGCGTTTTTTCTGGCGCTGGGGTTGCTCTATGAGGAACCGAATTTGGAGATTCAAGCTGAAAAGGGCTTGATAGCCCTCTCTCAAGGGCATGATGAAGCTGAAATATATTGTCAAAAGTTTCGTAAATGGTCTGTGCTTACTCAGTGGAATGAGTGCGCCCTGGCGGCGAATTTCAGAGAGGGTCTCTCTGACGCCGTTAAAGATGTCATGGTGGGGTTTCCTACGCCCACAGGTCTGAATGAGTCCATGACAATGGCTATTCAGATTGACCGGCGTTTACGGGAGCGCAAACCTGTGCACCATTTGGCGGTGTCTTCTGAGCAGGCACCGGAGAATATGCAATGTGATAGAATTCTGTCCAGAAGTGAACGGCAGAATTATAGGCGTAAAAATGGGTTGTGTTTCTATTGTGGTGATTCTGCTCATGTTATATCAGCATGCTCTAAACGCACTAAAAGGGTTGATAAGTCTTTTGCAGTTAGCAACTTGCAGTCTAGGTTTCTTTTGTCTGTAACTTTGATTTGTTCGTTGTCATCTATTAATGTGAATGCCTATGTGGACTCTGGCGCCGCCCTGAGTCTTATGGATTGGTCCTTTGCCAGGCGCTGTGGGTTTAGTCTAGAGTCTCTGGAAGTCCCTATTCCTTTGAAGGGTATCGACTCCACACCATTGGCTAGGAATAAACCTCAATACTGGACACAAGTGACTATGTGTATGACTCCAGACCATCAGGAGGTGATTCGATTCCTTGTGTTGCATAATTTGCATGATGTCTTAGTGCTTGGATTGCCATGGTTACAAACTCACAACCCAGTTCTTGACTGGAAAACAATGTCCGTATTAAGCTGGGGATGTCAGGGGGTTCATGGGGGAGTACCTTTGGTTTCCATTGCTTCATCTACTCACTCTGAGGTTCCGGCATTTTTGTCTGACTATTGTGATGTTTTTGAGGAGCCTAAACTTAGTTCGCTCCCTCCTCACAGGGATTGCGATTGTGCTATAGATTTGATTCCTGGCAGCAAGTTTCCTAAAGGTCGTTTGTTCAATCTGTCTGTGCCAGAGCATGCTGCTATGCGAGAGTATATTAAGGAGTCCTTGGAAAAGGGACATATTCGTCCATCCTCATCCCCTTTAGGAGCAGGTTTTTTTTTCGTGGGTAAAAAAGATGGTTCCCTGAGGCCTTGTATTGATTATCGGCTGTTGAATAAGATTACAGTCAAATATCAGTATCCTTTGCCACTGTTGACTGATTTGTTTGCTCGTATTAAGGGGTCAAGGTGGTTCTCTAAGATTGACCTTCGGGGTGCGTATAATTTGGTGCGGATTAAGCAGGGAGATGAGTGGAAAACTGCATTTAATACGCCCGAGGGCCATTTTGAGTATCTGGTAATGCCTTTTGGTCTTTCTAATGCCCCTTCAGTCTTTCAGTCCTTTATGCACAATATTTTCCGTGAATATCTGGATAAATTTATGATTGTGTATCTGGATGATATTTTGATTTTTTCCGATGACTGGGAGTCGCATGTTCAACAGGTCAGGAAGGTTTTTCAGGTTTTGCGGGCCAATTCTTTGTTTGTAAAGGGTTCAAAGTGTATTTTTGGGGTTCAGAAGATCTCTTTTTTGGGGTACATTTTTTCCCCTTCTTCTATTGAGATGGATCCTGTCAAGGTTCGGGCTATTTGTGATTGGACGCAACCGACTTCCCTTAAGAGCCTTCAGAAAGTCTTGGGCTTTGCTAATTTTTATCGTCGATTTATAACTGGTTTTTCAAGTGTTGTTAAGCCTCTAACGGATTTGACTAAGAAGGGTGCTGATGTTTCCAATTGGTCCTCGGCGGCTGTGGAGGCCTTTCGGGAGCTTAAGCACCGCTTTTCTTCTGCTCCTGTGTTGCGCCAACCTGATGTTTCACTTCCTTTTCAGGTCGAAGTTGATGCTTCAGAGATCGGAGCGGGGGCGGTTTTGTCGCAGAGAAGTTCCGATTGCTCGGTGATGAGACCATGTGCGTTCTTTTCTCGAAAATTTTCGCCCGCCGAGCGAAATTATGATGTTGGTAATCGGGAACTCTTGGCTATGAAGTGGGCCTTTGAGGAGTGGCGTCATTGGCTTGAGGGTGCTAGGCATCAGGTGGTGGTCTTGACTGATCACAAGAATCTGATTTACCTTGAGTCAGCCAGGCGTCTGAATCCTAGACAGGCGTGCTGGTCGTTGTTTTTCTCCCGGTTTAATTTTGTGGTCTCATATCTACCAGGTTCAAAAAATGTGAAGGCAGATGCCCTTTCTAGGAGTTTTGAGCCTGACTCCCCTGGTGATTCTGAGCCTACGGGTATCCTTAAGGATGGGGTGATATTGTCTGCTGTCTCTCCAGACTTGTGACGTGCTTTGCAGGAGTTTCAAGTGGATAGGCCTGATCGTTGTCCGCCTGGGAGACTGTTTGTTCCAGATGAGTGGACCAGTAGAGTCATCCTGGAAGTTAATTCTTCTGTGTTGGCAGGCCACCCTGGAATCTTTGGTACCAGAGATTTGGTGGCCAGGTCCTTCTGGTGGCCTTCCCTGTCTCGGGATGTGCGTACTTTTGTACAATCTTGTGATGTTTGTGCTCGGGCCAAGCTTTGTTGTTCTCGGGCTAGTGGATTGTTGTTGCCCTTGCCTATTCCGAAGAGGCCTTGGACGCACATCTCTATGGACTTTATTTCGGATCTCCCGGTTTCTCAGAAAATGACCGTCATCTGGGTGGTGTGTGACCGTTTTTCTAAAATGGTTCATTTGGTACCCTTGCCCAAGTTGCCTTCTTCATCAGAGTTGGTTCCTCTATTTTTTCAGAATGTGGTTCGTCTACATGGTATCCCGGAAAACATCGTTTCTGACAGGGGATCCCAATTTGTGTCTATATTTTGGCGGGCGTTCTGTGCCAGGATGGGCATTGATTTGTCTTTTTCGTCTGCTTTCCATCCTCAGACGAATGGCCAGACAGAGCGAACTAATCAGACCTTGGAGACTTATTTGAGGTGTTTTGTGTCTGCTGATCAAGATGACTGGGTCGCCTTTTTGCCGTTGGCGGAGTTTGCCCTTAATAATCGGGCTAGTTCTGCCACTCTGGTTTCTCCTTTCTTCTGCAATTCGGGGTTTCACCCTCGTTTTTCATCTGGTCAGGTGGAATCTTCGGATTGTCCTGGAGTGGACACTATGGTGGATAGATTGCACCAGATTTGGAGTCATGTGGTGGACAACTTGAAGTTGTCCCAGGAGAAGACTCAGCAGTTTGCTAATCGTCATCGTCATGCTGGTTATCGTCTTCGCGTTGGGGACTTGGTGTGGTTATCTTCTCGTTTTGTCCCTATGAAGGTCTCTTCTCCTAAGTTTAAACCTCGGTTCATAGGTCCTTATAAGATTTTGGAGATTCTTAATCCTGTATCGTTTCGTTTGGACCTACCAGCATCTTTCACTATTCATGTCTTCCATCGGTCTTTGTTACGGAGGTACGAGATACCGGTTGTTCCTTCTGTTGAGCCTCCTGCTCCTGTGCTGGTGCAGGGTGAATTGGAGTATGTTGTGGAGAAGATTTTGGACTCTCGCATTTCCAGACGGAGACTTCAATATTTGGTCAAATGGAAGGGATACGGTCAGGAGGATAATTCTTGGGTGACTGCCTCTGATGTTCATGCCTCTGATTTGGTTCGCGCCTTTCATAGGGCTCGTCCAGATCGCCCTGGTGGTTCTCATGAGGGTTCGGTGCCCCCTCCTCAAGGGGGGGGTACTGTTGTTAATTCTGTTTGTGGGCTCCCTCTGGTGGTACTGGTTGACTTCTGTCTTCTATCTCCAGTGCACCTGTTCCCATCAGGAAATGGGAGTTTCCTATATAGTCTGGCTTCTCACTCATTTACTTGCCGGCTATCAATGTTACCAGAGCTCCTCTGTTACTTGCTACCTGCTCCAAGTCTGCTGAGTCAGATAAGTTTGATCATTTGTACCTTTTGTCCAGCATGCATTTATATGAATCTTGCTGCTGGAAGCTCTAGTGAACTGAAATGACCACTCCGGTGTCATGAGTTGATACCGGAGTTTAAAGTCACTTCAGGATGGTATTTTGTAGGGTTTTGAGTTGACCGCGAAGTCCACTTTTGTATTTTCTGCTATCTAGTTAGTGGGCCTCTCTTTGCTGAACCTGTATTCATACTACGTATGTGTTTTCTTCTTAACTAACCGTCATTATATGTTGGGGGCTACTATCACTTTGGGGTTTTCTCTGGAGGCAAGCCAGGTCTGTTTCCTCTATTAGGGGTAGCTAGATCTCCGGCTGGTGCGAGACGTCTAGGGATAAAACGCAGGTACGTTCCCCGGCCACTGGTAGTTGTGCGTGAGGTTCAGCATCGCGGTCAGCTTAGATTCCATCTTCCTAGAGCTAGTCCTGTTTTTGCCCATGTCCCTGCCATTGGGAATCATGACAGTGAACATGAGTTGCCTGACAAACAAAATTACCCCAAGAGCGCAATGACAACTCATCCAATAGTTCACAAAAGACCCCACAACAACATTCAAAGAACTTCAGGCCTCACTTCAGGTCAGTGTTCCTGACTTCACCATGAGAAAGCGACTGGGCAAAAATGACCTGCACTGCAAAATTACAAGACGAAAACCACTGCAGAGCAATAAAAACAAAGGCTCGTCTTAGTTTTTCCAGAAAACATCTTTATGATCCCCAAGACTTTTGGGATGGTACTCTGTGGACTGACGAGACAAAATTTGAACTTTTAGGAAGGTGTACAGTATGTCCCATTACATCTGGCGTAGAAGTAACATTATTTCAGAAAAAGCTCATACCAACAGTAAAATGTGGTGGTAGTGTGATGGTCTAGGGCTGTTTTGCTGTGGCAAATGGAACCATGAATTCTGCGGTCTTCCAAATAATCCTAAAGGAAAATGTCCGGCCATCTGGTTTTGACCTCAAGCTGAAGCGCACTTGGGATATGCAGCAGGACAGTGATCCAAAACACACCAACAAGTCCACCGCTGAATGGCTTAAGAAATACAAAATGAAGACATTGGAGTGGACCTACTACCGGGCTGCTGCTTTTTTCAGATGTCGAGATTATGACACTGTATGTTCCTAAGCCTCCTCAGGAACTACATCATGGATGGGAAACGCGTTGAGGCTGTTCTTATTCAATAGGATGCTACAGATAAGTCATCATCTTCTGTTTAGCTTTCTATCTTGATATTGATTTACCTTTGTTCAGGGTAATTATTCATTTGTCATCTGTGGGGATTTTTCTATGGATAACCATAATAACTACAATCCCTACATGAGTTATGTCTATGCATTTGACTATTGTATCAGGTGGACCGAGGCTATTCTTATTTATTAGGATTCCTCAGATAAATCAACATTTTCCGGGTACCTTCTTTTTTTTTTATATTGATTTACCTCTGTCCAGGGTAATGGTTTGTGTCATTTATATTTTTTTTGTTGATAAATCCAAATAATTTTTGTCCTCACATGATCCACCGGTCTATGCATTTGATTCTTATGCATCGGGTGGATCAACATGTCATCACCTGAGTTCAATCTGTGTCCTAATCCTATCTTACTGACCATTATGTATCCCCCTTCTTGAATTCCCGATTCTTATCCCCTCATTTTTTGTTGCAGCAGTCTATAAGATGATTGCGGGAGGGAGAGTCAGAAGAGTTAAATATATGGTTAGCCATCAGTGAGCAGGGGCGCCATATTGCATTCAAGCAAGGGTGCCAACCTCCAGGGCAAGATAGGGACAACCTTTAGGGACTCCACAGGGTAAGGCACATGTTTAGGTCCACCATAACTATATTATTTTTCTTTACATCTGTTTTTGTCATTCTTTGGTTTATTGTATGCTGGGGACTTGTGAGTCACATCTCTATTTATATACGGCCCAAACCCTTTGAATATATACAACAAGGTATATTGCATAGGACAAAGGGGCTTGCTGATCTTCCTCTTAACCCCTATTTTGGAAACTCTGTCATGGCCTATTTGCAGACATATTTGTTGTGAGTCTTTCACCAATTTTGTTGCATTCCCTCTTAACAGTTATTAATCTTTTTGTTAAGCTAGGGTTTCCAAGGGCAATACAGCGTGAGCCTTCATTGAGTGGGGGAGCCATTTTCCATGTCAAGATAGGGTGCAAAACCTCTGCATCAAGGTATTGACATTTATAGGGGAAGGTCAGGGTGAGTGATAGTTCTGCCCTATTTTCTGTCTTTTTTTGTCAGATTTTTGGGCCCGTGTGCCCATTTTTAGCCAGAGTGCTGTCTGTGCCAGTCTTGTTAATTTACTGTACCTTTTAGTTTATATTGGTTTTAATATGTTTAGTACAAGCTATTTTTTAGGATATTAGTTTTCTTGATAAGCCGACTTTGGAGTGGCCTAGTCAAAGTCCTGACCTTAATCCGATTGAGATGCTGTGGCATGACGATAAAAAGGCAGTTCATGCTCAGAAACCTTATAATGTGGATGAATTACAACAATTCTGCAAAGAGGAGTGGGACAAAATTCCTCCAGTGCGTTGAAAACGATTCATTGCCGATTGCAGTTCTGGCTGCTAAAGGTGGCCCAACCAGTTATTACGTTTAGGGGGCAATCACTTTTTCACACAGGGCCCTGTAGGTTTAGATTTTTTTCCCTTAATAATAAAGGCCTACATTTAAAAACGGAATTTTGTGTTTTCTTGTGTTATCTTTGTTTAATATGTCTTTGTTTAAATTCGTTTGGTGAGCTGAAACATTTAAATGTGAAAAACATGCAAAAGAATAGGAAATCAGGAAGGGGGTAAACTATATATATATATATATATGTCTCCGGAACTGTCGAGGCTGCGTCCAGTGTTGCCGGGGGGAAAGAATGGGGAACCGGGCAGGACCCATGACCTGGTGAGAGGGGGCGTGACGAGACTGGGCAGAGAGCAGGCAACGCGAGAAAAGGGGGACGTTTCCCGCCGGCAGAGTAAAGGAGGAGACGTGTTTCGCGCGCTGCAGAGCGAGATAAGGTGCGGCACTGAGACCCGGCCGGGGTTACTTGAGGGCCTCCGAGAGTCATTGAGCACGCAGAGTGTCGGGTGCTTAGCGAAAAATGTGCAGTGCCCGCATTGAGAAGCATTTTTTTTCTCATTAATGTACACTCTGCACCCCATCTTGACTGAAAAACCCAGAAATTTAGTAATTTTTGCTAATTTATTAAAAAAGAAAAACTGAAATATCACATAAGTGTTGAGACCCTTTGCTCAGTATGGAGCAGAAGCCTGAGCTAGTACAGCCATGAGTCTTCTTGGGAATAATGCAACAAGTTTTTCACACCTGGATTTGGGGATCCTGGGCCATTCTTCCTTGACAGATCCTCTCAAGTTCCATCAGGTTGGATTGTGAACGTTGGTGGACAGCCATTTTCAGGTCTCTCCAGAGATGCTCAATTGGGTTTAGCTCAGGCTCTTTGGTGTCCCAGTTAAGAATGTTCACAGAGTTGTTCTGAAGCCACATTCATGTTTCCTTTAATGACAACCAGTCGTCCTGTCCCTGCAGCTAAAAAAACACCCCCATAGCATGGTGCTGCCACCACCATGTTTCACTGTTGGGATTGTATTGGGCAGGTGTTGATCAGTGCCTGGTTTTCTCCATAGGTACCGCTTAGAACGATCATCAAAAAGGTCTATCTTCATCTCATCAGACCAGAGAATCTTATTTCTCATAGTCTGGGGTCCGTCATGTGTTTTTTGTAACAAACTCTATGCAGGCTTTCATGTCTTGCACTGAGGAGAGACTTCCGTCGGGCCACTCTGCCATAAACTAACGGACTGGTGGAGGCTGAAGTGATAGTTGACTTTGTGGAACTTCCTCCCATCTCCCTACCGCATCTCTGGAGCTCACCCACAATGATCTTGGGGTTCTTCTTTACCTCCCCACCAAAGCTCTCCTCCCACGATTGCTCAGTTTGGCTGGACGGCCAGTTCTAGGAAGACTTCTGGTGGTCCCAAACTTCTTCCATTTAAGGATTATGGAGGCAACTGTGCTCCTAGGAACCTTGAGTACTGCAGAAATTCTGTTGTAACCTTGGCCAGATCTGTGCCCTGCCACAATCCTGTCTCAACTCCTTGGCCAGTTCCTTTGAACTCATGATTCTCATTTGGTCTGACATGCACTGTGAGCTCTTATATAGACAGTTGTATGCCTTTCCAAATCAAGTCCTATCAGTTTAATTAAACATAGCTGGACTCCAATGGAGGAGTAGAACCATCTCAAGGAGGATCACAAGGAAATGGACAGAATGTGACTTACATATGAGTGTCTGAGCAAACGGTCTGAATACTTATGACCATGTGATATTACAGTTTTTCTTTTTTAATAAATTTGCAAAAATTACTACATTTCGGTTTTTCTTCAGACAAAATGGGGTGCAGAGTATACATTAATGTGAAAAAAAATGAACATTTTTGAATTTACCAAATGGCTGCAGCGGATTTAAGGAAACCTGGCATGGGCTTTTATTTTTAGAGTGAACTACAGGATTGCAGTTCACTCCTTCCAGCTGGGTCATACAAGTGGCCCATGGCCACAGATCCCATTTAAAAACCTGCAGCAAAGGTTTGGGTGTGCCAGTGTTTGTTTGCAAGCTGCAGAGAAGGTGGCTCTGCAACATCCGGCTTGTGTGTAGTCAATAGAGCCAAAGGAAGCATAGCATCTGGCGCCCCCTCAGCGACACAGTGGTGCAGTTGCCCACAGCAACTGGTGTCGGAGAAGGACTGTTTTGATGCCCCGGTTGCGATCCGGAGGATATAGTTTGCCTTTCATTTGTTAGTTTTTGAACAAGGACATTTACGTTGAACTTTACTGGTCACTGCCTTATTACTGCACGGTGTGAACACCGCCGCACTACAACATTATAAAATATATTTTAGGATGTTTGCTAAGCATTTGGCAATCTTCATAAACACCTTATTTTCAGTTCAGTGAAGCTTGTAATTGATCCGTGTGTCATGGACCATACACGGAGTCATTGTAGGCAGCAATGGGGACTGTATACATTACGTTGCTTCATTTTAAAGACCAGAATAATGCAATCAATGTAAAAGTTGGCTCCAGCAGCCTTCTGCAAAGAGGACCACAAGAGGCTGCATACGGAGCCAGTCAACTCCACAATTTGAGGTCCTGCCTGGCCGATTTTTAATACAGCCATCTAAACCGGGCATAAGAGGAATCTTACGTAAGCAAGCCATGTTATTTAGTATATAATACAAAAAAAAGTTTACGAACTTTATAACTTTCAATTTCTTTTCTGTTTGCAGAAAAGAGGTACCGTATATACTCGAGTATAAGCTGAGATTTTCAGCCCATTTTTTGGGGCTGAAAGTCCCCCTCTCGGCTTATACTAGAGTCATACCCAGGGGTCGACAGGGGAGGGGGAGCGGGGGCTGTCTAATAATACTCACCTGCTCCCGACGCGGTCCCTGGCTCACCCAGCTTCTTCCTGTACTGAGCGATCACATGGTACCGCTCATTACAGTAATGAATATGCTGCTCCACCTCCCATAGGGGTGGAGCTGTATATTCATTACTGTAATGAGCGGTAACGGTGACCGCTCAGTACAGGAAGCTGGGGCACCGGGGAACCAGGGCCTGCACCGCGCCAGGAGCAGGTGAGTATAATGGGGAGGGGGAGCACTGTGCGATATTCACCTGCTCCCCGTTCTGGGCGCCGCTCGGTCTTCAGCGTCTTCTGCAGTGACGCTCAGGTCAGAGGGCACGGTGACGTGGTTAGTGCGCGCACTCTTCCTGAACGTCAGTGCAGAAGACGCTGAAGATGGAGCGGCGCCGGAACGAAGTCAGGTGAATATTGAAGGTGCCGGGGACCTGAGCGATGGAGAAGTGAGTATGTGATTTTTTTTTTATCGCAGCAACAGCAAATGGGGCAAGTGTCTGTATGGAGCATCTAATGGGGCCATAACGTTTGTGCAGCACTATGTGGGGCAAGTGTCTGTATGGGGCCATAATCAACGTTTGTGCAGCACTATATAGGGCAAGTGTCTGTATGGAGCATCTTATGGGGCCATAATCAACGTTTGTGCAGTACTATATGGGGCAAGTGTCTGTATGGAGCATCTTATGGGGCCATAATTAACGTTTGTGCAGCATTACATGGGGCAAATGTCTGTATGGAGTATCTTATGGGGCCACAACGTTTGTGCAGCACTATATAGAGCAAATATCTTTATGGAGCATCTTATGAGGCCATAATTAACGTTTGTGGAGCATTATATGGGGCAAGTGTCTGTATGGAGCATCTTATGGGGCCATAATCAAGGTTTGTGCAGCACTATATGGGGCAAATATATATAATATAATATATTAGGAAGCTAAACTGTGGCTCTGTACGGCATCTGATTTTTCTCAACAGGCCCAACCCCATTTCTTCCCTATACTGACCAAATGAATGATGGATGACCGTCTTATAAATATTAGATGGTCAATCGTGCCAGAATCAGCTTGTTTGGATGACCTTAGTCTGCCAGGTCTTTTAAACCTTTGTCCGGCACCCACCACTTTTGCTTTGGGAGGCGAGTAGCACAAATGATGATATTGCATCTACTGTTACCTGCTGAGGTGCTTGCGCGATCTTTAATAGCGAGGGACTCAAACATCAGGTTTATAAGAACGTTTCAGTATACTTTACAGAAATACAGAAAACCTCCATCATGTGGAAGACGGTCCACCCAGGATTTTCATACAAAAATAAATTACATTTGTTTGTCTCTGTCTCTTCTGCAAGAATAAAACTTCCATCTGTTCAGAATAAAAGTTTCGGGTAAACATGAAGTCTGCTAAACGTGGTGGACGGTGTCTTCCGGCAGCACTCATGTGGTGGCAAATAAAGTTAACAGCCCCTTTACAAATGAGACTATTTCGTTGCCCCCGAGCTTGGATTCTCCGTAGACACGATCCACAAATGAGATCGGCACCTAGCAAAGAGAAAAAAAAAAAAAAGGGAAAATTCAGGGATTTTCAGACCAAGTGTCGACAGCGTCAGTGCAAAATTTCTGTGCTCCAGACCAATCATGAAGGTTACAGGTAACTAGAAGCCTTAGGCCTCATTCACATGGTTGATGTTTGTGTACATGTTCTAGCTTCTTTTTTTTTTTTTTGCAAATAGTACCCATGACATACCTAATAAGTAGTGATGAGCGAACGTGCTTGGATAAGGTGTTATCAGAGCATGCTTAGGTGCTCATCGAGTGACTTTGGTGTGCGTGAATAATATGTTTGAATCCTCACACCTGCATGTCACATGGAGGTAATCCCTGCATGTGCTGCGGCTGAGGAACAACCACGAGACATGCAGCAGGGACAATATATTTTTCGAGCATGCAAGCATGCTCGGATAACACCTTATCCCAGCACGTTCATTCATCACTACTAATGAGTAAGCATTCACTACAAAATTTCACCTATGAACTCTCCTGTGCCATCATTATTGCACCCATGCTATTCCATGGCACAGGGACAACAGGTTATATGCAGCTCTCTAGTCCATGATATTTTACCTCTCCGATTGTGTAATTAAACTGCCGCGCTCGAACAATCATCTCCATCTGGAATACGTAACCCTTGGAGACGCAGTGTTCCACCAGCTTCTGCAGAACCTCTTTCTTATAAAGCCTATATAGCATATTGTACACAAAAAACAATTACAATTTAGAAATAATTTGTGCCCAGAAAACTCTGAATAAAATGCAAGAAAGACCAGTATACAACGATGACGGACAAGAAAGGGTGTGGAAAGAAATGTCCTTAGAAGAATCTTACAGAGTATTTCAATTGTCACCACTTTAATAAGTTAGCTGAAAGTACAGGTCCATTTACAGTTCTCCGCTTGATGTCAGTAAAAAGCAATAACAGCATAATATCCCAATTCTTTTCACAGCTGAAAGTTGGCCACTATTGTATCCAGTATAGACAACTCTCTAAACTGATCAGTCCTCATATGGGACAGACCGCATACAACGGTAATAACCCATCAGCTATGAGAAGGATTAGGTCTGTACAGGTGTTTAGCATTTACTGATGGCACAAATCTTGAAAGTTGTGAAGAACTGAAGTACAAGTGATAAATCATCATGATTAATTGTCGATGATGATCATTATTAGTGATGAGCGAGTATACTCGTTCCTCGAGATTTCCTGAGCATGCTCGGGGAGGTCTCCGAGTATTTGTAAGTGCTCGGAGATTTAGTTTTTGTTGACGCAGCTGCATGATTTACAGCTGTTAGCCAGCATAAGTACATGTGGGGGTTGCCTGGTTGTTAGGGAATCCCCACATGTAATCAAGCTGGCTAACATATGTAAATCATTCAGCTGTGGCAATTAAAACTAAATCTCAGAGCACTAAAAAATACTAGGACACCCGAGCGTGCTAGAGAAATCCCGAGTAACGAGTATATTCGCTCATCACTAATCATTATGTTTATGCTACTTAAAACAATTAGTGATGAAAAAAAGCTTCTGTAGGCCCCTGTGGCCACACACCAATGGTAGCCGTGTCAATACCATACAGCACATGCTTTGTGTAGGGCCACAAAACCCATTCTTAGGGTTGGTGATTTGGGATGCTAATGACATATCTCTGTCAAAATTGATTGTGTGGTTGTGTTGATCGTGAAACATATGGCGCTGTATTATGCAGTGATGTAGAAGCTGCAAAGTATGATTTTTGGTTGAGCAAAGTGTGTCATGGCGGATGTCTGTCCCCGTCGTAATCTTCACTCAGAGGGTAGAGATATTGGAAACATGCTGAGTGTTATAGCTGAAGACAAACCCCAAACATACCTTGAGAACAGCATGTCTACATTTTGGTTCTGCATTAGGATTACAAATTCCACCAGAAAACACCATTTTACACATGAAAGGATTTATTAATGATGATAGAAGACGGGTTTCACTTACCTAAAACTCCCCGTCAAGTCGGAGGCTCCTGGACGCAGCAAAACCTGGGATAGGAAGTTTGCCCCTCGACTGTTAGGGTCAATTAAGAAGATCCCATGAGATGATCAATTATAAAAACGTTAATGATTAAAGCACTGAAAGCTAACCGTAACTTCTGCTGACCTGATAAGCTTCCTCTTTAAGTCCCAACCATAAACGCCTCCATTTCCGATGTATCGAGTTCCAGACACAATGTCCAAATTGCCTTCCTTCTGTTTACTGAAAAATGCAGTGAAGTTAGCCGTCCGCTGGTAATGGTCACGTTCTTATGTGCTGCTGGCAGGTAATGGACAGGTCATTGCCCCCTTAAGATTAGCACACTGCCCCTGAAATACTCTACTGAGGGCTCGCTTCCACTTGCGATTAAATCTGATAAATGCAATCGGATTGAAAATCGTATTGCATTTGTACCAATTTAATCCTATGCTTGTGTTCTCAGTGGCGTTTTTTTTCCTGCTACTATCGGACACATGCAAGACTTGGATCGCATGCACCTATATAAGTCTATGAGTGCATGTGAAACAAACATCGCACTGCAATCGGTAATCACCTGAGTGCAGTGAGATACCTGCGGAAGCCGACAACAGAGGAGATGGAGAAGTTAATTTCTTCATCTCCTCTGCTGCGATTCTCTCATGCGAGAGGCTCGGCGCACAGAGTACTGACACTCTGATCACACTTGCAGCAGAGCAGGAGCCGAGTGTATTAGCATATCGCATCTGATGTGATACGCTAATGTGTCTCCGGCCTAACGATCAATCTGTCATCCTCCACAATATAATCACTGCTCCTGAAATACTTTGCTGCTGGATATTCCTAAATATCCTAGCCGCCAACCAACAACTTTCCTGAAATAATCTGTGCTACAAGCCATAAGACTAAATTTTGCACTTACTTGATGAATTCTGGGATAAATTTTGGCTGAAGAAGAAAAAAAAAAAAAAAGAAAACAAGAATATGATTAAAACACAAAAAGAAAACAAAATACATTACATATTGCAAATATCTGCAGAGAACTTTTAAAACAATTTATGGTATGTCTACAGTGTTCTTAGAGGCTGACAAAAGACTTCAAAGTTCCAGAGAAAAAGAACCAAAAAATTCAAAATAATGTATTTAGTTTTGCTAAAAAGCAGTCCAAACAATGCCCATTTCAGCAGACCCCGAGAGCATCACAGGCTATGTTGTGAGGCGAAATTTTAACCCCGCGCATTCCAATTCACCAAACAATTTTGCCCCTATCTGCATAATGGTGAAAAAGTGAAAGGAAAAGTGTTGGAGGCAAATTGACAGCTGCCAGATGTGAACAATGAGGACTTAAAGAATGAGAGCGATGGCGCCAAAGAGTATATACTGTACAGTTGCTAAGGTGGGGCCCCGACATGGGACACTCACCACACACGGGGATATGAACACACACAAAATGCGCCACACACTACCACATGCTTGAACACATATACCACCCTCAGCACACATTTCACCACACATACACCAACCTCGCCACATAAAAGTCGAAACACAAAAGTCACCACTCAAAACTCGCCACGCGCAAAATTCGCCACATGCAAAACTAGGCTCACGCAAAACTCGCCACACGTGCAAAACTCACCTCATGGAAAACTCGCCACAAGCAAAACTTGCTGCACACAACTTGCTACACTAACCTGTCACATGCAACTCGACACACAAAAAGTTGTGTTTCTACCAAACAGTTCCAGTTTGGTTTCATCAGACCATAGGACATTCTCCCAAAACTCCTCTGGATCATCCAAATGCTCTCTAGCAACCTTCAGACGGGCCCGGACATGTACTGGCTTAAGCAGTGGGACACGTCTGGCACTGCAGGATCTGAGTCCATGGTGGCGTAGTGTGTTACTTATGGTAGGCCTTGTTAAATTGGTCCCAGCTCTCTGCAGTTCATTCACTAGGTCCCCCCGCGTGGTTCTGGGATTTTTGCTCACCGTTCTTGTG
Source organism: Ranitomeya variabilis (assembly GCF_051348905.1). Classification (NCBI taxonomy): domain Eukaryota; kingdom Metazoa; phylum Chordata; class Amphibia; order Anura; family Dendrobatidae; genus Ranitomeya; species Ranitomeya variabilis. Next base: position 598,859,861 of record NC_135235.1, on the reverse strand, counting down.
ATCATTCTGACCCCACGGGGTGGGATTTTGCGTGGAGCCCCAGATCAAGGGAGATTATCAGTGGTCTTGTATGTCTTCCATTTTCTAATTATTGCTCCCACTGTTGATTTCTTCACTCCAAGCTGGTTGGCTATTGCAGATTCAGTCTTCCCAGCCTGGTGCAGGGCTACAATTTTGTTTCTGGTGTCCTTTGACAGCTCTTTGGTCTTCACCATAGTGGAGTTTGGAGTCAGACTGTTTGAGGGTGTGCACAGGTGTCTTTTTATACTGATAACAAGTTTAAACAGGTGCCATTACTACAGGTAATGAGTGGAGGAAAGAGGAGACTCTTAAAGAAGAAGTTACAGGTCTGTGAGAGCCAGAAATCTTGATTGTTTGTTTCTGACCAAATACTTATTTTCCACCATAATATGCAAATTAAATGTTAAAAAAACAGACAATGTGATTTTCTGGATTTTTTTTTCTCAGTTTGTCTCCCATAGTTGAGGTCTACCTATGATGTAAATTACAGACGCCTCTCATCTTTTTAAGTGGTGGAACTTGCACTATTGCTGACTGACTAAATACTTTTTTGCCCCACTGTATATCTACTAGCTGTACTACCCGGCTTCGCCCGGGGTAATAACTGCTGTTAGCAAAATAGAATGTGTTAACAAAAATTTATTCTGCACAAAAAAACCACAAAACAAATAGATAGAAATGTAATTATTAAAAGGCAAAAACTAAGCTAATAGAAGCATTTTACAACATATATTTCAACACCAGAGATATTCCACACAGATTTAACTAAACTGGCCAAGTAATGTGAAGTAATCTTCTACTACTTATTCGAGAGCCTTTTGATAAACGACATTCTTAGTTTTTCCTTCAGGTGCAAAGACAATCAGATTTTTGGCTGTTCCAACTCTTGAACAGGCCACATAAAGTTGACCATGAGAAAAGCATGGAGATTGTAAATCTAAGCTAGCTGAAGAGCCCGGCGTTGCCTGGGCATAGTAAATATCTGTGGTTAGTTATAGCACCTCACTTCTCTTATTTTCCCATCACGCCTCTCATTTTCCCCATCACATCTTTCATTTTCCCCCTCACATCTCTCATTTTCTCCCTCACACCTCTCATTTTCCCCCTCACTCCTCTTATTTTCACCCTCACTCCTCTCATTCCCCCCTAACACTTGTCATTTTGACCTCACATCTGTCATTTTCCGATCACTCCACTATTTTCCCTCACTCCTCTCATTTTGCACTCACACCTTTTCATTTTCACCTCACACCTCATTTTCACCTCAGTATATACATGTTTGTCATCTCCCTTATATAGTATACACCTGTATGTCATCTCCTGTATATAGTATATACCTGTATGTCATCTCCCCTGTATATAGTATATACCTGCTGTGTGTCATCTCCCCTGTATATAGTATATACCTGTATGTCATCTCCTCCTATATATAGTATATACCTGTATGTAATCTCCTCCTGTATATAGTATATACCTGTATGTCATCTCCTTCTATACATAGCATATACCTGTATGTCATCTCCTCATGTATATACTATATACCTGTAGGTAATCTGCTCCTGTATATAGTATATACCTGTGTGTCATCTCCTTCTGTATATAGTATATACCTGTATGTCATCTCCTGCTGTATGTAGTATGTACCTGTATGTCATCTCCTCTTCTATATAGTATATACCGGTGTGTCATCTCTCCTGTATATAGTATATATCTGTGTGTCATCTCCTCCTGCATATAGTATATACCTGTGTGTCATCTCCCCTGTAAATAGTATATACCTGTGTGTCATCTCCTCCTGTATATAGTATATATCTGTATGTCATCTCCTCCTGTATTAGACCTCGTTCACACGTTATTTGGTCAGTATTTTTACCTCAGTATTTGTAAGCTAAATTGGCAGCCTGATAAATCCCCAGCCAACAGTAAGCCCACCCCCTGGCAGTATATATTAGCTCACACATACACATAATAGACTGGTCACGTGACTGACAGTTGCCGGATTCCTATATGGTACATTTGTTGCTCTTGTAGTTTGTCAGCTTATTAATCAGATTTTTATTTTTGAAGGATAATACCAGACTTGTGTGTGTTTTAGGGCGAGTTTCATGTGTCAAGTTGTGTGTGTTGAGTTGCGTGTGGCGACATGCATGTAGCGACTTTTGTGAGATGAGTTTTGTGTGGCGACATGCGTGTAGCAACTTTTTGTGTGTCGAGTTGCATGTGACAGGTTAGTGTAGCAAGTTGTGTGCAGCAAGTTTTGCGCGTGGCGAGTTTTATGTGTGGTGCCTTTTGAGTATGTGCAAGTTTTGTGTGAGGCAACTTTTGCATGTGTTGCAACTTTTGTGCATGTGGCAATTTTTCCGCATGTGCAAGTTTTGTGTGAGGCAACTTTTGCATGTGTTGCAACTTTTGTGCATGTGGCAATTTTTCCGCGTGTGCAAGTTTTGCGTGTGGCGAGTTTTCCATGAGGTGAGTTTTGCACGTGTGGAGAGTTTTGCATGTGGAGAGTTTTGCGCGTGGCGAGTTTTGAGAGGCGACTTTTGTGTTTCAACTTTTATGTGGCAAGGTTGGTGTATATGTGGTGAAATGTGCGCTGAGGGTGGTATATGTGTTCGAGCACGTGGTAGTGTGTGGCGCATTTTGTGTGTGTGTTCATATCCCCGTGGTGGTGTGGTGATTATCCCATGTCGGGGCCCCACCTTAGCAACTGTACAGTATATACTCTTTGGCGCCATCGCTCTCATTCTTTAAGTCCCCCTTGTTCACATCTGGCAGCTGTTAATTTGCCTCCAACACTTTTCCTTTCATTTTTTCCCCATTATGTAGATGGGGGCAAAATTGTTTGGTGAATTGGAAAGCGCGGGGTTAAAATTTCACCTCACAACATAGCTTTGACGCTCTCAGGGTCCAGACGTGTGACTGTGCAAAATTTTGTGCCTGTAGCTGCGACGCCTCCAACACTTTTCCTTTCACTTTTTCCCCATTATGTAGATAGGGGCAAAATTGTTTGGTGAATTGGAAAGCGCGGGGTTAAAATTTCACCTCACAATATAGCCTATGACGCTCTCGGGGTCCAGACGTGTGACTGTGCAAAATGTTGTGGCTGTAGCTGCGACGGTTCAGATGCCAATCCCGGACATACATACACACATACATACACACATTCAGCTTTATATATTAGATATCTACTATATAATTGTCTAAGGGTCACTTCTGTCTGTCTGTCTGTCCCGGAAATCCCGCAGTCCGGCCGAGAAATAGTCCCTCCCTACTCCCCAGCCATCAGTGCCCGCTCTATACTCCCCTCCAGTCAGCACTCACACAGGGTTAATGGCAGCGTTTGCAGACCTCGTTATGCCGCGGTGTAATGCACTCCGTTAACGCTGCTATTAACCCTGTGTGACCAACTTTTTTACTATTGATGCTGCCTATGCGGCATCAATAGTAAAAAGATCTAATGTTAAAAATAATAATAATAAAAAAAAATCATTATATTCTCACCTTCCGTGGGCCCCCGGATCCAGTCGAGGCCTTTCCTGCTCCTCGCGACGCTCCGGTGACTGGTCCATGCATTGCGGTCTTGCGAGATGATGACGTAGCGGTCTCTCGAGACCGGTACGTCATCATCTCGCGAGACCGCAATGCACACTTGGGACCGGAATGTCGCAAGGAGCATCGGTAAACGCCTCGGCTGGATCCGGGTGGCCGACGGAGGGTGAGTATATAACTATTTTTTATTTTAATTCTTTTTTTTTTTTTTTACAGGGATATGGTGCCCACATTGCTATATACTACGTGGGCTGTGTTAGATCTTGCGTGGGCTGTGTTATATACTACATCTCTGTGCTATATACTATATAAGCTGTGCTATATACTAGGTGGCTGTGGTATATATTACGTGGCTGGGCAATATACTACATCGCTGTGCTCTATACTACGTGACCTGTGTTATATACTACATCTCTGTGCTATATACTATGTGTCTGTACTATATACTACGTGGCTGGGCAATATGCTGCGTGGCCTGTGCTATATGCTGCGTGGCCTGTGCTATATGCTATGTGGCTGTGCTATTTTTCTCTGCTGTATCTGTGCATCATGAATCGTGGTATGTTTTAAAGAGGGGGGCCCACTGACTCTTTCGCCCGGGGCCCTCAAAAACCTGGAGCAGGCCCTGGCTTCACTGATTGTTCGCGACCGGCCAGGCGTGACCAATCAGTGCGAATTGGTGCGGAATTTGAACCACGCTTCGCTAATTGGTCACGCCCGGCCAGCCGAATCCTGTGTATTCTTTGCATTATTCTGAAAACCTCATAAATAAACTACATACATATTCTAGAATACCCGATGCGTTAGAATCAGGCCACCATCTATATATTATATATATATATATATATATATATGTATATATTATTATTATTATTATTATTTATTGTTATAGCGCCATTTATTCCATGGCGCTTTACAAGTGAGGAGGGGTATACATAATAAAAACAAGTACAATAATCTTGAACAATACAAGTCATAACTGGTACAGTAGGAGAGAGGACCCTGCCCGCGAAGGCTCACAATCTACAAGGGATGGGTGAGAATACAGTAGGTGAGGATAGAGCTGATCGTGCAGCGGTTGGTTGATCGGTGGTTACTGCAGGTTGTAGGCTTGTCGGAAGAGGTGGGTCTTCAGATTCTTTTTGAAGGTTTCGATGGTGGGCGAGAGTCTGATGTGTTGTGGTAGAGGGTTCCAGAGTAGGGGGTGATACGTGAGAGAAATCTTGTATACGATTGTGGGAAGAGGAGATAAGAGGGGAGTAGAGAAGGAGATCTTGTGAGGATCGGAGGTTGCGTGTAGGAAAGTACCGGGAGATGAGGTCACAGATGTAAGGAGGAGACAGGTTGTGGATGGCTTTGTACGTCATGGTTAGGGTTTTGTACTGGAGTCTCTGGGCAATGGGGAGCCAGTGAAGGGATTGACAGAGGGGAGAGGCCGGAGAATAGCGGGGGGACAGGTGGATTAGTCGGGCAGCAGAGTTTAGAATAGATTGGAGGGGTGCGAGAGTGTTTGAGGGGAGGCCACAGAGCAGGAGGTTGCAGTAGTCAAGGCGAGAGATGATGAGGGCATGGACTAGGGTATATATATATATATATATATCATTGTCTAAGGGGTACTTCCGTCTTTCTGTCAGCAACTTCCGTCACGGAAATCATGCGTCGCTGATTGGTCTCGCCAGCTGCCTGTCATGGCTGCCGCGACCAATCAGCGACGGGCACAGTCCGATTAGTCCCTCCCTACTCCCCTGCAGTCAGTGCCCGGCACCCGCTTCATACTCCCCTCCGGTCACCGCTCACAAAGGGTTAATGCCAGCGGTAACGGACCGCGTTATGCCGCCGGTAACGCATTCCGTTACCGCTGCTATTAACCCTGTGTGTCCCCAACTTTTTACTATTGATGCTGCCTATGCAGCATCAATAGTAAAAAGATCTAATGTTAAAAATAATAAAAAAACAAAAAGCCTGCGCTTCTCACCTTCCGTCGTCCGACGATGCGCTCGCGCCTGCCGCCGTCTTCCGTTCCCAGAGATGCAATGAGAAATTACCCAGAAGACAGCGGTCTCGCGAGACCGCTAAGTCATCTGGGTAATTTCGCAATGCATCCTGGAAACGGAAGATGGCGGCAGCTGCGCGCGCATCGCCAGAGCTTCGCTGGATCCCGGCGGGTAAGTATATAACTATTTTTTATTCTAATTTTTTTTTTTTTTTTAACACTGATATGGTGCCCACACTGCTAAATACTACGTGGACTGTGTTATATACTGCGTGGGCTGTGCTATATATTATGTGCCCTGTATTATATACTGCGTGGCTGCTATATACTACATAGGCAGTGCTATATACCGCGTGGGCTGTGCTATATACCGCGTGGGCTGTGCTATATACCGCGTGGGCTGTGCTATATACCGCGTGGGCTGTGCTATATACCGCGTGGGCTGTGCTATATACTGCGTGGGCTGTGCTATATACCGCGTGGGCTGTGCTATATACCGCGTGGGCTGTGCTATATACTGCGTGGGCTGTGCTATATACTGCGTGGGCTGTGCTATATACTACATGGGAAGTGCTATATACTGCATGGGAAGTGCTATATACTGCGTGGGCTGTGCTATATACTAGGTGGGCTGTGCTATATACCGCGTGGCTGCTATATACTACATGGGCAGTGTTATATACTGCGTGGGCTGTGCTATATACTACATGCCCTGTGTGCTTGTGTTATATACTGCGTTGCTGCTATATACTGCGTGGGCTGTTATATAGTACATGGGCTGTGTTATATACTGTTTGGGCTGTGTTATATACTGCGTGGCCACTGTTATATACTGCGTGGCCTGTATTAACGCATCGGCTATTCTACAGTATGTATGTATGTATATATATAGCAGCCACATAGTATATAGCACAGGCCACGTAGTATTTGTCTGCTATATACTACATGGCTCCTATATACTACGTGGCCTGTGCTATATACTATGTGGCTGCTATATACATACATATTCTAGAATACCCGATGCGTTAGAATCGGGCCACCATCTAGTATCTATATATAATTGTCTAAGGGTCTGTTTGTAACCGAAATCCCGCATCGCTGATTGGTCGAGGCCGGATGGCCTCGACCAGTCAGTGTTCATAAACAAACTACATACATATACTAGAACGAGAATAACATGGAGGATAGTCTGAGGGAGAGAATAACATGGAGGACAGTCTGTGAGGGAGAGAATAACATGGAGGACAGTCTGTGAGGGAGAGAATAACATGGAAGACAGTTTGTGAGGGAGAGAATAACATGGAGGACAGTTTGTGAAGGAGAGAATAACATGGAGGACAGTCTGTGACGGAGAGAACAACATGGAGGACAGTGTGTAAGGGAGAGAATAAAAATTTTCCCGTTTTTAAGCTTATCATATGGTAAAATAAATGGTGTCTTTGAAAACTATAAGTTATCCTGTAGAAAACAAGCTGTCATACAGCGATAGATGACTAATAAAGTTTTGACTCTTAAAATAAAGACAGGAGAAAAACAATGGCAGTGTGTCCAATGGGTTAAAAGGTAAATGTAAGCACCAATGTTTATATGAATACTAGATGGTGGCCCGATTCTAACGCATGGGGTATCTACTATATAATCGTCTAATTCTGTCTGTTTCATAGCCAAGTGAAGGACATCATCCAATCCAGGTGAAATAGAAAAATCCTTTATTGTGCCAATGCATTTGGCTCAATAAAGGATTTTTCTATTTCACCTGGATTGGATGCTGTCCTTACCTTGGCTATGGTATGTACTTCTCCACTTGGGTCCAGTGGAATTAGGACGGGCATCCCTATGCCAGTTGTGCTGTCAGCTACTTTTTGATTTATAATTCTGTTTGTCTGTAACGGAAATCCCGCGTTGCTGATTGGTCGCGGGCAGCTGCCCGCGACCAATCAGAGACAGGTGCAGTCCGGCTGCGAATTGGCACGGGATTTGAACCACGTTTCGTTGATCGGCCGCGTCCAATCAGTGATATTGGCGCGGGATTTAAACACCGCTTCACTAATAAAGTATATATTTTACCCGGAAAATCCTGTGTATTCATTGCATTATTCTTAAATCTTCATAAATAAACTACATACCAGGGTGGATAAAAATCAATGTTTTTTAAAAAAAAATCAAAAAAATCGGATTTTTTTGATTTAAATCGGATTTTTTTAATTTAAATCGGATTTTTTTCAATAAACTGCTTTTTGAGGAAAATATTTTACCATCCAAAGGTTCTTCCATCATGAGATAAAGCTGAGTTGTTTAACTCAGTAGAATAAAGGCTGTATATGTGTAACATTCACAATCCCATGCTCTTCCAGAGGTTTCTGTAGGATGCTGACTATCCAACAAGTTTGGGCATGTCAACTGAATGGAAAAAGAAACTAAACCAAAAGTGAAACCAAGCTAGAAGTGTGGAATTAAAGGGGCAGTATGAACAAAATGTGGAGGCTATTAATAGTTTATACAATTAAGACATGCTGCTTTTAAACACCTACCTATTGCCATATAGTAAAACAAAAAAGATTTTTACTTACTTTGGGGTCCCCCCTCACCCTGGCGTTAGATTGTTGCCCCTAGTTTCGTCCGTGTAACTATGGGCGCACATGCGCACTGCTCTCACTTCTCATTTTAATCGTGATTTATATTAAAAAAACCCTTTTGATTTAAATCAGTGATTTAAATCATGATTTAAATCGGCGTGATTTAAATCAATCCACCCTGCTACATACATATTCTAGAATACCCGATGTGTTAGAATCGGGCCACCATCTAGTAATATATATATTGGGCGTCAGGATTTTGTGTTGAAAACGACAGCAGATACGGACAGGTCAAGATAGATCACTTATAGAATTTTTAGTGCAAACGTTTAGTCACACTTTATTTGTTTGGGATTTGGGTCCCGAGACACTCAGTGATCGCTCAAAACAACCGGAGACGTGTGCAGCTCAGGAGACAGAAATGCAACATTTCCAGCGTAAATGCAGCATGAAGTACAAAAAGCATGGGGCTGCAGAGTCCGCAGGTAAAAACGCCTTGCGTTTTACCTGCAGATTCCCTGCGGATTTTGTGCAGATTTCACCTGCGGTTTTACACCTGCGGATTCATATAAAGGAATAGGTGTAAAACGCTGTGGAATCCGCACAAAGAATTGACATGCTGCGGAAAATAAACTGCTGTGTTTCTGCACGGAATTTTCCGCAGCATGTGCACTGCGGCTTTGGTTTTCCATATGTTTACATGCTACTGCACAATGCATGGAAATCTGTTGTGGATCCACAGGGACAAATCCACAACGTGTGCACATAGCCTAAGGCTTTCTATTGAATCCGTACTCAGGCAGGATCTGCACTCTCCTCAGGGGCGTTTTGAGCAATCAGTGTGCGTGTTAGGTCCCAGATCCTCACCAATCTACATGCAGTTAACCCCTTCCCGACCCATGACGCCACGTAGGCGTCATGAAAACCCGTGCCAATCCGACCCATGACGCCTATGTGGCGTCATGGAATGATCGCGTCCCTGCAGATCGGGTGAAGGGGTTAACTCCTATTTTACCCGATCTGCAGGGAGAGGGGGAGTGGTACTTCAGCCCAGGGGGGGTGGCTTCACCCCCCCGTGGCTACGATCGCTCTGATTGGCTGTTGAAAGTGAAACTGCCAATCAGAGCGATTTGTAATATTTCACCTGAAAAACTGGTGAAATATTACAATCCAGCCATGGCCGATGCTGCAATATCATCGGCCATGGCTGGAAACACTAATGTGACCCCCCCCCCACCCCACCCCACCGATCGCCCCCCCAAGCGACCGATCTGTGCTCCGCTCCCCTCGGTCCTGTGCTCCGCTGCCCCGTGCTCCTGCCCGCTCCCCCCGTGCTGCTATGCCACCCCCCTGTGCTCCGACGCCCCCCCCGGGCCCCGATCTCCCCCCCTTATACTCACCGAGGCTCCCGGTGTCCGTCCGCCTCCTCGCTGGGCGCCGCCATCTTCCAAAATGGCGGGCGCATGCTCAGTGCGCCCGCCGAATCTGCCAGTCGGCAGATTCGTTAAAAGTACATTTTGATCGCTGTGATAGGTTCTATCACAGCGATCAAAATAAAAAAATAATAAATTAACCCCCCCCTTTATCACCCCCATAGGTAGGGACAATAATAAAATAAAGAAAATATATATATTTTTTTTCCACTAGGGTTAGGGTTAGAACTAGGGTTAGGGTTAGAACTAGGGGTAGGGTTAGAACTAGGGGTAGGGTTAGGGGTAGGGTTATGGCATGTGCACACAGTGCGGATTTGGCTGCGGATCCGCCGCGGATCCGCAGCGGATTGGCCGCGGATCCGCAGCGGATTGGCCGCGGATCCGCAGCGGATTGGCCGCTGCGAATTCGTACCAGTTTTCCATCAGGTTTACAGTACCATGTACACCTATGGAAAACCAAATCCGCTGTGCCCATGGTGCGGAAAATTCCGTGCAGAAACGCTGCGTTGTATTTTCCGCAGCATGTCAATTCTTTGTGAAAGCGTTTTACACCTGTTCCTCAATAGGAATCCGCAGGTGAAATCCGCACAAAAAAACACTGGAAATCTGCTGTAAATCCGCAGGTAAAACGCAGTGCCTTTTACCTGCAGATTTTTCAAAAATCGTGCGGAAAAATCTCACACGAATCCGCAACATGGGCACATAGCCTTAGGGTTAGGGTTGGAATTAGAGTTAGGGTTGGAATTAGGGCTAGGGTTGGAAATAGGGTTAAGATTAGGCTTGTGGTTAGGGTTACGGATAGGGTTAGGGGTGCGTTGGGGTTACAGTTGTGGTTAGGGTTGGGATTAGGGTTAGGGTTGGGATTAGGGTTGGAATTAGGGTTACGGGTGTGTTGCGGTTAGGGTTGTGGTTAGGGGTGTGTTGGGGTTAGGGTTGTGATTAGGGTTATGGCTACAGTTGGGATTAGGATTAGGGGTGTGTTGGGGTTAGTGTTGAAGTTAGAATTGGTTGAAGTTAGAATTGAGGGGTTTCCACTGTTTAGGCACATCAGGGGTCTCCAAACGCAACATGGTGCCACCATTGATTCCAGCCAATCTTGCGTTCAAAAAGTCAAATGGTGCTCCCTCCCTTCCAAGCCCCGACGTGCGCCCAAACAGTGGTTTACCCCCACATTTGGGGTACCAGCGTACTCAGGACAAACTGGGCAACAACTGTTGGGGTCCAATTTCTCCTGTTACCCTTGCAAAAATAAAAATTACTTGCTAAAACATAATTTTTGAGGAAAGAACAATTATTTTTTATTTTCACGGCTCTGCGTTATAAACTTCTGTGAAGCACTTGGGGGTTGAAAGTGGTCACCACACATCTAGATAAGTTCCTTCGGGGGTCTAGTTTCCAAAATGGGGTCACTTGTGGGGTGTTTCTACTGTTTAGGCACATCAGGGGCTCTGCAAATGCAACGTGATGCCCGCAGACCATTCCATCAAAGTCTGCATTTCAAATGTCACTACTTCCCTTCTGAGCCCTGACGTGTGCCCAAACAGTGGTTTACCCCCACATATGGGGTACCAGCACACTCACAACAAACTGGGCAACAAATATTGGGGCCCAATTTCTCCTGTTACCCTTGTGAAAATAAAAAATTGCTTGCTAAAACATCTTTTTTGAGGAAAGAAAAATGATTTTTTATTTTCACGGCTCTGCGTTGTAAACTTCTGTGAAGCACTTGGGGGTTGAACGTGCTCACCACACATCTAGATAAGTTCCTTCGGGGGTCTAGTTTCCAAAATGGGGTCACTTGTGGGGTGTTTCTACTGTTTAGGCACATCAGGGGCTCTGCAAATGCAACGTGATGCCCGCAGACCATTCCATCAAAGTCTGCATTTCAAATGTCACTACCTCCCTTCCGAGCCCTGACGTGTGCCCAAACAGTGGTTTACCCCCACATATGGGGTACCAGCACACTCACAACAAACTGGGCAACAAATATTGTGGCCCAATTTCTCCTGTTACCCTTGTGAAAATAAAAAATTGCTTGCTAAAACATCTTTTTTGAGGAAAGAAAAATGATTTTTTATTTTCACGGCTCTGCGTTGTAAACTTCTGTGAAGCACTTGGGGGTTGAACGTGCTCACCACACATCTAGATAAGTTCCTTGGGGGGTCTAGTTTCCAAAATGGGGTCATTTATGGGGGGTTTCTACTGTTTAGGCATATCAGGGGCTCTGCAAACGTAACATGATGCCCGCAGACCATTCCATCAAAGTCTGCATTCCAAAACGTCACTACTTCCCTTCCGAGCCCCGGCATGTGCCCAAACAGTGGTTTACCCCCACATATGGGGTATCAGCGTACTCAGGAGAAACTGGACAACAACTTTGGGGTCAAATTTCTCCTGTTACCCTTGCAAAAATAAAAAATTCTGGGCTAAAAAAATATTTTTGAGGAAAGGAAACACATTTATTATTTTCACGGCTCTGCGTTATAAACTTCTGTGAAGCACTTGGGGGTTCAAAGTGCTCACCACACATCTAGATAAGTTCCCTTGGGGGTCTAGTTTCCAAAATGGAGTCACTTGTGGGGAGTTCCTACTGTTTAGGCACATCAGGGGCTCTGCAAACGCAACCTGACACCCGCAGAGCATTCCATCAAAGTCTGCATTTCAAAACATCACTACTTCCCTTCCTAACCCCGACGTGTGCCAAAACAGTGGTTTACCCCCACATATGGGGTATCAGCGTACTCAGGAGAAACTGGACAACAACTTTTGGGGTCCAATTTCTCCTGTTACCCTTGGGAAAATAGAAAATTGTGGGCTAAAAAATCATTTTTGAGAAAAGAAAAATAATTTTTTATTTTCATGGCTCTGCGTTATAAACTTCTGTGAAGCACTTGGGGGTTCAAAGTGCTCACCACACATCTAGATAAGTTCCTTGGGAGGTCTAGTTTCCAAAATGGGGTCACTTGTGCGGGAGCTCCAATGTTTAGGCACACAGGGGCTCTCCAAACGCGACATGGTGTCCGCTAATGATTGGAGCTAATTTTCCATTCAAAAAGCCAAATGGCGTGCCTTCCCTTCCGAGCCCTGCCGTGCTCCCAAAAAGTGGTTTACCCCCACATATGGGGTATCATCGTACTCAGGACAAACTGGACAACAACATTTGGTGTCCAATTTCTCCTATTACCCTTGGGAAAATAAAAAATTCTGGGATAAAAATCATTTTTGAGGAAAGAAAATTTTTTTATTTTCACGGCTCTGCATTATAAACTTCTGTGAAGCACCTGGGGGTTATAAGTGCTCACTATGCTTCTAGATAAGTTCCTTGGGGGGTCTAGTTTCCAAAATGGGGTCACTTGTGGGGGAGCTCCAATGTTTAGGCACACAGGGGCTCTCCAAACGTGACATGGTGTCCGCTAGCGATGGAGATAATTTTTCATTCAAAAAGTCAAATGGCGCTCCGTCCCTTCCGAGCCTTACCATGTGCCCAAACAGTGGTTTACCCCCACATGTAAGGTATCGGTGTACTCAGGAGAAATTGTCCAACAAATTTTAGGATCCATTTTATCCTGTTGCCCATGTGAAAATGAAAAAATTGAGGCTAAAAGAAATTTTGTGTGAAAAAAAAGTACTTTTTCATTTTTACGGATCAATTTGTGAAGCACCTGAGGTTTTAAAGTGCTCACTATGCTTCTAGATAAGTTCCTTGGGGGGTCTAGTTTCCAAAATGGGGTCACTTGTGGGGGAGCTCCAATGTTTAGGCACACGGGGGCTCTCCAAACGCGACATGGTGTTCGCTAAAGATTGGAGCCAATTTTTCATTGAAAAAGTCAAATGGCGCTCCTTCCCTTCCGAGCCCTGCCGTGCACCCAAACAGTGCTTTACCCTCACATATGAGGTATCAGCGTACTCAGGACAAATTGGACAACAACGTTCGTGGTCCAGTTTCTCCTTTTACCCTTGGGAAAATAAAAAAAAAAAAATCGCTAAAAGATCATTTTTGTGACTAAAAAGTTAAATGTTAATTTTTCCCCTCCATGTTGCTTCTGCTGCTGTGAAACACCTGAAGGGTTAATAAACTTCTTGAATGTGGTTTTGAGCACCTTGAGGGGTGCAATTTTTAGAATGGTGTCACTTTTGGGTATTTTCAGCCATACAGAACCCTCAAACTGACTTCAAATGTGAGGTGGTCCCTAAAAAAAATGGTTTTGTAAATTTTGTTGTAAAAATGAGAAATCACTGGTCAAATTTTAACCCTTATAACTTCCTAGCAAAAAAAACATTTGTTTCCAAAATTGTGCTGATGTAAAGTAGACATGTGGGAAATGTTATTTATTAACTATTTTGTGTCACATAACTCTCTGGTTTAACAGAATAAAAATTCAAAATGTGAAAATTGCGAAATTTTCAAAATTTTCGCCAAATTTCCGTTTTTTTCACAAATAAACTAAAAAATTATCGACCTAAATTTACCACTAACATGAAGCCCAATATGTCACGAAAAAACAATCTCAGAATCGCTAGGATCCGTTGAAGTCTCATAAAGGGACACTGGTCAGAATTTCAAAAAACGGCAAGGTCATTAAGGCCAAAATAGGCTGGGTCATGAAGGGGTTAAAAAGGCATAAACAAAGAATTTTAGTAAAAATGTTTAGTTATTCTAACATGAGCTAGGACTTCTTATAAACTGTGCAGTGGTCATGTAATCTCTCTTGGCATTTCATTATTGTCCTTGATTATTGGGAGACAGCATTCACTAATGTATTATGGCATCTGTTTAGCCTAGACCCCACAGTCAATTTTCATCTTTGCGCTTTCATTTTTTTTCCTTCTCTTTTTCCAAACCATAGTATATTTTTTTTTTGTTACCAACATAGCCATGACGGCTTTTTTATTTGCCGGACGAGTTGCAGTGTTGAATAAAAGCATTCATGTCACGATAATGGAGTTAAAGACCCACAGCATTACAACATTCCTTATTTTCAATCTATGGAGCGATGTGAAAGCTTTTTTATTGAATGGCAACCTGACGGTCTGATTGATACTAATTTGTGACACATATTACATTTTCATAGCTTTTTATAGTATATCTTCGGGAGCTGTGTTACCAAAGAAAACAAATGGAATTCTGTTTTGATTCCCCCCCCTTCTGATACAGAAGCTGATAGCGGTCAGAGATTGACAGAAACATTTAAATGTTCAACAGCAGCGATCAGAGCTCAGCTATGGCCACTGTTGTTCGAGACACATGCTGGCTATGTATATAGCTCTTGAGCACTCTCTTAACACATGGGCATCCCTGCAATGACGTACACGGATGACAATCTGAGCTACGGTGTTAAAGATAAAATGTTATTTAGAATACGATTCTCATAGCCAACTGTCACAGGACTAAAATACACCAATAATATAAAACATTGGTATCTTTTCATCTGACATGTGAATCAAATAAATATATATACCGTAACCTCTTTTAGTGATCGGTGGGGATTTGGCATCCATCATTCCACCAATCAGAATGTCTAACCCTTTGCTTTAAAGATTAGTGAGGGTTGTCAACAATTAAAGTTGTGATGTCACTACGATGTCTATTTTTAAAGATTTACGTCAATGTGTGTGTCCCCCAATCACGGCCAAAGTGGCAAGACAATCACTATGGCTCCAATATTTTAGAGATTAGTTGGGTGTGAGCAGTCAGATGCAGATCAATCGTACACCCCAGTAATATACCATGAATATATAGTGGAGCAACCACTGTCACCAACTTGCAGCCTGTAAATAATACATACATGGTGTGACAGGTCGGCATCCATGATGATGATGAAGTTTCCTGAGGCGTGCTGCATGCCGTGAATGTACGCTGTTCCTAGGTGAGGAAATCAAAAGATCAATATATAGTACAATTTTTTTTTTTTTTTTTTTGGGGGGGAGGGGATGGGCAGGCCATAGATTGTATTGCATAAGAGGGTTGCGTCTATATTTTCAGTAATACGCAGAGTAAAAAAAACTAACTAAAAACTCATTGTGGGAACGTACCCTAAGGGTATGTGTCCACGTGCAGGAAACGCTGCGTGTTTGACGCTGCGCAGAGCCGCAGCGTCAAACACACAGCGTCCAGGTGATACAGCATAGTGGAGGGGATTTTATCAAATCCCGTCTCCACTATGCGTGGTAACACGCACCCGGCGGCCCTGCGATTCCGGACATGCTGCGCATCTTTAAAGATCGCAGCATGTCCGTATACCTTGCGACGACGCCGCGCCGCCGCAAGGTATATCACAGGGCGCTATGTGTGGGGAGCGATGATGTCGGATGTGTGCAATAAACACATCCGGCATCATCACGTCACAGAAGGAGGAGGGGCTTCCTGAAAGTGGACACGTACCCTAAGAAATAAGGATATGGGGATGGTTTCTACACAGCGATTTTGGAGGAATTTCCATAAGGGCATGTGTCCACCTTCAGGATGGCCGGCGGTATGGATGGAGCAGCAAACCCGCTCCGCCCTAAGCCCCGCCCCCTTCTGTGACGCGATGATGCCGGATGTGTTCACTGCACACATCCGACATCATCGCACCCCACACATAGGGCCCTGTGATATACCTTGCGGCGGCGCAGCGTCGCCGCAAGGTACACGGACATGCTGCGATCTAAAAAGACGCGCAGCATGTCTGGAATCGCAGGGCCGCCGGGTGCGTGTTACCACGCATAGTGGAGACGGGATTTCATAAAATCCCCTCCACTATGCTGTAACATCTGGACGCTGCGTGTTTCACGCTGAGGCACAGCACAGCGTCAAACATGCAGCGTTTCCTGCACGTGGACACATACCCTAATATATGGGCAATGAAGCTGTATCTCCTTTGGTGCAGAGACACAGCAAAGTCAACAAGATTATTACATGGGTGCTATAAAAATGTATGGCCTTCAGAGTCTCCGCTGGCATCTCCTGCCTCCCAGCCCCTGGAATGGATACTGATACATGCACCATAAAGCATGAGAAGGAAAACCCACAGAAAACAGTAATACCACTGAAAGTCTGGCAAACTGCATGTTGCAAATAACGCAGCACGTGATCTGTCTGTATCTGCTTAGTTCTAACCATATGCTGCAGGAGATTTTTACTTACTACTGAAAAGAATTAAAGGGCTTCCAGAAAAAGGTTTAAGGCCTCATTCAGATGTCAGTGAGCTTTCTCGCATGAAAAAAAAGAAAAATCCATTTTAATTTTAGCTTTAGTTTTCACCATGAGTATTTCATCAGTGATTTTCTTGTATGCGAAAGTAAAAATTGTAAAGCTTCTCCTACCCATAGCGATCTTAAAAATGGAGAGCACACGGGATACCATCCATGACTGTCAATGAATCATAGACTTGTTAGGGTAATTTTAATCCGTGAGAATCTGTTGCTGCATCGTCCGAGGTCAGATCGGAAAATGGCGCTTTTTTTTTTTTTTTTTTTTTTTTTTAGGAAAGTTTGGAATTTTTTTTCACCACTTAGATAAAAGAGAACCTAGACATGTTAGGTGTCTATGAACTCGTAATGACCTGGAGAACCATAATGGTAAGTCAGTTTTAGCATTTAGTGAACCTAGCAAAAAAGCCAAACAAAAATCAAGTGTGGGATAGCACTTTTTTTTCGTAATTTCACCGCACTTGGAATTTTTTTCCAGTTTTCTAGTACAAGACATGCTAAAACCAATGATGTCGTTCAAAAGTACAACTTGTTTCACAAAAAATAAGTCCTCACATGGCCATATTGACGAAAAAATAAAAAAGTTACGGCTCTGGGAAGGAGGGGAGCAAAAAACGAACACGGAAAAACGGAAAATCCCAAGGTCATGAAGGGGTTAAGTGCTATGGGTGGGACAGTGCACTTAGAAAGCCTTTGCCTATCCGTGTTGTTTCCCCACCCAGCACCAGCTTGATAGAGCACGGTCTGATTTCCTTGCACAGACTGCGAGGTGTCAATCAAGGTAATGAGGTGCCATTTGGACTATGGAGAAATTGCTCACTATTTTCAAGATTTCTGTTTGCCGTCAGAGAATAGAGACATTCACGTTTACATCAAGTGTCACTGTGAACCTCAACTCCAGTCCTTAAGTACCACAAATAGACCAAGTTTTCAGGATTTCCTTATTAATGCAGTGGTGATGGAATAATCACCAGTGCAAGGTGGGAAATAAGGAAAGGAAATCCCGAAAACTTGGTCTGTGGTGCGCAATGATCACTCACTTTCTGGCAGAGCTTTGGGTATACACATGCACCTCGTTCTTGTCAAACAAGGTGAGGTTTATTAAACTTCATAATCCTTCACAGTGTTCAAATGAAAGTAAAGCAAAACAAACACAGTCGCTTCTCTGGGGAGAATTAGATTAGAATGATAAGTGCTGGTCATTTAAAATCATTTCTCATGTCATACTGACACTACTAGAGAAATAGCACATATGCACTTGAATTTTTATTACTTCTGGTGCCAGACGGATAAAAAACTCAACCTATCCCACTATAGTGTATCACCCTTGTTCCCATGAGACTATGACCTTGCACTGTCTTTTATAACAATTTAAAGGATTTTACTGTGTACTTATGTGAAATATATAAAATAATTTCTCTATATATACTGTTAGAGCCACGATTATGCTCATGTTCTAGGGTTGGCCCTATACTGCCTCTTCTGTCAGACATTCCCTACATTTTGAGGCACCTTGTTATTACTTATATGTATATTTTAATTATTTTCTAAATACAATTTGATATTTTAATCTATTTGTCACTTGTGTCTCTACTATCACGATTGTGATATGCTGGTGGTGGCACTATTGATTTCATGCTGAATTGGTTACACCTGTTATTTTTTTTTACCAATCTTTCATGATATTAAAAGAAAATAAACATGTCTATAACAAAACATGTGCAATTGCAATAATTTTTGGGGAGAAATACTTCACTTTCTGGAACAATCTCAAGGGTGCCAACACTTTCAGCTATGACTGTATGTAATATTGCTCTGGTGAGTACGAATATAACTGTTTCTGTAAAATTCACCATCATGCCAAATACCGTATATACTCGAGTATAAGCCGACCCGAGTATAAGCCAACCTCCCTAATTTTGCCACAAAAAACTGGGAAAACGTAATGACTCGAGTATAAGCCTAGGGTGGAAAATGCAGCAGCTACCGGTAAATTTCAAAAATAAAAATAGATACCAATAAAAGTAAAATTAATTGAGACATCAGTAGTTTAAGTGTTTTTGAATATCCATATTGAATCAGGAGCCCCATATAATGCTCTATACAGTTTATGATGGGCCCCATAAGATGCTCCGTATTAAAATATGCCCCATATAATGCTGCACAAATGTGGATTATGGCCCCATAAGATGCTCCATACAGATATTTACCCCCATATAATTCTGCACATGGCCCCATACAGATATATGCCCCCATATCATGCTGCACATGGCCCCATACAGATGCCCCATACAGATATATGCCCCCATATCATGCTGCACATGGCCCCATACAGATGCCCCATACAGATATATGCCCCCATATCATGCTGCACATGGTCACCCCATATAGATATTTGCCCCCATATCATGCTGCACATGGCCACATAAGATGCCCCATACAGATATTTGCCCCCATATCATGCTGCACATGGCCACCCCATACAGATATTTGCCCCCATATCATGCTGCAGATGGCCACATAAGATGCTCCATACCGATATTTGCCCCATATGCTGTTGCTGCGATTAAAAAAATAAAAACATTACATACTCACCTCTCCGGCCCCTGGCACTTGCTATAGTCACCTGCTCCCCGTTCCACCGCTGACCGCCGCTGTGTCTTCCCATCCTCTACACCGACGTTCAGGAAGAGGGCGGCGCGCACTAATCGCGTCACCGCGCCCTCTGACCTGAGCGTCACTGCGGAAGACACAGCGTCGCCGACAGTGGAACGAGGACCAGGTGAATATTGCGCACTGCTCCCCATCATACTTACCTGCTCCTGGTGCCGTCGCTGCATGTCTGTTCCCCGGCACCGCAGCTTCCTCCTGTAGTGAGCGGTCACCGTTCATTACAGTAATGAATATGCAGCACCACCCCTATGGGAGGTGGAGCCGCATATTCATTACTGTAATGAGCGGTACCATGTGACCGCTCACTACAGGAAGAAACTGCAGCAGGGACGTGCAGGGACCGCGCCAGGAGCAGGTGAGTATTATTAGACAGCCCCCACTCCCCCTCCCCTGCCGACCACTGGGTATGACTCGAGTATAAGCCGAGAGGGGGACTTTCAGCCCAAAAAAGTGGGCTGAAAATCTCAGCTTATACTCGAGTATATACGGTACATATAATGACATAGAGTGAATGGTTTTTGCAGTAACTTATATAAATGTGCCAGTATAAAGAAAAAGCAATATACAGTGTATTATAATTACCAAGCCCCAGCTTCTTTTCTCTTGGCCGGAGCAGCTGAAATTGAGAAAAGAAAAAAAAGAAAAAACCCCCATAAAAATTAGACCATCAATATCAATGTTTAATAACTGTGTCCCTCTGTCCTTATAAATATACTCACAATCTTGTCTGAGCCGTAGATTTTCTGCAGTTGCTGAGCCACATCCAATGTCCCATCAGGGCTTCCGTCATCGATTATGATGATTTCATAATTATATCTGCTGAAGAGGGAGAGAAATTAATTTTGATAATTTCTTCATCCGACCAACATTATACTAAGTACATATTGTACTTTATGATAGCAGTAAAATTTCCTCGATATGACTTGCTTTTTTTGTGAAAAAAAAAAAAACAAAAACGGAAATTTGGCGAAAATTTTGAAATTTTCCAACTTTTAATTTTTATGCCCTTTAATCAGAGAGTGATATTGCCCATTATAGTTAATAAATAACATTTTCCATGTCTACTTTACATCAGCACAATTTTGTAACCAAATTTATTTTTGTTAGGAAGTTATAAGGGTTAAAAATTGACCAGCGATTTCTCATTTTTTCAACAAATTTTACAAAACCACTTTTTTTTTTTTTTTTTTTTTTAGAGACTACATCACATTTGAAGTGACTTTGAGGGGCCTATATGATAGAAAATACCCAGAAGTGACACCATTCTAAAAACTGCACCCCTCAAGGTACTCAAAACCACATTCAAGAAGTTTATTAACCCTTCAGGTGCTTCACATGAATTTTTGGAATGTTTAAAAAAAAAAAAAAATGAACATTTAACTTTTTTTTCACAAAAAATTTACTTCAGATCCAATTTGTTTTATTTTCCCAAGGAAAACAGGAGAAGTTGTTGCACAATTTGTCCTGAGTATGCTAATACCCCATATGTGGGGGTAAACCACTGTTTGGGCGCATGGCAGAGCTCGGAAGGGGAGGACTTTTTCAATGCAAAATTGGCTGGAATTGAGATCAGACGCCATGTCGCGTTTGGAAAGCCCCTGATGTGCCTAAACAGTAGAAACCCCCCACAAGTGACACCATTTTGGAAAGTAGACCCCCTAAGGAACTTATCTAGATGTGTGTTGAGCACAAGTGCTTCACAGAAGTTTATAATGTAGAGCCGTAAAAATAAAATCATTTTTTTTTCAGAAAAATGATCTTTTCGCCCCCAATTTTTTTTATTTTCCCAAGGGTATCAGGAAAAATTGGACCACAAGAGTTGTTGTGCAATTTGTCCTGAGTACGCTGATACCCCATATGTCGGGGGAACCACCGTTTGGGCGCATGGCAGAGCTCGGAAGGGAATGAGCGCAGTTTTGTAATGCAGACTTTGATAGACTGGTCTGCGGGCGTCATGTTGCCTTTGCAGAGCCCCTGATGTACCTAAACAGTAGAAACCTCCCACAAGTGACCCCATATTGGATACTAGACCTACCAAGGAACTTATCTAGATGTGTATTGAGAATTTTGAACCCCCAAGTGTTTCACTAAAGTTTATAACACAGAGCCGTGAAAATAAAAAAATCATTTTTCCCCCGCACAAAAATTATATTTTGTCCCCAAAATTTTTATTTTCACAAGGGTAACAGGAGAAATTGGACCACAAAAGTTGTCCAATTTGTTCTGAGTACGCTGATAGCCCATATGTGGGGGTATACCACTGTTTGGGCGCACGGCAGAGCACGGAAGGGAAGGAGCACGGTTTTACTTTTTCAACGCAGAATTGGCAGTAATTGAGATAGGACGCCATGTCGCGTTTGGAGACCCCCTGATGTGCCTAAACAGTGGAAATCTCGCAATTCTAACCCCAACCATAACCCTAACCACACCCCTAACCCAAACACACCCCTAACCACAACCCTATCCCCAACACACCCCCAACCATAACCCTAACAACACCCCTAACCCTAATCCTGACCCTAACCCTAATCTCGACAGTAAACGAAATCAAAACCCTAACCCCAACTCTAGCCCCAACCCTAATGGGAAAATTGAAATAAATACATTTTTTTCTATTTTATTATTTTTCCCTAAGGGGGTGATAAAGGGGGTTTGATTTACTATATATCGCGGGTTTTTATGTTTGGCAGCTGTCACACACTAAAAGACGCTTTTTACTGCAAAAAAAAAAATAGTTTTTGCATCACCACATTTTGAGACGCTATAATTTTTCCATATTTTGGCCCACAGAGTCATGTGAGGTTTTATTTCTGGCGGGGCGAGTTGACGTCTTTATTGGTACCATTTTTGGGCACATTTCTCTTTTTGATCAGTTTACATTCTGATTTTTGGGAGGCAGAATGAACAAAACACAGCGATTCCTGAATTTCTTTTATTTATTTTTTTTTTTTGGGGAGGGGGGGGGGGGGGGGGGGGGAGTTTATGCCGTTCCGCGTACGGTAAAATTGATAAGGCAGTTTTATTCTTTGGGTCATTACGAATACAGCGATTCCTCAGTTATTCCACTTTTTTTTCGGCGGTATGATGATAAAGCATGGTTTTTTGCCTCGTTTTTTATTTATTTTTTATGGTGTTCACTCAAGAGGTTAACTAGTGGGACAGTTTTAGGCTGCCGTCACATTAGCAGTATGTGGTCAGTATTTGCAAGCTAAAACCAGGAGTGGGTGATAAATGCCAAAGTGGTGCATATGTTTCTCTTACACTTTTCCTCTGATTGTTCCACTCCTGGTTTTGGCTTACAAATACTGATGTAAAATACTGACCAAATACTGCTAGTGTGAAGGCAGCCTTATAGATCGGGTTGTTACGGACGCAGCGATACCAAATATGTGTACTTTTATTTTTTTTTTTATTATTTACCGGTACATACCGTATATACTCGAGTATAAGCCGAGATTTTCAGCCCAAATTTTTGGGCTGAAAGTGCCCCTCTTGGCTTATACTCGAGTCATGATCGGTGGTGGGGTCGGCAGGTGAGGACTGTCATATACTCACCTAGTCCCGGCGTTCCTGGCGCTGTCCCTGCAGTCCCACTGTCTTCGGTGCCTCAGCCTCTTCCCCTGAGCGGTCACGTGGGACCGCTCATTAGAGAAATGAATAGGCTGCTCCACCCCCCATAGGGGCGGAGCCGCATAATTCATTTCTCTAATCAGCGGTGCCGGTGACCGCTGACAGAGGAAGAGGCTGCGGCACCGAAGAACAGCTGTCCGGGGGAAGGAGCGGGACGCCGGGAGGAGGTAAGTATTACATATTCACCTGTCCGCGTTCCACACGCCGGGCACCGCGCCATCTTCCCGGCGTCTCTCCACACTGACTGTGCAGGTCAGAGGGCGCGATGACGCATATAGTGTGCGCGCCGCCCTCTGCCTGATCAGTCAGTGCAGAGACGCCGGGACGGGACGTGAGGAGCTGCAAGCAAGAGAGGTGAGTATGTTTTTTTTTTTTTTTTTTATTGCAGCAGCAGCAATGGCACAGATTTATGTGAAGTATCTATGGGGCAACGGTGCAGAGCACTATATGGCACAGCTATGGGGCAACGGTGCAGAGCACTATATGGCACAGCTATGGGGCAACGGTGCAGAGCACTATATATATGGCACAGCTATGTGGCAACGGTGCAGAGCACTATATATATGGCACAGCTATGGGGCAACGGTGCAGAGCATTATATATAGGGCACAGCTATGGGGCAACGGTGCAGAGCATTATATATATGGCACAGCTATGGGGCAACGGTGCAGAGCATTATATATATGGCACAGCTATGGGGCAACGGTGCAGAGCACTATATGGCACAGCTATGGGGCAACGGTGCAGAGCATTATATATATGGCACAGCTATGGGGCAACGGTGCAGAGCATTATATATATGGCACAGCTATGGGGCAACGGTGCAGAGCACTATATATATGGCACAGCTATGGGGCAACGGTGCAGAGCATTATATATATGGCACAGCTATGGGGCAACGGTGCAGAGCACTATATGGCACAGCTATGGGCAACGGTGCAGAGCACTATATATATGGCACAGCTATCTATGGGGCAACGGTGCAGAGCATTGTATATATGGCACAGCTTTATGTGGAGCATCTATGGGGCCATAATGAACGGTGCAGAGCATTATATATGGCACAGCTTTATGTGGAGCATCTATGGGGCCATAATGAACGGTATGGAGCATCTATTTTTAATTTTGAAATTCACCGGTACCTGCTGCATTTTCCACCCTAGGCTTATACTCGAGTCAATAAGTTTTCCCAGTTTTTTGTGGCAAAATTAGGGGGGTCGGCTTATACTCGAGTATATACGGTAAATAAATGGATTTATTGGAAAAATATAATTTTTTTTTAATTTGGGGATTTTTTTAAAAATATATTTTTACACATACTAATTTTTTTTTTAACTTTATAACATTGTCCCAGGTTGGGACATCACTATAATACATCAGATCGCTGATCTGACACTTTGCACAGCACTGTGTCAGATCAGCGATCTGACAGGTGCAGGAGGCTTGCCGGCGCCTGCTCTCAGCCACCTCACTGCAGTACCCGGAAGGACCCCTGCGGCCATTTTGGACCATAGCGTTATTCTCATGGAAGCGCGCAAGGAGCCCCAGTACCTGCGCGATGCCCCTCTATGTCGCTGTCACTACTGACAGTGGCATTGGAGGATTTAAATGCCCGCGATCGGTGCTAGCACCGATAGTGGGCGTTGGTGCGGGGTGTCAGCTGTCACATACAGCTGACTGCCGTACATGTATTGCTCCGAGCAGAAATGCACTGCCCCCAGCGCAGTACTAGTACGGCGGAGGTCGGGAAGGGGTTAAAGCACCACTTTAGTGGTGAAAAAAAAAACGCAAAATGCTGAAGATGCTTTAAGACTGGTGTAAAACATGCTAGAGTTAAAGGGCATGTCCAGTGAAAACAAGTCACCTATCCGCACGGCAGGTAAGGCTTCTTTCACACTTCAGTTGTTTGGCGTCAGTCACTTCCGACACAGTGACGGATCGACGGATCCGTCACAATTGTTGAGAAAACGGTTCTAACGGATCCGTTACTTGGGGGTTGTCTGGGAAAAGTAGCTACTTTTTGGAGCATGCGCAATTGAAAAAGCGGATTGGGGCGACGGATCCGCCGAAATGACGGTCGCGACGAATCCGACGCCCATAGGCGGCCATTCTATGGAATGGCGGACGCGAGGGATCCGCTGCGAACCGCCATTTCGGCGTTGACAAAAAACGTTTCAATGTCTGTCTATGTCTAGACAACGTCTGCCAAATTTCGACGGATCCGTCGCATGGCGGATGGAACGGACGATCATCCGTCACAATCCGTCGCTAATGCAAGTCTATGGGAAAATAGCGGATCCGCCCCAAAAAAAAATGACGGATCCGTTATTTGAGGAAAATGGTGGTTTTAGACTGACGCCAAACAATTGAAGTGTGAAAGAAGCCTAATAACTTACCATACAGAGGATCAGACTGATGGGACTTGCACTAATCAGTAGAGTGGGGAATTTTTATCCCAGTTACAAAATGGAGCTCCAAGTCAGATGCCCGACCGCCGTTCCATTCATTCTCTACGGGGCAGCCAGATAAAGCCCTGCAGGGAATGAATGGAACGGCGGCGGAGCATGAGCACTGCTGCTCCAGTCTAAGGCTACGTTCACATTTGCGTTGTTGGGCGCAGGGTCGTGGACGCATACCGACGCATGCGTCATGCGCCCCTATCTTTAACATGGGGGGCGCATGGACATGCGCCGGTATGCGTTGTACTGCGTTTTACGACGCATGCGTCATATAGACGCACAAGACAGGGCGCAGGGGACGCTACTTGTAGCGTTTTCCCTGCGCCGAAAGTCGCGACCTGTAGGATCTTATGACAACGCATGCGTCGCAAAACGCTGCGTTGTGTACATGCGTTGTTGGTTGCGTCGCCGACGCTGCGCCCCACAACGCAAATGTGAACGTAGCCTAACAGGTACTAAGTCCCCTGTTCTGCAGATAGGTGCAGGTCCCAACTCTGGGACACCCACTGATCAAGAAGTTATCACCTATACTGGGGAGAATAAAGGGTTCTCCAGTGAAAACAAGTTAATAAATTACCCCAAGTATAACACATTTATCAAAAATGGTGTAAACTGCTGGAAACCCTTGTCGTACCCCACGCTTGGCCTCAATAAAATAAAAGAGCCTGTACTCACCTCCCATGCCAGCGCCGTTCCAGCGGTGTCAGCACTCGCTCTCCCAGGGGCTCCCGTGCGGTTGTGACCCTGATGCCCAATCAGCACCGGCATCACTGTCTCCGCCTTTGGACAATTTGAACTTGAAGAAGAAATCAGGGCTCCAGCTGCTTTTACGTTTTTGCATAGGTACAAAAAAAAATTGCAATAAATGTTGGTAAGCATTGATAAACTTGTCTCAGGCATTTATAACAAATAAATGTTGCAAAATGAGCAATCAATTTGGCACAAATACTATGATAAATGCTCCTTACTGACTGAAACTACATTTCCCAGCATGCCTGGTACAACAAATGCCTTCTGTACGGAACCCCGTATGGGACAAAACACTGTGACATGCAAAAACAAGCTCTAATGCCTCTGTGGAAAGAAGGGTTAATATGACGGGGCATGAGGAAGGTACCTCTCTCCAAAGTATTTGACCAGCAACCACACGATAAGCGGCAGATTCTCCCTCTCGTTATACGTAGGCAGCAGCACCGAATACTTATCCCGTCCTCCGCCATCTCTCCGGGTTTTACCCCGGTCAGCCGCACCAGACATGGCGACCGGCAACCAGGATATGACAAGACCTCAACAAGCCATCTATAACTCCACCTCCCCCGGTGATAAGAACATAACCAATCAGAACGCACACTTAGTAGGCGGGAAATGTTACAGTAGCCAATGAGAATTGATAGGGAAAAAATGCATAACTATTCAATTATTGGCTCTGATGACGGTGGGCGTGGCTACAAGGTTCAGTCGTCTCTGCTTGGTAAGTTTTCTTAACTCCCCTCAGGTTGAGGAGATTCAGGAGAACGGACCAGGTGGGGAGCTCTTCGTTTAGTAGCGTTTTCATGTAGTGTTTGCAGAGGTTCATTTCTGCATTTTTATATTTTTTTTCATCACGTACGTTTCTTATCAATTCGTGTGTTTATTTTTTTGTGTGTAATTTTTTATTTTTCTACAAAAACGCTAATAAAACATAATCCCGTGTAATCCCTGTAGGCTCCACATAGAAAATATATTCTGTAGCATAGCGCTTTCTAGAAAGTTCCATCAACTTTATCTGGAATAAACCTGCTATTTATCAAAATATTGAAATAGGAGCTTGGTGTGCAGTGGTCCAGTATGTTTCCAAAACAGGTTGAAGAAAAAGTTCCTATGGTTTTTTACCATGTGTAGGACTATAAGTCCCAGAAGGACATCACTGAATATACAGGCTGGTGTGGTAAGTGGGGACATTGTGGTGTTTATATGGAGGGTACAGAGGGCTCATCGGTCATTGCCGTGTGAACATGTCTGCATGATGGCGACTTTGTGCAACGTTAGGTTGCTGATTTTTTTTCAGCGAGACAGTGCAATCCTAATGTAGAGAAGCCAGAGGGCTGTGTAGCCCTGGCCTCACCCACATGGTCCCATTTGCTGAGGTAGATATGGGCGAGGAGCAGAAATGCAGGGGCAGAAAAGGAGGGGTGAGGAGCAGCAGAAATTGAGAATGGAGGGGCAAGGAGGAGATTGACGAGCAAGGAGAAGCAGAAATGGAGAATGGAGGTGCAAGAAGCAGAAACGGTGGGGCGAGGAGAAGGTTGACATGGGCAAGGAGGAGCAGTAACCAGGGTGAGGAGGAACAGAAATGGACGGGTGAGGAGGAGCAGAAACTGAGGACAGTCGGGTGGGGAACAGGTTGATGGAGGGGCGACGTGTAGCAGAAACAGAATGGAGGGGCGAGGAGGAGCAGAAACAGGTGAGGAGGTTGACAGACTGGTGAGGAAGAGCAGAAACGGAGGGGCAAGGAGGAAGTTGATGGGCGGGTAGGGAGATGTACAAATGGGTGAGGAGGAGAAGAAACAGGACAGAGGGAAGCAGGAGCAGAAATGGAGGGGTGAAGAGGAACAGAAAGGGAGAATGGAGGGAGGGATGAGGAAGAGGTTGGCTGACGAGCAAGGAGGAGCAGAAATGGAGGGGTGAGGAAGAGCAGAAATGGAGAATGGAGGTGCAAGGAGCAGAAATGGTGGGGTGAGGAGGATCAGTAACCAGGGCGAGGAGGAACAGAAACCGAGGGGTGAGGAGGAGTAGAAACTGAGGACAGTTGGGTGAGGAACAGGTTGATGGGCGAGGAGGAGCAGAAATGGGTGAGGAGTTTGACAGACTGGCGAGGAAGAGCAGAAACGGATGTGTGAGGAGGAGCAGAAACAGAGGGGCAAAGAGGAGGATAATGGGCAGGTAGGGACAAGTAGAAAGGGTGAGAAGGAGCAGGAACAGGATGGAGGCATGAGGAGGAGCAGAAACGGAAGACGGAGAGGCAAGCAGGAGCAGAAATGGAGGGGCGAAGAGGAGCAGAAACTGAGGGATAAAGAGATTGATGGAATGGCGAGGAGGAGCAGACACGGAGGGGTAAAGAGGAGGAAATATGGAGGACAGAGGGCTGAGAAGGAGAAGAAATGGACAAGGGCGACCAGGAGCAGAAACAGAGGGGTTTTTGTACAGTAAACCTGTATAGACACTGATTAGCCACCTCTCACATACAAACTGATAAAAGGAGTGGGTATTTGCAGTCCACAACTCTGCAGACTGGGAAGATCAGACGCTGGAAAGAACCGGGGAGGAATGTACACTTTGGACAATGTAAGCATCAAAGCCAATGTCTGTCTTTTCTTTTTTCTCTCTGTATATGTAATAATAATTTCTGTCTCTTTTTTTCTTGCTGCGTTCATCAGAATGTTGTCGTCTTCTTCCGAGGAGCGTCTTGGCCCTGAACATGGCGGACATGAAAGTGAAGTGAGTTCTCACCTCTTCAGATAATTTTTTTTTTTCTTTTTCAGAGCAGTTCTACAACTGCATCAGAGGCTGAGCAGGAGCAGCATGGACAAGTTCGTGTGGCACGGCGGCGTGTAAGTATACCTGACTGATTGTACTCTCTTTATTATATCCCTACTGTACTATTCTTGACTGTCCATTTCTTCGCTTTGCTTAATTCTTTACCTTTTTGTTCTTGACTCCTTTTTTTTTCTTGACTTAATTATTCTTGCTTGTTTTCTGTCTCTGTTGTTTTCTTTATTTTCCTTATTTTAATCTCTCCAATATTAATGTATTTCTTTGTTTTCTAGGTTCCAGAACGGGATGAGGACCTCATTGATAATGATATTCTCATCTCCCTGGTGCATGAGCGAGTCCCGTTGTGGGACACTCAGGTTCCGCAGCACTTGGACAACGTGACGATCCGGCGACTATGGAATGAGGTGGCCCAAACGATGATGGATGGCTGGGACGATGCCCCGGCTCGGGTCCGCAAGGCATTTCGTAAGTATTGCAATGCAGTGTGATGCAGCAGTGACCTTGGCCAGGATCACACAACTGTGTGTGATGAAACCATTTTTTTTTAAACAGTGCTCAAAGTCTGAACACGTTGGCGTTCGGTGAAGGATCACTTCAACAAGGACCTCCGTCAACAGAGCTGGGTTCCCAGTGGTTCCGGAGCAAGGACCAGAAAATATAAGCATCATCGCATTCTGACATTTTTGAGACCGGTCCTTGCCCAGAGAACGTAAGTATTTTTGTGGTGCATTAGATTGTGTTGTATTGCCTAATCTGTATTTTTATATTCCACAGGAGTTGGCACTTTTTCTATTGTAAATGTTTGGTACTAATGTTTTTCTTTTATTTTCACAGCACCTGGAGCAGCACTCTTGAGCCTGGTTCTGGAGCGGTCCTTCATCGAACAGCCACGGACCCGTCCCAGCCATCCAGCAGCAAGTGGGCCTGCAACACAGACTGGAGACCAGGAAGCTGGTCCATCAGGTGTTCCCCTGTCCCAGTCCTCTGCCTCTTTTTTGGGGGGGGCTCTTCCCGGCAGCGACAGAGGGCCTCGGACAGGTCACTCATGCCCGCGTTTTTGCACTTGAGCTCGGTCTTTCATGATGGTCTCAAGGCGATGGGAGACAGACTGGATAGTGGCTTCAACCTTATGAATACACTTATGCAGGATGTCACCGAAGCCTTGACCAAGTGAAAGCCAACCTCCAGAGGCCAGCACATCATTTTTTTAATCAAATAGAAAAGGGCATGTCAGAACACCTTACTCCTGATCTCCAGCTCAGTGTCATGCAGGCCTGCATGTGCTTACATGCAGGCTATGCAGCAGAATTGGTATTTTCAGCAGCCAGTGGTGGCATTTCCACCTGTGCCAACACTGGCACTCTTGACCTCAATCCCGAGCTCTGCTGCATACCACTGCATGGCCTCCACCATTCCAAGCACTGCCGGACACCACTATAGCGCCAACACCATGCCGAGTACTGTTGGACAGCCCACCGCCACCACCATTCCAACTGCTGCTCCTGCTTGGACATCACTGCCACCAGCATGCAGCATCTGGACCATAACAGGTCGGCCACCATCACCAGGTCCCAGCTGCAGCAGCAGCACCCGGACCCTGGAATGGCTTTCACCACCACCAGGATGCAGAGCAGCACCAGGACCCTGGCATGCCCTTCACCACCAGCATGCAGCAGCAGCACCCGGACCATGACAGGCCGGCCACCATCACCGGGCCGCAGGAAATAAGCACACCGAGGCTCCCTAGACCGCAGCGCCGATCCCAAAAAGGAAAAAAAAAGAAACAGCGGACTATGGCAATCCCTCCCCCCTCATCTTCCAATGTGTCTGTGATGTCAGGTTTATGTCGCCCTTCCAGTGTGTCTCTGCCATCCCATGCTTCCAGTACCATCCCTGAACTCCCTAACCCCACTACTTTAATCGCCCCTTCTCCTGCAACCCCTGCGTCGTCTTCAGCCAGCCAGGCCTCACAGTTACATACCCCCCCAGTTCCGTCACTCTACCCCAAGCCGCCGCAGTTCAAAAAAATAAATAATACATTTTATGTTAAAAATGTAATTTTTTTTTCCCAAAATACTGTTTGGTTCTTTGTGTATTTCGCCACCGGCAACACACACCGTGCGCCTACTAAACACACTTCGCCTTACACTTTGTGTTTTTGCCACCTCATAGCTTCAGGAGTGAGACAAGTAGAGCACTGCAGCTTTGCTTCTTGTGTTTGGTATGGAGCTATGAGTTGTCAGAAACTAATATGACTTGTATTTTGTCCATAATCTCTTCAGTCTGCTTAATCTATGTGATGCAGAGTGACGAGACAATGGAGGTAATACAAGGCATATCTATACTCGCCTGAACAGTTGCCAGAAATAGTGAATTCAGGATGCTCAAAACCCAGCATCTTGAACTCACTATTTCTGAAAAATGGCATGGTGAGTATAGATATGCCTTGTATTACCTCCATTTTCTCTTCAGTCTACGTAATCTATTTCACACAAACTGAAGAGATGATGGAGATCATACAAGGCATATCTATACTCACGTGGACATATGTCAGAAATAGTGAAATCATTATGCTGGGTTTTGTTCATCATGAACTCATTATTTCTGACACCTGACCTGGTGAGTATAGATCTGCTTTGTATTATACCTCCATCTTCTCCTCAGTCTGCGTTCAATAGATAATGTCTAAAACAAAGTGATCCAGAGAAAGATTAAATTAAAGTTTTATTGTTACAAATTAATCACATACTAAAATGTCCAAAGCACCCTAACAAGGTGGGAGGCTGAATGGCATATATCACACTAAGTAAATGGTCTAACAGAAAATGAATGGTCTAACAGAAAATACCAGTTGTATCCCCTACACCTGTACTATATATTTCCCGCTGCCTAAGCATACTTGTAGCACAGATATAAAATGACCAGGGGTAATATTTACCTGTGATACTGCGTCCCAGCGTCCCACCTCACCCCAACGCGCGTTTCGCACCAAGCTTCTTCCGAGGGCGTGTCTGAGGTGGGAACTTGTGGGGTTCTTATCTTGCCCAAGAGCCAATGTGATACCGCAAAGTGATCATGTGACCGAGAATATAACGCGGTGTCCCTGTGTATTTTTGGCGCATGCGCCGTCCACCTTGTCCCTTATAGCAAATGGTCACTTCCGGACCTGCGCCTGTTGGAACGCTTACTGGTACACAAGCTATCCAAATGTAAGCGCATTCGGAACTGAACGGAGCCGCGGACAGGCGCATGCGCACAGCCCAGAACATGTCAATGAATGCCAGAGGAACCGTATAGAGTGCAGTACTAGTTTCAGCTCTGTTGGGATCCAACTAGAAAAGTGCTTAGTGCTGAAAGTGCATGTAGTGAATATAATTTAAGTATGGTATGGAAAACACCATATTTACCATTCTTAGATGGTGGGATAATAAATCCTTCTATAAAGTGACAATGTGCATATATATTGCTCCCATACATATTATACCATAAATCGCCGTGACTAACATATATAACGCTTATATTTCCTCGGTGACTCCCAAGTGTCAATTATATTAAAGTGACCGTGCACATTAAATAATTTAAAGTGACTTTAATATTAGTTTAACAACATTACATTCAATAGTGATACCCCCATACATATAGATACCCATAAATAAATAGCCTAAAATCCATCTCCCCATAAAGCTGAATATTCCAACCCTATGTTACTAGTTCTAAGTTCCATACAGACAGTGTGAAGCAACCAGACAAAAAAATTACTAGACAATAAACAACGATCCGTTAGTGAATAGATCCACAGAGTTGATTTAAATCAGTTAGTCCAAACCCTATAGTACTCTACAGGGATTACTCTTGTAATGCTCCATGATCTAATTTCCTGGAACCGCGTGATTGATGGAGTTTCCTGCTTTGTGTGATACGGATCTTTTTTTCCGTCCAGTCGATGAAGTAAAGGCCTGCACTCCGGACGGCTCATCCCAGCAAAAAGAAGAAAAAAGGTCACATGTTCCTAAAAGCTAATGGGACAATAATTAGAATGATAGTTTATCATTATTTAAAACCAACTACAATTAAAAAAAAGGAGAGAGACCCCAACCCCAACCCATAAAAGAATATCCTAAACTGATTACACCGGAAAATATAACTTGCAAAATCCTACTGTATCACAGGAAAGAAGCAAAACCCCAGCTTTCATTGAGTCCCTGGGGTGCCATGGCTCCCAGCCGATAAATCCACCGGCTCTCCAGTTGAGCCAGGGTCCTACCTAAATCACCCCCACGTATGTCTTGATTAATTTGGTCGATCCCCTTAATTTTCAGACCTCCCGCTTGTCCATCATGAAATTTCTTGAAGTGCCTAGGTAAGGTCTTCAGCATGGTTTCATCTTTCACTGATCTGGCTTTGTTGATATCCCTAACATGCTCCCTAGTTCTGATTTTAAGTTCCCTAGTGGTTAACCCTATATATATCTTGCCGCACGGACATTGAGCCTGGTAAATGACCCCCCGGGAGCTACAGTTGAGGTGTTTTCTTATTTCGTACACCTTTGAACCATCAAAGTTACGGAATTCCGTTGATCTAATATGGTAAAGGCACCCCTTACACATCCCACACGGAAAGAACCCTTTTCGATCCCCACCTGTGGTTCTAGATGATCCAGCTCCTGAAGTTTCATAGTGACTTCTTACCAGGGTATCCCTGATGTTTGGTGAACGTCTGGCCACAAAGGATGGAGCTGGGGGTAACACACATTTCAGTGTAGGATCAACCATCAGCACTTCCCAATGCTTACGAATAATGTTAGTCAGCATTTGCCACTGGCAGTTGTATGTTGATATAAACCTCACCTGGTTTTTCTCTTCTTCCTTACTCTCCTTCTCCTGTTTGTACAGCAGCTCATCCCGAGTAGTCCTTTTAGCCCTCATATATCCTCTTTTTATACACCAGGCACTATATCCTCTTGCCCCAAATCTCTGGGTCAGGTCCTTGGCTTGACTTTCAAATAAGAGGATCTGCTCAGAGGACACCCTAAGTCGTAAAAATTGCCCAATAGGGATACCTCTAATAGTTGACCACAGATGTGAAGAGTCAGCTTGCAACAAAGCATTCGTTGCCGTGGGTTTTCGAAATACGTCAGTACTGATGTAACCTTCTCGTGTCATCGTGATCTTCAGATCCAGGAAGTCCAGACTTCTGCCAATACGAAATGTCAACTTAACATTGATATTATTATCATTTAGGGCGTTCATGAATCCATTCAGTCCCTCAAGAGAGCCTTCCCAAAAGAACAGTATGTCATCTATATATCTCATCCAGTTGTGAACATAGTTCACATCCTGGATGAGATCCCCCTGGAAAATACCTCTTTCCCACGCCCCTAAAAATAAATTAGCATAAGCCGGAGCGCAGGACGCCCCCATTGCCGTACCTTGTATCTGGAGGAAAATGCTGTCATTGAATGTAAATACATTGTGATTTAGAATAAATTCCAATAGAATCAAGATCAGGTCGGCAATGGGGGGATGAATGTTACTGGATCGTAAAAACCACCCTGTGGCCTTCAGACCATCTGCATGTCGAATAGACGTATACAACGCCTCGACATCCGCAGTGACCATGACGACATTATCCTCCATTTGTAGTTGATCAAGGCGCCGAAGGACTGCTGTAGTGTCCTTGACGTATGATGGTAAAGTAGAGACAATGGGTTTCAACACGTAGTCTACAATATGTGATGCAATCTCACATAGTCCCCCAATACCTGCAACAATTGGTCGTCCGGGTGGATCCAGGGGGTTCTTGTGCAGCTTGGGAATGATATAAAATGTGGGCAACCTGGGGTGGAGATTCTTGATAGTGTCAACTAGTTTCTTGGAGATGATGCCCTCCATGTACGCTTTATCAAGAATGTTGACCAGCTCATCCTGGAAGGAAGATAAAGGGTTAGTTGTCATCTTGCGGTAGCATGTCGCATCATCCAGCAGCTTGTACACCTGTCTCTCGTACATCTGGCATGGCCAGATGACGAGGTTACCCCCTTTATCTGCCGGTTTGTATACCACGTCTTTCCAAGTTTTCAATTCCGCCAGCGCCATACGTTCCATTTTGTTTAAATTTGATGGATTGTGGCATTTGCCCGCTAGCTGCTCAATATCCTTCGTTACGAATTTTGTGAACACTTCTACCGCTGGGCACAAACTTAATGCGGGAAATTTTTTAGATCTACTGTACAGGTGACTAGGGATATTACTCATCTCTGCGGCTGCATTTTCTTCCTCCAGGGAAATCAAGGCTTCCAATGCTTCAATCTCCTCAGGTGTCGTCTGTGTATCCAAAGAAGTTTTTTTGTAGTGTAATTTTTTTAAAATTATTTTTCTTGACAATAAATGGGTATCCTTAATGGCTATGAATGCATCTATTCGGGAGGAAGGGGAGAAGTTAAGGCCTCGTTCCAGCACCTCATTTTGAATCGGCGTGATTTCGTGTTGTGACAGATTAATTACCTTAAACTTATCTTTACTCTTTTGACGTCGCTGTGCTTTATTGAACATTTCGGGAACCTGCTTTCTGCGTGCCCCATTTCTTAAACTAAAGTCCCTCCGGTCCTCTATATCATTTGTTCTTGTGTGACTTTCCGTACCCGAAGTGCTAGATGCCACCGATGGTTCTCTAGATCTCCTGATACCTGAGACATCACTCCTCCTATTCTGCCACTTGTAGACTTTATCCGTATCATATCCCGTCACATCACGTATAAACTTTTTCAGTTTACCCTGGCTCACCTCCTCCTCCCACTTTATAGTATCCATTTCAAGTTCTTTAAGCCATTTATCCAAGACCTCCCTAGGTACGTCCTTATTCAATGTGGTCTGTATACTCTCCAATTCCTTATCCATTTCTGCCAGGGAAAGAGTGTTCTTTTCTATGAGGATTTGGATAAATTCACAGGAGCATGTGGTTGCTGCTGTTGTCCATCGTTTTGTCAAACTCTCTTCTTGTAACTCAAAAGTTGGGTATAGTTGGACCCTCAGACCCCTCGGAATTATTTTTTTAGATAAATAATTCTCGAGTGTGGTTCGATTCCACCATAGCTTGGTTTTGCGATATAATATGTTCCTGTAGCGGTGCATTATCTCCTTGTAATCTTTAGAGATATCCTGCAAAACTGTTACGGTGCTTTGTTTAAAAATATCTGTAGCTTTAATTCGCCAGGAGCTCTCCTTGGCCTTCAAATCCATCACAATAGATGGTCTATTATAATAACACAAAATATCAAATATTTTATATTAAGATAAATCCTCAGCTATATTTAAAGCCTACCCTATTATACTGTACATGGACAACAATTACTTAAACAGTAATGAACTACAATCTGATAAACAAATGTCCTGCTATAATGACTGGCACTTCTCAACACATGCTACTCCAAGTTCTGTCTGACATAATCAGACAGTCAAAAACAAAGTGATCCAGAAAAAGATTAAATTAAAGCTTTATTGTTACAAATTAATCACATACTAAAATGTCCAAAGCACCCTAACAAGGTGGGAGGCCGAATGGCATATATCACACTAAGTAAATGGTCTAACAGAAAATGAATGGTCTAACAGAAAATACCAGTTGTATCCCCTACACCTGTACTATATATTTCCCGCTGCCTAAGCATACTTGTAGCACAGATATAAAATGACCAGGGGTAATATTTACCTGTGATACTGCGTCCCACCTCACCCCAACGCGCGTTTCGCACCAAGCTTCTTCCGGGGGCGTGTCTGAGGTGGGAAATTGTGGGGTTCTTATCTTGCCCAAGAGCCAATGTGATACCGCAAAGTGATCATGTGACCGAGAATATAACGCGGTGTCCCTGTGTATTTTTGGCGCATGCGCCGTCCACCTTGCCCCTTATAGCAAATGGTCACTTCCGGACCTGCGCCTGTTGGAACGCTTACTGGTACGCAAGCTATCCAAATGTAAGCGCATTCGGAACTGAACGGAGCCGCGGACAGGCGCATGCGCACAGCCCAGAACATGTCAATGAATGCCAGAGGAACCGTATAGAGTGCAGTACTAGTTTCAGCTCTACTATCATTCTAATTATTGTCCCATTAGCTTTTAGGAACATGTGACCTTTTTTCTTCTTTTTGCTGGGATGAGCCATCCGGAGTGCAGGCCTTTACTTCATCGACTGGACGGAAAAAAAGATCCGTATCACACAAAGCAGGAAACTCCATCAATCACGCGGTTCCAGGAAATTAGATCATGGAGCATTACAAGAGTAATCCCTGTAGAGTACTATAGGGTTTGGACTAACTGATTTAACCCCTTCCCGACATTTGACGTACTATCCCGTCGAGGTGGGGTGGGCCCGTATGACCGCCGACGGGATAGTACGTCATACGCGATCGGCCGCGCTCACGGGGGGAGCGCGGCCGATCGCGGCCGGGTGTCAGCTGCATATCGCAGCTGACATCCGGCACTATGTGCCAGGAGCGGTCACGGACCGCCCCCGGCACATTAACCCCCGGCACACCGCGATCAAACATGATCGCGATGTGCCGGCGGTGCAGGGAAGCATCGCGCAGGGAGGGGGCTCCCTGCGGGCTTCCCTGAGACCCCCGGAGCAACGCAATGTGATCGCGTTGCTGCGAGGGTCTTACCTCCCTCCCTGCCTGCTCCAGACCCGGATCCAAGATGGCCGCGGATCCGGGTCCTGCAGGGAGGGAGGTGGCTTCACAGAAGCCTGCTCAGAGCAGGCACTGTGAAGCAGCCTGCACTTCTCGCAGATCGGTGATCTGTCAGAGTGCTATGCAAACTGGCAGATCACCGATCTGTATTGTCCCCCCCTGGGGCAAAGTAAAAAAGTTAAAACAAAAATTTCCAAATGTGTAAAAAAAAATAAAAAAAAATATTCCAAAATAATGAAAAAAAAAAAAATATATTATTCCCATAAATACATTTCTTTATCTAAATATAAAAAAAAACAAAACAATAAAAGTACACATATTTAGTATCGCCGCGTCCGTAACGACCCGACCTATAAAACTGGCCCACTAGTTAACCCCTTCAGTAAACACCGTAAGAAAAAAAAAACGAGGCAAAAAACAACGCTTTATTATCATACCGCCGAACAAAAAGTGGAATAACACGCGATCAAAAAGACAGATATAAATAACCATGGTACCGCTGAAAGCGTCATCTTGTCCCGCAAATAACGAGCCGCCATACAGCATGATCAGCAAAAAAATAAAAAAGTTATAGTCCTGAGAATAAAGCGATGCAAAAATAATTATTTTTTCAATAAAATAGTTTTTATCGTATAAAAGCGCCAAAACATAAAAAAATGAGATAAATGAGGTATCGCTGTAATCGTACTGACCCGAAGAATAAAACTGCTTTATCAATTTTACCAAACACGGAACGGTATAAACGCCTCCCCCAAAAGAAATTCATGAATAGCTGGTTTTTGGTCATTCTGCCTCACAAAAATCGGAATAAAAAGCGATCAAAAAATGTGACGTGCCCAAAAATGTTACCAATAAAAACGTCAACTCGTCCCGCAAAAAACAAGACCTCACATGACTGTGGACCAAAATATGGAAAATTTATAGCTCTCAAAATGTGGTAACGCAAAAAATATTTTTTGCAATAAAAAGCGTCTTTCAGTGTGTGACGGCTGCCAATCATAAAAATCCGCTAAAAAACCCGCTATAAAAGTAAATCAAACACCCCTTCATCACCCCCTTAGTTAGGGAAAAATAAAAAAAAAGTATTTATTTCCATTTTCCCATTAGGGCTAGGGTTGGGGCTAGGGTTAAGGCTACAGTTAGGGTTGGGGCTAAAGTTAGGGTTAGGGTTTGGATTACATTTACGGTTGGGAATAGGGTTGGGATTAGGGTTAGGGGTGTGTCAGGGTTAGAGGTGTGGTTAGGGTTACTGTTGGGATTAGGGTTAGGGGTGTGTTTGGATTAGGGTTTCAGTTATAATTGGGGGGTTTCCACTGTTTCGGCACATCAGGGGCTCTCCAAACGCGACATGGCGTCCGATCTCAATTCCAGCCAATTCTGCGTTGAAAAAGTAAAACAGTGCTCCTTCCCTTCCGAGCTCTCCCGTGTGCCCAAACAGGGGTTTACCCCAACATATGGGGTATCAGCGTACTCAGGACAAATAGGACAACAACCTTTGGGGTCCAATTTCTCCTGTTACCCCTGGGAAAATACAAAACTGGGGGCTAAAAAATAATTTTTGTGGGAAAAACAAAATTTTTTTATTTTCACGGCTCTGCGTTATAAACTGTAGTGAAACACTTGGGGGTTCAAAGTTCTTACAACACATCTAGATAAGTTCCTTGGGGGGGTCTAGTTTCCAAAATGGGGTCACTTGTGTGGGGCTTCTACTGTTTAGGTACATTAGGGGCTCTGCAAACGCAATGTGACGCCTGCAGACCATTCCATCTAAGTCTGCATTCCAAATGGCGCTCCTTCCCTTCCGAGCCCTCCCATGCATCCAAACGGTGGTTCCCCCCACATATGGGGTATCAGCGCACTCAGGACAAATTGGACAACAACTTTTGGGGTCCAATTTCTCCTGTTACCCTCAGGAAAATACAAAACCGGGGGCTGAAAAATATTTTATGTGGGAAAAATTTTTAGTTTTATTTTTACGGCTCTGCATTATAAACTTCTGTGAAGCCCTTGGTGGGTCAAAGCGCTCACCACACATCTAGATAAGTTCCTTAGGCGGTCTACTTTCCAACATGGTGTCACTTGTGGGGGGTTTCTACTGTTTAGATACATTAGGGGCTCTGCAAACGCAATGTGACGCCTGCAGACCATTCCATCTAAGTCTGCATTCCAAATGGCGCTCCTTCACTTCCGAGCCCTTCCATGCGTCCAAACGGTGGTTCCCCCCCACATATGGGGTATCAGCGCACTCAGGACAAATTGGACAACAACATTTGGGGTCCAATTTCT
Source organism: Ranitomeya variabilis (assembly GCF_051348905.1). Lineage (NCBI taxonomy): Eukaryota > Metazoa > Chordata > Amphibia > Anura > Dendrobatidae > Ranitomeya > Ranitomeya variabilis. The sequence goes on along the minus strand of NC_135235.1, from coordinate 598,819,832 downwards.
CCTGTTACCCTCGGGAAAATACAAAACTGGGGGCTAAAAAATAATTTTTGTGGGAAAAAATTTTTGTTTTATTTTTATGGCTCTGCATTATTAACTTCTGTGAAGCCCTTGGTGGGTCAAAGCGCTCAAAACACATCTAGATAAGTTCCTTAGGGGGTCTACTTTCCAAAATGGTGTCACTTGTGGGGGGTTTCAATGTTTAGGCACATCAGTGGCTCTCCAAACGCAACATGGCGTCCCATCTCAATTCCTGTCAATTTTGCATTGAAAAGTCAAACGGTGCTACTTCCTTTCCGAGCTCTCCCATGCGCCCAAACAGTGGTTTACCCCCACATATGGGGTATCAGCGTACTCAGGACAAATTGTACAACAACTTTTGGGGTCCAATTTCTCCTGCTACCCTTGGAAAAATACAAAACTGGGGGCCAAAAAATAAGTTTTGTGGGAAAAAAAAGATTTTTTATTTTCACGGCTCTGCGTTGTAAACTGTAGTGAAACACTTGGGGGTTCAAAGTTCTCACAACACATCTAGATAAGTTCCTTGGGGGGTCTAGTTTCCGATATGGGGTCACTTGTGGGGGGTTTGTACTGTTTGGGTACATCAGGGGCTCTGCAAATGCAACGTGACGCCTGCAGACCAATCCATTTAAGTCTGCATTCCAAATGGCGCTCCTTCCCTTCCGAGCTCTGTCATGCGCCCAAACAGTGGTTCCCCCCCACATATGGGGTATCAGCATACTCAGGACAAATTGGACAACAACTTTTGAGGTCCAATTTATCCTGATACCCTTGTGAAAATACAAAACTGGGGGCTAAAAAATCATTTTTGTGAAAAAAAAAGAATTTTTATTTTTACGGCTCTGCATTATAAACTTCTGTGAAGCACTTGTTGGGTCAAAGTGCTCACCACCATCTAGATAAGTTCCTTAGGGGGTCTACTTTCCAAAATGGTGTCACTTGTGGGGGGTTTCAATGTTTAGGCACATCAGGGGCTCTCCAAATGCAACATGGCGTCCCATCTCAATTCCAGTCAATTTTGCATTGAAAAGTCAAATGGCGCTCCTTCCCTTCCGAGCTCTGCCCTGCGCCCAAACAATGGTTTACACCCACATATGGGGTATCAGCGTACTCAGGACAAATTGCACAACAATTTTTGAGGTCCAATTTCTTCTCTTACCCTTGGGAAAATAAAAAATTGGGGGCGAAAAGATCATTTTTGTGAAAAAATGATTTTTTATTTTTACCGCTCTGCATTATAAACTTCTGTGAAGCACTTGTTGGGTCAAAGTGCTCACCACACATCTAGATAAGTTCCTTAGGGGGTCTACTTTCCAAAATGGTGTCACTTGTGGGGGGTTTCAATGTTTAGGCACATCAGGGGCTCTCCAAATGCAACTTGGCGTCCCATCTCAATTCCAGTCAATTTTGCATTGAAAAGTCAAATGGCGCTCCTTTCCTTCCGAGCTCTGCCATGCGCCCAAACAGTGGATTACCCCCACATATGGGGTATCAGCGTACTGAGGACAAATTGTACGACAAATTTTGGGGTCTATTTTCTCCTGTTACCCTTGGTAAAATAAAACAAATTGGATCTGAAATAAATTTTGTGTGAAAAAAAGTTAAATGTTCATTTTTATTTAAACATTCCAAAAATTCCTGTGAAACACCTGAAGGGTTAATAAACTTCTTGAAAGTGGTTTTGAGTACCTTGAGGGGTGCAGTTTTTAGAATGGTGTCACACTTGGGTATTTTCTATCATATAGACCCCTCAAAATGACTTCAAATGAGATGTGGTCCCTAAAAAAAAATGGTGTTGTAAAAATGAGAAATTGCTGGTCAACTTTTAACCCTTATAACTCCGTCACAAAAAAAAATTTTGGTTCCAAAATTGTGCTGATGTAAAGTAGACATGTGGGAAATGTTACTTATTAAGTATTTTGCGTGACATATGTCTGTGATTTAAGGGCATAAAAATTAAAAGTTGGAAAATTGCGAAATTTTCTAAATTTTCGCCAAATATTCGTTTTTTTCACAAATAAACGCAAGTTATATCGAAGAAATTTTACCACTATCATGAAGTACAATATGTCACGAGAAAACAATGTCAGAATCGCCAAGATCCGTTGAAGCGTTCCAGAGTTATAACCTCATAAAGGGACAGTGGTCAGAATTGTAAAAATTGGCCCGGTCATTAACGTGCAAACCACCCTTGGTGGTGAAGGGGTTAAATCAACTCTGTGGATCTATTCACTAACGGATCGTTGTTTATGGTCTAGTAATTTTTTTGTCTGGTTGCTTCACACTGTCTGTATGGAACTTAGAACTAGTAACATAGGGTTGGAATATTCAGCTTTATGGGGAGATGGATTTTAGGCTATTTATTTATGGGTATCTATATGTATGGGGGTATCACTATTGAATGTAATGTTGTTAAACTAATATTAAAGTCACTTTAAATTATTTAATGTGCACGGTCACTTTAATATAATTGACACTTGGGAGTCACCGAGGAAATATAAGCGTTATATATGTTAGTCACGGCGATTTATGGTATAATATGTATGGGAGCAATATGTATGCACATTGTCACTTTATAGAAGGATTTATTATCCCACCATCTAAGAATGGTAAATATGGTGTTTTCCATACCATACTTAAATTATATTCACTACATGCACTTTCAGCACTAAGCACTTTTCTAGTTGGATCCCAACAGAGCTGAAACTAGTACTGCACTCTATACGGTTCCTCTGGCATTCATTGACATGTTCTGGGCTGTGCGCATGCGCCTGTCCGCGGCTCCGTTCAGTTCCGAATGCGCTTACATTTGGATAGCTTGCGTACCAGTAAGCGTTCCAACAGGCGCAGGTCCGGAAGTGACCATTTGCTATAAGGGGCAAGGTGGACGGCGCATGCGCCAAAAATACCCTGGGACACCGCGTTATATTCTCGGTCACATGATCACTTTGCGGTATCACATTGGCTCTTGGGCAAGATAAGACCCCCACAAGTTCCCACCTCAGACACGCCCCCGGAAGAAGCTTGGTGCGAAACGCGCGTTGGGGTGAGGTGGGACGCTGGGACGCAGTATCACAGGTAAATATTACCCCTGGTCATTTTATATCTGTGCTACAAGTATGCTTAGGCAGCGGGAAATATATAGTACAGGTGTAGGGGATACAACTGGTATTTTCTGTTAGACCATTTTCTGTTAGACCATTTACTTAGTGTGATATATGCCATTCAGCCTCCCACCTTGTTAGGGTGCTTTGGACATTTTAGTATGTGATTAATTTGTAACAATAAAGCTTTAATTTAATCTTTTTCTGGATCACTTTGTTTTTGACTGTCTGATTATGTCAGACAGAACTTAGGAGTAGTATGTGTTGAGAAGTGCCAGTCATTATAGCAGGACATTTGTTTATCAGGTTCAATAGATAATGCAGAAGAGACGCAGGATGTAATGACGTCAGCTACCTTACCACTGATATCATAAGTGGTTTTGAAAGGAAAGACATAGGAGACACGGTACTGGTATCAAAACACTTTGTTTATTAACAACAAAAATTAGGAACATTTAAAACATGACTGGTACAGACCCAAACCCAACAGAACATTTTACACAATATCATCTTGCCATGCCACACGTCCGCTGTGAGAAACAAAGCAGGCAGCAAATTGGCTCCGCATGTGGGCAAGTTCAACAGTTGACCGCAGAGGGTGATGCTGGTAATCTTTCAATGGGTTTGCAACTAGTTCATCCAGTTCAATGTTGGGTTGCTCCTTAGCCATTATGTAATTGTGGAGAACCACACAGGCTCATTGACTGTCTCCATTTTTAGATTAAATGCTGTCCCAAGAAAGCGCCATTTTGAGACAGGAAACCCAAAGGTACACTCAACTGTTCTTCGGGCCCTGGTCAGTCTGTAGTTATAATTCCTTTTACTGTTGTTCAAGTTCCAACTGGAATATGCCTTCAGTAGGTTTTCACACATCTGAAAGGCCTCATCCCCAACCATAACAAATGGCATCGGTGGGCCTTGAGTGTTGGGGAGAGGTCGTTGCAGGGGAAAATTAAAATTTTTGCCATACAAACGTCGGCCCATATCCGAGTTCTTGAAAGTCTGGGAGTCATTGCCACGGCCAAAAGCTCCAATGTCCACGGCGATAAAGTGACAGTCCGCATCTGCTATTGCCATGAGCACTACAGAAAAATATTTCTTGTAGTTAAAGTACTCCAATCCAGATGTGCTTTCCATCCACTGCTCCCAAACATTTTGGGAAATTACACACTCTCCAGAATTTGTCAGCAATTTCCATCCACATTTCCGCTTTGGGTAGGGAGATAAATTCATCCCTGAGAACGTTCCACAAAGCCCGGCAGGTGTCCGCAACTATTCCAGACAAGGTGGAAATTCCAAGCCGGTACTGAAATGGAGCGATGATAAGCTCCGATAGCCAGGAATCTGAAAAAAAAAATTTAACAAATTACGAACAATTCTATTTATGGTGGGGTTTTGCTAAACACATTAAGGAAAATACAAATAATACATGGCAGAACAATAATAATTACGACAGGTGTTTACAATTATTACGTACCTTAGTGTGACCAGGAATCGCTCTACGGAGCTGGGTGTCCTGTCTCCGGATGGCTCCTTGGACACGACCAAGCACATCCCGAAAGGTCTCTTGAGACATCTTTGTATATTCTGGGAATTTCTCCGGGTTGGCATTAAGCTTGCTGTATAGCGTGTGGTAGGCTCCACGGCTCTCCCGGATTTCAATAATGGGGTGTCTTCAATAACGTCGACGCCGTGTTCTCTGTCTTTCTCTATTTCTTTGTTGCTCACAAGCAAACGCATAGGCAAGAAACAACTTTATACTTAAATCCAGGTTGAGATAAAAGCTCTCCATGCGAAGATCCATCGTGACACAGGATACAGTAGCAAACTGTAAAGATTTCAGCTGTCAAAGGGTCTATATAAAGATATCCCATAACACACGCCCACTGTTGTCCCATTGGCGGTGTCTGTTTATCTACATTTCTCTCCTGTAAAATTTTCCATCATGCGCACAAAAAATGCAAACGCATAAAAAAGCATGTAAACGCGTTTTTTGACCGTTTGCATAAGCTTATGCGTCTAAAAAACGCGTTTGCAGGCGGTATATAGTGCGTTTCACGTTGCGGCTTAAATGCTGCGGATTATACCGCAAATGTGAAACTAGCCTTACTCTTCCTATAAAACCTGGCCAGACCCTCTCTGTCCTGCAAGTGAAATCTCTGCTTCCTTACTCTTAGGAGAAAATGGTGTGCACTCAGATCGTAGAAAAAGAGGTGCTGGTGAAACGGACCATGTGGCTCGAGTAATCACGTATTGTAAATCACCGCACACTCAAAATTGGGATAATGCAAAAATATTTAACAAGTTTATTCAGGATAACAAAAAAATTGCCACAAATGATTCTATGCAGGAATATAGACAGGCCAAAACCCAACGTTTCAACCCTCCCGGGTCTTACTCATGGGGTTAGTATGGAAATAAAGGAACAATATCACACTTCATGCAGCAGCATTAGGCCAAGGAAATAAATAATACATAACAAATACAAAGTGCTAGAAAAGACAATACAATAATCATAAAGACCAATCAAAGTATAACAAAGAACATTGCGCATAACTATGCAGCCAGAAATGGTTGCGGACTACTAGTTAGAAACAGTAATGTTTTGTCAAGGATGTAAGGCTTTTTAGAGTAAGAAACAATGAACAAAAAGCATAGGTAATGAAACTATAAGATGAGGCAATAATAGGTGCAACATAAGCTGGTTACCTTGGTTCCGGGTAAGTATGTATTAGTGGCAAAGTAGAAGAGAAGGACAGCCACCTTAATACATTTCCAGGCACTGTGATGAGTGATGAGAATAGCAGTGTTATATACAATATGTGTAGTCAATGGAACACCTAGAGGTAACCCGTACCTTGAAGCATAACAGTATTCTCTACAATACGTATTCATCGTAACAGGGCCTAGGATAATGTACCAAATTTATATTGTAAAGAAAAGACATAAGCAACACTCCTGTTGAGGAGCAGCCATGTGAGTAGTGGGTGTTATGGGAAAGTTAAATACCTCATCATAGGAAAAAAGGGCATCCACGTTTGTAGCAGGTTTTCCTGGTAAATGGTGAGCGTCTAAATAGGTGGCTGTCTCATCAGTGGTAGGTCTGTAGATATACAGTAAATCCGTATGTAAAGTCATGCGTGGTAGTCATTGAGGGCGCAGCTTTATGCCCCGTAGAGAAATAGCCTAGTTACCTGTGATGTCCCGTCCTGTCTGAATAAGCGGCGCTCCCGCTCCTTGCTGTATGTGCTGGTACTGGGTGTAGAGAGGCGGCGAGTTTAAATGCCGCCGCAATCATCTCCGACCCGTAAGTGATGTGGCGCACTGAATGGGGGATACCGCGCATGCGCGGTCAACGTTAGCGGATGCGTTCATGTGAGGGCATAGGAATGCCATAATGTGGGTGTTAGCTAGTGCGGTCACATGTGCGGCTGTACCAATGGTGTCAGTAGGAGGCTATTAAGTTTGGGACCTACGTGGAATCCCAGGGATTTGTAAAATTGGTGCTGATAAAGCTTCAGGGGGATATAATTAGGGAGGAAGCATATGTAATAGGGTCCTAATTTAAATCCTAGAGGTGCCATTGTTTATGCCGTATGTAATGGAATAATAAATAAAAATAATAAAATAGAAGTGGAAGGACCAAGTATTAGTCAATGAGAAAACCTATCAGTAGTATTATATGAGATGGGTAGTGGAAGATAGCAGTTGGGAACTCACCTAATGAGATGAAGAGTCAGCGTGTCTGGAAAGTAAAGTACATGATTAGTGGAAAATTGTAGTAGCCAGTAACTTTCTCTGTTGAGTCCCTTAGGGGTTAAGGTATCCAACTTGTGGATCCAAAATGTTTCTCTTTAATTTAAGTTGTTTAACATGATTGCCACCTCTTCTGGGTCTAGGTAAATGTTCAATCACTTGATATTTTAATTGGGCAACAGTATGTCTGAATTTGACAAAGTGTTCAGGAATGGGTAGCCACGTCTTGCTACAGCGAATGGTGGATTTATGGCTTGATATGCGATCCTTAACGTGCTGTGTCGTCTCCCCTACATACTGTACACTATGTTCCAAATTATTATGCAAATTACGTTTTTCTCAGATTTTCTTAAATGGTCTGTGTAAATGACAGTCAGTCTAATAAAAGTCATCACCCGTTAGACTATAGATCGAATTTTATTGAAGAAACCTCACAATTATAACAGTATAATCTCCAAAATGAATAAAAACTCAAAATGCACTATTCCAAATTATTATGCACAGTAGAATTTCTAAACACTTGATATGTTTTAAAGAAATTAAAATGCTCATTTGTTGAATTTGCAGCATTAGGAGGTCACATTCACTGAACAAAAAAGCTATTTAACTCCAAAACATCCTAACAGGCCAAGTTAGGCTACTTTCACACTAGCGTTTTTTTGCATACGTCGTTTTGGCGAAAAAACGCATCCTGCAAAATTGTCTGCAGGATGCGTTTTTTCCCCATAGATTTACATTGGCGACGCATTGCGACGAATGCACACACGTTGCAACCGTCGTGCGACGGTTGCGTCGTGTTTTGGCGGACCGCTGGCCGCAAAAAACGTTACATGTAACTTTTTTTGTGCCGACGGTCCGCCATTTCCGACCGCGCATGCGCGGCCGGAACTCCGCCCCCACCTCCCCGCACCTCACAATGGGGCAGCGGATGCGTGGAAAAACAGCATCCACTGCCCACATTGTGCGGCGCATTAACTGCTAGCGTCGGTACGTTGGCCCGACGCACTGCAACGGGCCGAGTACGACGCTAGTGTGAAAGTAGCCTTACATGTTAACATAGGAACCCTTTGATATCACCTTCACAATTCTTGCATCCATTGAACTTGTGAGTTTTTGGAGAGTTTCTGCTTGTATTTCTTTGCATGAAGTTAGAATAGCCTCTCAGAGCTGCTGTTTTGATGTGAAATGCCTCCCACCCTCATACATCTTTTGCTTGATGATACTCCAAAGGTTCTCTATAGGGTTGAGGTCAGGGGAAGATGGTAGGCACACCATGAGTTTATCTCCTTTTATGCTCATAGCAGCCAATGACTCAGAAGTATTCTTCGCCGCATGAGATGGTGCATTGTCATGCATGAAGATGATTTAGCTCCTGAAGGCACGTTTCTGCTTTTTACACCATGGAAGAAAGTTGTCAGTCAGAAACTATATACTTTGCAGAGGTAATTTTCACACTTTCAGGAACCTTAAAGGGCCCTACCAGCTGTTTCCCCATGATTCTGGACCAAAACATGACTCTTCCACCTCCTTGCTGATGTCGCAGACTTGTTAGGACATGGTGGCCATCCACCAACCGTCCACTACTCCATCCATCTGGACCATCCAGGGTTGCTCGACACTCATCAGTAAACAAGACTGTTTGAAAATTAGTCTTCATGTATGTCTGGGCCCACTGCAACCGTTTCTGCTTGTGAACACTGTTTAGGGGTGGCCGAATAGTAGGTTTATGCACCACAGCAAGCCTTTGAAGGAACCTACACCTTGAGATTTGTTGGACTCCAGAGGCACCAGCAGCTTCAAATAACTGTTTGCTGCTTTGTAATGGTATTTTGATCCATTGAGCCCTGAGACACAATACCATCGACAAGTTTATTTTAAAAGCAAAACAATTAAATCTCTATGACACTTAAATCCAATTTGCATAATAATTTGGAACACGGTGTATAAGAGGCCACACGGACACTAGATGACCTAAACCACGAAGTTCGAGTCAAATGTGTGGTATCCACGGATAGGATATGATTGGCCTGTTCTTTGATGTGTGGCACTCGGATTTAATGACATTAGAGCATGAAGCACAGTTGAGGCAAGGCAAAGTTCCATGGAAGTGTGTTGGCAGTACGTTTTGACTAGTAGTGGGGCGTAGGCTGCCAATGTCAACCCAGACAAGTTTGTCCTTGATACTGGGGGCTCTCCTGTTACACATGAGGGTTGGTACTGAAAAGCTCGCAACATCAGGGTAGGCTCTTGCTAATAGTGGCCAGTGTTTTCTCGGATTCTATTCTGGGAATGAAGGGATGTTTGGTGTGGACAAATGGTACACTTTCTTTGCTGATTTGGGGTGAACGTGGTGATTGAGGATGGAGAGCGCGTGATTTTTCAAGGTCAAGAAGGTGTTGTGGATAATTCCTTTCCCTAAATTTCTGGGACACTTCTTCTAAACATGTGGGAAGTAAGTCGGGATTAGAGACAATCTTGGCTACTCTAGTAAAATTGTGTACAGGGAAAAAAGGATTATCATTCTGTCCTACTCCCAACTGGGACACTTTCCAGCTGGAGAGGGACTTACAGTGCTTCTACCGCGCAGTGAGACTCAAAACTCACTTTGGGACCCTAGCGGTGATCCCTGAGAGCAGAGTGTCTCCCAACGGGGATGTCTCTGTTGCGGAGATCCCCCTTACATCACTGGCACTACGGAACCCCAGTTCCTTCAATCCACGGCAGACATTTCATGCTACTGAGACCTTTATTTCTTTTGTTGATTGTGAAATTAAGGATTTGTCACACCAACAACACTTAGGTTTCTTCCCTACTCACAGCAATCTCACACTATCTGAAAAACAAGCATTAACAGCTCTCCAAAATAATAAATCTCTTATCATCAAACCAGCTGAGAAGGGTGGGACCACAGTCATCATGGATCGCTCTTTGTACTCTAATGAAATACTACTATCTGACCCCAATACATATAGGATCATTCCGAGGGTCCCCACCTTTGAAATCCGTAGTAAAATTCAGTCAGTAATTAATACCTATGTGGATAATTGCACAATTGACCAGCAGACAGCAAAATTCCTCTCCAATGCCCACCCAATAACCCCAGTCTTTTATGTCCTCCCTAAGATCCATAAATCCCTAACCAATTTTCCAGGCCGCCCAATTATGGCATCCACAGATTCTATACTCTCACCCCTGTTCGTCTTCCTAGAAAAGATAAGTCCGTCTGCCTAGAAAAGATATTAACACCATTTGTCAAAACCACCAAATCATTTCTACTGGATACTGGGCAATTTCTTAACGTGATTAAACACCTCAATACTATACCACCAGATAGCCTTCTGGTCACCATGGGCGTTAATAGTCTATACACATATATCTCCCACCATAAGGGCATTCTGGCATTTAAATCATTACTTGAAACCTCCAATATGTCCAGTAATTCAATACAACTTTGTTTGGGTGGGTCCACGGTCATCATGGATCGCTCTTTGTACTCTAATAAGATACTACTTCAACTATCTGACCCCAATACATATAGGATCATTCCGAGGGACCCCAGCTTTGAAATCCATAGTAAAATCCAGTCAGTAATTAATACCAATGCCAATACAATTGACCAGCAGACAGCAAAATTCCTCTCCAATCCCCACCCAATAACCCCAGTCTTTTATGTCCTCCCTAAGATCCATAAATCCCTAACCAATCCTCCGGACTGTCCAATTGTGGCATCCACAGATTCTATACTCTCACCCCTGTCTGTCTTCCTAGAACAGATATTAACACCACTTGTCAAAACCACCCAATCCTTTCTACTGGATACTGGGCAATTTCTTAACGTGATTAAACATCTCAATACTATACCACCAGGTAGCCTTCTGGTCACCATAGACGTTAATAGTCTATACATATCTATCTCCCATGATAAGGGCATTCTGGCATCTAAATCATTACTTGAAACCTCCAATATGTCCAGTAATTCCATACAACTTTGCTTAGACCTACTAAAATTGGTCTTATATGAGAATTTATTTCTATATGATGACACTTATTACATTCAGCGACGAGGGACCGTGATGGGTTCTAACGTCACAAATGCCTTTATGAATTCATTTGAAGAGAGTTTTATTTACCCTGATGACTTATTTAAACAACATGTGAGCTGTTACCATCGCTACATTGACGATATTTTCTTCATCTGGGCAAGACCGACTGATTTATTACAAACATTTCATTAGTTTTTCAACTCCATCTATCCTGAACTCCAGTTTACTATCCACTATGACATGAATCGGATTTCTTTTCTGGACACCTTAGTATACAAAGATAGCCATGGCAATCTCTCAACTGACCTATTCACCAAATCCACAGACTGTAACAGTCTCCTACATTACTCAAGCAGCCATCCCAAAGCTACGAGAAACAGTCTTCTCCGTTCACAATTTACTAGAGTAGATGTAAGGGGGATCTCCACAACAGAGACATCCCCGTTGGGAGACACTCTGTTCTCAGGGATCGTCGCTAGGATCCCAAAGTGAGTTTTGAGTCTCACTGCGCGGTAGAAGCGCTGTAAGTCCCTCTCCAGCTGGAAAGTGTCCCAGTTGGGAGTAGGACAAAATGATAATCCTTTTTTCCCTGTTCACAATTTACTAGAGTAGCCAAGATTGTCACTAATTCCAACTTCCCACATGTTTAGAAGAAGTGTCCCAGAAATTTAGGGAAAGGAATTATCCACAACACCTTCTTGACCTTGTGTTGTGAAATTGGATTTTGGGCTCCCCCGGTGGCCACTGGTGGAATTGAACTTGTGTGCATCATCCCCTCTGTTCACCTGTTCCCATCAGGATGTGGGAGTCGCTATTTAACCTTGCTCCTCTGTCACTTCCATGCCGGTCAACATTGTAATCAGAAGCCTTTCTGTGCATGTTCCTGCTGCTAGACAACTCCCAGCTAAGTTGGACTTTAGTCCTCGTTTGTTTTTGCATTTTGTTCCAGTTCACAGCTGTAGTTTCGTTTCTGTGTCTGGAAAGCTCTTGTGATCTGAAATTGCCACTCTGATGTTATGAGTTAATACTAGAGTCTTAAAGTAATTTCAGGATGGTGTTTTGATAGGGTTTTCAGCTGACCATGAAAGTGCCCTTTCTGTCTTCCTGCTATCTAGTAAGCGGACCTCAGTTTTGCTAAACCTATTTTCATACTACGTTTGTCATTTCATCTAAAATCACCGCCAATATATGTGGGGGCCTCTGTCTGCCTTTCGGGGAAATTTCTCTAGAGGTGAGCCAGGACTATATTTTCCTCTGCCAGGATTAGTTAGTCCTCCGGCCGGCGCTGGGCGTCTAGGGATAAAACGCAGTCAACGCTACCCGGCTACTGTTAGTTGTGCGGCAGGTTTAGTTCATGGTCAGTTTAGTTTCCATCCTTCCAAGAGCTAGTTCTTATGTTTGCTGGGCTATGTTCTCTTGCCATTGAGAACCATAACAGTTTGACCGGCCACAAAGGGTTAAATTAATTGACAGAGAAAGGAGAGAAAAGAGAAGTCTGCTGAAGATTTTTTTTTTTTTTTTTTTCCCTTCAGTTCTGAGTGTGCTTGTAATTGAATCTCTTGCAAGTCTGCCTATATTGCAGCCTTTCTCTCTCTCTCTCCTTCTAATCCTGGAATGGCTCTGTGTTCACCTGTTTAAAATGGATATTCCGAGTTTAGCTGCAGGTTTGAATAATCTCACCACGAAAGTTCAAAATTTACAAGATTTTGTTGTTCAGGTTCCTATATCTGAACCTAGAATTCCTTTGCCTGAATTTTTCTCGGGGAATAGATCTTGCTTTCAAAATTTCAAAAATAATTGCAAGTTGTTTTTGTCCCTGAAATCTCGCTCTGCTGGAGATCCTGCTCAGCAGGTCAGGATTGTGATTTCCTTGCTCCGGGGCGACCCTCAGGATTGGGCTTTTGCATTGGCTCCAGGGGATCCTGCGTTGCTCAATGTGGATGCGTTTTTTCTGGCCTTGGGGTTGCTTTATGAGGAACCTCAGTTAGAACTTCAGGCGGAAAAGGCCTTGATGTCCCTATCTCAGGGGCAAGACGAAGCTGAAATATACTGCCAGAAATTCCGTAAATGGGCTGTGCTTACTCAGTGGAATGAGTGCGCCCTGGCGGCGAATTTCAGAGAGGGTCTCTCTGATGCCATTAAGGATGTTATGGTGGGGTTCCCTGTGCCTGCGGGTCTGAATGAGTCCATGACAATGGCTATCCAGATCGATAGGCGTCTGCGGGAGCGCAAACCTGTGCACCATTTGGCGGTGTCTACTGAGAAGACGCCAGAGAATATGCAATGTGATAGAATTCTGTCCAGAAGTGAACGGCAGAATTTTAGACGAAAAAATGGGTTGTGCTTCTATTGCGGTGATTCAACTCATGTTATATCAGCATGCTCTAAGCGTACTAAGAAGCTTGATAAGTCTGTTTCAATTGGCACTTTACAGTCTAAGTTTATTCTATCTGTGACCCTGATTTGTTCTTTATCATCTATTACCGCGGATGCCTATGTCGACTCTGGCGCCGCTTTGAGTCTTATGGATTGGTCCTTTGCCAAACGCTGTGGGTATGATTTGGAGCCTCTTGAAACTCCTATACCCCTGAAGGGGATTGACTCCACCCCATTGGCTAGCAATAAACCACAATACTGGACACAAGTAACTATGCGGATTAATCTGGATCACCAGGAGATTATTCGCTTTCTTGTGCTGTATAACCTACATGATGTGTTGGTGCTTGGATTGCCATGGCTGCAATCTCATAACCCAGTCCTTGACTGGAAAGCTATGTCTGTGTTAAGCTGGGGATGTAAGGGGACGCATGGGGACGTACCTGTGGTTTCCATTTCATCATCTATTCCCTCTGAGATTCCTGAATTCTTGACTGAATATCGTGACGTTTTTGAAGAACCTAAGCTTGGTTCATTACCTCCGCACCGGGAGTGCGATTGTGCCATAGATTTGATTCCGGGTAGTAAATACCCTAAGGGTCGTTTATTTAATCTGTCTGTGCCTGAACATGCTGCTATGCGAGAATATATAAAGGAGTCCTTGGAAAAGGGACATATTCGTCCTTCGTCATCTCCCTTAGGAGCCGGTTTTTTCTTTGTGGCTAAGAAAGATGGCTCTTTGAGGCCGTGTATTGATTATCGGCTTTTGAATAAAATCACGGTTAAATATCAATATCCGTTGCCACTGCTGACTGATTTGTTTGCTCGCATAAAGGGGGCCAAGTGGTTCTCTAAGATAGATCTCCGTGGGGCGTATAATTTGGTGCGAATTAAGCAGGGGGATGAGTGGAAAACCGCATTTAATACGCCCGAGGGCCACTTTGAGTATTTGGTGATGCCTTTTGGTCTTTCAAATGCCCCTTCAGTCTTTCATTCCTTTATGCATGACATTTTCCGTGATTATTTGGATAAATTTATGATTGTGTATCTGGATGATATTTTGATTTTTTCGGATGACTGGGACTCTCATGTCCAGCAGGTCAGGAGGGTTTTTCAGGTTTTGCGGTCTAATTCCTTGTGTGTGAAGGGTTCTAAGTGCGTTTTTGGGGTTCAGAAGATTTCCTTTTTGGGATATATTTTTTCCCCCTCTTCCATCGAGATGGATCCTGTCAAGGTTCAGGCTATTTGTGATTGGACGCAACCCTCTTCTCTTAAGAGTCTTCAGAAATTTTTGGGCTTTGCTAACTTTTATCGTCGATTTATTGCTGGTTTTTCTGATGTTTTTTTTTTTTTCCCTTCAGTTCTGAGTGTGCTTGTAATTGAATCTCTTGCAAGTCTGCCTATATTGCAGCCTTTCTCTCTCTCTCTCCTTCTAATCCTGGAATGGCTCTGTGTTCACCTGTTTAAAATGGATATTCCGAGTTTAGCTGCAGGTTTGAATAATCTCACCACGAAAGTTCAAAATTTACAAGATTTTGTTGTTCAGGTTCCTATATCTGAACCTAGAATTCCTTTGCCTGAATTTTTCTCGGGGAATAGATCTTGCTTTCAAAATTTCAAAAATAATTGCAAGTTGTTTTTGTCCCTGAAATCTCGCTCTGCTGGAGATCCTGCTCAGCAGGTCAGGATTGTGATTTCCTTGCTCCGGGGCGACCCTCAGGATTGGGCTTTTGCATTGGCTCCAGGGGATCCTGCGTTGCTCAATGTGGATGCGTTTTTTCTGGCCTTGGGGTTGCTTTATGAGGAACCTCAGTTAGAACTTCAGGCGGAAAAGGCCTTGATGTCCCTATCTCAGGGGCAAGACGAAGCTGAAATATACTGCCAGAAATTCCGTAAATGGGCTGTGCTTACTCAGTGGAATGAGTGCGCCCTGGCGGCGAATTTCAGAGAGGGTCTCTCTGATGCCATTAAGGATGTTATGGTGGGGTTCCCTGTGCCTGCGGGTCTGAATGAGTCCATGACAATGGCTATCCAGATCGATAGGCGTCTGCGGGAGCGCAAACCTGTGCACCATTTGGCGGTGTCTACTGAGAAGACGCCAGAGAATATGCAATGTGATAGAATTCTGTCCAGAAGTGAACGGCAGAATTTTAGACGAAAAAATGGGTTGTGCTTCTATTGCGGTGATTCAACTCATGTTATATCAGCATGCTCTAAGCGTACTAAGAAGCTTGATAAGTCTGTTTCAATTGGCACTTTACAGTCTAAGTTTATTCTATCTGTGACCCTGATTTGTTCTTTATCATCTATTACCGCGGATGCCTATGTCGACTCTGGCGCCGCTTTGAGTCTTATGGATTGGTCCTTTGCCAAACGCTGTGGGTATGATTTGGAGCCTCTTGAAACTCCTATACCCCTGAAGGGGATTGACTCCACCCCATTGGCTAGCAATAAACCACAATACTGGACACAAGTAACTATGCGGATTAATCTGGATCACCAGGAGATTATTCGCTTTCTTGTGCTGTATAACCTACATGATGTGTTGGTGCTTGGATTGCCATGGCTGCAATCTCATAACCCAGTCCTTGACTGGAAAGCTATGTCTGTGTTAAGCTGGGGATGTAAGGGGACGCATGGGGACGTACCTGTGGTTTCCATTTCATCATCTATTCCCTCTGAGATTCCTGAATTCTTGACTGAATATCGTGACGTTTTTGAAGAACCTAAGCTTGGTTCATTACCTCCGCACCGGGAGTGCGATTGTGCCATAGATTTGATTCCGGGTAGTAAATACCCTAAGGGTCGTTTATTTAATCTGTCTGTGCCTGAACATGCTGCTATGCGAGAATATATAAAGGAGTCCTTGGAAAAGGGACATATTCGTCCTTCGTCATCTCCCTTAGGAGCCGGTTTTTTCTTTGTGGCTAAGAAAGATGGCTCTTTGAGGCCGTGTATTGATTATCGGCTTTTGAATAAAATCACGGTTAAATATCAATATCCGTTGCCACTGCTGACTGATTTGTTTGCTCGCATAAAGGGGGCCAAGTGGTTCTCTAAGATAGATCTCCGTGGGGCGTATAATTTGGTGCGAATTAAGCAGGGGGATGAGTGGAAAACCGCATTTAATACGCCCGAGGGCCACTTTGAGTATTTGGTGATGCCTTTTGGTCTTTCAAATGCCCCTTCAGTCTTTCATTCCTTTATGCATGACATTTTCCGTGATTATTTGGATAAATTTATGATTGTGTATCTGGATGATATTTTGATTTTTTCGGATGACTGGGACTCTCATGTCCAGCAGGTCAGGAGGGTTTTTCAGGTTTTGCGGTCTAATTCCTTGTGTGTGAAGGGTTCTAAGTGCGTTTTTGGGGTTCAGAAGATTTCCTTTTTGGGATATATTTTTTCCCCCTCTTCCATCGAGATGGATCCTGTCAAGGTTCAGGCTATTTGTGATTGGACGCAACCCTCTTCTCTTAAGAGTCTTCAGAAATTTTTGGGCTTTGCTAACTTTTATCGTCGATTTATTGCTGGTTTTTCTGATGTTGTTAAACCATTGACTGATTTGACTAAGAAGGGTGCTGATGTTGCTGATTGGTCCCCTGCTGCTGTGGAGGCCTTTCGGGAGCTTAAGCGCCGCTTTTCTTCCGCCCCTGTGTTGCGTCAGCCTGATGTTGCTCTTCCTTTTCAGGTTGAGGTCGACGCTTCTGAAATCGGAGCTGGGGCGGTTTTGTCGCAGAGAAGTTCCGATTGCTCCGTGATGAGACCTTGTGCTTTTTTCTCGCGTAAATTTTCGCCCGCCGAGCGGAATTATGATGTTGGGAATCGGGAGCTTTTGGCCATGAAGTGGGCTTTTGAGGAGTGGCGTCATTGGCTTGAGGGGGCTAGACATCAGGTGGTGGTATTGACTGACCACAAAAATCTAATTTATCTTGAGTCCGCCAGACGCCTGAATCCTAGACAGGCGCGCTGGTCGTTGTTTTTCTCTCGGTTTAATTTTGTGGTGTCCTACCTGCCGGGTTCTAAGAATGTTAAGGCGGATGCCCTTTCTAGGAGTTTTGAGCCTGACTCCCCTGGTAATTCTGAACCTACAGGTATCCTTAAGGATGGAGTGATATTGTCTGCCGTTTCTCCAGACCTGCGGCGGGCCTTGCAGGAGTTTCAGGCGGATAGACCTGATCGTTGCCCACCTGGTAGACTGTTTGTTCCTGATGATTGGACCAGTAAAGTCATTTCTGAGGTTCATTCTTCTGCGTTGGCAGGTCATCCTGGAATCTTTGGTACCAGGGATTTGGTGGCAAGGTCCTTCTGGTGGCCTTCCCTGTCTCGAGATGTGCGAGGCTTCGTGCAGTCTTGTGACGTTTGTGCTCGGGCCAAGCCTTGTTGTTCTCGGGCTAGTGGATTGTTGTTGCCCTTGCCTATCCCGAAGAGGCCCTGGACGCACATCTCGATGGATTTTATTTCGGATCTTCCTGTTTCTCAGA
The DNA here is from genome assembly GCF_051348905.1 of Ranitomeya variabilis. NCBI lineage: Eukaryota > Metazoa > Chordata > Amphibia > Anura > Dendrobatidae > Ranitomeya > Ranitomeya variabilis. The sequence continues at coordinate 598,802,051 of NC_135235.1, read as the reverse complement.
AGATGTCTGTCATCTGGGTGGTGTGTGACCGTTTCTCTAAGATGGTCCATTTGGTTCCCCTGCCTAAGTTGCCTTCTTCTTCCGAGTTGGTTCCTCTGTTTTTTCAAAATGTGGTCCGTTTGCATGGTATTCCGGAGAATATCGTTTCTGACAGAGGAACCCAATTCGTGTCTAGATTTTGGCGAGCATTCTGTGCTAGGATGGGCATAGATTTGTCTTTCTCGTCTGCTTTCCATCCTCAGACTAATGGCCAGACCGAGCGGACGAATCAGACCTTGGAGACATATTTGAGGTGTTTTGTGTCTGCAGATCAGGATGATTGGGTTGCTTTTTTGCCTTTAGCGGAGTTTGCCCTCAATAATCGGGCCAGCTCTGCCACCTTGGTGTCTCCTTTTTTCTGTAATTCGGGGTTTCATCCTCGATTTTCTTCTGGTCAGGTGGAATCTTCGGATTGTCCTGGAGTGGATGCTGTGGTGGAGAGGTTGCATCAGATTTGGGGGCAGGTAGTGGACAATTTGAAGTTGTCCCAGGAGAAGACTCAGCTTTTTGCCAACCGCCGGCGTCTGGTTGGTCCTCGGCTTTGTGTTGGGGACTTGGTGTGGTTGTCTTCTCGTTTTGTCCCTATGAGGGTTTCTTCTCCTAAGTTTAAGCCTCGGTTCATCGGCCCGTACAAGATATTGGAGATTCTTAACCCTGTGTCCTTCCGTTTGGACCTCCCTGCATCTTTTTCTATTCATAATGTTTTTCATCGGTCATTATTGCGCAGGTATGAGGTACCGGTTGTGCCTTCCGTTGAGCCTCCTGCTCCGGTGTTGGTTGAGGGCGAGTTGGAGTACGTTGTGGAAAAAATCTTGGACTCCCGTGTTTCCAGACGGAAACTCCAGTATCTGGTCAAATGGAAGGGATACGGTCAGGAGGATAATTCTTGGGTGACTGCCTCTGATGTTCATGCCTCCGATCTGGTCCGTGCCTTTCATAGGGCTCATCCTGATCGCCCTGGTGGTTCTGGTGAGGGTTCGGTGCCCCCTCCTTGAGGGGGGGGTACTGTTGTGAAATTGGATTTTGGGCTCCCCCGGTGGCCACTGGTGGAATTGAACTTGTGTGCATCATCCCCTCTGTTCACCTGTTCCCATCAGGATGTGGGAGTCGCTATTTAACCTTGCTCCTCTGTCACTTCCATGCCGGTCAACATTGTAATCAGAAGCCTTTCTGTGCATGTTCCTGCTGCTAGACAACTCCCAGCTAAGTTGGACTTTAGTCCTCGTTTGTTTTTGCATTTTGTTCCAGTTCACAGCTGTAGTTTCGTTTCTGTGTCTGGAAAGCTCTTGTGATCTGAAATTGCCACTCTGATGTTATGAGTTAATACTAGAGTCTTAAAGTAATTTCAGGATGGTGTTTTGATAGGGTTTTCAGCTGATCATGAAAGTGCCCTTTCTGTCTTCCTGCTATCTAGTAAGCGGACCTCAGTTTTGCTAAACCTATTTTCATACTACGTTTGTCATTTCATCTAAAATCACCGCCAATATATGTGGGGGCCTCTGTCTGCCTTTCGGGGAAATTTCTCTAGAGGTGAGCCAGGACTATATTTTCCTCTGCCAGGATTAGTTAGTCCTCCGGCCGGCGCTGGGCGTCTAGGGATAAAACGCAGTCAACGCTACCCGGCTACTGTTAGTTGTGCGGCAGGTTTAGTTCATGGTCAGTTTAGTTTCCATCCTTCCAAGAGCTAGTTCTTATGTTTGCTGGGCTATGTTCTCTTGCCATTGAGAACCATAACACCTTGAAAAATCACACGCTCTCCATCCTCAATCACCACGTTCACCCCAAACCAGCAAATAAAGGGTACAATTTGTCCACACCTACCATCCCTTCATGCCCAGAATAGAATCCTTATCAGAAAACACTGACCACTATTAGCAAGAGCCTACCCTGATGTTGCGAGCTTTTCAGTACCAACCCTCATGTGCAACAGGAGAGCCCCCAGTATCAAGGACAAACTTGCCGGGCTGACATTGGCAACCTACGCCCCACTACTAGTCAAAGCGTACTGCCAACATGCCACCATGGAACTTTCCCTTGCCTCAACTGTGCTTCATGCTCTAATGTCATTAAATCCGACAGTGTCACACATCCAAGAACAGACAAATCATATCCTATCCGTGGATACCACACATTTGACTCGAACTTCGTGGTTTACATCATCAAGTGTCTCTGTGGCCTGTTATATGTAGGGGAGACGATGCAGCACGTTAAGGATCGCATAGCGAGCCATAAATCCACCATTCGCTGTGGCAAGACGTGGCTACCCATTCCTGAACACTTTGTCAAATTCAGACATACTGTTGCCCAATTAAAATATCAAGTGATTGAACAGGTACCTAGACCCAGAAGAGGTGGCAATCATGTTAAACAACTTAAATTAAAGAGAAACATTTTGGATCCACAAGTTGGATACCTTAACCCCTAAGGCTACTTTCACATTTCCGTCGGTACGGGGCCGTCGCAAACCGTCGGCCCGACGGACGTTGTGCATGATCGTGCACAACGTGGGCAGCGGATGCAGTTTTAAGACGCATCCGCTGCCCATTATGAGTTTGTGGGAGGAGGGGGCGGAGTTCCGGCCGTGCATGCGCGGTCGGAACTGGCGGATTCGACGGACGAAAAAATGTTACATTGAACGTTTTTTCGTCATGACGGACCGCAAAAACACGACGCATCCGTCGCACGATGCGACGTGTGGCCATCCGTTGCAATCCATCGTCTGTAACAGTCAATGGCAAAAAATCGGATCCTGTGGGCACATTTGCAGGATCCGTTTTTTGGCCATAACGACGGATTGTGACGGTGGCAAAAAGACGGAAGTGTGAAAGTAGCCTTAGGGACTCAACCGAGAAATTGACTGGCTACTATGATTTTCCACTAATCATGTACTTTACTTTCCAGACACGCTGACTCTTCATCTCATTAGATGAGTTCCCAACTGCTATCTTCCACTACCCATCTCATTTAGTACTACTTATAGGTTTTCTCATGAACTAATGCTTGGTCCTTCCGCTTCTATTTTATTTTATTATTTTTATTTATTATTCCGTTACATACGGCATAAACAATGGCACTTCTAGGATTTAAATTAGGACCCTATTACATATGCTTCCCCCCTAATTATATCCCCCTGAAGCTTTATCAGCACCAATCTTAGAAATCCCTGGGATTCCACATAGGTCCCAAGCTTAAAGGGATCCTGTCGCCCCCAAAATCGATGGTGAGGTAAGCTCACCGTCATCAGGGGCTTATTTACAGCATTCTGTAATGCTGTAGATAAGCCGCCGATGTTACCTGAAAGAGGAGAAAAATACGTTAGATTATACTCACCCAGTGGCGGTCCCGCTCCGATGGGCGTCTCAGGTCCGGTACATTGCCTCCCATCTTCATTCCATGATGTCCTCTTCTGGTCTTCACGCCGCGGCTCCGGCGCAGGCATACTTTGTCTGCCCTGTTGAGGGAAGAGCAAAGTACTGCAGTGCGCAGGCGCCGGAAAGGTCAGAGAGACCCGGCGCCTGCGCACTACAGTACTTTGCTCTGCCCTCAATAGGGCAGACAAAGTACACCTGCGCCAGAGCCGCGGCGTGAAGACCAGAAGAGGACCTCATGGAATGAAGATAGGCGCCGGAGCGGACCTGAGACACCCATCGGACCGGACCGCAGCGGGACCGCCCCTGGGTGAGTATAATATACACTCTTTTTCTCCTCTTTCAGGTAACATCAGGGGCTTATCTACAGCATTACAGAATGCTGTAGATAAGCCCCTGATGACAGTGAGATTACCTCACCATCGATTTTGGGGGTGACAGGTTCCCTTTAATAGCCTTCTACTGACACCGTTGATACAACCGCACATGTGACCGCACTAGCTAAAACCCACATTATGGCATTCCTATGCCCTCACATGGACGCATCCACTAACGCTGACCACGCATACGCAGTATCCCCCATTCAGTGCGCCGCGTCACTTCCGGGTCGGAGGTTGCACTTCCAGTCCGGCGGTGATTGCGGTGGCATTTAAACTCGCCTCCTCTCTACACCCAGTAGCAGCACATCCAGCAAGGCGCCAGAGCACCCCTTATTCAGACAGAACGGGACATCACAGGTAACTAGGCCATTTCTCTACGGGGCATAACGCTGCATCGACTACCACGCATGACTACATACGGCTATATATCTACATACCCACTTCTGATGAGACGGCCACCTATTTAGACGCTCACCATTTACCAGGAAAACCTGCTACAACCGTGGATGCCCTTTTTTCCTATGATGAGGTATGTAACTTTCCCATAACACCCGCTACTCACATGGCTGCTCCTCAACAGGAGTGCTGCTTATATCTTTTCTTTACAATTTAAATTTAGTACATTATCCTAGGCCATGTTACGACGAATACTTATTCTAGAGAACACTGTTATATTTCAAGGTACGGATTACCTCTAGGTGTCTCTTTGACTACACATATTGTATATAACACTGCTATTCTCATCATTCATCACAGTGCCCAGAAATGTATTAAGGAGGCTGTCCTTCTCTTCTACTTTGCCACTAATACATACTTACATGGAACCAAGGTAATCAGCTTATGTTGTATCTATTATTGCCTCATCTCATAGTTTCATTACCTATGCTTTTTGTTCATTGTTTCTTACTCTAAAAAACCTTACATCCTTGACAAAACATTACTGTTTCTAACTAGTAGTCCGCAACCATTTCTGGCTGCATAGTTATGCGCAATGTTCTTTGTTATACTTTGATTGGTCTTTATGATTATTGTATTGTCTTTTCTAGCACTTTGTATTTGTCATGTATTATTTATTTCCTTTGCCTAATGCTGCTGCATGAAGTGTGATATTGTTCCTTTACTTCCATAGTAACCCCATGAGTAAGACCCGGGAGGGTTGAAACGTTGGGTTTTGGCCTGTCTATATTCCTGCATAGAATCATTTGTGACAATTTTTTTGTTATCCTGAATAAACTTGTTAAATATTTTTGCATTATCCCAATTTTGAGTGTTCGGTGATTTAAAATACGTCCTTACTCTTAGGAGACGCCGTGCTGAAAAGGAGTTCGTTCTTGCTATTGGAGATTTGTCTTCCTGTGCTGTGTGCTAAAGCTAACTAGTTAGAAGTTTGGAGCTGGAGTTGCGGTGTCCTTTTTTTTTTTTTTTTTAATTATTATTATTATTATTTATTTATATAGCACCATTAATTCCATGGTGCTGTACATGAGAAAGTTGTTACATACAGAATTATGGATATCGTTTACAGTAAACAAATTTACAATGACAGACTGGTACAGAGGAGAGAGGACCCTGTCCTTGTGGACTTATATTCTATGGGATAATGGGGAAGAGACAGAAGGTCGGGGGTGCAGCAGCTCTGGTGGTGGCGATGCGGCAGCTCTGGTGGTGGTGAGGCGGCAGCCCTAGTGGTGGTGAGGCGGCAGCTCTGGTGGTGAGGTGGCAGAATGATTATTGTGGGCTGTAGCCTTTCCTGAAGAGATGGGTTTTCAAGTTCCATCTGAAGGATCCGAAGGTGGTGGATAGTCGGATGTGTTGAGGCGTGGAATTACAGAGGATGAAGGATACTCGGGAGAAATCTTGGAGGCGGTTGTGTGAGGATCGAATAAGTGTTGGGAGTAGGAGGTCTTGAAAGGATCGAAGATTACGTGAGGGAAGATATGGGGAGATTAGTTCAGAGATATAGGGAGGGGACAGGTTGTGGATGGCTTTGTGGATCAGTGTTAGTAGTTTGAACTGGATTCGTTGGGGAATTAGGAGCCAGTGGAGGGATTTGCAGAGGGCAGAAACAGGGGAGTAGCGGGGAGAGAGGTGGATTAGCCAGGCAGCAGAGTTGAGGACAGACTGCAGTGGTGCAAGAGAGTTATCGGGGAGGCCACAGAGGAGGGTGTTGCAGTAATCAAGGCGGGAGATGATGAGGGCATACACAAGAGTTTTAGTAGAATGAGGGCTGAGGAAGGGATGGATTCTGGCAATATTTTTGAGTTGGAGGTGGCAAGAGTTTGGATGTGCGGTTTGAAGGATAGGGCAGAGTCAAGAGTTACCCTGAGGCAGTGGATTTTCAGGTGCGGGAGAGAGCGTGATGCCGTTTACCATAATAGATAGATTGGGTAGGGGAGATACGCGAGATGGAGGAAAGATGATGAGTTCAGTTTTGTCTACATTGAGTTTTAGGAAGCGAGAGTTGAAGAAGGAGGATATGGCTGATAGACACTCAGGGATTCTGGACAGCAGAGAGGTGACATCTGGGCCAGAGAAGTAGATCTGAGTGTCATCAGCATACAGGTGGTACTGGAAGTCATGGGACTTTATGAGTTGTCCTAGGCCAAGGGTATAAATGAAAAAAGTAGGGGCCACAGGACAGAGTCTTGAGGGACACCAACAGAGAGAGAGCCGGATGAGGAGGTAGTGTGGGAGTGGGAAACACTAAATGTGTGGTCGGAAAGGTATGAGGCAATCTAGGACAGGTCTTTGATGCCAAGGGAAGAAAAAATCTGTAGCAGTAGGCAGTGGTCGACTGTGTCGAAGGCAGAGGATTAAGCCGAGAAGGAGGAGGATGGAGAACTGTCTGTTAGGTTTGGCTGTGAGTAAGTCATTAGTAATTTTGGTCAGGGCAGTTTCGGTGCAGTGGTGGGGGCGGAATCCAGATTGGATGTTGTCAAGGAGAGAGTTAGAAGAGAGGTGGGAGGAAAGTTGGGCATGGACATGCTGCTCAAGGAGTTTTGAAGCAAACGGGAGCAGTGATATGGAGCGATAGCTAGGCATAACAGTTGGGTCAAGGTTTGTCTTTTTGAGGATGGGTGTGATGGTGGCATGTTTGAAGGCAGAGGGGAAGGTACCAGAAGATAGTGATAGGTTGAAGAGATGGGTTAGGGCTGATATGAGCATGTTAGTGAGGTTGGGGAGCAGGTGGGAAGGGATGGGGTCAAGTGCACAGGTGGTGAGGTGTGATCTGGAAAGGAGGTGAGTAAGCTCTCTCAGTGATGTTGGAGAGGGATGTTAGGGAAGGGCAGAGGTCTGGTATATGGAGTGGTTGGGGTGGTGGAACAGTAAAGGTTTGCCTTGTTTGGTCAATCTTGTTTTTGAAGTAGGTGGCAAAGTCCTCGGAAGAGATGAGGGGAGTTGAAGGTGGCAGTGGTGGGCTGAGGAGAAAGTTAAATGTGCTGAATAGTTGCTTTGGGTTGTAGGATAAATGAAGGTTTGTGAAATAGCTCTGTTTAGCAGAGGTGAAGGCTAATTTGAAGGCAAGTGTAGCTTGTTTGAAAGCAGTGAAGTCATCTGGCAGGCGTGTTTTCTTCCAACGCCGCTCCACAACCCTGGATGCTTGTCGAAGTTTTTTGGTGAGACTGTTGTGCCAGGGTTGCCTAATGATTTGTCGCACTTTGCCATGTATGAGAGGGGCGACTGAGTCTGTGGCCAATGTGAGGGTGGCGTTATAGAAAGTGGTGGCGCTGTCCGTGTCATAGAGTGAAGATATGGAGGGCAGAGGTAGAAGAGAGTCTGTGAAAGTCTAGGTGTGCGAGGTTTCTGTGAGGATGTGGTAGTGGCTGGACGTGGGGGGCGGGTGAGAAGGGCAAGGATGAGAAGGTGTGTAGATAGTGGTCAGATAGGGGGAAGGGAGAGGTTGTGAGATTAGATATGGAACAGAGGCGGGTGAAGATGAGGTCTAGTGTATGTCTGTCTTTGGGTGGCTGTGGAGGACTACTGAGTAAGTCCAAAGGATGAAGTAAGGGACAGGAGTTTGGAGGCTGCTGGCTGGTGGGTGTCGGTAGGGATATTAACCCCTTTCTTCCAGCTGACGGAATAGTACGTCAGCTGGCAGATCCCCTGCTTTAAGGTGGGCTCCGGCGGCGAGCCCACCTTAAAGCCGCGACATGTCAGCTGTTTTGTACAGCTGACATGTGCGCGCAATGAGCGCGAGCGCCCAGTAACTAGTTAAATGCCGCCGTCAAGCGCTGACAGCGGCATTTAACTAGTGCGCACGACCGGAAGTGCTCGCACCGCTGACCCCCGTCACATGATCGGGGGTCAGCAGTGCATCGCCATAACAACCAGAGGTCTCCTTGAGACCTCTATGGTTGTTGATGGCCGATTGCTTTGAGCGCCACCCAGTGGTCGGCGCTCAAAGTACACCTGCCTTTCTGCTACATAGAGGTGAGCTGTATGTCACCTCTATGTAGCAGAGCCGATCGAGTTGTGCATGCTTCTAGCCTCCTATGGAGGCTATTGAAGCATGCCAAAATTAAAAAAAAAAAGTGGTTAAAAATATAAAAAAAATAAAAAATATATATAAGTTCAAATCACCCCCCTTTCGCCCCAATCAAAATAAAACTATTAAAAAAAAATCAAACCTACACATATTTGGTATCGCTGCGTTCAGAATCGCCCGATCTATCAATAAAAACAAAGGATTACCCTGACCGCTAAATGGCATAGCGAGAAAAAAAATCAAAGCGCCAAAATTACGTTTTTTTGGTCGCCGCGACATTGCATTAAAATGCAATAACGGGCGATCAAAAGAATGTATCTACACCAAAATGGTATCATTAAAAACGCCAGCTTGGCGCGCAAAAAATAAGCCCTCACCCGACCCCAGATCATGAAAATTGGAGACGCTACGGGTATCGGAAAATCGCGGAAATTTATTTACTTTTTTTTGGCAAACTTTGGAATTTTTTTTCACCACTTAGATAAAAAATAACCTAGACATGTTAGTTGTCTAAGAACTCATAATGACCTGGAGAATCATAATGGCAGGTCAGTTTTAGCATTTGGTGAACCTAGCAAAAAAGCCAAACAAAAAACAAGTGTGAGATTGCACTTTTTTTGCAATTTCATCACACTTGGAATTTTTTTCCTGTTTTCTGTTACACGGCAAGGTAAAACCAATGGTATCCTCAAAAGTACATCTTGTCCCGCAAAAAATAAGCCCTCACATGGCCATATTGACGGAAAAATAAAAAAGTTATGGCTCTGGGAAGGAGGGGAGCGAAAAACGAAAAAACGGAAAAAGCTCCGGGGGTGAAGGGGTTAAAGTCACCCATGATGATGGTGGGGATGCCAGCAGAGAGAAAGTGAAGAAGCAGATGGAGAATTGGTCAATGAAGGCAGTGGCTGAGCCCGATTGTCGGTCGGTATATGACAGCCATTTGGAGATTAGAGGGAGAGTAGATTCGGACAGAGTGAACCTCGAAAGAAGGGAGGATAAGAGAGGGTTTGGGTTGGATATGGTTGAAGGAGCAGTTTTTAGAAAGAAGGAAACCCACTCCTCTGCCATATCTGTTGCCAGAGCGAGGAGTGTGGGTAAATTGGAGGCCACCGTAACTCAGTGCAGCAGGGGAGACCGTGTCATGGGGCATCAGCCAGGTCTCAGTGAGGGCCAGGAAGGAAAGGTTGCGGGAAGTAAAGAGATTGTGGATCATGTGGAGCTTGTTGCAGACAGAGGGGGCATTCCAAAGTGCCTCAGAGATAGGAAGCAGGGGGGTGGGGGTCAGTGGCACAGATTTTAAGTGTGAGGGATTGCGGTAGTTTCTTTTAGCGTGAGAAGGATAGGGGTGAGGATTAGTGGGATGTAAGAGGCGGGGGGGGGGGGGGGAACAGGATTGGGGTATATGTCACCAGCAGTGATAAGTAGCAGAGAAAGGGAAAGCAGGTGGGTGAAGGAGAGTGATCGGCTTGTATTATATTTCAGTAGGAGAGGTCTGAGGTTAAAGAGCAGGTCTGCAAATGAAGCGAGGTAGGGGGGTAAGAGAGAGGGGGAGATAGTTATTTAATTCTAGGGTGCAGGGGTTTGGGGATAGCGAAGGAGAGTGAGGATTAGTGGAGCAAAAACGGTGAGGGCAAATGTGAGCATGGTTAACCCCTTCACCCCCAAGGGTGGTTTGCACGTTAATGACCGGGCCAATTTTTACAATTCTGACCACTGTCCCTTTATGAGGCTATAACTCTGGAACGCTTTGACGGATCTTGGCGATTCTGACATTGTTTTCTCGTGACATATTGTACTTCATGTTAGTGGTAAAATTTATTCGATATAACTTGCGTTTATTTGTGAAAAAAATGGAAATTTGGCGAAAATTTTGAAAATTTTGCAATTTTCCAACTTTGAATTTTTATGCCCTTAAATCACAGACATATGTCACGCAAAATACTTAATAAGTAACATTTCCCACATGTCTACTTTACATCAGTACAATTTTGGAACCAAAATTTTTTTTTGTGACGGAGTTATAAGGGTTAAAAGTTGACCAGCAATTTCTCATTTTTACAACACCATTTTTTTTTAGGGACCACATCTCATTTGAAGTCATTTTGAGGGGTCTATATGATAGAAAATACCCAAGTGTGACACCATTCTAAAAACTGCACCCCTCAAGGTGCTCAAAACCACATTCAAGAAGTTTATTGACCCTTCAGGTGTTTCACAGGAATTTTTGGAATGTTTAAATAAAAATGAACATTTAACTTTTTTTCACACAAAATTTATTTCAGCTCCAATTTGTTTTATTTTACCAAGGGTAACAGGAGAAAATGGACCCCCAAAGTTGTTGTACAATTTGTCCTGAGTACGCTGATACCCCATATGTGGGGGTAAACCACTGTTTGGGCGTATGGCAGAGCTCGGAAGGAAAGGAGCGCCATTTGACTTTTCAATGCATAATTGACTGGAATTGAGATGGGACGCCATGTTGCGTTTGGAGAGTCCCTGATGTGCCTAAACACTGAAACCCCCTACAAGTGACACCATTTTGGAAAGTAGACCCCCTAAGGAACTTATCTTGATGTGTGATGAGCAATTTGACCCACCAAGTGCTTCACAGAAGTTTATAATGCAGAGCCGTAAAAATAAAAAATCATATTTTTTCACAAAAATGATCTTTTCGCCCCCAATTTTTTATTTTCCCAAGGGTAAGAGAAGAAATTGGACCCCAAAAAATGTTTTGCAATTTGTCCTGAGTACGCTGATACCCCATATGTGGGTGTAAACCATTGTTTGGGCGCATGGCAGAGCTTGGAAGAGAAGGAGCGCCATTTGACTTTTCAATGCAAAATTGACTGGAATTGAGATGGGACGCCATGTTGCGTTTGGAGAGCCCCTGATGTGCCTAAACATTGAAACTCCCTACAAGTGACACCATTTTGGAAAGTAGACCCCCTAAGGAACTTATCTAGATGTGTGGTGAGCACTTTGACCCACCAAGTGCTTCACAGAAGTTTATAATGCAGAGCCGTAAAAATAAAAAATCATATTTTTTCACAAAAATGATCTTTTCGCCCCCAATTTTTTATTTTCCCAAGGGTAAGAGAAGAAATTGGACCCCCAAAAATGTTTTGCAATTTGTCCTGAGTACGCTGATACCCCATATGTGGGTGTAAACCATTGTTTGGGCGCATGGCAGAGCTTGGAAGAGAAGGAGCACCATTTGACTTTTCAATGCAAAATTGACTGGAATTGAGATGGGACGCCATGTTGCGTTTGGAGAGCCCCTGATGTGCCTAAACATTGAAACTCCCTACAAGTGACACCATTTTGGAAAGTAGACCCCCTAAGGAACTTATCTAGATGTGTGGTGAGCACTTTGACCCACCAAGTGCTTCACAGAAGTTTATAATGCAGAGCCGTAAAAATAAAAAATCATATTTTTTCACAAAAATGATCTTTTTGCCCCCAATTTTTAATTTTCCCAAGGGTAAGAGAAGAAATTGGACCCCAAAAACTGTTGTGCAATTTGTCCTGAGTACGCTGATACCCCATATGTGGGTGTAAACCATTGTTTGGGCGCATGGCAGAGCTTGGAAGGGAAGGAGCGCCATTTGACTTTTCAATGCAAAATTGACTGGAATTGAGATGGGACGCCATGTTGCGTTTGGAGAGCCCCTGATGTGCCTAAACATTGAAACTCCCTACAAGTGACACCATTTTGGAAAGTAGACCCCCTAAGGAACTTATCTAGATGTGTGGTGAGCACTTTGACCCACCAAGTGCTTCACAGAAGTTTATAATGCAGAGCCGTAAAAATAAAAAATCATATTTTTTCACAAAAATGATCTTTTCGCCTCCAATTTTTTATTTTCCCAAGGGTAAGAGAAGAAATTGGACCCCAAAAAATGTTGGCCAATTTGTCCTGAGTACGCTGATACCCCATATGTGGGTGTAAACCATTGTTTGGGCGCATGGCAGAGCTTGGAAGGGAAGGAGCGCCATTTGACTTTTCAATGCAAAATTGACTGGAATTGAGATGGGACGCCATGTTGCGTTTGGAGAGCCCCTGATGTGCCTAAACATTGAAACTCCCTACAAGTGACACCATTTTGGAAAGTAGACCCCCTAAGGAACTTATCTAGATGTGTTTTGAGAGATTTGAACCCCCAAGTGTTTCACTACAGATTATAACGCAGAGCCGTGAAAATAATTTTTATTTTTTTTCTCAAAAATGATTTTTTAGCACCCAGCTTTGTATTTTTACAAGGGTAACAGAATAAATTGGACCCCAAAATTTGTTTTCCAATTTGTCCTGAGTACGCTGATACCCCATATGTGGGGGGGAACCACTGTTTGGGCGCATGACAGAGCTCGGAAGGGAAGGAGCGCCATTTGGAATGCAGACTTAAATGGATTGGTCAGCAGCCGTCACGTTGCATTTGCAGAGCCCCTGATGTACCCAAACAGTACAAACCCCCCACAAGTGACCCCATATTGGAAACTAGACCTCCCAAGGAACTTATCTAGATGTGTTTTGAGAACTTTGAACCCCCAAGTGTTTCACTAAAGTTTATAGCGCAAAGCCGTGAAAATAAAACTTTTTTTTTTTCACAAAAATGATTTTTTTAGCCCCCAGTTTTGTATTTTCACAAGGGTAACAGGATAAATTAGACCCCAAAAGTTGTTGTCCAATTTGTTCTGAGTACGCTGATACCCCATATGTGGGGGGGAACCACTGTTTGGGTGCATGACAGAGCTCGGAAGGGAAGGAGCGCCATTTGGAATGCAGCCTTAAATGGATTGGTCTGCAGGCGTCACGTTGCATTTGCAGAGCCCCTGATGTACCCAAACAGTACAAACCCCCCACAAGTGACCCCATATTGGAAACTAGACCTCCCAAGGAACTTATCTAGATGTGTTGTGAGAACTTTGAACCCCCAAGTGTTTCACTACAGTTTATAACGCAGAGCCGTGAAAATAAAACATCTTTTTTTTCCCACAAAAATGATTTTTAGCCCCCCAAATTTTTATTTTCCTAAGGATAACAAGAGAACTTGGACCCCAGAAGTTGTTGTTCAATTTGTCCCGAGTACGCTGATAACACATATGTTGGGGTAAACCCCTTTTTGGGCGCACGGGAGAGCTCGGAAGGGAAGGAGCACTGTTTTACTTTTTCAACGCAGAATTGGCTGGAATTGAGATTGGACGCCATGTCGCGCTTGGAGAGCCCCTGATGTGCCTGGACAGTGGAAACTCCCCAATTCTACCTGAAACCCTAACCCAAACACACCCCTAACCCTAATCCCAACGGTAACCCTAACCACACCCCTAGCCCTGACACACCCATAATTCTAATCCCAACCCTAATCCAAACGTAAATGTAATCCAAACCCTAACCCTAACTTTAGCCCCAACCCTAACTTTAGCCCCAACCCTAACCCTAACCCTACCCCTAACCCTAACCCTAAACGTGACTGAAATACGTGGCACTGAAATACGTGGCACTGAAATACGTGGCACACGAAATACGTGGCACTTAAATACGTGGCACTGAAACACGTGGCACTGAAATACGTGATACGTGGCACTGAAATACGTGGCACTGAAATACGTGGCACTTAAATACGTGGCACTTAAATACGTGGCACTGAAATATGTGATACGTGGCACTGAAATACGTGGCACTGAAATACGTGGCACTGAAATACGTGGCACTGAAATACGTGGCACTGAAATACGTGGCACTTAAATACGTGGCACTTAAATACGTGGCACTGAAATATGTGATACGTGGCACTTAAATACGTGGCACTTAAATACGTGGCACTTAAATACGTGGCACTGAAATATGTGATACGTGGCACTTAAATACGTGGCACTGAAACACGTGGCACTGAAATACGTGATACGTGGCACTGAAATACGTGGCACTGAAATACGTGGCACTGAAATACGTGGCACTGAAATACGTGATACATGGCACTTAAATACGTGGCACTGAAACACGTGGCACTGAAATACGTGATACGTGGCACTGAAATACGTGGCACTGAAATACGTGGCACTGAAATACGTGGCACTGAAATATGTGATACGTGGCACTGAAATACGTGGCACTGAAATACGTGGCACTGAAATACGTGGCACTTAAATACGTGGCACTTAAATACGTGGCACTTAAATACGTGGCACTGAAATATGTGATACGTGGCACTTAAATACGTGGCACTGAAACACGTGGCACTGAAATACGTGATACGTGGCACTGAAATACGTGGCACTGAAATACGTGGCACTGAAATACGTGGCACTGAAATACGTGGCACTGAAATACGTGATACGTGGCACTGAAATACGTGATACGTGGCACTGAAATACGTGTCACTGAAACACGTGGCACTGAAATACGTGATACGTGGCACTGAAATACATGGCACTGAAATACGTGGCACTGAAATACGTGGCACTGAAATACGTGGCACTGAAATACGTGGCACTATGACTGTCAGAAAATGTTCATTAAACGGTTAGGGGTGAGGTTAGGGGTAGAGTTAGGGTTAGGGTTTGGATCCCTTTATCACCTTGATGGTGGTGGGTGGCTTTTCAGTGTGTTTTCTGTTTTTTTTTCGATAAAAATGCATGCGTTTTTAACGCAAACAAACGCATGTGCTTAAAAACGCAAGAAAATACTGCAGGCTGTATTTCTGAAAATGAACGCATGCAGAAAAAAACCGCATGCGTTTGAAAACGCGACCAAACGCGTACAAAAAAACCGCATGCGTTTTCAATGTTAAATATAGGGAAAAAACGCATGTTTATGCATTTGTGCAAAAAACGCTGCAGACAAAAACGCAAGTGTGAAACCAGCGACGCTTTTTATAGCAAAAAAGTTTTTGCGTCTCCACATTTTGAGACCTATAATTTTTCCACATTTTGCTCCACAGAGTCATGTGAGGTCTTGTTTTTTGCGGGACGAGTTGACGTTTTTATTGGTAACATTTTCGGACACGTGACCGTTTTTGATCGCTTTTTATTCCGATTTTTGTGAGGCAGAATGACCAAAAACCTGCTATTCATGAATTTCTTTTGGGAGAGGCGTTTATACCGTTCCGCGTTTGGTAAAATTGATAAAGTAGTTTTATTCGTCGGGTCAGTACGATTACAGCGATATCTCATTTATATCATTTTTTTATGTTTTGGCGCTTTTATACGATAAAAACTAAAATATAGAAAAAATTATTATTTTGGTATCGCTTTATTTTCAGGACCATAACTTTTTTATTTTTTTGCTGATGATGCTGTATGGCGGCTTGTTTTTTGCGGGACAAGATGACGTTTTCAGCGGTACCATGGATATTTATATCAGTATTTTTGATCGCGTGTTATTCCACTTTTTGTTCGGCGGTATGGTAATAAAGCGTTGTTTTTTGCCTCGTTTTTTTTTTTTTTTTTCTTACGGTTTTTACTGAAGGGGTTAACTAGTTGGGTAGTTTTATAGGTTGGGTCGTTACGGACGCGGCGATACTAAATATGTGTACTTTTATTGTTTGTTTTTTTTTATTTAGATAAAGAAATGTATTTATGGGAATAATATATATTATTTTTTTATTATTTATTTAGGAATTTTATTTTTTTTTACACATGTGGAAAAATTTTTTTTTTACTTTTTTACTTTGTCCCAGGGGGGGACATCACAGATCATTGATCTGGCAGTGTGCACAGCACTCTGCCAGATCGACGATCTGCTGTGCAGGGCTGCAGGCTTACCAAGTGTCTGCTCTGAGCAGACACTCGGTAAGCCACCTCCTTCCCTGCAGGACCCGGATGCCGCGGCCATCTTGGATCCGGGACCTGCAGCCAGGAAGGAGGTAGGAGACCCTCGCAGCAACGCGATCACATCGCGTTGCTCCCGGGGGTCTCAGGGAAGCCCGCAGGGAGCCCCCTCCCTGCGCGATGCTTCCCTATACCGCCGGTACACTGCGATCATGTTTGATCGCGGTGTGCCGGGGGTTAATGTGTCGGGGGCGGTCCATGACCGCTCCTGGCACATAGTGCCGGATGTCAGCTGCGATATGCAGCTGACACCCGGCCGCGATCGGCCGCGCTCCCCCCGTGAGCGCCGCCGATCGGTGATGACGTACTATCCCGTCGGTGGTCATACGGGCCCACCTCACCTCGACGGGATAGTACGTCTGATGTCAGGAAGGGGTTAAAGAGCAGGGGAAGAAAAGCAAGAGAAGTAAAATTGGAAGATAGTAATTATTCTTACCTTCTGACCGATTTCTGAACTATTTCTGGTATATTTCTGATGTTACATTTTAAAGATGTCACTTCAAATGATGTCACATCTGATTAAAGGGCCACTGTCACCCCCCTCCAGCCGTTATAAACTGAAAGAGCCACCTTGTGCACAGGAGCACAGACATATCAATATGCATTATATCTGCAGTATGATACATGGAGTTAAAGTCAGGGAAAAAGCAGCGTACCACTTAGAACAGAGGAAGAGAAGTACATGGGATTCTGGGGTGCAGTTGGTATTCTTAGTCCTTAGTCCTTTAGGTTATTGTTGTACGTGTGTGTTTATCTCCTGTTCCCTATTCCCATTTTATTCCTCCCTGTCCCTATCCTTCCTATTGTTGGCTAGTGCTTTTTTATGATAGAGGTTTTCTGTTATCCATGTTTTGTCTTTGTGTCAGGTTTACCTTTCATTTCTGTCCCATGCCTTGTGGGGTGGGGGAGGGGACACATTAGGGTTTCTACAGGAGCATAGTAAGGTTGGAAACTCGGGCCTGTCTATCCCGGGACAGGGATAGTTAGGGTCCCATCTCCAGGGACAGTTTGAGGCTCCTCTTCCTTCTGAAGACTGTCACAGCATAACAAGAAGTGTAGAATTTGAAGAAGTGAAGGAAAAACGAAGGATGGCAGGTGAGGTGGAGGAGAGATGGGGGACTGGCAAAATATGGAAAAAATAGAGAGTATGTCTCCGGGAGAAAATATTGAATATTGGCAGTTCTATACATCAAAAACATCCAAAAGAGGAAAAATCCTCCATTATTGAAAAAAAACGACCAAAACACAGGCAAAGATGCTTACCTGTCCAGGCCTCTAAACAAATGCACTATCAGAGGAGAGCCCTTGATGGCTCTTTAAACTGTGGCCTCTGTTCACATGGGATGCATGATAGTTAGCACTGGTCAGCCCCGCCATAGGGCGTCATTAATAGGCTGTGAGCCAGATGCTCTGCATTGTCTGTATGAACATCGCTGCATACAGATTTTTTGTTTGCACTGGTGTGCCAGCGGCCAATCCCTGATTGTAGACTGGCTGCCTCATTGGTGTTACTGCAACTGTGTAGTTGCCATCTTTACTTGGGTCCGCTGCACCCTGATAGTGCATTTGTTTAGAGGCCTGGACAAGTAAGGATTTTTGCCTGTGTTTTGGTGTTTTTTTCAATAATAGTGGAGGATTTTTCCTCTTTTGGTTGTTTTTGTTGTTAGAGTAGGACTGGCAATTGTGAGGACCCTTGACATGGGTTGCCATCTTACGTACTGTGGCCATAATATCAACTAATACCTTACACATATATTGTTATATGTTTTTATGCACTTTATTTATTTTTCGGGGTGCAGCTGGGCCCAGATGGCTCTGTAAACTGTGGCCTCTGCTCCCACGGGATGCATTATAGTTTGCACTGGTCAGCCTGCCATAGTGCGTCATTAATAGGCTGTGAGCAAATGCTCTGCATTTTCTGTGTGAACATCGCCGCATACAGATTATTTTTTGTTTGCACTGGTGTGTCAAGCGGCCAATCCCTGATTGAAGGCTGGCTGTCTCATCGGTATTACTGCACCTGTGTAGTTGCCATCTTCACTTGGGTCCACTGCACCCTGATTGTGCATTTGTTTAGAGGCCTGGACAGGTAAGCATCTTTGCCTGTGTTTTGGTGTTCATTTCTATACATCCAGTATTAATGAGACGTACATTATCAGCAGCAGAATAACTAGGCCAAAAATACACATATTTTCTCTTAATTCTAACACCCACCATATAACCACCAGCAGCTAGGCCATGTTTGGTTTCTAAGCATAGATAAAATCCCAATACAAAAGATGACATCAGTCTCGACCTTCTGTGATCGTGTAGAAGTGTAGTGTAGTGGTATCCACGCTGTGCAGTGATGAGGCAGTGACCCAGCAAAGTTCAAAACAAAACTCACAAAAATACACAGCCCACGATATCCTCCGGATCGCAGCCGGGAAACAAGACAGTCCACATTCGAGACTTGATGCCGTGGGTGACTGCACCGCCATGTACACTTAGGGTGCCAGGCTTTTGGATACGCTTGCCTGTGTCACCACACTGGTGGAGCTCTGCAGAGCCTTCTGCTCTGCATGCTTGCAAAACCAAACTGACACACCCAACCCTTTACTGCAAGGGTTTTTACGAGGAACCTGTGGCCATAGGCCACATGGAAAACCCGGCCGGGAAGGAAACGGACCGCCCCACTACCATCCTGTAGTCCGTGTAAAAAAAAAAAGCCCCATGGCAACTTTTCCTGAATCTGCCTTGGACAAATAGCTTTCCCAAGACCAACACTTTTATTTTGCATTGCAATCACAGCTATACTTGTGACTGCAATGCACTCCCCCGACCTTATTATGCTTCTGTGCGTATCCTGGAGGACACATAGCGACCCTCGCATATAACACCGGTCACTGCCTCACAGGAGGTGTTGCATAAATTGGGATTTCCTAAAATCATGAAGGGCTGAGACCCGCCAAGAACTGGGCCTTTGTGAATTCATCACCGAGGTGTGTGTGTGGGTGGGACTCAGGGTCTGATAAATGGTCAATCCCAATTTTCATCAGCGTTCGTGCAGAGCGTTACATATTCTGTATATGCAGGGACCCCGTTATTGACAGCCAAATCGAAGTGCTCTCCTTCGGCTAAACTGAATCATCTCTGCGATTGGTGTAGTAAGTTTTCGGGTTAATCCTTTTTATTTTATGTAACTTTATGCTGTATTGTTTTGTCCCCTTTGAAAAATCTTTTGTATATTTTTCATAAGCACTCCCTCCCTTTGGATTAAATATAAAATGTAATAGTTCTATTCCTTCTGTTCTGTAAACTATGCCTCGAAGGCATAAGATCTGTCTGGGGCTATCGGAGAGTTAGCTGTGACCGTATCTGGTGTGTACACATATTACATGCATTGGAATTCGGAAGTGTATATGCCCAATGCTCACCATTAATTTTCTGATAGCCGGGTTAGTGGTGCGAACAGGCTGTGGCCTTCTCCGTTGATCGTCGGCTAGTTGTGTAATTGTCCGGATGATAGAGGGCAGCAGAGAGCGGTTCGCTCCAAAGATCAGTGGGTGATACCCATGACCTTCCCGCACTGTGGCATCAGGGATTTGTGGGATTAAGAAAGTCCTGACAAATTAATATCCCTGACAGCGAACATATTCAATCTGTAGGCACCACGTTATAGAGTAGTGGAGCAGATTGATAAATGGTTTTATGAGAAAAGATTCAGTATAACTTCTGCTTTCATCATGTAATCCTTTGCCCTTTGTGGGATTTCAGTCCAGTAAGCAGTCCTGTCAGTGACTGACTGCTCTGTATGCACATTATACATAGAAAGCTGTCAGTCATTGATAGGACCACCTACCAGACTGAAATCCCAGAAAGAGCAGAGGATTAAATTACAGGATATACACAGATATAGCCACACATCAATAATACACAGAAAATGCTCTTCAAACTTTTCAACTGTAATTTTGCCTTTTTTTCGATGCGTATTTTACCCCCTATATGAACTCACCCTTATTACAGTAATTCAGGAACAGAGCAGCTGCACCCTCTGATAAAACAAAAAACCAATAAATGAAAAAAAAACCCACTTATTTTCATCTTTATGTAAATGGAAAAGAGTTTACACTTCTGGTAATTTTCATTACCAGAAGTGTAAAAAAAAAAGTTTTTCCTTTAAGAGACACTTCAGATAATGTAATGAAAAATGCATCAGTCTGTATTATTTGTGTAAATGTTCAAGCAAAACTGTGAGACAATCTCATTGCTTGCTTAATAAGTGAAGACTTCATCAATATTCAGAGCATTTACTGCAGTTTCCCATAACTAAGAGCTCCAGAAAGGATCATCACTCAGTGCCAGTCTGTCTCTTCGTCTGGCCATGTCCACACATTGTCTGTCCACTGGTCATTAGAAACATTTCCCTATGTACAATAAAGCAGTGTCCGGACTCAGCCTTGACCTGAGGTGCAAGATATTTCCTATAATTTATGCAAACTCTGCATGAAAAATTGTAAACTTTTCATCTGGGAGTTAAAAATATAAAACTTATTGAACTTTTACATCTAGAGCCCCTGGCAAATATTATGGAATCACCGGCTTTGGAGGATGTTCATTCAGTTGTTTAATTTTGTAGAAAAAAAAGCAGATCACAGACATGGCACAAAACTACAGTCATTTCAAATGACAACTTTCTGGCTTTAATAAACACTAAAATAAATCAAGAACAAAAAATGTTGTAGTAATGGTTACTTTTTTAGAACAAGCAGAGGGAAAAAATTATGGACTCACTCAATTATGTGGGAAAAAAAAAACACTCCAACACATGTAGAGTAGAGTAGACAGCCTGAAGATGCACCAAATTTATAGCAGTTGCTCATGCTCGATGATAAATTGCTGTTTTCCGGTCACTGCAGCTCCCTCCAAAAATGTAATTACACTAATGAAAGAAATATAGTTTATACTTAAAACATGGCACACATAAAGCTTATAATGAAAAAAACAAAACAAGCCTTACATAGATCCATTGACTGAAAAATAAAAAAGTTATGCATCTCAGAAGATGGCAACACGAACAAAAATTATTTAATTTTGCATTTAGCCAACAAAAATATAGTTTGGTCTCATCTGACCAAAGCACCTTCTTCCACATGCTAGCTGTGTTTCCTGCATGGCATATGGAAGAAGATGCTCTTGTAAGATGAAATCAAAGTACAACTTTTTGGGCGAAATGCAAAACGCTATGTGTGGTGGAAAACTAACACTGCACATCACCCTGAAAACACCATCCCCACCGTCACACATGGTGGTGGCAGCATCATGCTGTGGGGATGCTTTTCTTCAGCAGGGACTGGGAAGCTAGTCAAAGTTGATGGGAATCTCAAAAAATGTGAACAATTTATACTAAGGTCCTGAATCAGTAAAGCATAAAAACCTTTAAAATTAGCAATTTTATTAGATAAATTAAAAAATGAAAAACAAACAACACACAAATATGAGTCTAAACCATATTATATTCTTAAGTCTCCCTTATCCTTGGATCTGCCTGTCAGCTGAGTTTGGCACCCTGATTGTAGGTGAGAAATGGTGCCCCCGCTCCACAGTGGCTGTCCCTAAGAATCCCTATCATAGACCTACAGATAAATAGGGAAGATCGCTCATTCAAATATATGAAATGTACCATGCTTATTAGATAGACTAGATAGCAGAGAACAAAGGAAAAGAGGGACATGGATAGTAGCTGGGTCCTGACAGGATGATCTTTTTGTTGCTGTAAAAAAGATCTTTATGATGTTATGACGTGTGGTATATTCTTCATATACTGTTAGAAACATAAAAATCCTAACAAAAGGATGTCTAATGCTTTTTTTTAACATAACCCTTGATGTATAGCAATCAAAAAAAGTATAGTATAAACCAATGGACTTTAGTTAGTCCTTGTAGACAGGAGCATCAACACATGCTATCATAGCATGTTAAACACAAAGCCATTGGCATGTAACGATACAGACGAGTGGCACATTGGCCCAATAGTGAAAAAAGTGCTTGTGCTCTGGCCAAAAGTAGCAATTATGATATTCATATAAATGGAGGTAAGTATTTTCTTAAAATAACTCCCTTTTATATACGAGTCATAAGCCAACTCGTAAGCAAGAAAGAAAAATGCATTTAAAGGGAACCTGTCACCCCGTTTTTTCAAGATGAGATAAAAATAGCGTTAAATAGGGGCAGAGCTGTGCTTTACATTAGTGTATTTTTTGTGCCTTTACCTATGCTGCCGAAATACCTTTGTAAAGTTGCCGTTTTGGGCTGTCACTTACGCTGGTCTGGTCATATGGACGTGGTGACATCGCTGTTTCTCCCCCAGATCTTGCTCATCTTTCCGTTGGTGGCGTAGTGGTGTGCGCATGCCCAACAGGCGAATCCACTGCGCAGCTGAAGGAAAAGAGCGCGATCTGCGTTATTCAGCGGTTTATCGGTGGGCGCGGCCATCTTCCTGAGGCCGCGCGTGCGCAGATGGTAGTGCTCGGCTTCCCGGGGCTTCAGGAAAATGGCCACGGGATGCCGCGCGTGCACAGATGGAGATCGCGGCGTCCATTTTCCTGAAGCCGAGTTCGCATCTCGGATTCAGGAATTAGATTGGAGGTGCAGGAGTCCTTAAAACACCTAATTGGGCAAAGAGAAAAGGGGAAGCCAGAACCACTGTCGTCAAAGTCTAGGGGATCGGTGGAGTTCAGGGGGGGAAAGTTCGGACCTGCCGGAATCATCCTCATCCTCCTCCGATGAAAACACGGGGGGTAGGCTCTGCTTCCCAACGGAGGATACTGACAGGCTGGTTAAGGATATAAGGTCCACTATGGGCATTTATGATCCCAAGTCAACCAAAACAGTTCAAGACAATATGTTTGGGGGCTTGGGTCAAAGAAAGGCGTTCCTTCCCAGTTAATGAAAACATCAAAATGCTCATAAGGAATGGAAAAGTCCATAAAGGAAAGGGCCGCTACCATCTTTTTCCAAAAGTAGATATCCTTTTGATGAAGAAGAGGTGGGCATATGGGAGAAGACTCCAAAAATTGACATCGCAGTTGCTAAATCAGTTAAAAAAAATCTATACTGCCATTTGAAGACCTAGGGACTCTAAGGAATCCTTTGGACAAGAAGGCTGAGGTCTTCCTAAAGCAAGCCTGGGAGTCTCCAGCAGGCTTGTTAAAGCCAGTGATAGCAGCAACCTGCACAGCAAGATCAATGCTGGTTTGGCTACAGTAGCTTGGTGACCATCTGAGAGATAATACCCCAAGAGAAGAAATCCTGGCAGATCTTCTGCTGTTGCAGGGAGCAGCCTCCTTTTTGGCCAATGCCTCGGCCGACTAAGGTTAGCTGCAAGATCAGCAAACCTCTCTAATGCTGCCCGTGGAGCCCTATGGCTCAAAAGCTGGCGGGGAGATGCTCTATCCCGTGTGAGGGCAAATATCTTTTTGTTCAAGCTCTCGACGATATTCTTGATAAGGCAGCAGAAAAGAAGGCTTTCCATAGAGTGTCCCACCCTTTAAAAGCTCCTTTCGTAGGAGAAAGTATAACAGGAGTAGACCATCCAAGGAACAGGGTGACTGGAGGGATAAAAACCAAAGAACAGGGGGTTACATGTTTGGGGGTTCCTCGTCGAGGAGCCGAAAATCTTCCAAGTGATGGGCGGTCCCAGGTAGGAGGAAGGCTGTCCCACTTCCAAACTGCCTGGGAGAGCATCTCGGCCAATGCCTGGGTGCTCAGTTTAATAAAATCAGAGCTGAGACTAGAGTTCACATCCATCCCCAGGCTCCGCTTCAGGATCTCGTCCCGCAGGTTTTGGAAGGACAACAGGCCCTGGAAGCAAAAGTGTTACTCTTCAAAAGAGGGTGCTGGTGGAGGTCCCGCAGGGGAGGGGATTTTACATAGTTACATAGTTACATAGTTAGTAAGGCCGAAAAAAGACATTTGTCCATCCAGTTCAGCCTATATTCCATCATAATAAATCCCCAGATCTACGTCCTTCTACAGAACCTAATAATTGTATGATACAATATTGTTCTGCTCCAGGAAGACATCCAGGCCTCTCTTGAACCCCTCAACTGAGTTCGCCATCACCACCTCCTCAGGCAAGCAATTCCAGATTCTCACTGCCCTAACAGTAAAGAATCCTCTTCTATTTTGGTGGAAAAACCTTCTCTCCTCCAGACGCAAAGAATGCCCCCTTGTGCCCGTCACCTTCCTTGGTATAAACAGATCCTCAGTGAGATATTTGTATTGTCCCCTTATATACTTATACATGGTTATTAGATCGCCCCTCAGTCGTCTTTTTTCTAGACTAAATAATCCTAATTTCGCTAATCTATCTGGGTATTGTAGTTCTCCCATCCCCTTTATTAATTTTGTTGCCCTCCTTTGTACTCTCTCTAGTTCCATTATATCCTTCTTGAGCACCGGTGCCCAAAACTGGACACAGTACTCCATGTGCGGTCTAACTAGGGATTTGTACAGAGGCAGTATAATGCTCTCATCATGTGTATCCAGACCTCTTTTAATGCACCCCATGATCCTGTTTGCCTTGGCAGCTGCTGCCTGGCACTGGCTGCTCCAGGTATTTTATTCTCCCATTTCTGATAAGGAAGCCTGACTATTGTCTATTGTCAATCTGAAAGGCCTCAACAAGTTCCTGGTCTACAGACCATTCAAGATGGAGCCTATAAAGACAGCAATAAAGATATTTTTCCTGAGTTGTTATATGAGTGTCTTGGATTTAAAGGACGCATATTACCAGGCCCCCATTCTCCAGGAAGACCAGCAATTCCTAAGGGTAGCGGTATATGTAAATAGACAACTCAGACATTTCCAGTACAGCGCACTGCCCTTTGGTCTGTCCATAGCCCCGAGAATCTCCACCAAGATTGTTCTGGAGGTGACAGCACATTTACAGGAAAAAAGTAGTGCCATATCTGGACAATTTTTTTAGTCATCGGCAGAACAGAACACGAATGCAGTACTCAACTAAATCACATCTGAGACACTATGTCCAAGCTTGGGTGGATGATAAATATGGAAAAGTCGAGGCTGCAGTCCCCGAGGGTTCAATCCTTGGGGCTTATTTTGGACTCAGAGAAGCAGATCTGTCTCCTAACAGAGGGAAAGAAAGACAGAATTATAGGCTTAGTGTCAGCAGTTTTGGCCAACCCTATCATGTCTCTGAGGAAAGCCATGTCCCTTCTAGGATCAATGACACCATGCATTCCAGCAGTTCAGTGGGCTCAGTGTCATTCCAAGGCTTTTCAGCAGGAGGTCCTAGAGGGGGAAAGGAAGCTTGCTGGACATCTAGAGGGGAAAATTATGCTCTCCCAGGAAGCAGTAGACTCCATGGCCTGGTGGCTGGATCCAGGGAATCTATCGCGGGGGGTTACATGGTCCCTCCACATGTCAGATGTGATAGTGACGGATGCAAGCTTGGAAGGTTGGGGGCGCATCTCAGAGACCATATAATTTAGGGAATCTGGTCAGAGGCAGAAGCAGGCGGTTCCTCAAACTACAGGGAACTGCTAGCATCAAAGAACACAGTTATAGAGTTCCTTTCCCATTTGGAAGGAATGTTCGAATAATGTCGGACAATCGAACTTCTGTAGCCTTTATCAATCACCAGGGGGGCACAAGATCCTGGCCCCTAATGCGGCTAGCTCAGGAAATTCTCCAGGTTATGGAGGAACATCAGCTGCAAATTTCAGCCCTACACATAAAGGGGAAATAGAGCGAGGAAGCAGACTTCCTCAGCCGGACAACCTTGAAGCAGAGGGAATGGGAACTGGAACCATCTATCTTTCAGCAGATTGTAGATCTTTGGGGGCAGCCAGAGATAGATTTATTTGCCAACAGAAAGAACAGGAAGACGAATAACTTCTATTCCCTGAACCCAAGAGAAAGACCATACGCAGTAGATGCACTGCAGATCCCTTGAAATTTCCGACTGGCTTATGCATTTCCCCCATTAATGTTGGTTCTGGCAGTTCTGAGGAAAATTCGGGAGGAAGTGGTGGATGTCATCCTCATTGCTCCTTTCTGACCCAAGAGACCATGGTTCTCTTGGATGAGGAGGATGTCTTTAGCAGATCCATGGGTTCTCCCGGATGTTCCAGGTCTCCTCAGGCAGGGCCCAGTGTCAAATCCTCAAAGCTCATGTGTACATTTGACAGCCTGGATTTTTAGAGGGCGCTGCTAACACAGAGCGGGTTCTCTCCAGCCTTGATAGCTACTCTGATGCGGAGTAGGAAGCCTATAACAACTAGACTTTATGGCAGGATATGGGCTCAATTTTTGGCTTTCTCAGAGTGGTCTGTGGGGGGTACGGTCCCAATCAGAGACATTTTAGAGTTCCCTCAGAGGGGTATGGAGATGGGCCTAGCCACCATCACCTTTAAGGTACAGGTATCTGCTTTGGAAGCCCTATACAACTATAACCTGGCGGCGGATAGATGGGTGGCTAGGTTCATTAAAGCATGCCAGAGGTCTAGGCCTATGCCAGCTCCAAAAATGCAGCCCTGGGATTTAAATTTAGTCCTGGAATCCTTAACAAAATCGCCTTTTGAGCCCATACATGAGATGCCAGATAAAATGCTAGCACTAAAAACAGTGATTCATGTGGCCCTAACGTCGGCACATAGGGTTAGTGATTTGCAGGCCCTATCTATTAATTATCCTTTTATGTAGGTATTAGATAATAGGGTGGTGTTGAGGCCAGATCCAGCGTATCTCCCCAAAAGTGGCCTCAAAGTTTCATAGGAGTCAAGAGGTAGTTCTTCCCTCTTTCTATAGTGAACCAAAGACTGCAGAGGAACACAAACTTCACACATTAGACATCAGGAGGGCCCTGATGCAGTACCTAGACAGAACTAGGCAATGGAGGAAGGATGAGGCCTTATTTCTGTCATTCCATGGAATCAGGAAGGGATTTGGTGTTACAAGGGGGGCCATAGCTAGATAGATAAGGGATGCCATTAGCTTAGCCTACACCTCTAGTAATAGACCAATTCCTGGAAACCTGAAAGCCCATTCCACCAGGGCTATGGCAACCTCCTGGGCTGAAAGAGTGGAGGTGTCCATCGACAAGATATGTAAGGTGGCCACATGGTCTTCCCCTTCCACCTTCTATTGACACTATCGCCTCAAACTGTCCTCCTCTGTTGATCTGTCCTTTGGGAGGAGGGTATTGCAAGTGGTGATCCCTCCCTAGGGTGCTTTGATCTATATAAATCTCTCAGGTGGTGCTGTCATAGGAGAAGGGAAAAAAAATCTTAGTTACTTACCGGTAACAGGATTTTACAGAGCCCATGACAGCATACTTATATTCCCTCCCCCGCTTTGTCACGTGTGGTGTGCACTTGTAAGGGTGTTAAGAAAAATGTATTTGATGATGTTTATGTTACTAACTGTCTGGAGGTTCTCTTGTGCTCTGGAACCAAACTGATGCGGAGGAGAGGTACCGCCTTTTTCTTCAGTAGGGGTCTGTGGGGAAAATCCGCAGGAAAAACTCAGTATAATCACAAGAGAAATTGTCATTTTACGGATTTGAAAAATGCACCGCAGGACAGTTTGCACTGAGTAGAAAAAAACAGAGGCATGAGAGTTCTATAAATCCCATCCACTTTGCTGGAACTGTAAGATGCTGCATTTTTTGGCGCAACAAAAATACACAGCATCAAAAACTTATCTTGGGAACTTAGCTAAGGGTATATTCACCAGTGATGGGTTGGCATATTGCTCTATTCTCTGTTTAATCCACTTGTTAAACCTGACAACCTTTCCACGTGTAATCCACAGGCTACTTTCACACATCAGTTTTTTTCCATCAGTCGCAATCCGTTGAATTTTGAAAAAAAATGGATCCGTCACAGATTGTGAAAAACTGATGCCACGGATCTGTTTTTTGCCAGATCCGACTAGCTGATCCGGCTATTGGATCCTAAAAAAATCGGAGCATGCTCAGTTTAAAAAAACCGGTGCCATAGACTTCCATTCTAGCAAACGCTGGACGGCGCCGGATCCATCGCTGTCCGTTTTTTTCGACGGACACAAAAATGTTTACTTTGTCCTTTGTCTCCAGCCGCCGGACTGACAATTTTCGACGGATCCGGCAAATGACGGATGAAAGGTTAGGCCATCCGTCGCAATCCGTCACTAATACAAGTCTGAAAAAAAAACTGATCCGGCGGCATCAGTCGCTGGATCTGTTTTTGTCAAAATTTGACGGATTGGGACTGATGGAAAAAATTTCATGTGTGAAGCAACAAACTTATTTTCAGAATATTTTTGCTGCTGTTTATTAGTGGGTTTGAAAAAAAACACATGCTGTATCTACATGGAAAACCTTTTAATGATTTCAATAACACATCCTAAGCTTTATGCTGTAAGTAGAGATATTCAGAATAAATATGTTGTTTAGGCTACTTTCACACATCAGGTTTTTGGCATCAGGCCAATTCCGGCGTCTCGCTGGATCCGGCGTAAAATGTGAAAAACTGATGAAATGGATCCGGTTTTCCAGCGGATCCGACTAGCAGATCCGGCGAAAAACAGGATCCGTTTTATCAGTTTTACATTCGTTTCTTACGTTTTTTTTATCCGTTTTTTTACAGATCTGGTTTTTAAAAAGGCCCCTGGGAGGCTCCAAAATGTGATTGGCTACTGAAAACCTATATATACAGTGTTCTTCAGCCCATCTGTGACAGGTTGTAGAGGAGCAGGTTGGAGAGCAAGATGGAAGACGTTACTGCGAATATTCTGAAGATCAACGTGGATTTTATTGTGGAGGTGAATCGTTTGAAAGCAATTGTTCTGGAGAAGGAGCAAGAGAGACAGCAGCGCATCATGCGTCTGCACCAACGGCGTTTGTGGATCCACCCCATCACTGCACAGACACGTGGGGTGTTTTCTACACTGTACCTGGAGCTACAAGGAGACCCCGAGAAATTTTTCTCATGTGCGGATGAAAGCGGAGAACTTTGATCTATTGGTGGACCCAATTGGACATCTCATCCGAAGGAGTGACACGTATTGCCGATTCTCCATTTCACCGACGGAGCGTCTGATGTTCACTCTTCGGTAAGCCATTTATATTGTATCTCCTCCCTCCTGTTAAAGCACACTTCATTGCACACATCCAGAATCGCCGCACCCCATATATAGGGCCCTGTGATTTACCTTGCAGAGATGGAGCGTCGCCGCAAGGTAAACGGACATGCTGCGTTCTAAAAAGACACGCTGCATGTCCGGAAACGCAGGGCCGCCGGATGCGTGTTCACACGCATAGTGGAGACGGAATTTCATAAAATCCCCTCCACTATGCTGTAACATCTGGACGCTGCGGATTGAATGCTGCAGTTGTACACAGCGTTCAATCCGCAGCTAATCCGGATGTAATCCGGCCCGTGGACACGCACCCTTAGGCTATGTGCACACGTTGCGGTTTTTACCGCGGAACCGTAGCGATTTTGATGCTGCGGGTCCGCAGCAGTTTCCATTGCGTTTACAGTTACATGTAAACCTATGGAAACCGCAATCCACTGTGCACATGCTGCGGGAAAAACCGCGCAGAAACGCAGCGGTTTACATTCCGCAGCATGTCACTTCTTTTGTGCAGGATCGCGGCGATTCTGCACACATAGGAAAGCATTGATCCGCTTACTTCCCGCATGGGGTTATGCCCACGATGCGGGAAGTAAGTGGATCATGTGCAGATGGTACCCGGGGTGGAGGAGAGGAGACTCTCCTCCAGGCCCTGGGAACCATATTTGTGTAAAAAAAAAAAGAATTAAAATAAAAAATAATTATATACTAACCTCTCAGCGCTGCACGCGGCCGTCCGGTCGCAGGGTTGCTGTGCGAGCAGGACCTGCGATGACGTCGCGGTCACTTACCGTGATGTCACGAAGGTCCTTCTCGCACAGCATATTTGGAACCGGACCGCCGAGGAGATCGGGACGTCAGAGGGTGAGTATATAACCATTTTTTAATGATTTTTAACATTACTATTGATGCTGCATATTGCTGCATATGCAGCATCAATAGTAGGAGTAAACCCGCAGTGGAAACCGCCAGACAAACCGCGATAAATCTGCAGGGATAACCGCAGCGGTTTTGCCCTGCAGATTTATCAAATCCGCTGCGGGAGAACCCTCCCTACGTGTGCACATAGCCTTAGGGCTCATTTCCACATGCGAGGCACACGTCCGTATCTCGCATGTGGAAACCAAGCTGTGGAGCCGGCACTCCAGACCGGAGCGTGCGGCCGCATAGGAACACATGGAGCTGCACGCTCCGCTCCAAAGTGTCGGCTCCACAGCTTGGTTTCCACATGCGAGATACGGACGTGTGCCTCGCATGTGGAAATGAGCCCTTAGAAGGACGTTCTACATTTTTAAGAAGCCACAGGTTTCAAGCACTATAGAAAAAAAAAAAGGATTTCTCTGCTGCTGAAAAGCCTCAAATAGTGCAATCTCTTGACCACGATGTGAAATAATTAGATATTTCATAAAAACGTAAAGGGGTTGTGCAGGGAACAAAAGTTCATTTTAATCAACAGATCTTGGAATAAAAATAAAGTCCTCAATTGGTTGTGGTTAAAAAAAATGTTCCTGTGCTGAGATAATCTTATAAATGTGCCCCTGCTGTGTACTGTGTAATGGCTGTGTCTGACTGTACAGGAACATGGTCTCTGATCATACCACAGCTCCTGGGCAGGGGAGGAGGCTGTGGATTATACAGACATTACAGCAGGGGATCACAGTCGATTCTTTCTTTGAGGTAAAATATTGTTTAAAAGCCGGCAGTGAAATGTTTTACTCACAAAAAGAATCAGCTGTGATCCCCTGCTGTAATGTCAGTATGCTCTTATTTGCTTCCTCCCTTGCCCAGGAGATGTGGTATGATGAGACCATGTCCCTGTACGATCAGACACGGCCAATACACAGTACAAAGCAGGGGCACATTTATAAGATTATCTCAGCACAGGGACATTTCTTTTAACCCCTTAATGACAGCCAATACGTATTTTAACTGACCTGAGATATAAGAGAATAGCCTCCCCATACAGGTGACAATCCAGCATCTGTCAGCTGTACACTATAGCTGACAACTTGCTGTATCAGCCACAATCAGTGTTTGCACTGTCCAAATCTGTTTAACCCCTTAAATGCTGCTGTCAATAGTGACTACATCATTATAAATGGTTAACAGAGTGTGGGGGCTTCCTCTTTATTCCAATTGGTGCCCTCAGATCATGATTATGTGGTCCTGATGGTTGCCATGGCAATTCACGACCAAATAGCGGCCTTAGAGTCTGATGGCTGACTGTTATGAACTGGTGATTTAGGAGCAACATGGGACGTGCTCTGGAGGAGGTGGTACCTGTACTGACCGCAGTTCCTGAGCTTAACACAACACTAGAAGTAGCCGTGGGATGTTCCTGTCACTCCCTAGACACCTCTTCACAGCCGGAGGACTAACTGCCCCTAAAGATAGAAACAGGAAAGCTATGTTGCCTCAGAGAAAATCCCCAAAGGATAGGATAGCCCCCCACAAATATTGACTGTGAGTGGAGAGGGAAATGACATACACAGAATGAAAACAGGGTGCAGCAAAGGAGGCCAGTCTAGCTAGATAGATAGAACAGGACAGAATACTGTGCGGTCAGTATAAAAAACTAGAAAAATCCACCACAGAGTTTACAAAAATCTCCACACCTGACTAAAGGTGTGGAGGGTAAATCTGCTTCCCAGAGCTTCCAGCTTAACTGAATAAATCCATAGTGGCAAGCTGGACTAGAAAAAACATAGAAAGTGCAGAAAGATTAAGTCCACAACAAGTGGACTGCAAAAGAACAAGCAAGGACTTATCTTTGCTGAACTGGTCAGAATATCAGGGAAATCCAAGCAGAGATGTGAATCCAAGCAGGAACCATTGACAACTGGCACTGGCTGAAGGATAGAGCCAGGATAAATAGCCGAGCCAGAATAAACGATCAGTGGAAGCAGCTGCTGACTGCTAAATCCAAGGAGCAGCAGTTCCACTTAAATCCACCGGAGGGAGCCCAAGAGCAGAACTCATAAAAGTGCCACTTACAACCACCGGAGGGAGCCCAAGAGCGGAATTCACAACAGCTGTCGTAATCTGTTCAGAAGTTAGAGGCATTTATGTGGTAAAAATACACATTTTCATTTCTGTCATACCACTTTGCATTAATTCCTGTAAAGCACCTGAAGGGTTAATAAACTACCTGACAGCAGTTTTCAGTATGTCAGGGGATGCTGTTTTTAAAATGGTATCACGTTTGGGGGTTTCCCAATATATGGGACCGCTAAAGTCACTTCAAACATGGATCAGTCCCTAAAAAAATAAATGTTGTAAATTTCCATGAAAAAATGAAAAATTGCTGCTACATTTTTAAACCTCCTAAAATGCTGACAAAATAAAATAACGTTTTACAAATGGTGCTGATGTAAAGCAAACATGTGGGAAATGTTATTTATTAATGGTTTGCTGTGGTATGACTATCTGGTTTAAAGGGACACTGTCACCTGAATTTGGAGGGAACAATCTTTAGACCTAGGGGCGGGGTTTTCGGGTGTTTGATGCACCCTTTCCTTACCCGCCGGCTGCATGCTGGCTGCAATATTGGATTGAAGTTCATTCTCTGTCCTCCGTAGTACATGCCTGCACAAGGCAATTGTTCCCTCCAAATTCAGGTGACAGTGTCCCTTTAAAGGGATAATCATTCAAATTTTGAAAATTGCTAATTTTTTAACATTTTTCTTAAATTTTTGATATTTTTTATAAATAAACACAAAACATATTGACCTAAATTTACCATTATCATAAAGTATAATGTGTCACAAAAAAACAGTCTCAAAATCACTGGGATTTGTTGAAGAGTTCCAGAGTTATTACCACATAAAGTGACACTGGTCAGATTTCAAAAATTTGGTTCCCTCACTAAGGGGTTAAACACATCCAATGGTGGAGTTTATTTTTATTCCAAGATCTGTTGATTAAAATAAAATATTGATTGTGGCACAACAGCTTTAAGCGTGATCATCGTACTGTGAGTAAATTTGTGGCTGATACAGAGCACAGATGTGTTTCCACAGATAAAGTGCAGAGTCTTGCACTTGTGCATAAACCTACTATTCTGCCACCCCTAAAAAGTGCTCACAAGCTGTTGTATGTCTGGTCCAACTGCATGAAGACTGATTTTAAAACAGTCTACTGTTGAGTGCTGTTCAACCCTGGATGGTCCAGATGCATGGAGACGTGAATGACCACCATGTGCCAACAAGGCTGCGATATCAGCATGGAGGTGGTGGAATTATGTTTTGGGTCTGAATCATGCAGAGATGTGTAGACCTCATTAAGATCCCTGAATATGTGAAAGTGACCTTGGCAAAGTGTATAGAGTTTTTGTCTGACCACTTTCTTCCATGGTACAAAAATAAGAACCATGAAATCTGTAGCAAGATCATCTTCATGTTGACAATGCACCGTCTCATGCTGCAAATAATACCGCAGAGTCAATGCTGCTATGGGCATAAACGGAAGGAATGCTCATGGTGTGGCCACCATCTTCCCCTGACCTCAACCCTATAGAGAACCTTTGGAGTATCCTCAAGCAAAAGATCTATGAGGGTGGGAGGCAGTTCACATCAAAACAGCAGCTCTGGGAGGCTATTCTGACATTCCGCAAAGGAATTCAAGCAGAAACTCTCCAAAAACTCTCAATTTCAATGGATGCATGAATTGCGAAGGTGATAACAAAGAAGGGTCCTGTTACATGTAACTTGACCGTTAAGATGTTTTTGATTGAAAACACTTTTGATTTCAGTAAATGTGACCTCTTAATTCTGCAAATTCAACAAATGACAATAGGCTTGTTACTAGAAATAAAATAATACATATGTAGTACTAAAGTGACCCTTTTTTTTTAATACTGTGAGAAAGATATTGAACACTGGGAGGCAGCACAGGATAGTGTATTAAATGCAACTGTTACTGTAGTGTAATACTGAAAATGAACACCAGGAGGCAGCACAAACTGGAATATTCCTGTCACTGTGAATATGTGCTGTAGTACTGATGGTGAACACTGGGTGACAGCAATGGAACAATTAACTGTACTCTAGTGCTGACAGAACTGAGAATAATACTGAACAGAATACTAAAGATCAACACTGGGTGGCAGCATTGAGAGAAATGTAATTGTGGTGTGTAGGGTTGAGCGAAACGGGTCGTTCATTTTCATAAGTCGCCGACTTTTGGCAAAGTCGGCGTCTCATGAAACCCGACCCGATCCCTGTGCGGGGTCGGCCATGCGGTACGCGATCTTGGCGCCAAAGTCGCGTTTCGTATGACGCGTTTAGCGCCATTTTTTCAGCCAATGAATGAGCGTGGGCAGAGTGATGACATAGGTCTTAGGGGAGTGAACGCCTATCGTTATGTTATCGCTTGTGCGCAGTAGGGATTTGGAATGTGCAGTACGAAATTTTCTGTGCTGGGACGGAGGGGGAGAGAGAGAGAGAGAGAGAAGAAAAAAAAAAAGAAAAAAAAAAATTAATAATAATAATAATTTCCTTCATTGGGTTTCGTGTTTCGGCCGAAACCCGACTTTTCACGGTGGTCGGCCGATTTCACTCGACTCGACTTTTAAGACAGTCGGGTTTCACAAAACCCGACTCGACCCTAAAAAACTAAAGGTCGCTCAACCCTAGTGGTGTGTGCTGGAGAAAATGAACTCTCCACAGGATGCAATGCTACCAGAACTGAGCAAAGCACTGTAATAGTAAAAGTTAGCACCAGATGGCAGCATAGGATGGCATATTGATGAAACATACTGTATATATGCATAACTGCAATAATATATGGAGAGTTAAAAATTAAAGCATTGCAATAGAACATGATAAAATATTAAGACAAGTTGCCAGGTATCATGAATGCTGCATTTTTCCACTGTGTTTTCTTTTTCTTTTTTTTTTTTTTCAGAAAATTCACTGCATTTCACAGGTAATCAAAATGGATGTGATTTCATGAAAAATACCATTCGTTTTGCTATATAGAGTAAGGGAAAATTTCACAAACATGCTATTAAATGGTGAAAAAACTCTGCAATTCCAGCATTTTTTGGGGGTGGGAGGAGATAAGGGAAATTTTATGGCATTAATTGTGCAGTCAAATGACCTGGAAACATGATTCTCCAGAACAGCACAATTACGGGCATACCAAACATATATATTTTATTACTATTTTATTGTCTTAATAATTTCTGGATTTTTGTAGCAATAATTTTTTTTGTTTCACCAGTTTCCGAGACCCTTATCTTTTTTATATTACCATTTATTTTTTATATTACCATCTATGGAGCTGTGTGGGGGCTTGTGTTTTTTGCATGGCAAGCTGATGTTTTTATTATACAATTTTAGGGTACATAGAATGCTCTAATTGACTCGTGGCATTTTTTGTGTTCTTGCAACAACTGAAAACCACAATTGTGGCGTTTTGACTTTTTTTTTTTTCGGTCTCTGATGAAAGCACCATGAGAGAGGGGATCGACCCTTCAAGGACAGGAAACCTACAGACATAAAAGGGGGCACCTCTTCTGCATCAGTTGGTTTCCTGTCCTTGATGGGTGAACCTCTTCAGACATACCTGTGAAGAAGGTAAATGATAGAAGTTAATTCCCAGCCCCGGTCAGTCGGCTCAGGCATCGGTGTTCCCTGCCTCAGCCAGTCCGGGATCCCTGGAAGCGCCACAGTGGGTCCAGAGGGACTGCACGATAACGAGCGATAACAGGAGAGCTGTGTCTGGGCAGGACTACTGGCTAGGTTGTGGTCTGGCACATAGGTGCAGGTAAGTATACCTGGGGCTGGCGGCTGTGTGTGTGCTTCTGGGGCCATGGTCCTGGCATGTGTGCTGATGTACTTACGGCGGCTGGATGACCCTGGTGATGCGGCTGGGGTATGCCCCCTGTGATGCAGCTGGGATGCTCTCCCTTTGACGCTTCCGGGACTCCTGGGAATATGGCGGGGCTGCCGCGGCTGTAAGTCCGGAGGGGGGTTCGTGATTCCTGGGGCTGTGGGCAGGCACATCCGGGGGGGTCACCGGTCTGTGAGTCATTCGAGACTGAGGTATCAGGCCGACGAGGTGTCACCGGCGGTGGGCATGTCAGGTGGCGGTCGCGGGGGCAGGGGTATTGCCTGCAGACCCCAGGGGAGGAAGCACCTGGCAGACCACGTGGAGGACCTGCTGACCCGGTAGATTGGGGGAGTGGCCTAGGATGTTAAAAGGCAGGAAAAGACCAGGTGCTTCCAGACCCATAATCCCGGCAAGGTATCATGGAGTCGCCAGAGCAGCAGGAGCAGGTGCAGCATTCACCTATACAGCAGCAGCTCACTGAGGAGCCCCACTTGAGAGTTACCCACGATGACCGTGAAGCAGCGCAGGAGGTGGTCGTATGGGTGAAAGGAGATCCAGTCAGAAGTGAAAGTTTGCTCAGTGATGTAGTCTTCCCCTTGTCTCTCCTAATTTTCTGCTAGGTGAAGAAGTGTACCGCTAAGGCCAAGCAGAAAGACTGCAATTTGCAGGGTCATACTGTCAGATTCCTATGGGAAGAGATTGTGCCAGCCGTGCATTCAACAGACAGTAGTGGAAGAAACACCAGACTTCGCTTCTAGCCTGAGGGAGATCGATAGGGGAGAGGTTAAGGAATCGGTGAGATCCCTTTCCCAGGAAAGTGTCCGTAAGGCGAAAACAAGGAAGCCTAGATCCCCGGTGTTGGACAGTGATAGTGACTTGGATGAGGATGTCTCGGGTTCATCTCCTTCAACTTCATCCTTTTCAGATGCTCAGTCAAGCCGTTCTTGCTTCCCTGTTGACCAGGTGAATAAGCTGGTAAAAACAGTTAATAATACCATGGGGATTGTTGAGCCTAGGCCAGAAAAATCCATGCAGGATGTTTGTTCAGAGGTCTGGATCAGAAATCATGCAGATCCTTTCCTCTGAACGATAAGATCCGATCTCTTATTCTGCAGGAGTGGAAGAGACCAGAAAGGAAAGGCTCCTTACCTCCGGCCTTCAAGAGAAGTTATCCATTGAAGAATCTGCCTCGTCTTTGTGGTATAAAGCCCCAAAGCTGGATGCGGTGGTCGCTAAAGCATCTAGGAAACCCTTTGAAGACATGGGAAATCTGAAGGACACACTAGATAAGATACCTTTCTAAAAGACTCCTGGGATATGTCGGCAGGGTCCCTTAAACCGGTGGTGGCAGCCACCTGTACAGCCAGGTCTTTACTGGTCTGGCTGGACCAGTTAGAGTCTCAAGTAAAGGATAAAGCATCCAGAGAAAGCATTTTGACTATAGGAGCTGCAGCCTTTCTGTCAGATGCATCGGCTGACTCAGGTTAGCAGCAAGAGCCGCGGCCCTTTCTAATGCAGCCCGAAGGGCCTTATGGCTAAAGTGTTGGCCGGGAGTCATCCAGGCCAGGTCGAAGCTCTGCACCATCCCTTGTGAAGGGGAACACTTGTTGGGGCCGGTGTTGGACGAACTGGAAAAGGCGGGGGACAATAAAAAGACGTTTTCTAACCTGTCGGTCCCTTCCTACAGATACTCCTTCAACAGGAGAAGATTTAGTTGTAGAAAATCCTCCAGAGATAAAGGCAGATGGGACGACAGGAATAGAAACGGCTCCTCCCGAGATCACAGGTGACCACCCCAATGACTGCCAGTCCAGGTAGGGGGAAGGCTGTCTGCCTGCTACCCGGTCTGGTCAGGGATATCGAATAGTAACTGGATCCATAATCTGATTAGATCAGGACTAAGGTTGGAGTTCCGTTCAATACCATAGGACAAATTTATGACAACTTCCACTCATTCATCATCCGCAGAGCAATAGGCCCTGGAGTCAGAAATCCTGGAGCTATGGCGTAAGACGGCCTTGGTGCAGGTTCCTCTCTTTTATTAAAAAGCCGGACAGTTCCTTTCGGACCATTATTAATCTAAGAGGTCTGAACAAGTTCCTGATAGTGCGCCCCTTTAAGATAGAGTCTGTCGCAGAGGTCATCGCACATCTCCATGAACAAGATTTCGTCATGGTTCCCTATTTGGATGACTTTTTAATAGTAGGCAGTTCGATCATCCATTGCACTAGTCAGTTGGAGGGTGTAATGTCCACTCTAGAAGGGTTGGGGTGGCTTTTGAATCTCAAAAAGCCACGGTTGCAACCCCTGAGGGTGCAGGAATCTCTGGGTCTCGTGCTGGACTCCGAGACTCAGGAGTGTCAGCCACCGGTGCCCAAATTAGAAGGTATTCAGCATCAAGTTTTTAAGGCAGTAAACAATCCATCTATGTCCCTTAGGAGCACGATGTCCCTTTTTAGGGTCACTCACTTCCTGTATTCCGGCTGTTCGGTGGGCCCAATTCCATACTAGGGCCTTACAGTGGGAAGTGTTGCGTAATGACCGTTTGCTTAGAGGGTGCCTAGAAGGTAGAGTCTCTGTCCCCCTCTACGATACAATCCCTTCTTTGGTGGTTAAATTTATCAATTTTTTGTCCAGAGGGGTTCCTTATGAGAACCATATTTTCCTTATTGTCACTACGGATGCCATCCCCATGGGTTGGGGGGCTCATTTGGGGGAGGTGGACAAGGTGTGAGAGTGGTGGTTCATCTAACCTGAAAAAGTTGTTGGTAGTGAAGCTGGCAATAAGACGGCTCCTTATGCCCTACAGACTCAACATGTCAGAATACTTACCGACAATCAGGTAACGGCGGCCTACATAATGGAGAAGTGGGCGCTACTGCGGTTGCAGCTGCCGTGGCACCAGAGGCCCCTCAGGAGTCTGACAGCTTTCTGCCTTCCGACCAAGTGGCTGCCAGGTAAGATGGAACCCAGAAGACAGATCTGGGGGAATTGACAGAAGACATGACAGAATCATCTATTCTGGCCACGTCCAGTCTAGGGTTTCAGACAGTGTTAGAAACTGACGATAGCCTGAAAGCACTCAAGGGGTAGGCGGCACTGCCTTCCTCAGACTCAGACAACTTTACCGGGTAACAGTCCATCATAATGTGATGCGCCAATTTTGGGGCAGCTGTAGGCTGTTTTTTTTTCCAGCTATGAAGGCCCCAATAACCATGGACCTTCCCATGAATGGAGTGGTGGTGCACATGATCGACCTCCGCTACATTCAGCTGGGGCTCCTCAGAGTCCTGATTCTTGGGACTGGTGGGGGCCATGGCAGTTGGACCCAGAGATCCAAAAATTATCCCTTGGATAATTGATATCTTTTAAGCTTGAGAAAGCCCCTTGAACAGTGTTGTCTGGGCTAAATGTAATATTAATCCAAAAACAGAAAACAAAAACCGCTCTAACAGCTGGTTCTATCACCTGAGCTGTCTGAGTGTGACTCAGATATCAAGAAGCGAAAATAGATGTCCGGTGCTCACGCTGAAACAAGTTCAAATCACCGCTGCATGAAGATAGAAGAAAAGCGGGCACTCACCATCCAAATGAAATCCAAACTTTATTCTGACATCATGACATCATGTCAAATGCAGGACAGGCAGGGAAACACGGGCTTCCACAAGACGAGTCTTTTCTTCTATCTTCATGCAGCCGTAAATGTAATATTACATGGCGGCTTGGATTCACTAAAAATAATTAATTCATTGATACGTGCTGTCACTCATCAGGATCCTGCACAGGCCATTCTGTGGTGTGTGCAGGCAACCATGAGTGATGACATCACCGTGATTTCTAGCCACAGGACCATTGCGTTCTGTAACAAGCTGAGTACTCAGGTGACCTGAGCAGAATGCTATCAGAAAAACAAGTCAAGTACCTAAAAATGAGAGAATCGGATCACAGTGAACTGACACTCTGCTTAAAGGGGTTGTCCACTACTTTCAATTAACCCCCCAATGTATCTCCCCGGGGACCCTAATGAATTTTGTAGATACCTTCTGTTGCCGTTTTAGCCTGTGAGCGGCGCTATGTCGGCTGCTGAGTCCGGGTCACGTGACCCCCAGGCTGCAGCCGCCGCTAATTTCCGCTGACTTCACGTCAATTTCCAGACTCTGGAAATTAACATGACATCATCAGTAGGAGTGACCCAGCCTCCACAGACAATGGTCACTCATCAAGAGTGACTGGGCTGTGGGCGGTGCCTGGGGGCTGCTGGGATGTGTTGGCGGGGATGGGATGGACGGGGCTGGGATGGGATGGACGGGGCTGGGATGGGATGGGCGGGGCTGCACTGGGATGTGCGGGCGCTGGGGAGTCTGCGTGGCTGCGCCGGGATATGCGGGCGCCGAGCGGTGTGGTGGGGCTGCGCCAGGATGTGCGAGCACCGGGCGGTGCTGGGGTCTGCGGGTGTGTGCAGTGGGTCCGCTGGCCGTGCTGGGGTCTGCTTCGGGCGGGGGGGTCATTGGTGTGTGTGTCTGTGTGCAGGCATCGGCCGATGGGACTACAAGTCCCATCGGGCTATGCCTGCTACACTGTCAGTGAGTGACACATTAGCCAATGATGGGACAGTAGTCCCATCATCCGGCTAATGTGTTGAATGTAAAAAAACAAAAAAAACCCCACACATATACAGACATACATACAATATACATACAGACATACAACATACATACAGACATACATACAACATACATACATAGACATACATACAACATACATACATAGA
Organism: Ranitomeya variabilis; assembly: GCF_051348905.1. Lineage (NCBI taxonomy): Eukaryota > Metazoa > Chordata > Amphibia > Anura > Dendrobatidae > Ranitomeya > Ranitomeya variabilis. Next base: position 598,761,224 of record NC_135235.1, on the reverse strand, counting down.
CATACATACAACATACATACAGACATACAACATACATACAGACATACAACATACATACATACAACATACATACAGACAGACAGACAACATACATACAGACATACATACAGACATGCAACATACATACAGACATACATACAGACATACAGCAGACATACAACATACATACAACATACATACAGACATACAACATACATACAGACATACAACATAGATACAGACATACATACATACAACATACAGACATACATACAGACATACAACATACATACATACAGACATACAGCATACATACAGACATACAACATACATACAGACATACAACACATACATACATACAACATACATACAGACATACAACATAGATACAGACATACATACATACATACAACATACAGACATACATACAGACATACAACATACATACAGACATAAATACAGACATACAACATACATACAGACATACATACAGACATACAACATACATACAGACATACAACAGACATACAACATACAGACAGACATACACACAGACATACAACGTACACACAGACATACAACATACATACAGACATAGATATTGTAGCGTGGCTAAAGGTTATATAGTCGACGGGAGGTATGTATCACAGAGAAGGCTTGTCGCTGTGATGTAACCCGGAGTGTCTTCTGTAATGCACATAAAGCAATAAGGAATTGTTTAGTATATTTGGGTCCAGGTTACAGGTAGCTGTGAGAGATGGGAGGGTCTGGCTACCCATATACCTCACCCCTGGGTAAGGGGCATAACCATGCCTATCTATATTTGTTTCAGGACCTGTGGTGATGTCATAACCACATGTCTAATCATGTGATTTTACCTCACCAATGGGTGTGGTTTCAGGCTACATAATGGAGGTGTGTTTGGCACATGGCGGTGAGTGTTTGGGAATCCGTCAGTGTGGACAGAGATCCCTGTGTCCAGGCGGGACACTACAGACAGGAGTCTGTGTGTGTGGAGGAGAAAGCCCCCACAGTGTGTTAAGGCTCCAGGACTGAGCCTGAAGGACTGGACTCTTGTATTTTCCTTTCCTGAGCTAAAGTCTATTTGTTTACCTGTTGTTCACGCTGTTATGTGGTTTATGGAGCAATAAACCCACTTGAACGCAGAAGAGAATGTTACTCCTGTTTCCTCCTACGCATGTGAGCGAGTACAAACCTTACAATATACAACATACATAGACATACAACATACATACAGACAGACATACATACAGACATACAACATACATACAGACATACGGCATACATACAACATACATACAGACATACAACATACATAGACACAACATACAGACATACATACAGACATACAACATACATACAGCATACATACAGACATACATACAGACATACAACATACATAGACATACAACATACACACATCATACATACAGACATATAACATACATACAACATGCATACAGACATACATACAGACAAAAAACATACATACAGACATAGATACAGACATACATCAGACATACAATATACATACAGACATATATACAGACATACAACATACATACATTCATATAACATTCATACAGACATACAACATACATGCATACAGACATACACCATACATACATACATACAGACATACAACATACATACATATATACATACAGACATGCAACATACATATAGACATACAACATACATACAGACATACAACATACACCATGCCACATGCACCATGAGATGTGCAACATGCAACATGTGCCGTGCGACATGCAACGTGTGCCGTGCGACATGCAACATACGACATGAAACATGCAGCATGCGACATGCAATGTGCGACATGCGACGAGCAACATGTGACATGCAATGTGCGCCATGCGACGTGCAACATACGACATGCATCGTGGACCATGCAACATACGTCATGCGACATGCAACATGAGGCATGCAACGTGTGCCATGCGACATGCAACATGCGACATGCAACGTACTGCATGCAACGTGTAACATGCAACATGTGGCATGCGACGTGCAATGTGCAACATGAAATATGCGTCATGCGACTTGCAACATGTGACGTGCGACATGCAACATGAAACATACAACATATACATACAGTACTTACAACATACTGTACATATAGTACATACACTATGTTCCAAATTATTATTACAAATTACAAGTCTCAACACGACAGGGTAGACAGAATTGTTTCCAATCCAGACACTAGTCGTATTAGACATCAAGAGATGAACACTAAATTCCATAAGAGAGGATACCCGAACCATATTCTTTCAACAAAAAGCGATGCAGCTAGACCTGATATACACCAGAGAACACCAAGATTAGCTTTTGTCAATACATTTCACCCATTTAATTATCTCATAAATAAGTGTGTTCTTCAGCATTGGGATATTCTTGGTAAAGCATACCTTCATGTGAAAGAGTTTAATTCCAAACCAATCATTTGCAATAAACGCTGTCCTAACATTAGGGATCATCTAGTTAGGGCAGATGTGGGCTCCAAGAATAGGGGACCTATACAAAGAGTTCTAGCTACATCATGTAATGGGACGTTCCCTTGTTTGAGTTGTTATCAATGTTCAAATGTGTCGAAGGGGGACTCCTTTACGCATCCACGTTCAGGAAAAAGATTCCCAATTAAGGGATATTTCACGTGCAATTCCTCCTTTTTCGTGTACTTGATAAAGTGCCCTTGTGGTCTCGGATATGTGGGGGAAACCACCCAACATATCCGAGACCGCATCTCACAACACAAATCCACTACAAGGTGTGGTAGAACACTCTTGCCAATTCCGGCTCATTTCAAACAGAATAATCACAGTGTATCACAATTAAAGTATCAAGTGATAGATCATGTCCCTATGGCAAGGAGGGGAGGTGACATGGTCAAAAAACTGAAGGAGCGTGAATCCTTTTGGATTCACACGCTACAAACTCACATGGTCTTAATAGAGAATATGAGGTCTCCTATTGAAAAAATGAATTTTGTATAGATTTTTCACAACAGTTATGTGGTCTCTTATATTGGATTAGCACGCTCTCAATTTAGATTTGGTCTGAGTAGAACAAATGTTATATAAAAAAATATGTTGAATTGTTCTAAACCCTTTTAACCTCCAGGTTGGTCCATACACAGACTTTGTGGTCTTCAAGTGATTCCTATAAACCATAATCCTTACCGAATATATTATTTCACATATTGTTCCCATATATCCCATATAAGTACATGGAAAGTGGTTGGAATATGGTAAAACTTAAATACTATTGCTCTAATGTATTCCCTTTTTCTCCATTTCCTCTTTTTTCCACAGTACACAAGCGGGAACTAGACTAGAGACAGATCACCATTATTACTGCGCATGCGCACAACATCGGTCTTTTCCGGTATTTCTCGTCTTTTTCCGGACTTTCATAAGCGCTCTTATCACATGTTCTTTTGCGAACTTTCACCCGGAAACACTAATGCAGACACGAGCACCAGAAGAGGGTAAAAAGCCGGTAACACGCTGTCTTTTACACATGCTTCCCTGACAGCGGTCACGCACTCCTTTCTGGAACTTCATATCAAGCACGGTGTATACCGGTTTATTGGATTTAAGGTATTTATCTTATGCGCTGTCTCCGGACTAGCAAGTGTATTATGAGCTATGTATTAATAATGAAAATCTGTTCCCACAGTGGGGTCTCTATTTCCTGCGCAACGCATTTGCAAGTATAGCAATTTTCTTTATATACCACATATGGAGATTTATTGTAAGGTTACCCACATTACACATAAGTGATTGAATTTTTTCTATATATATCCCACTTGTTTCCATATATATCCCACTTTATTCCATAGTTCTTGTATACTCTATCTGTCCCACTGCATATATGGGAGTTATACTCACTGGATCCTTGTTTTCTAATTGGAATATATGAGCTAGATAAGAACACATCACATAGCCCATTACGATGTGTTTCTCCTGATTGCCGTTAGTTGAACATATAAGTATATACGTTCTTTTGTTTATAATTAAAAAAATACATATTTTCTTTCTTTTTTTCACTATCTATTTTAAGATGCTCCTTTGGTACATGTGGCATATGATTACCAAGGATTATTCACACGGTGGATTGGGGATAATATATTATCAGGGGACATGCCATATAATGTCTTCATATCTGAATGTTTATTTATTATTTTGTTGTTAAAAAACATTTCTCTGTATATGTTACAGAAGGACAATATTTCTTGATGAAGGCTCTTTAGCCGAAACGTTGAAAAATGTAATATATGTCCATCAGAAGTTTGTTGAAGTTTTTTCATGTATGGAATCCCACCGTTGAAACTAATATTTTGAAAAATAAGGAATAATAAACAAAGAGTTTTTCATTTCAAGAACTGCAGTGTGCCGGAGTTTTTTCTTATATTATTATTTTTTTCAGAGCACCTCTGACTAATTGAGTGAGCACCTTCCTTATCGTATAATTGCTGCTTAATAATGTGGAACATCATTTTTAAGTAGTTTTCCTTTAATTAGAATCACCTGGAAAACCAATTAGCACGTGTTTAAGATTGATTTCAGTGATCCATTGAGCCCTGAGACACAATACCATCCACGAGTTTATTTAAAAAACAAAACAATTAAATCTTTATGACACTTAAATCCAATTTGCATAATAATTTGGAACACAGTGTACATTGTTATGATCCCAAGTGGCAGAGGATCACCAATAGATCAGCAAGTGATTAAACTAAGGACGAGCTCTAGGGAGATGGTAACTGGACTGATTGCAAATCTGAACCTATCCAAAACAACTAGAGGTAGCCGGTGAACGTGCCTAAAAAATTCTTAGACGTCTCGAGCCAGCCTGAGGAACTAGCTACCCCTAAAGAGAAAGAAAGACCTCGCTTGCCTCCAGAGAAATAATCCCCAAAGATATAGAAGCCCCCAACAAATATTAACAGTGAAGTAAGAAGAAGGCACATACATAGGGATGAAATCAGATTCAGCAAAAGAGGCCCACTAGTACTAGAAAGCAGAAAATAGAGCAGGGGTCTATGCGATCAATAAAAAACCCTTACAAAATATCCATCCTGAGATTTCAAGAACCCACACACCAACTAACGGTGTGTGGGGAGAAACTCAGCCCACTAGAGCAACCAGCAAGCGAGGGAAATACATTTTAGCAAGCTGGAACAGAAAACATGATAAACACTGCTGATCTAAAAATGAGCAAACAAAACTTAGCTTATCCTGGATGGACTGGGAGCAAGGTAGTCAGAAGGAATCTGAGTAGCACTGATTACATCGACAGCCGGCAACAAGTGAAAGTAAAACAGAGCTATATAGGAACCTCCCAGAGGATAACGAACCAGCTGATAGCCAGAGACCAGCAGGATAACAAACAAGGCCACCAGGGGGAGCCCAAAGCAAAAGGCACACCATACCACCAGTGACCACAAGAGGGAGCCCGAAAACAGAGTTCACAACAGTACCCCCCCCCCTTAAGGAGGGGTCACCGAACCCTCATGAAAACCCCCAGGGCGATCAGGATGAGCCACATGGAAGGCACGAACCAAATCGGCCGCATGAACATCAGCGGCGACAACCCAAGAATTATCCTCCTGACCATAGCCCTTCCACTTGACCAAATACTGGAGCCTCCGTCTAGAAACACGAGAATCCAAGATCTTCTCCACCACGTATTCCAATTCTCCCTCAACCAGCACCGGGGCAGGAGGCTCAACCGGAGGAACCACAGGTACCACATACCTCCGCAACAACGAGCGATGGAACACATTATGAATAGCAAATGATGCCGGGAGGTCCAGACGGAATGACACAGGGCCAAGGACTTCCAGAATCTTATAAGGACCGATAAACCGAGGCTTGAACTTAGGAGAGGAGACCTTCATAGGAACGAAGCGAGAAGACAACCACACCAAGTCCCCAACGCGAAGTCGGGGACCCACACAGCGACGGCGGTTGGCAAAGAGCTGAGCCTTCTCTTGTGACAACTTCAAATTGTCCACCACATGATTCAAAATCTGATGCAACCTATCCACCACAACATCCACTCCAGGACAGTCAGAAGGCTCCACCTGACCCGAGGAAAAACGAGGATGAAACCCCGAATTACAAAAAAAAGGAGAAACCAAAGTAGCAGAACTAGCCCGATTATTAAGGGCAAACTCGGCCAACGGTAAAAAAGTAACCCAGTCGTCCTGGTCAGCAGAAACAAAACATCTTAAATAAGTCTCCAAGGTCTGATTAGTTCGCTCGGTTTGGCCATTCGTCTGAGGATGGAAGGCCGATGAAAAAGACAATTCAATGCCCAACTTAGCACAAAAGGTCCGCCAAAATCTAGACACAAACTGGGATCCTCTGTCAGAAACAATGTTCTCAGGAATCCCCTGCAAACGAACCACATTTTGAAAAAACAGTGGAACCAACTCGGAGGAGGAAGGCAACTTAGGCAAGGGCACCAAATGGACCATCTTAGAAAAACGATCACACACCACCCAGATGACAGACATTCTCTGAGAGACAGGGAGATCTGAAATAAAATCCATGGAAATGTGCGTCCAAGGCCTCTTCGGGACAGGCAAAGGTAACAGCAAACCACTGGCACGAGAACAGCAAGGCTTCGCCCGAGCACAAATTCCACAAGACTGCACAAAGGAACGCACATCCCGCGACAAGGAAGGCCACCAAAAAGACCTGGCCACCAAGTCTCTGGTACCAAATATTCCAGGATGGCCCGCCAACACCGAAGAATGAACCTCGGAGATGACTCTGTTGGTCCATCTATCCGGGACAAACAGTCTCTCCGGTGGACAGCGGTCAGGTCTATCCGCCTGAAACTCTTGCAGCACACGTCGCAAATCTGGGGAGATGGCAGACAAAATCACCCCTTCTCTAAGGATACCAGACGGCTCTGAATCTCCAGGAGAGTCAGGCACAAAACTCCTAGAAAGAGCATCAGCTTTCACATTCTTCGAACCCGGCAGGTACGAGACCATGAAATCAAAACGAGAGAAAAACAACGACCAACGAGCCTGTCTGGGATTCAGCCGCTTGGCCGACTCGAGATAAATCAAATTCTTGTGGTCAGTCAAGACCACCACACGATGTTTAGCTCCCTCGAGCCAATGTCGCCACTCCTCAAATGCCCACTTCATAGCCAACAGCTCCCGATTACCGACATCATAATTCCGCTCGGCAGGCGAAAACTTTCTTGAAAAGAAAGCACATGGCTTCATCACAGAGCCATCGGGGCTTCTCTGCGACAAAACAGCCCCCGCTCCAATCTCGGAAGCATCAACCTCCACCTGGAAGGGAAGTGAGACATCTGGCTGACATAAGACCGGAGCCGAAGAAAACCGACGCTTCAGCTCCCGAAAGGCCTCCACAGCCGCAGAAGACCAATTAGTCACATCAGAACCCTTCTTGGTCAAATCCGTCAAAGGCTTAACAACGCCTGAAAAATTAGCTATGAAGCGACGGTAAAAATTAGCAAAACCCAAGAACTTCTGAAGACTCTTAACAGATGTAGGCTGCGTCCAGTCATGAATAGCCTGAACCTTGACTGGGTCCATCTCAATAGTAGAAGGAGAAAAAATGAAACCCAAAAAAGAAATCTTCTGGACTCCAAAAAGACATTTTGAGCCCTTCACAAATAAAGCATTGTCACGTAGGACCTGAAAGACCATCCTGACCTGCTTAACATGAGACTCCCAATCATCCGAAAAAAACAGAATATCATCCAGATACACAATCATAAACATATCCAGATATTCACGGAAGATATCATGCATAAAGGACTGAAAGATTGAAGGAGCATTAGAAAGTCCAAAAGGCATCACCAAGTACTCAAAATGGCCTTCAGGCGTATTAAATGCAGTTTTCCATTCATCACCCTGTTTTATACGCACAAGGTTATACGCACCACGAAGATCTATCTTGGTGAACCAACTAGACCCCCTAATGCGAGCAAACAAATCAGTTAACAATGGCAAAGGATACTGAAATTTGACCGTGATTTTATTCAAAAGGCGATAATCAATACAGGGTCTCAGGGAACCATCCTTTTTAGCCACAAAAAAGAATCCTGCACCAAGAGGGGATGAGGACGGGCGAATATGTCCCTTCTCTAATAACTCCTTTATATAACTCCGCATGGCAGCATGCTCCGGCACAGATAAATTGAAAAGTCGTCCCTTAGGCCATGTGCACACGTTAAGTATTTTTCGCGTTTTTTTCGCGTTTTTTCACTATAAAAACGTGATAAAAACGCGAAAAAAACGCTTACATATGCCTCCCATTATTTTAAGTGTATTCCGCATTTTTTGTGCAAATGTAGCCTTTTTTTCCGCGAAAAAATCGCATCGCGGAAAAAAAAGCAACATGTTCATTAAAATGCGGAATTGCAGGGGATTCCGCACACCTAGGGGTCCATTGATCTGCTTACTTCCCGCACGGGGCTGTGCCCACGATGCGGGAAGTAAGCAGATTATGTGCGGTTGGTACCCAGGGTGGAGGAGAGGAGACTCTCCTCCACGCACTGGGCACCATATAAGTGGTCAAAAAATAAGAATTAAAATAAAAAATAGTCCTATACTCACCCTCGATGTCTTCCCGCCTCCACTGCATGCTGTCGCTTCGGTTCCTGTAGCTGATGTGCGGCGAAGGACCTTGCCGATGACGTCACTGTCCTGTGATTGGTCGTGAGTGGTCATGTGACTGCTCACGTGACCGTGACGTCACGGAAGGTCCTGTGCGCACAGACCAGCTATAGGAAGAGGAACGGACGCCGCTGAGGAGATGTCTGGGTGAGTATAAGCATTTTTTTTATTTTTTTAATTATTTTTAAACATTCTATCTTTTACTATAGATGCTGCATAAGCTGCATCTATAGTAAAAAGTTGGTCACACTTGTCAAACAGTATGTTTGACAAGTGTGACCAACCTGTCAGTTTTCCAAGCGATGCTACAGATCGCTTGGAAAACTTTAGCATTCTGCAAGCTAATTACGCTTGCAGAATGCTAAAAAAAGTGAAAAAAAACGGAAAAAAAACGCAAAAAAAAAAATGCGGATTTCTTGCAGAAAATTTCCGGTTTTCTTCAGGAAATTTCTGCAAGAAATCCGCAACGTGTGCACATACCCTTAGGAAACTTACTACCAGGAATCAAATTTATAGCACAATCACAGTCCCTATGAGGAGGTAGAGAATTGAGTTTGGGCTCCTCAAATACATCCTGGTAGTCTGACAAAAACGTAGGGACTTCAGAAGGAGTGGACGAAGCAATTGACACCACAGGAGCGTCACCATGAATTCCCTGACAACCCCAACTTGACACCGACATAGCTTTCCAATCCAGGACTGGATTATGAGTCTGCAACCATGGTAGACCCAACACGACGACATCATGCAAATTATGCAGTACAAGAAAGCGAATCACCTCCCGATGAACAGGAGTCATGCACATGGTCACTTGTGTCCAGTACTGAGGTCTATTCGTAGCCAATGGTGTAGAATCAATTCCCCTTAGTGGAATAGGGAATTTTAAAGGCTCCAAATCAAAACCACAGCGCCTGGCAAATGACCAATCCATAAGACTCAGGGCGGCACCTGAATCTACAAAAGCATTAACCGGGTAAGATGACAGGGAACAAATCAGGCTAACAGACAAAATGAACTTAGGCTGTAAAGTACCAATGGTGACAGATTTATCAACCTTTTTTTTGCGCTTAGAGCATGCTGAGATAACATGAGCTGAGTCACCACAGTAAAAGCACAACCCATTTTGCCGTCTATAATTTTGCCGTTCACCTCTGGTCAGAATTCTGTCACATTGCATAGATTCAGGTGTCTGTTCAGAAGACACCGCCAAATGGTGCACAGGTTTGCGCTCCCGCAAACGCCGATCAATCTGAATGGCCAGAGTCATTGACTCATTCAGACCTGCAGGCGTAGGGAACCCCACCATGACATTCTTAATGGCTTCAGAAAGACCTTCTCTGAAATTTGCAGCCAGGGCACACTCATTCCAGTGAGTAAGCACCGACCATTTCCGAAATTTCTGGCAGTACACCTCTGCTTCATCTTGCCCCTGCAAGAGGGCCAATAACGTTTTTTCAGCCTGGTTCTCAAGATTAGGTTCCTCATAGAGCAATCCAAGGGCTAGAAAAAATGCATCTACATTAAGCAATGCAGGATCCCCTGGCGCCAATGCGAAGGCCCAATCTTGGGGGTCACCACACAAAAAGGAAATGATAATCTTAACTTGCTGAACGGCATCACCAGAGGAACGAGGTTTCAAAGAAAGAAACAACTTACAATTGTTCCAAAAATTCAGGAACCTAGATCTATCTCCAGAAAACAACTCCGGAATAGGTATTCTAGGCTCTGACATAGGACTGTGAACAACAAAATCCTGAATACTTTGAACCCTAGCAGCAAGATGATCCAGACTGGAAGCCAAGCTCTGGACATCCATGTCAGCAGCTGAACTCAGAGCCACACCAAGATTAAGAGGAGGAGAGAAGCTAGCCACAGCAGCTAGACACGGCAAAAAAAAAAAAAAAATTCTCAAGGCTTTTCTCCTGCTTCTGCCATGCAATTAACACTTTACTGGCCGGCTGTACTGTTATGATCCCAAGTGGCAGAGGATCACCAATAGATCAGCAAGTGATTAAACTAAGGACGAGCTCTAGGGAGATGGTAACTGGACTGATCGCAAATCTGAACCTATCCAAAACAACTAGAGGTAGCCGGTGAACGTGCCTAAAAAATTCTTAGACGTCTCGAGCCAGCCTGAGGAACTAGCTACCCCTAAAGAGAAAGAAAGACCTCGCTTGCCTCCAGAGAAATAATCCCCAAAGATATAGAAGCCCCCAACAAATATTAACGGTGAAGTAAGAAGAAGGCACATACATAGGGATGAAATCAGATTCAGCAAAAGAGGCCCACTAGTACTAGAAAGCAGAAAATAGAGCAGGGGTCTATGCGATCAATAAAAAACCCTTACAAAATATCCATCCTGAGATTTCAAGAACCCACACACCAACTAACGGTGTGTGGGGAGAAACTCAGCCCACTAGAGCAACCAGCAAGCGAGGGAAATACATTTTAGCAAGCTGGAACAGAAAACATGATAAACACTGCTGATCTAAAAATGAGCAAACAAAACTTAGCTTATCCTGGATGGACTGGGAGCAAGGTAGTCAGAAGGAATTACATCGACAGCCGGCAACAAGTGAAAGTAAAACAGAGCTATATAGGAACCTCCCAGAGGATAACGAACCAGCTGATAGCCAGAGACCAATAGGATAACAAACAAGGCCACCAGGGGGAGCCCAAAGCAAAAGGCACACCATACCACCAGTGACCACAAGAGGGAGCCCGAAAACAGAGTTCACAACAGTACATATAGACATACAGTACATATAACAGAGTACATACTCACCATCACCTTGTCACCTTGATCCCCAAAAGCCAGTGTCACCTGTAAAAAATATTAAAATAATAAACAAACAATATACTCCCTGATCCGCAGATATCCAATTAAAGCGAGTGTCCCACGACGATCTCCTGTGGAGAGCAGCAGCATCAGCTGATGTGACCGCTCTCCAGGGGCTCCAGGAATACAATGATGGAAGGTATCCTTCCGCACTGTATTCCCCACAATGTACTCCTACGCTCCTGTGAGAAAATAGTCCCTAGTCTCACTTCTGGCCCTGCTGAGTGGGAAAATTCCCACGCAGCTTTGCCATAAAGTGAGACCCTGAACTGAGGCAACCTCTTCAGTGATGCCCTGCAGGAGCTATTATCTCCTGTTAGTGTGTCACTGAAAGTCTATAGAGCCCCTCTCTAGGCTATGAATATCAGCCTGCAGCTGTCTGCGTAGCCTTTCTGGCTATAAATTATAAGGGGACCCCACGTCATTTTTTGGGGGAGTCCCCCTATTTTACTAGCCAGTAAAGGCTACGCAGACAGCTGCGGGCTAATATTCATAGCCTGGGAGGGGCCATGGGTATTAACCCCTTCCCAGGCTACAAATATTGGGCCCCGGCCATCGGCTTTCCCCCTCTGGGGCAGAAAATTGCGCTGGAGCCCACGCCATTTTTTTTTTCATTTTTTTTAGCTGAAACATATTGTTCATTAACTCCTTTCTGCCAGCTGACGGAATAGTACGTCAGCTGGCAGTATCCCCCGCTTTGAAAAAAATTACAAGATCGCTAAACGGCGTAGCGAGAAAAAAAAATCAAAAGCCAAAATTATGTTTTTTTGGTTGCCGCGACATTGCATTAAAATGCAGTAACGGGCGATTAAAAGAACGTATCTGCACAAAAGTGGTATCATTAAAAATGTCAGCTCTGCACTCAAAAAATTAGCCCTCACCCAACCCGATATCTCAGAAAATATAGATGCTACAGGTATCGGAAAATGGCGCAATTATTTATTTATTTTTTTTTAGCAAAGTTTGGAATTTTTTTTTCACCACTTAGATAAAAAAGAACCTAGACATGTTTGGGGTCCATGAACTCGTAATGACCTGGAGAATCATAATGGCAGGTCAGTTTTAGGCTGTGTGCACACATTGCAGATTTGGGTGCAGAATTTTCTGCACAAAATCTGCATCTCCTGGCAGAAAACGCAGCTGCGTTTTTGATACTTCTTTTGCACGGTTTTGATGTGTTTTTTTGTGCGGTTTTGATGCAGTTTTTGCGCGGTTTTGATTCAGTTTTTTATGCAGTTTGGTGCGTTTTTTTGCTCGGTTTTTGCACGGTTTTGATTCACTTTTTGATGCGTTTTTATGCTGTTTTTGGTGCATTTTTTGCTCATTTTGATGTGTTTTTTGTGCGGCTTTGTGTTTTTGGTGCGGTTTTTATGCAGCTTTTGCGCGGTTTTGGTGCAGTTTTGATGCCTTTTTGGTGTGGTTTTGATGCAGTTTTTGCTGCAGTTTTTGGTGCGGTTTTTGCGCGGTTTCGATGCATTTTTCTATTCGTTTTTGGTGCGGTTTTTATGCGTTTTTGAAAGCTAAATAAAGATGTATTTTTGAACAAAAAAAAAAAAAGATTTGTGATGTCGTTATTGTCCAACCTCCTCTTTTACATTTTTCCAACCCACACTCCATTACACACACAGATAGACAGATAGATGATAGATGAGATGGATAGACAGATCTACATATAGATAGATCTATAGATGCATACATCTATCTATTCATATATCTATCTATAGATATACCTGGATAGATATATCTATTGATAGATGTATGGATAGTGTAGGGTGCGTGTCCACTGTTTGGATTACATCCGGATTAGCTGCAGATTGGATGCTGAGTACTTGCAGTCCCATCGGATGATGCCCCCCAAAGACCCCTCGCGCACACCCGAACAGCCAGGCACACACCCGCACAGCCCCGCACACACCCGCACAGCCCCGCACACACCCGAACAGCCCCGCACACACCCGAACAGCCCCGCACACACCCGAACAGTCCCGCACACACCCGAACAGTCCCGCAAACACCCGCACACATCTGAACAGCCCGCAGACAGCGTTTCTCAGACCCAGATCTGCAGCAAAACTGCAGATCTTTTTTACATCTGCAGTTTTGCTGCGGATGTGCTCGACTCAATGCAAGTCTGAGGGTGCAGAAACGCTGCAGTTCCGCACAAAAGAAGTGACATGCTACGGAAAAAAAAGCTGCGTTTCGGTGTGGCTTTTGCCGCAGCATGTGCACAAGTCTGCGGCTCCCATAGACTTACATTGGTTGTGCACTACACTGCGGATTTGATGCAATTACGTGCAGCAAAAAACGCTGCGGATCTGCAATCAAATCCGCAACGTGTGCACACAGCCTTAGCATTTAGTGAACCAAGCAAAAAAGCCAAGCAAAAAACAAGTGTGGGATTGCACTTTTTTTGCAATTTCATCGCACTTTGAATTTTTCTCACATTTTCTGTTACACGACATGGTAAAACCAATGGTGTCGTTCAAAAGTAGAACTTGTCCCGCAAAAGACAAGCCCTCACATGGCCATATTGACGGAAAAATTATGGCTCTGAAAGGAAGGGGAGCGATAAACGAAAAAACGAAAAAAGCTCCAACGGTGAAGGGGTTTAGAAACATGGATATGGACATATTTGTGGAAATAGATAGATACATCTATCTATCTATCTATCTATCTATCTATCTATCTATCTGTGTGTAATGGAGTGTGGGTTGGACAAATATAAAAGAGGAGGTTGGAGAGAAATGACATCACAAATCTTTTTGTAGATAGAGTAGGGAGAGGAGGGAGGGGTTTGGGTGTGTTTTGGAGTGGGTGTGCTAGGTTCGGGCTTAGAGGCCAGTGCAATGCATCATGGAACTTGTAGTATTAGAGCACAATAAGTCAGGAGAAAGAAAGTTGTCGATAACCCCATGAGAGCTGGATCCCGCACTGAAGATGGGCTGCTACAGCATGATAAAAGGTAATATTGCTAAAATAAACACAGTGGATGTTTTCAGTTTCACATAATAGCAAGATTTATAAAAAAAAAAGTTATTGTAGTGGACAACTTCTTTAAACTTATCAGAGTTTGTGTCGAGTGTCAATAGAATAATCAGACGAATTCTCTCGCTTGAGAATATGCTAGTGTGAGCGAGCCCTATTACAGAATGCAATGGTCCTGTGGCTAGAGATCACAATGACGTCATCACTCCTGGTGCCAGCTCACACCACAGTGTGGCATGTGCATGATCCTGATGAGTGACAGCAGGTGTAATTCATTTTTTATATATCATTTTATGTTTGTTTTTGCTTTTTTTCTATCTCTTTTTTACATGTATTACATTGGAGGTTTGTGTTGCTGTGTAGTGTGTGACTGGTGTTGAGGTGCAGTAAAAAGAACAAACTCAACAGTGATCAGTGCTGTAGTGTTGTTTATGGGAATACTTCTGGGTGGCAGCACAGATACTGTGCTGTGTCCTGACAGGCACTGCTGTGCAATGTCAGGACTATGTCAGAGGTCATATGTCACTTAGTAAGGTCCTATAAATGTGAAACTGAGGGAAAGATGCATGCTTACAAATAGGGATTGACACATATATAAATAGAAGCTTTATTTATAACAACGCATGCAAAAAACAGCAAATAGATTAAAAGCAATGAAAAAACTAAAACATGATTAATTAACAAGTCATGCCCACAATATGGCAATGACAATCCTCCAGTTATTATTGAATAATGAGTGACCCTCAATGTTAGTCAAAACAGATTTGGCGTATGGATGTGAGAAGACTCAGGCAATTAATAAGTAAATATACCTAGCTGAAAAATAATTGCTGGCTTAAATATCCAAGCAGCCTATCATGGTATTAGCCTACGTACACAGCACCATACTTGCAGTGTAACACCTAAACAATCACAATGTGAAACCTGAAACACATGGCAATATAGTACAGTAATCTTTATGCTAACAATGTACACTGCTCACAGTAATAAAAAAAAATAAAGGTAACACTAAAATTCCACATCTTAGATATCACTGAATAAAATATTCCAGTTGCAAATCTTTATACATTACATAGAGAAATGCGTTGAGAACAATAAAACATAAAAATGATCAATGTAAATCAAAATGAATATCCCATGGAGGTCTGGATTTGGAATGATACTCAAAATCAAAGTGGAAAATCAAATTATAGGCTGATCCAACTTCAGTGAAAATGCCTCAAGACAAGGAAATGATGCTCAGTAGTGTGTGTGGTCTCCACATGCCTGTATGGCCTCCCTACAATGCCTGGGTATGGTCCTGGTGAGGCGGTAGATGTTCTCCTGAGGGATCTCCTCCCAGACCTGAACTAAAGCATTCGCCAACTCCTGGACAGTCTGTGGTGCAAAGTGACGTTGGTGGATTGTGCGAGACATGATGTCCCAGATGTGTTCAATCGGATTCAGGTCTGGGGAATGGGCGGACCAGTCCATAGCTTCAATGCCTTCATGTTGCAGGAACTGCTGACACACTCCAGCCACATGAGGTCTGGCATTGTATTGCATTAGGAGGAACCCAGGGTCAACCGCACCATCATATGGTCTCAGAAGGGGTCTGAGGATCTTATCTCGGTACCTAATGGCAGTCAGGTTACATCTGGCTAGCACATGGAGGTCTGTGCGGCCCTCCAAAGAAATTACACACCACACCATTACTGACCCACTGCCAAACCGGTTATGCTGAAAGATGTTGCAGGCAGCAGATCGCTCTCCACGGCGTCTCCAGACTCTGTCACGTCTGTCACATGTGCTCAGTGTGAACCTGCTTTCATCTGTGAAGAGCACAGGGCACCAGTGGCGAATTTGCCAACCCTGGTGTTCTGAGGCAAATGCCAAGCGTCCTGCACGGTGTTGGGCTGTGAGCACCCCATCTGTGGACGTCGGGCACTCGGACCATCCTTATGGAGTCGGTTTCTAACAGTTTGTGCAGACACATGCACATTTGTGGCCTGCTGGAGGTCATTTTGCAGGGCTCTGGCAGTGCTCCTCCTGTTCCTCCTTGCACAAAGGCTGATGTAGCGGTCCTGCTGCTGGGTTGTTGCCCTCCTATGGCCCCTCCATATCTCCTTGTGTACTGGCCTGTCTGCTGGTAGCGCCTCCAGCCTCTGGACACTACGCTGACAGACACAGCAAACCTTGCCACAGCTCACATTGATGTGCCATCCTGGATGAGCAGCACTATCTGAGCCACTTGTGTGGGTTGTAGAGTCTGTCTCATGCTACCACGACTGTGAAATTGCAACCAACATTCAAAAGTGACCAAAACATCAGCCAGAAATCATTGGTACTGAGATGTGGCCTGTAGTCCCCCCTGCAGAACCACTCCTTTATTGAGTGTGTCTTGATAATTGCCAATAATTTCCATCTGTTGTCTATTCCATTTGCACAACAGCATGTGAAATTGATTGTCAAACAGTGTTGTTTCCTAAGTGGACAGTTTTATTTCACAGAAGTTTGATTTACTTGGAGTTATATTCTGTTGTTTAAGTGCTCCCTTTATTTTTTGAGCAGTGTACTAACATTGTTGGAACATATAGGTTTAAAGTGCATAAGTGCATGCAGCATGGAGAATTAACATTGCTAAACCAGACCACTACAAAGACAATGAAAAATGCATAGCAGATAATGCAAAAATTGTGCATCTATGAGAAGCGATCAGAAATCAAACCTGCTAGTGTGAAGATAAAGAAACTGCAGGTGAGGCCATGTTGGCGAACAGGAATTATGGAGGAAAAGCAAAACTCACGCGTATTGCCACTGACATATGTGGCTTCTTCAGGGAAATGATGGTATAATTCACCTTTCTAAACTCCGCTGCTTGTGGATGAAGCTACCCCCAACAAAGGCAGACACTGAATTGTGGATCGGGGTCGACACATCAGTGTGACAAGTCACTACTTACCTTCACAGGGATATTTTCTTTGTCCTTTATGGTGCCAGTTTTATAAAGACTATGATAAGTTCCTTATAACTCTGTTTGTATTTTTTTTCTGAAAAGGAAAAATGTTCAAAATAAAGAAAATAAGTGCTTTCAGACCTCAAATAATGCAAAGAAATCAAGTTCATAATCATTTAGAAACAACAATACTAATGTTTTAATTTAGGAAGAGTTCAGAAATCAATATTGTGTGGAATAACCATGATTTTTTTTTAATTCTTTATTTATAAAAGGAACAATAAATATTACAACAATAAAGCAAATTTTCTCTTGTCTGTCGTACATATGATAACAGCATTATGAGACGCAAAAAGACAATTGAGTCAAAAGTTAAGGGAAGGAGGAAGGTAAGGGGTTGGGAAAGGTGGGAGTTGGAGTGTGTGTAACGGGAACAGGGAAAAAGGATAAGGAAGGGGCGAGGAAAAGGGAAAAGGGGAAAGGGGACAAGAAAGGGGGAAATAACATGTAAATACATGAAAACAGAAAATAATTATTGGCATGGGTACATACTGTCAAAATTAGGTATATTGAAGTTGCATGAATATCCTTCAAGCAGAGCAAGATATCAAGGGCAATTAAGAACGCTGTTTTCCAGGGAGCACATGTGGACAAATAGGAGTCATGGTTAGAAACCTCCCAACTTGACAATTCTTCGAAGCGTGAAATTTGGTCTACTTTAATATACAATTCTGGTATAGTGGGGGGGAGGTGTCCCTCCAATGTAGTGTAATCAGGTGTTTAGGGTCACCTACTAGGAGAGGGAGAAGGCCATTTTTTTTTGGTAAATAGTTAGAGGATGGGCAGGAAAGGAGAGCCTCCACCGTCCGTAGGCTTGATTTAATTAAACTCAATTTCTTGAGAATAGAACCAATACTCTCCCAGAAGTTTCTTATTTTGGGGCAGTCCCAGAATATATGTGTGTGATGACCCAACGAGTTTTGGCATCTCCAGCAGGTCTCATTATCTGCGAGACCTCTCTGGAATAGTTTTGCTGGGGTTAAATGCCATCTAGTCAAGATTTTATATGCATTCTCCTGCAGAAGTATACACCTAGAAAAACCTCTAGCACTAGATAACATCTTAGAAATGTGATCTTCTGAGAAGGAGGTCCCAAGTTCCAATTCCCATGAATATATAAATGAGGGTTTATTTGGCAAGGGAGGGGCAGAAAGATGGGATATATATACGGGATATAATGTTAAGTCTTGGAAGCGGAAATTTGGTCAAAATATCTAACCAAGACCATTTTGACCTGGTCGGGTACTTCTGTACAAACTGTGAGACAGTTCGTTTGACGTGTAGTATTTGAAGGAAATTTTTTGGTTGGGCCGGTGCGCTTGAAGGCCATGTCCCATTCTCGAGAATTTTATTATTATAGAGTCCATTCAAGGTTTCTTTGGGTAGATTAGTCCATAATTTATATGGGTCACTAAAAGTTGGGTCAATTAAAAATGGTATAGAGCAGACAGGTGTCAACGTAGAAGGGAAGGTGTCTGGTGGAAGCTCCTTATTTAAAAGTCTTTTAATTCTCAAGGTTGTTAGGGTCACCCCATCTAGTCCAAAAGCAGTCAGTGGCTTAGCTCCGGACCAAAGGTAGGGGATGCCTCGAGGGCCCAGCAGAGCCAGGTCTATACTGTCTCCGTCTCCCTCTTCACAACATGATATCACCCTCAGCCATCTGCTAAGATGTATAGCTCTGTAGTAGAGGTATGGATCAGGGACTCCCAGCCCCCCCGAGGAGATGGAGTAAGATAATGATTTATAGGGTAATCTGGCTGGTTTCGACTTCCAAATGAATTTAGAAATAATTGATTTTAATCCCTTAAAGTAGGTCAAAGGTATCTGGATAGGAACCATATTCATAGTATATAGTATTATTGGCATAATATATGCCTTGAATATATTAATACGTCCCATCCAAGATAGCGTCGGCAAGCTATAGGACTTCATCAAAGCCTCAATCCTCCTTAATAATGGGGGGTAATTAGCCTGGAAGAGGTCTATAGGATTTCCAGTTATTAATATTCCTAAATATTTCATGGAGGACGTGGCCCATGAAAAAGAAGTCTGGTTGCTGAGAGTATTTATTTGGGATCTCGAAAGAGTGATATTTAAAGCTTCGGATTTCCCCGTATTAATTTTAAAATTTGAGAGAAGGCCAAATTGATAAAATATCTTGAAAATAATCGGGAAGGCCTGGAACGGGTTAGAGATGAGGAAGAGTAAATTATCTGCAAAAGCTAATGTTTTTAGTACCACAGAACCAACTTTCAATCCCTCTATCCTTTTCCCTTGCCTAATGCTCTGTATCAGCGTCTCTATTACCAGTATGAACAGGGACGGGGATAACGGACAACCCTGTCTAGTCCCATTATTAATATCAAAACTATCAGACAGGGTGCTGTTAATCCTAACTCTAGCTGTAGGTTGAGAATAGAGGGAGAGAATTGCTGAAATATATTGCACCGGAAAGCCAAATTTAATCATAACTTGTTCCATATATCTCCAACTCACCCTGTCAAACGCTTTCTCAGCATCTGTTGACAGGCGAACCAAGGGAACATTGCGGCTTTTAGCAAACATCGTAGCCTGTATGATTTTGGTCGAGTTGTCCTTGCCCTCCCTACCCTTAACAAAACCCGCCTGGTCTGAGTGGATCAATTTGGGTAAAATGTTACTAAGCCTTCCTGCTAAAATTTTTGCCCATAGTTTAATGTCCGCGTTGAGTAACGATATTGGCCTATAACTAGAACATAAGTTAAGGTCTTTTCCCTCCTTCGGTAGAACAGTAATAAAGGCTTCTAAAGATTGTTTAGGTATAGGTTGACCTTGAAGATAGGAGTTAAAAAGAGTGACTAAATGGGGCAGTAAAGGTTTTATAAGTTTTTTGTAGTAAATAATAGGGAGACCGTCTGGGCCCGGGGCCTTACCATTAGGAATAGTAGAAAGGGTGTCAAAATCTCTTTGGAGGTAACGGGGGACATCAACAGGGGGTGTCCCTCTTTAGTTATTTTGGGAAGTTTTAAAGGGGTCAGGAACTCATTGATTTTTTCGATAGCTGACACAGGATCCCGGACAAGATCCGAACCAAGATTTTTAATCACAGCTTTCATGCGTCTTGGCATTCTTTCCACCAGTGTATCACACTGCTTCTTGCACAAAAATGTAAGCAGTTCTTTGTTTGATGGCTTGTGACTATCCATCATCCTCTTGATTATATTCCAGAGGTTTTCAATGGGGTTCAGGTCTGGAGATTGGGCTGCCTATGACAGGGTTTTGTTGCAGTGGTCTCTTTTTATTTTTGGCAGAACTGTATATATCTAAATATACCTGCACTTTTGTTTATCTTATTTAGGTCAATTATACTACTTGACTGCTATATCTACATTGACATCTATGCAAATTTCCACTTTATCACATATCTTTTTTATTTCAAGCTAATTATTTATTTTGGATCCATACAATGTAATATAAAATTACATAGGCTTGGATGTCATAAAACGATTGCAAATGGTTTTTACCATAAATATATAGTGATTGTCACTAGGATTAGTGTGTGTAAGATATTCTATCTGGTTGTTTTTCCTACCTTGCTAATTTTATACTTGATCAATAAAATTGTTTTTACATCCTTTATGGCCTGATCCTTTTTGTCGGTTTTCTTTCTTGCTTGTTTTCACAATTTTCCTGATGGGCCATCAAGCCAGAATATCCTCGTATCCTCGCCCACCCCTGGACCAAAAAAAACAGGTGCTGTCTTTCCCTCGGCACCGGTGGGTACTAGAGGAGCTTCGTCCCCAAATATAGTAGCCTATCGAAGTCCCTGATGGACCTCACAAAGAAGAAGCTGCAGTCCGCACTCGATTGGACAAATGACTGAGACGGCCTTTCGGGCGATGAAGACCACTCTTTCCAGTTTCAAGGTACAACAAGCAGATGACTTTACATGGCCGTTTGTAGTACAGACCGATGCCAGTTACTTTGGCCTCGTTGCTGTGCTCAGCCAGGATGACTCTATTGGCCAAGAACACCCCATTTTGTACCTGAGCCGGGAGCTCCTTCTGAGGGAGGTGGCCTACTGCATGAATATGTCTGGCAATTGTGTGGGCCCTGCAGCATCTGCAGAATAACTTGTACGTACTCCAATTCACCATGGAAAAGGATCACAACCCCCTCAGCTGGTTACACACCGTATTTGGAAGGAATGGAAGGTTGCTATACTGTAGTATTGTGCTCCAGTAGTACCACTTTGCCATTTGCCACAAGAATGGCTGTGACCATGGTAACGCCAATGGGTTATCAGTTATGACACATCTGTTACATTTTGGTGGTACATAAGACTACAAAAAAAGCGTTTAAAAATTTGTCTGGATTCAATTAATCATCCATACGGTATTAGGTGCTTACTATTACATTTCAGTTGTATTTAACCCCTTAAGCCCCGAGGGTGGTTTGCACGTTAATGACCGGGCCAATTTTTACAATTCTGACCACTGTCCCTTTATGAGGTTATAACTCTGGAACGCTTCAACGGATCTTGGCGATTCTGACATTGTTTTCTCGTGACATATTGTACTTCATGTTAGTGGTAAAATTTCTTCGATATAACTTGCGTTTATTTGTGAAAAAAACGAATATTTGGCGAAAATTTCGCAATTTTCCAACTTTGAATTTTTATGCCCTTAAATCACAGACATATGTCACACAAAATACTTAATAAATAACATTTCCCACATGTCTACTTTACATCAGCACAATTTTGGAACCAAAATTTTTTTTTGTGACGGAGTTATAAGGGTTAAAAGTTGACCAGCAATTTCTCATTTTTACAACACCATTTTTTTTTAGGGACCACATCTCATTTGAAGTCATTTTGAGGGGTCTATATGATAGAAAATACCCAAGTGTGACACCATTCTAAAAACTGCACCCCTCAAGGTACTCAAAACCACTTTCAAGAAGTTTATTAACCCTTCAGGTGTTTCACAGGAATTTTTGGAATGTTTAAATAAAAATGAACATTTAACTTTTTTTCACACAAAATTTATTTCAGCTCCAATTTGTTTTATTTTACCAAGGGTAACAGGAGAAAATAGACCCCAAAAGTTGTTGTACAATTTGTCCTGAGTACGCTGATACCCCATATGTGGGGGTAAACCACAGTTTGGGCGCATGGCAGAGCTTGGAAGCAAAGGAGCGCCATTTGACTTTTCAATGCAAAATTGACTGGAATTGAGATGGGACGCCATGTTGCATTTGGAGAGCTCCTGATGTGCCTAAACATTGAAACCCCCCACAAGTGACACCATTTTGGAAAGTAGACCCCCTAAGGAACTTATCTAGATGTGTGGTGAGCACTTTGACCCAACAAGTGCTTTACAGAAGTTTATAATGCAGAGCCGTAAAAATAAAAAATCATATTTTTTCACAAAAATTATCTTTTAACCCCCAATTTTTTATTTTCCCAAGGGTGAGAGAAGAAATTGGACCCCAAAAATTGTTGTGCAATTTGTCCTGAGTACACTGATACCCCATATGTGGGTGTAAACCATTGTTTGGGCGCAGGGCAGAGCTCAGAAGGGAAGGAGCACCATTTGACTTTTCAATGCAAAATTGACTGGAATTGAGATGGGACGCCATGTTGCGTTTGGAGAGCCCCTAATGTGCCTAAACATTGAAACCCCCCACGAGTGACACCATTTTGGAAAGTAGACCCCTTAAGGAACTTATCTAGATGTGTGTTGAGCACTTTGACCCAACAAGTGCTTCACAGAAGTTTATAATGCAGAGCCGTAAAAATAAAAAATCATATTTTTTCACAAAAATGATCTTTTCACCCCCATTGTTTTATTTCCCCAAGGGTAAGAGAAGAAATTAGACCACAAAAGTTGTTGTGCAATTTGTCCTGAGTACGACGATACCCCATATGTGGGTGTAAACCATTGTTTGGGCGCATAGCAGAGCTCAGAAGGGAAGAAGCGCTATTTTACTTTTCAATGCAAAATTGACTGGAATTAAGATGGGATGCCATGTTGCGTTTGGAGAGCCCCTGATGTGCCTAAACATTAAACCCCCCCACAAGTGACACCATTTTGGAAAGTAGACCCCCTAAGGAACTTATCTAGATGTGTTTTGAGAGCTTT
Organism: Ranitomeya variabilis; assembly: GCF_051348905.1. Taxonomy (NCBI): domain Eukaryota; kingdom Metazoa; phylum Chordata; class Amphibia; order Anura; family Dendrobatidae; genus Ranitomeya; species Ranitomeya variabilis. The sequence goes on along the minus strand of NC_135235.1, from coordinate 598,737,585 downwards.
GAACCCCCAAGTGTTTCACTACAGTTTATAACGCAGAGCCGTGAAAATAAAAATTATTATTTTTTTTCACAAAAATGATTTTTTAGCCCCCAGTTTTGTATTTTCACAAGGGTATCAGGATAAATTGGACCCCAAAAGTTGTTGTCCAATTTGTCTGGAGTACGCTGATACCCCATTTGTGGGGAGGGACCACTGTTTGGGCGCATGACAGAGCTCGGAAGGGAAGGAGCACCATTTGGAATGCAGACTTAAATGGATTGGTCTGCAGGCGTCACGTTGCATTTGCAGAGCCCCTGATGTACCCAAACAGTACAAACCCCCCACAAGTGACCCCATATTGGAAACTAGACCCCCCAAGGAACTTATCTAGATGTGTTGTGAGAACTTTGAACCCCCAAGTGTTTCACTACAGTTTATAACGCAGAGCCGTGAAAATAATTTTTTTTTTTTTTTTCACAAAAATGAAATTTAGCCCCCAGTTTTGTATTTTCACAAGGGTATCAGGATAAATTGGACCCTAAAAGTTGTTGTCCAATTTGTCCTGAGTACGCTGATACCCCCTATGTGGGGGGGGAACCACTGTTTGGGCGCATGACAGAGCTCGGAAGGGAAGGAGCGCCATTTGGAATTCAGACTTAAATGGATTGGTCTGCAGGCGTCACGTTGCATTTGCAGAGCCCCTGATGTACCCAAACAGTACAAACCCCCCACAAGTGACCCCATATTGGAAACTAGACCCCCCAAGGAACTTATCTAGATGTGTTGTGAGAACTTTGAACCCCCAAGTGTTTCACTACAGTTTACAACGCAGAGCCGTGAAAATAAAACATTTTTTTCCCACAAAAATGATTTTTAGCCCCCCAAATTTTTATTTTCCCAAGGATAACAAGAGAACTTGGACCCCAGAAGTTGTTGTTCAATTTGTCCCTAGTACGCTGATACCCCATATGTTGGGGTAAACCCCTTTTTGGACGCACGGGAGAGCTCGGAAGGGAAGGAGCACTGTTTTACTTTTTCAACGCAGAATTGGCTGGAATTGAGATTGGACGCCATGTCGCGTTTGGAGAGCCCCTGATGTGCCTGAACAGTGGAAACTCCCCAATTCTACCTGAAACCCTACCCCTAACCGTTTACTGAACATTTTCTGACAGTCATAAGTGCCACGTATATAAGTGCCACGTATATAAGTGCCACGTATATAAGTGCCACGTATATAAGTGCCACGTATTTAAGTGCCACGTATTTAAGTGCCACGTATTTAAGTGCCACGATATTTCAGTGCCACAATATTTCAGTGCCACGTATTTCAGTGCCACGTATTTCAGTGCCACGTATTTCAGGCACTGAAAAATACGTGGCACGTAAATACTTCAGTGCCACGATATTTCAGTGCCACGATATTTCAGTGCCACGTATTTCAGTGCCACGTATTTCAGTGCCACGTATTTCAGGCACTGAAAAATACGTGGCATGTAAATACGTGGCACGTAAATACGTGGCACTTAAATACGTGGCACTTAAATAAGTGGCACTTATATACGTGGCCACTGAAATATCGTGGCACTTATATACGTATATACGTATATAAACGTATATTTCAGTGCCACGTATTTCAGTGCCACGTATTTCAGGTTAGGGGTAGGGTTAGGGGTAGGGTTAGGGTTTTTTGTTTTTTTCTTGTTTTCTTGTGTTTTTCTATAAAAACGCATGCGTTTTACCGCGTTTACATGCATTTTTTCACACATGCGGTTTTTTAAAAAAAACGCATGCAGATAAAAACGCAAGTGTGAAACCAGACTAAAAGACGCTTTTTATAGCAAAAAAGTTTTTGCGTCTCCACATTTTGAGACCTATAATTTTTCCACATTTTGGTCCACAGAGTCATGTGAGGTCTTGTTTTTTGCGGGACGAGTTGACGTTTTTATTGGTAACATTTTCGGACACGTGACCATTTTTTATCACTTTTTATTCCGATTTTTGTGAGGCAGAATAACCAAAAACCAGCTATTCATGAATTTCTTTTGGGAGAGGCGTTTATACCGTTCTGCGCTTGGTAAAATTGATAAAGCAGTTTTATTCGTCGGGTCAGTACGATTACAGCGATACCTCATTTATATCATTTTTTTATGTTTTGACGCTTTTATACGATAAAAACTATTTTATAGAAAAAATTATTATTTTGGCATCGCTTTATTCTGGGGACTATAACTTTTTTATTTTTTTGCTGATGATGCTGTATGGCGGCTCGTTTTTTGCGGGACAAGATGACGTTTTCAGCGGTAACATGGTTATTTATATCCGTCTTTTTGATCGCGTGTTATTCCACTTTTTGTTTGGCGGTATGGTAATAAAGCGTTGTTTTTTGCCTCGTTTTTTTTTTTTTTTCTTACGGTGTTTACTGAAGGGGTTAACTAGTGGGCCAGTTTTATAGGTTGGGTCGTTACGGACGCGGCGATACTAAATATGTGTACTTTTATTGTTTTTGTTTGTTTTTTTTAGATAAAGAAATGTATTTATGGGAATAATATTTTTTTTTTTATTATTATTTATTTAGGAATTATTATTTTTTTTTTTTACACATGTGGAAATTTTTTTTTTACTTTTTTACTTTGTCCCAGGGGGGGACATCACAGATCGCAGATCTGATAGTGTGCACAGCACTCTATCAGATCTGCGATCATACTTTCATCGGAGCAGGCTGCAGCTTTCATCTGCAGCCTGCTCCGACCCGGAAGTGCTCCCTGCAGGACCCGGATACAGCCCCTCGGCCATTTTGGATCCGGGGCCTGCAGGGAGAAGACGTTCGGTACGAGGTGAGTACATCACCTTGTACCGATCGTCTCAGGGAAGCCCGCAGGGAGCCCCCTCCCTGCGCGATGCTTCCCTGTACCGCCGGTACACCGCGATCATGTTTGATCGCGGTGTGCCGGGGGTTAGTGTGCCGGGGGCGGTCCGTGACCGCTCCTGGCACATAGTGCCGGATGTCAGCTGCGATATGCAGCCGACACCCGGCCGCGATCGGCCGCGCTCTCCCCGTGAGCGCGGCCGATCGCGTATGACGTACTATCCCGTCACCGGGAATTAAGGCCCACCCCACCTCGACGGTATAGTACGTCATATGGGATTAAGGGGTTAATACTCCAAAAGCGTTGAAATATTTGTCTGTATTCAGTTAGTCATCCACAGAATATTAGGTGGTTTCTGTTACATTTCGATGGTACATAAGACTGCAAAAATGAATTTAAAAATTTTTCTGTAATCAATTAGTCATCCATAGAGTTTTAAGTGCTCTGTGTTACATTTTGGTAGTATATAAGAATCAAAAAAAGCGTTGAAAAATTTGTATGGCTTCAATTAGTCATCCATACAGTATTAGGTGCTTTCTGTTAAATTTCAGTGATATATAAAACTCTAAAAAAGCATTTAAAAATGTGTCTGTTTAATTACTCATCCATACAGTATTAAGTGCTTTCTGTTAAATTTCGGTGCTATATAAGACTCCAAAAATGCGTTGACAAATTTGTGTTTGTATTTAATTAGTCATCCATAGAGTTTTAGGTGCTCTCCGTTACATTTTGATGGTACATAAGACTCCAAAAATGAGTTTAAACATTTGCCTGGATTTAATCTATAGAATATTAGGTGCTTTCTGCTACATTTCCATGGTACATAAGACTCCAAAAAAACATTTAAAAATTTGTCTGGATACAATTAGTTATCCATACAGTATTAGGCGCTTTCTGTTAAATTTCGCTGTTATATCAGACTCCAAAAAAAGTGTTGAAAATTTAGTTTTCAGCTAGTCATTCATAGATTGAAAAACCCAAACAACTCTGTTGGCTACTTAGTCCTCTGCCTTCTCCAGCTATACTGCCATGTCCACCAATTCCTCCACTTGCACCTACTCATCGTAGTCCTAGATAGCTAGTTTTAGTTAGTCTACGTTCACATTTGCAGTGTGCGCCGCAGCGTCGTCGCCGCAACGCACATCGCAACAAAAACGCAATAGAAACGCATGGTTTTTCGACGCATACGTTCAACGCATGCATCGAAAAACGCAGCGTTTTTTAGAAACGCAGTTGCGTTTTGACCCAAAAACGCTGCGTTTTTCGACGCATGCGTTTTCCTACAGTGAGTCATTCTTCATCCCCCCCCCCAAAAAAAAAGTGTCTACACACTAGATAAGGACCACCAATGGCTAGAAGAGGGTTGGTGTAAATGTAATTGTGTATATATACCCTGGCAGAGATGAATTCCTCCCATTTTGCTGGTATTCATGATGGAGCGTCCCATGGACAGTATCTACATGGATATGGAGATGGAATTTGCCTTGGCTAATGCCTATGCTCTCGCCTGTTTTCATCAAAGGGAAAGGGAAAAACGGAGATGGAGTCGTCGACGCTTTTGGATACACCCTATCGTGGAAGTCCGGGAGAGCCGTGGAGCCTACCATTGCTTGTTTGGCGAACTCAATGACAACCTGGAGAAATATTTCGAATATACCAGGATGTCTCAAGACAGCTTCCGCTATCTTCTGCGTCGGGTGGAAGGAGCCATTAGCAGGCAGGACACGCAGCTCCGGAAATCAATTTCCGCAGAGGAACGGCTGCTGGTGACTCTACGGTACGTAGCTGTTTGAATGACTGTGATATGTTCTTCCCTTTTTTTTTTTCTTTTTTTTTTTGTGTTTGGTATGGTCAATGTACTTTTATAAATTGCAATGTACTTTAATGTAATTTCTCTATCTTCTTGGCAGTTTCCTGGCTACCGGAGAGACCTTGAGATCCCTTCATTTTCAATTCAGGATTGGAGTCTCCACTCTTTCCGGAATTATTGCTGACACATGCCGCGCTTTGTGGGATAATCTCCGGGAGGAATTTTTACCCGTCCCTACAAGTGAAATCTGGGAGGCCAACGCCCAGAAATTTGAGCAAGTGTGTTCTTTTCCGAACTGTATTGGCGCAGTGGAGGGAAAGCACATTCGGATTACCAAGCCTGCAAAAAGTGGATCCCTTTTCTATAATTATAAAAAAAAATTTTCAACTGTTTTAATGGCAATTGCAGGTGCGGACTGCAGGTTTCTCGCAGTGGACATTGGTGCGTTTGGCCGTGCAAATGACTCACGCACATTTAAGGAGTCGGATATGGGCCAAAAATTATATGGGAACAATTTTAATTTACCACAGCCACGACCTCTTCCCCACACCGAAGGCCCTGCGATGCCATTGGTTGTGGTTGGGGATGAGGCATTTCAAATGTCTGCCAACCTATTGAAACCCTACTCCAGTCGGGGCTTGGACCATACAAAAAGGGTTTTCAATTACAGACTGTCCAGGGCCAGAAGGACTGTGGAGTGCGCCTTTGGCATCCTTGTCTCCAAATGGCGTATATTAGGATCCGCCATTAATCTTAAAATTGAAACAGTGGATGAGGTGGTGAAGGCTTGTGTGGTTCTCCACAATTACCATATATACTCGAATATAAGCCGAGATTTTCCGCCCACATTTTTGGGCTGAAAGTGACCCTCTCAGCTTATACTCGAGTCAGTGTCGGTGTGGGGTCGGCGGGTGAGGGGCGGCGGCTGTGATATACTCACCTGTTCCTGGTGCTGTCCCTGCATCTCCGATGGTCTCCGGGCAGCTCTTCCTGTGTTCAGCGGTCACGTGGTACTGCTCATTAAAGTCATGAATATGCACGCATATTCATGACTGTAATGTGCGGTACGTGACCGCTGATGCCGCCGGCTCCCGGAGACCATCTGACAGTGAGATGCTGCCAGGGACCGCGCTGGGAGCAGGTGAGTATATCAGGGGAGGGGGAGCATTGCGCGATAGTCACCTGTCCCCCGTTCCATCGCTGTGCGCTGCTCTGTCTTCCATCCTCTGGCTGTGACTGTTCAGGTCAGAGGGCGCGATGACGCAATTAGTGTGCGCACCGCCCTCTGCCTGAACAGTCAGTGCAGAGGATGGAAGACAGAGCAGCGCGCAGCGATGGAACGTGTAAGGTGACTATCGCAAGTGCCGGGGGCCTGAGCGAAGAGAGGTTGAGTATGTGATTTTTTATTTTATTTTAATCGCAGCACCAGCAAATGGGGCAAATGTGTGGAGCATCTTATGGGGCATGATGTGTGGAGCATCTCATGTGGCCCCTAATGTGTGGAGCATCTCATGTGGCCCCTAATGTGTGGAGCATCTCATGGGGCCCCTAATGTGTGGAGCATCTCATGTGGCCCTTAATGTGTGGAGCATCTCATGGGGCCCCTAATGTGTGGAGCATCTTATGGGGCATAATATGAGGAGCATCTTATGGGGCATGATGTGTGGAGCATCTCATGGGGCCCCTAATGTGTGGAGCATCTCATGGGGCCCTTAATGTGTGGAGCATCTGATGGGGCCATAATGTGTGGAGCATCTTACGGGGCCATCAACCTTTATGCAGCATTGTATGGGGCAAATGTGTCTATGGAGCATCTTATGGGGCCATTATTAACCTTTGTGCAGGATTATATGGGGCGTATTTTGTATGGAGCATCTTATGGGGCCCTTCATGATCTGTATGGAACATTATATGGGGCTCCTGATTCAATATGGATATTCAATAACCCGTAACCTACTGATGTCTCAATTAATTTTACTTTTATTGGTATCTATTTTTACTTTTGAAATTTACCGGTAGCTGCTGCATTTTCCACCCTAGGCTTATACTCGAGTCAATAAGTTTTCCCAGTTTTTTGTGGCAAAATTTGGGGGGTCGACTTATACTCGGGTCGGCTTATACTCGAGTATATACGGTATATTATGGCCAAAGAGAGACTGAACGTGGAACTCGATGAACCCATAGCCAACCCATTGCCCGATTACCATGATCATCCTCTGAGGACAAGTGTTGAAATTGCGCAGATGAGGGATCGTTTTGCGGCCTATTTTGTTTCAGATGTTGGCCGTGTGTCATGGCAAGATCAAATGGTGTAGTGTTAATGTTACTGTTGGACTGTATTTCTGGTTTTAACTACACCAATAAATACCTCTACTGTGACTGTGCTAAAAATATAATATAATAATAAACTAATTCTCCAGTATTATGTGCAATAAATGTAATCCGTTTAGGTTGGTTTTGTTATGTCAAATTTTGCATCTACCTATACTTCACAAATGTAATGTGCCTTATCTAAAAACTTGGAACCCTTTGTTTTTAAAATGTTGTTGTTTAATAGAAAAAATTTCTAAGTTTTCTACCCTGCTTCAAAGAACAAATTTATACCATACCATATAACATATTTATTTGGTTGTCAGATCGCCGTGTATCGTTGTGTTTGACAGCAAAAGCATCGATACCAGCGATGTTTTACAATGGTAATCAGGGTAAATATCGGGTTACTAAGCGTAGGGCGGCGCTTAGTAACCTGATATTTACCCTGGTTACCAGTGTTAAATGTAAAAAAAAAAACAGTACATATACTCATCTTCGCGTCCCCCGGCGTCCGCTTCCTGCACTGACTGAGCGCCGGCCGTAAAGTGAATGCACAGCACAGCGTTGATGTGACCGCTCTGCTGTTAGGGCCGTCACTCAGTCAGTGCAGGGAAGCGGACGCCGGGGGACGCGATTGTGAGTATATGTACTGTTGTTTTTTTTACATTTAACACTGGTAACCAGGGTAAACATCGGAAGCGCGGCCCTGCGCTTAGCAACCCGATGTTTACCCTGGTTACCCGGGGACCTCGGCATCGTTGGTCGCTGGAGAGCTGTCACACAGACAGCTCTCCAGCGACCAAATAGCGATGCTGCAGTGATCTGCATCATTGTCTGTTTCGCTGCAGCTTTGCTTAAGTGTGAAGGTACCTTTAGGGTATGTGTCCACGTTCAGGATTGCATCATGAAATTCCATAAGTATTTGTAAGCCAAAACCAGGAGTGGGTGATAAATGCAGAAGTGGTGCATATGTTTCTATTATACTTTTCCTCTAATTGTTCCACTCCTGGTTTTGGCTTACAAATACTGAAGGAAAATCCTGACCAAATCCTGATGCAATCCTGAACGTGGACACATACCCTTAGGGTATGTTTCCACGTTCAGGAAACGCTGCTTGTTTGACGCTGCACAGCGCTGCAGCGTCAAACAAGCAGCGTCCAGATGTTCCTGCATAGTGGAGGGGATTTTATGAAATCCCGTCTCCACTATGCGTGGAAACCCGCACGCGGCGGCCCTGCGACTACGGACATGCTGCGCGTCTTTTCAGATCGCAGCATGCCCGTACACCTTGCGGGGACGCAGCGTCCCCGCAAGGCATATCACAGGGCCCTATGGGAGCGAGCGATCATCCCGGATGTGAAGAGTTAACACATCCGGCATGATCGCGTCCCAGAAAGGGGGCGGGGCTTAGCGCCGAGCGGCTTCGCCGCTGCGGCGATACCGCCGCCCCTCTGGACCGTGGAGCCATACCCTTAGGGTATGTGTCCACGTTCAGGCTTGCTTCAGGCTTTGGTCAGGATTTTATTCAAGTAAAATCCTGACCAAAACTGCACCTGGGGTCACTGGCAGGTCACCTGCGGTGTGCCTGCGTGTTTTGCTCATTGTAGCAACATGCTGCGTTTTGAAAAAACGCACCGCGCATGCGTTTTCGCGGCAAAAACGCATGCGTTTTTTAACGCATAGTGGAGTCGGGATTTCATGAAATCCCCTCCACTATGCTGTAACATCTGGACGCTGCGTTTTTGACGCTGCGGAAAAACGCAGCGTCAAAAACGCAGCATTTCCTGAACGTGGACACATACCCTTAGTGTTTGTAAACACCTCATACACTTTAGTGTCTGTAAACACCTCATACAGCAATGAGAGACACCCAAAAAAAGGCTAAATAAAAATTGTAAAAATACTGTCTGACATTGCATATATGAGGTGTTTGAAGCACAAAATATGTGTTGACCGGGCACGGCGTGAATTGCCGAGAAGTATACTGCAAAATAAGAACAAATATTGTTGTTTTAAATATAACAATTTTTATTGGGGAAACAGGAAAAAAAAGGGGAAATAAACTTAGGGGGTATCAACCTCAGCTACCATGGGGGAGTGGTAAGTCTCTGGTTGGGAATGGGGAGAGGAAGAGGAGGATGATGAGCCAGAGTCCAGGAGGCTAGATGGCAATTCCAAACCCTCCTCAGGGTACACTGGCGATGAAACCGCCACCTCTGTAGGGGAGGGAGGAGGCAAAACCAGTCTTGCCCTGGTTCTTGAATGGCCCTGGCTGCTCCTGCTGCGGCTCGACCCCTGCTGCGAAGTTGGTGTCTGGATTGGAGCAGCCAGAGCCTCAGTGTGTGTCCTCCTTATTTTCCTCTTTCTGTGCTCTCCCGCGGCAGCTCCCACAGCATGATGACGGCTACGGGAGGATGAGGGCCTGGCAGGAGCAGGAGTCGGCGGCACAATGTTATGGTGCCTGTGGTGGCGTCGCTCCGCACGCGGACCTCGGTGGGGTGGCTGGAGTGGCTCTGCAGCAGGAGTCAGAGTCATGCTAGCCAGCGACGGCACTACAGGCATTGTAGTCGCTGACTGCATGACCCGAGCCTGCTGCAGAGCCCTCACGTAGGCAGTGTTGCAGGCCTGCATCACCGAAATCTGGAGTTCCGGCGTAAGGTGTTCCACCATGCCCTTAGCAATGGCACTAAAAAAATGTTTGGCCGGCCTCGAGAGCTCGGATTCCATATTTTCAAGGCGCCGGTCGATATTGGACAGAGCAGTGTCCATTCTATCGCCCAACGCCTTGAAACAGTTCTGGAATACCGTGCTCAAATGCAAAAATTCGGGCATGGTTGGCCTGTCCGAGGCCCGCTGGCGCTGTCGGGAATTCCCAAACGAAGGAGCGCCAGAGGCCTCGGGCAGGGGAACACCTGATGGACCGGCTGCCGGTTCTCCAGATGGTGGTGAAAGCCTGCTGTCGCTGTGGGATGGCTGTGACGGGTCAGATGGCGATTCATGAAGGTCCGCTCCTGATGGGCGAGCTCGCTCGAGGGTGCTGCTGTGTGTTCTGTGAAAAGATAAGGGAAAAATTAGTCTTCAATTAATAACCTATCACATACGCCAACTCCTGTAACAAAATTAACATTACATGACACAACAATACATTACAATCCTCTGTCTCTCAGTCTGTGTGGCCTATAATAAATTGCTGATTGTTATCGCCAGCTGACCGTTATGGCTGATGATAACAATCATGGACATACCAACGGCAGAAAATGACTGCTCATTCCCGCTGCCAAAACCTTTTGACCGCATACCACTGTCATCGGTAAAAGAAATTTTTGTCTAAAACTCTTTCTTGACGCTGCCTATGCCGCAAAAATAGTATAAAATTTAAAGTCAAGATAAAACTTAAAAAAAAAAATATATATATATACACAGTGACTTTGCTGATCTGATCGCAGGAACGGCCATGACGTTAGGATCATGTGATCGAGACGTCATCATTATTCCTGCGATCAGAACTACCCTGACTCAGAACGTAACCTGTCATGGACTAAAAGGACTCCCGCTTAACCAAAAAAATTACTAATGGGCTATATACCATTCCACTAGGGAAAAAGTTACGTGGATGGCCGATATGCTACGCTGACTACATGGATGGCCAATACACTATGTGCCTGGGAAATATACTATGTGGATACGTGGCTAGAACATGTACTATGTGGCTGCGATATAGTGGCCTGGCAATATACTATGTGGATGCACAATGTACGTGGCTGGGCAATGTACAATGTGGCTGTGCAATATGCTATGTGGCTGGGCAATGTACAATGTGGCTGTGCAATATGGTATGTGGACAAAATACTTACTGTCGGCGGCCAAGGACCGGTCTTAGGAACTGTAATGCCCTGTTGTACTTATAGGGCACAGACTTGGCCGCAGCAGCACCACTCCGAGCTTGCTCCTCCTCATTACGGAGCCCCTTATTGAAACGGTCCTTCATGGATCGCCATCTGGTCCTCAACTTTTTAACTGTGAATGTAAAGAAAAAAAAAGGTTACATATTTAGCATTTAAAAAGGATAAAACAACCGTGTGCGATGCAAAGTTTAGGCGTTGATCGCATCACACACGGTTGTGTTTATCCTGGCATGATGGGTCATAGCAGCGTATCAGCACGGCGTATCAGCAATACTCACCAAAGTTGCTTTTGTCCGTGTTTGAAGCGCTTTCAAAGCCATCCCACAGCGACTTTGCCACCTCAACCCACAAACGCCTCAACACCACCTGGTCCATGTGCCGGGGGTCACGGCTGTCCCACAACGGGCCACGCTCCTGTATGCAGGTGATAAGGAGGTCCACATCAATACCACGATCTCCTTGGTCCCGTTGTGAAACCTAGAAAAATTAGAAAACATTAAGGTTACAGATATGAAAATATTACAACCACCAGCACCTGTCATGATATGTACCTTTGCCCTGTCCTGTCTTTGAATAATATGCCATTTGATGTATGTATATTTCTGGTTTCTACACCTGTATTTAGGTATCTTTTTGTGCAGGGAGTTCAACTTTATGTTACCTTCCCCCAATACTTGCAGCCCTTAAAAGCTATAATGTAATTAAGCTTTGTAAACATCCCTAGTGAAAGCAGGATGCTACTCAAATGTAATGTTCCTCACAGCAGGATGCTAGTCAAGAAAAAAAATTAAAAAAAAAAAAAAAAATACTCACTCGCCGGCTTGACGCCACACCTTGGCCCCGAGCTCTCTGCTCCCGCTGACTCCCTTCTCCCTCACTTGAAGAAGCCTGTAAAAATTGTAGAAAAAAAATTATTGCCAAGGCTACAAATGACAGTGAATAGTAAGCAACTGGACATAATTACTCACCGCACTACCCTGCGCCGATTGGCTATGTTCTGAGTCACTCGCCATTCTTGCAAGTTTGTTCTGCAATGAAAAAATGAGCAAAAAATCACATCCAAAGCTAACAATGCCACATACAATTAAATAGCCCCCCCAAAAAAATAACAACCACAATGGACTGTTGACTGATAGGACAATGCAAACTCAACAAGCGACACCACAACGCCATACATTGCAAGAGAATACAATAGAAGATACAACACAATGCAGAGTATGAAAAAGTTTCATCCAGAATAGACCCAAACAAAATGAAGCCAAAATAGACACCTATGTCCAAATTTGAAAAAATTAAAACTTACAAAAAAAAAAAATTATTTATACAGAAAAAAAAAAGGCCCAATGAAATAGCAAACTAATGAACGCCATACTTTACAATCACAACAAGACATGATCCAAAACAACACCATCTGGTGACATATAACCACAGAAATACATCAGAAAAAGGTGATAAATACCATTCTAGATAATAAGCAATAAACATTACGGGACAACCGCTGTTACAATATACAGCAACCCAAAAGATAAACCATAGTCAAATAGAAAAAAAACCCATGAAACTAAAAAAAAAGGGCCCCACCAAAAAAAAAAAAAAAACATTCATACTACACACTTGGCAATGCAAACAGTCAAGGAAGGAGATATATGCCATACGGAAAACGACGTAAAACCATCAGAGATAAAATAAAAGAAAATACAATTGAAAATAGAATGGCATGTAGCCGCACGGAACAATACAATACAAATGAAACATCATAAATGTAGCCCCCCCACCAGCAAGAAAAGACACTCAAGGAAAGAAAAAAAAAACAACAGCATAATAAAACACAGCAAGACATGAGCCAAGAAAACGCCATACGGTTACCCCCAACAATAGAAACCAGAAAAAGACATGCACCAGAAATTTAACAAGAAAAAATCAGCCAAAAAAAAGACATTGAACCACCGCATGACACCAGAACAACCCAAAATCCATTAAAACCAATCAAAAACCAAGCAAGGCCGAAGACAATAAACGCCAGCATATAACGCCAGAAGTACATCAGAACCAGATTAAAAAAAATATATATTTCAATAACAAACAACAGTGCCATAACCGTACAATAGCACAGACCAAACATTGCACAAATTTAATCAAAATCAAGAAATAAAACACAGAATAAAAAAAAAGGAAAGAGAAATTATATACTTACAGGTTTTCAAAGCAGATGGCTCCTCTCTGTCTTCTCTGTAGACTAGCCTTGTGAAAGACAATGCCAACCCCCCTTTTTTTTATATATATATATATAGTGTTTTTTTAGTGTCTAGACAAAGTCTAGACAATGTTTTGCATTTTTTATTGGAAAACGCATGTGTCGTACAACGCACCACGACGCAAGTACTTGCGTCGTCTGCGTTGTCAATACAATTCAATGGGGAATAAGGCGCATCGACGACGCAAACACGACGCAAACACGACGCATGCGTTTTTTAAAAGGTCGGCGCCGCCCAAAAAATGCAACATGTTGCGTTTGCCGCGCCCTGACAGGTGCGCCCTAACGCCGCATGCGGCGTACAACGCAACACAACGCATGACAACGCATGTACATGCGGCCCCATGCGGCGACAATGTTAAAGATAGGGCCGCACGACGCATGCGTTTTCTTGCGGCGACGACGCTGCGGCACACACCGCAAATGTGAACGTAGCCTTAAATCTAAGTTTTAAGTCAACCCAATAAAAAATACAACCCCCCCAAAAAAATTGTTGGATTACTCCTCCTTTGCCTATTACACCCATACTACTACGTCCACCACTTCTTCCATTTGGACCTACGCCTCCTGGTTATAGATTGCTAGTTTTAGTTTTGTAAATCTTAGGTTGTTTTATGTCAGTTCCACAAAAAAAGGAGAAAAAAATAAAAATAAAAAATATACCAAAAAACAAAACAAAACAGGGTTGTATTACTCCTACTTTGACTCTATTTATTTTATTTGGTTATTTTATTCAGTTAGTTTAATTCCACGGCGCTTTACATACATTATTGGCTCTGTCTCCATTGGGGCTCACAATCTAATGTCCCTATCAGTATGTCTTTGGAGTGTGGGAGGAAACCACAGGGGAGAAGATACAGACTTCTTGCAGATGTTGTCCTTGGTTGGATTTGAACCCAGAACCCCAGCCCTCAAAGCTGCAGTGCTAACCACTGAGCCACCGTGCTACCTTGTCGCTTCCACCTATACCGCCATGTCCACCTCCCAACCTCCACTTGGACCATTTGAACCTGTTCTACCTGGTTCGAGATTCTTATTTTTTAAAGTGCCTTGCGAAAGTATTCGGCCCCCTGGAACTTTTCAACCTTTTCCCACATATCATGCTTCAAACATAAAGACACAAAATGTAAATTTTCGGTGAAGGAATACAGTTGTGAAGTTGAACGAAATTTATTGGTTATTTTACATTTTTGTGGAAATTCAAAAACTGAAAAGTGGGGCGTGCAATATTATTCGGCCCCTTTACTTTCAGTGCAGCAAACTCACTCCAGAAGTTGATTATGGATCTCTGAGTGATCCAATGTTGTCCTAAATGCCTAATGACGATAAATATAATCCACCTGTGTGTAATCAAGTCTCCGTATAAAGTATAAATGCTGTGGATCATAGACTGCGCACATAGACGCAAATGTGAAACTAGCCTTAGAGGGCTTTAACCCCTTCACCCCCAAGGGTGGTTTGCACGTTAATGACCGGGCCAATTTTTACAATTCTGACCACTGTCCCTTTATGAGGCTATAACTCTGGAACGCTTTGACGGATCTTGGCGATTCTGACATTGTTTTCTCGTGACATATTGTACTTCATGTTAAAGGTAAAATTTATTCGATATAACTTGCGTTTATTTGTGAAAAAAATGGAAATTTGGCGAAAATTTTGAAAATTTTGCAATTTTCCAACTTTGAATTTTTGTGCCCTTAAATCACAGACATATGTCACGCAAAATACTTAATAAGTAACATTTCCCACATGTCTACTTTACATCAGTACAATTTTGGAACCAAAATTTTTTTTTGTGACGGAGTTATAAGGGTTAAAAGTTGACCAGCAATTTCTCATTTTTACAACACCATTTTTTTTTAGGGACCACATCTCATTTGAAGTCATTTTGAGGGGTCTATATGATAGAAAATACTCAAGTGTGACACCATTCTAAAAACTGCACCCCTCAAGGTGCTCAAAACCACATTCAAGAAGTTTATTAACCCTTCAGGTGTTTCACAGGAATTTTTGGAATGTTTAAATAAAAATGAACATTTAACTTTTTTTCACACAAAATTTATTTCAGCTCCAATTTGTTTTATTTTACCAAGGGTAACAGGAGAAAATGGACCCCCAAAGTTGTTGTACAATTTGTCCTGAGTACGATGATACCCCATATGTGGGTGTAAACCATTGTTTAGGCGCATGGCAGAGCTTGGAAGGGAAGGAGTGCCATTTGACTTTTCAATGCAAAATTGACTGGAATTGAGATGGGACGCCATGTTGCGTTTGGAGAGCCCCTGATGTGCCTAAACATTGAAACTCCCTACAAGTGACACCATTTTGGAAAGTAGACCCCCTAAGGAACTTATCTAGATGTGTGGTGAGCACTTTGACCCACCAAGTGCTTCACAGAAGTTTATAATGCAGAGCCGTAAAAATAAAAAATCATATTTTTTCACAAAAATGATCTTTTCGCCCCCAATTTTTTATTTTCCCAAGGGTAAGAGAAGAAATTGGACCCCAAAAAATGTTGTGCAATTTGTCCTGAGTACGCTGATACCCCATATGTGGGTGTAAACCATTGTTTGGGCGCATGGCAGAGCTTGGAAGGGAAGGAGCGCCATTTGACTTTTCAATGCAAAATTGACTGGAATTGAGATGGGACGCCATGTTGCGTTTGGAGAGCCCCTGATGTGCCTAAACATTGAAACTCCCTACAAGTGACACCATTTTGGAAAGTAGACCCCCTAAGGAACTTATCTAGATGTGTGGTGAGCACTTTGACCCACCAAGTGCTTCACAGAAGTTTATAATGCAGAGCCGTAAAAATAAAAAATCATATTTTTTCACAAAAATGATCTTTTCGCCCCCAATTTTTTATTTTCCCAAGGGTAAGAGAAGAAATTGGACCCCAAAAAATGTTGTGCAATTTGTCCTGAGTACGCTGATACCCCATATGTGGGTGTAAACCATTGTTTGGGCGCATGGCAGAGCTTGGAAGGGAAGGAGCGCCATTTGACTTTTCAATGCAAAATTGACTGGAATTGAGATGGGACGCCATGTTGCGTTTGGAGAGCCCCTGATGTGCCTAAACATTGAAACTCCCTACAAATGACACCATTTTGGAAAGTAGACCCCCCTAAGGAACTTATCTAGATGTGTGGTGAGCACTTTGACCCACCAAGTGCTTCACAGAAGTTTATAATGCAGAGCCGTAAAAATAAAAAATCATATTTTTTCACAAAAATGATCTTTTTGCCCCCAATTTTTTATTTTCCCAAGGGTAAGAGAAGAAATTGGACCCCAAAAAATGTTGTGCAATTTGTCCTGAGTACGCTGATACCCCATATGTGGGTGTAAACCATTGTTTGGGCGCATGGCAGAGCTTGGAAGGGAAGGAGCGCCATTTGACTTTTCAATGCAAAATTGACTGGAATTGAGATGGGACGCCATGTTGCGTTTGGAGAGCCCCTGATGTGCCTAAACATTGAAACTCCCTACAAGTGACACCATTTTGGAAAGTAGACCCCCTAAGGAACTTATCTAGATGTGTGGTGAGCACTTTGACCCACCAAGTGCTTCACAGAAGTTTATAATGCAGAGCCGTAAAAATAAAAAATCATATTTTTTCACAAAAATGATCTTTTTGCCCCCAATTTTTTATTTTCCCAAGGGTAAGAGAAGAAATTGGACCCCAAAAAATGTTGTGCAATTTGTCCTGAGTACGCTGATACCCCATATGTGGGTGTAAACCATTGTTTGGGCGCATGGCAGAGCTTGGAAGGGAAGGAGCGCCATTTGACTTTTCAATGTAAAATTGACTGGAATTGAGATGGGACGCCATGTTGCGTTTGGAGAGCCCCTGATGTGCCTAAACATTGAAACTCCCTACAAGTGACACCATTTTGGAAAGTAGACCCCCTAACGAACTTATCTAGATGTGTTTTGAGAGCTTTGAACCCCCAAGTGTTTCACTACAGATTATAACGCAGAGCCGTGAAAATAATTTTTTTTTTTTTTCTCAAAAATGATTTTTTAGCCCCCAGCTTTGTATTTTTACAAGGGTAACAGAATAAATTGGACCCCAAAATTTGTTTTCCAATTTGTCCTGAGTACGCTGATACCCCATATGTGGGGGGAACCACTGTTTGGGCGCATGACAGAGCTCGGAAGGGAAGGAGCGCCATTTGGAATGCAGACTTAAATGGATTGGTCAGCAGCCGTCACGTTGCATTTGCAGAGCCCCTGATGTACCCAAACAGTACAAACCCCCCACAAGTGACCCCATATTGGAAACTAGACCTCCCAAGGAACTTATCTAGATGTGTTTTGAGAACTTTGAACCCCCAAGTGTTTCACTAAAGTTTATAGCGCAAAGCCGTGAAAATAAAAATTCTTTTTTTTTTTTCACAAAAATGATTTTTTAGCCCCCAGTTTTGTATTTTCACAAGGGTAACAGGATAAATTAGACCCCAAAAGTTGTTGTCCAATTTGTCCTGAGTGCGCTGATACCCCATATGTCGGGGGGAACCACTGTTTGGGCGCATGGCAGAGCTCGGAAGGGAAGGAGCGCCATTTGGAATGCAGACTTAAATGGATTGGTCAGCAGCCGTCACGTTGCATTTGCAGAGCCCCTGATGTACCCAAACAGTACAAACCCCCCACAAGTGACCCCATATTGGAAACTAGACCTCCCAAGGAACTTATCTAGATGTGTTGTGAGAACTTTGAACCCCCAAGTGTTTCACTACAGTTTATAATGCAGAGCCGTGAAAATAAAACATCTTTTTTTTCCCACAAAAATGATTTTTAGCCCCCCAAATTTTTATTTTCCTAAGCATAACAAGAGAACTTGGACCCCAGAAGTTGTTGTTCAATTTGTCCCGAGTACGCTGATAACACATATGTTGGGGTAAACCCCTTTTTGGGCGCACGGGAGAGCTCGGAAGGGAAGGAGCACTGTTTTACTTTTTCAACGCAGAATTGGCTGGAATTGAGATTGGACGCCATGTCGCG
Source organism: Ranitomeya variabilis (assembly GCF_051348905.1). Lineage (NCBI taxonomy): Eukaryota > Metazoa > Chordata > Amphibia > Anura > Dendrobatidae > Ranitomeya > Ranitomeya variabilis. The sequence goes on along the minus strand of NC_135235.1, from coordinate 598,719,456 downwards.
CTTGGAGAGCCCCTGATGTGCCTGGACAGTGGAAACCCCCCAATTCTACCTGAAACCCTAACCCAAACACACCCCTAACCCTAATCCCAACGGTAACCCTAACCACACCCCTAGCCCTGACACACCCATAATTCTAATCCCAACCCTAATCCAAACGTAAATGTAATCCAAACCCTAACCCTAACTTTAGCCCCAACCCTACCTTTAGCCCCAACCCTAACTTTACCTCCAACCCTAGCCCTAACCCTAACCCTACCCCTAACCCTAAACGTGACTGAAATACGTGGCACTGAAATACGTGGCACTGAAATACGTGGCACTGAAATACGTGGCACTGAAATACGTGGCACTGAAATACGTGATACGTGGCACTTAAATACGTGGCACTGAAACACGTGGCACTGAAATACGTGGCACTGAAATACGTGGCACTGAAATACGTGGCACTGAAATACGTGGCACTGAAATACGTGATACGTGGCACTTAAATACGTGGCACTGAAACACGTGGCACTGAAATACGTGGCACTGAAATACGTGATACGTGGCACTTAAATACGTGGCACTGAAACACGTGGCACTGAAATACGTGGCACTGAAATACGTGGCACTGAAATACGTGGCACTGAAATACGTGGCACTGAAATACGTGGCACTTAAATAAGTGGCACTGAAATATGTGATATGTGGCACTTAAATACGTGGCACTGAAATACGTGGCACTGAAATACGTGGCACTGAAATACGTGGCACTGAAATATGTGATACGTGGCACTTAAATACGTGGCACTGAAACACGTGGCACTGAAATACGTGATACGTGGCACTGAAATACGTGGCACTGAAATACGTGCAACTGAAATACGTGCAACTGAAATACGTGGTACTAAAATATGTGGCACTGAAATACGTGATACGTGGCACTGAAATACGTGGCACTGAAACACGTGGCACTGAAATACGTGATACGTGGCACTGAAATACATGGCACTGAAATACGTGGCACTGAAATACGTGGCACTGAAATACGTGGCACTGAAATACGTGGCACTGAAATACGTGGCACTATGACTGTCAGAAAATGTTCATTAAACGGTTAGGGGTGAGGTTAGGGGTAGAGTTAGGGTTAGGGTTTGGATCCCTTTATCACCTTGATGGTGGTGGGTGGCTTTTCAGTGTGTTTTCTGTTTTTTTCGATAAAAATGCATGCGTTTTTAACGCAAACAAACGCATGTGCTTAAAAACGCAAGAAAATACTGCAGGTTGTATTTCTGAAAATGAACGCATGCAGAAAAAAACCGCATGCGTTTGAAAACGCGACCAAACGCGTACATAAAAACCGCATGCGTTTTCAATGTTAAATATAGGGAAAAAACGCATGCGTTTTTTTGTGCAAAAAACGCTGCAGACAAAAACGCAACTGTGAAACCAGCGACGCTTTTTATAGCAAAAAAGTTTTTGCGTCTCCACATTTTGAGACCTATAATTTTTCCACATTTGCTCCACAGAGTCATGTGAGGTCTTGTTTTTTGCGGGACGAGTTGACGTTTTTATTGGTAACATTTTCGGACACGTGACCGTTTTTGATCGCTTTTTATTCCGATTTTTGTGAGGCAGAATGACCAAAAACCTGCTATTCATGAATTTCTTTTGGGAGAGGCGTTTATACCGTTCCGCGTTTGGTAAAATTGATAAAGCAGTTTTATTCGTCGGGTCAGTACGATTACAGCGATACCTCATTTATATCATTTTTTTATGTTTTGGCGCTTTTATACGATAAAAACTATTTTATAGAAAAAATAATTATTTTGGTATCGCTTTATTCTCAGGACTATAACTTTTTTATTTTTTTGCTGATGATGCTGTATGGCGGCTTGTTTTTTGCGGGACAAGATGACGTTTTCAGCGGTACCATGGATATTTATATCAGTCTTTTTGATCGCGTGTTATTCCACTTTTTGTTCGGCGGTATGGTAATAAAGCGTTGTTTTTTGCCTCGTTTTTTTTTTTTTTTTCTTACGGTGTTTACTGAAGGGGTTAACTAGTGTGGCAGTTTTATAGGTTGGGTCGTTACGGACGTGGCGATACTAAATATGTGTACTTTTATTGTTTTTTTTTTTTAATTTAGATAAAGAAATGTATTTATGGGAATAATATTTTTTTTTTTTTTTCATTATTTTGGAATATTTTTTTTAATTTTTTTTTACACATTTGGAAAATTTTTTTTTTACTTTTTTACTTTGCCCCAGGGGGGGACAATACAGATCGGTGATCTGTCAGTTTGCATAGCACTCTGACAGATCACCGATCTGAGGAAAGTGCAGGCTGCTTCACAGTGCCTGCTCTGAGCAGGCGTCTGTGAAGCCACCTCCCTCCCTGCAGGACCCGGATCCGCGGCCATCTTGGATCCGGGTCTGGAGCAGGCAGGGAGGGAGGTAAGACCCTCGCAGCAACGCGATCACATCGCGTTGCTGCGGGGGGCTCAGGGAAGCCCGCAGGGAGCCCTCTCCCTGCGCGATGCTTCCCTGCACCGCCGGCACATCGCGATCATGTTTGATCGCGGTGTGCCGGGGGTTAATGTGCCGGGGGCGGTCCGTGACCGCTCCTGGCACATAGTGCCGGATGTCAGCTGCGATATGCAGCCGACACCCGGCCGCGATCGGCCGCGCTCCCCCCGTGAGCGCGGCCGATCGGCTATGACGTACTATCCCGTCGGCGGTCATACGGGCCCACCCCACCTCGACGGGATAGTACGTCAAATGTCGGGAAGGGGTTAATAAGGGGCAGCCCCTGCTGCAAAGTCAAATGCTTCTGTGGCGCCCCAGGGTCCTGGTCTTCACAGTAGCATTGTTTTCCTCACTGGGAGAGTGATGTTACACTTGAAGGCAAGAAAGGATAACTAACCAGGTAAGGCTGGTTTCACATTTGCGGTTGTGTCCGCAGCGTTTGTACCGCATATATCCGCATGCGTTGTGTATCCCTATATTTAACATTAGGGACGCATGCGTTTTTGTTTGTTCGCGTTTTGCCGCGTTTTACGACGCATGTGTCGTCTCGTCGTTTGTGGCTTGGCGCGGAAATGCAACATGTAGTAATTTTTAGAGGCGTTAATTTGCCGCCTGGTAACGCATGCGGTCGATTGCGCAAGGATTGCGACAGAAAAACGCATTGCTGTCTATATGAACGCATGCCTTTACAAGCACATGCGTTTGGTTGCGTTCGTGAACGCATGTGTTTCAATAGAGAAAAACATGTCTAGACTTTGATAAGCCACCCCCCACCATCAAGGTGATAGATAAAGGGAGGGTGTGGACAGTTGCAGGTCACTTCTCAGCAGACAGCCAAGCAGAGCAGACAGACCCCAGCACCTTGGAACAAACAAGCCTCTGAACAATGTGAGTATATCCTAGCCAATGCCTTTATTTTCTATTTTCTTTCTCTACATGTCCTAATTTCTGCCATTTCTTTCTTTCTTTCTACATGCATCAGAATGTCTTCTACTTCTTCTCATGAGGAGTTTCGTCCAGGACAGTTGGAAGTGGAGCATGTCAGTGAGGTGAGTACTTGCCTCATCAGATTGGTAAGTATTCACTGTCACATCTACACATGTGACAATTTGAATTTTTCTTTTTTTTTTAGAGCTCTTCTTCTACTGTGGCAGAGACAGGGCAGGAGCAGCGGAGTCAAGGTCCGGTGGAAAGACGGCAGCAGGTACGTATACAAGGCTGACTGTTATCTTGAATCTTCCTTTCTTTCGTATTTCTTAACTTTTTTCCTCTGGAATCCTTTTGTATGTTGACTTTCCTATTCATGCCATTTCTCAGCATCTTTTTTCTTTCTTTTCCTTATGTTAATTGAGCAAACTTTAATGACTTTATTTAATTTTTAGGTTTCACAACGGGAGGATGATCTAATCGAGAATGACCTCCTCATCTCGCTGGTCCAGGAGCGAGTCCCATTGTGGGACACCCGGGATCCACTGCACTCAAACAACGTCACAATCCGGCGCTTATGGAATGAGGTGGCCCAAGCGATGTGGGATGGCTGGGACAACGCCCCGAATCGGGTCCGAAGTGCATTTGGTAAGTATTACAATGCAGTGTGAAGCAGCAGAGACCTTGGGCGTGCTCACACAACTGTGTGTGATGAAAGAAACTCAGAGGAGTTTCTGTCATCACACACAGTTGTGTGAGCACGGCCAAAAGTCCTTTTTCTGACTTTTTTTTTTTTGTTAACAGTGGCCAAAGTGAAAACACGTTGGCGTTCGATGAAGGACCGCTTCAACAAGGACCTGCGTCAAGAGAGCCGTGTTCCCAGTGGTTCAGGAGCAAGGATCAGACGATACAAATACCATCGAGTTTTGTCATTTTTAAGACCGGTCCTTGCCCAGAGAACGTAAGTATTTATCACGTGCATTAGGTTGTATTGTATTGCCATAATCTGTATTTTTATATTCCACAGGATTTTGCATCTGATAAATTTTTGATATTAATTTTCTTTTTCCTTTTTTCACAGCACATACAGCACTACTGTTGGCCCAGGTTCTGGAGCGGTCCTTCATCCGACAGCCACGGACCCGTCCCAGCCATCCAGCAGCGCAGCAGCAAGTGGGCCTTCCACACTAACTGGAGACCAGGGAGCTGGTCCATCAGGTCTTCCCCTTTCGCAGTCCTTTTCTACTGCTCCTTTTTTTTTGGGCTCCTCCCGGCAGCGGCAGAGGGCTTCAGACAGGTCACTCATGCCCGAGTTTTTGCACTTGAGCTCGGTTTTACACGAAGCAATCAAGGCTTTGGGTGACCAAATGGATGTTTCACATAGCCTCTTGAATGCACGTATCCAGGAGGTCAGCAAAAGCCTTGATCAAGTGAAAGCCGACCTCCAGAGGCTAGCACATCATTTTTTTTACCAAATTGAGCAGGGCATGTCGGAACACCTTACTCCTGATCTCCAGCTGAGTCTCATGCAGGCCTGCAATGCTGCTTACGTGCAGGCTATGCAGCAGAGTCTGTATTTCCAGCAGACAGTGGCGGCATATCCACCTGTGCCTTCACTGTCACGATTGACCTCAATGCCGACCTCTGCTGCATCCCACTGCACGGCCACCTCAATTCCTTCCACAGCCGGACACCACTACAGCACCACCACCATGCCGAGTGCAGTTGGACATCCCACCGCCACCACCATGACATCCGCTGCTCCTGTTTGGACCTCCTCCACTGACACCATGATGCAGCAGGACCCTGGCATGGCCTTCCGTACCGCCACCACCACGATGCAGCAGGACCCTGGCATGGCCTTCCGTACCGCCACCACCACGATGCAGCAGGACCCTGGCATGGCCTTCCGTACCTCCACCACCACGATGCAGCAGAACCCTGGCATGGCCTTCCGCTCTACAAGCGTTATGGACTCTGGCATGGCTGCACGCTCTACGAGCACTATGGACTCTGGAATGGCTGCACGATCTACGAGCACTATGGACTCTGACACAGTGCAGCCGGACCCTGACAGGTCACCCACCACCACGCCACATGAGCCCACCAAGACCTCCCACAACCAGGCAAGCAAAAAAAAAAAGAAAAAACCACACAAAAAAAAACAGAGGACTCTTAGCATTCCTCCCCTTCACCTCCCAATGTGTCTGTAATGTCAGGTTTGTCTCACCCTTCCAGTGCGTCTCAAGCCTCTCATGTGTCAAGCCCCATGCCCGAACTTCCAGACCCTTCTAGTTTCATTGCCCCTTCTCCTGCCACCTCTGTATCGTCCACGGTTAGCCAGGCCTCAGTGCTTTACACCCCCCGTTTACATAACTCTACCCCAAGCTGGCGCAGTAAATACATTTTTTGGTTGTTAAAAAATAAAAAAAAATTGATTTGCCACAATTATGTTTGGTTTATTGTGTCTTCCGCCGCCGGCAACACACACCGTGCGCCAACTAAGAAACTTCACCACACACTTACTTTTTGGGCCATATCATATCTCCAGTAGATATTAAAAAAAAAGACTGCAGCTTTGTGTGTCTTTAGTATACAGATATGAAGTGGGCCAAAAAATATTACATGTATCTCCATAATCTCTTTTTGTCTGTGCCTAGTGTGGCAGTCTGAAGAGAAAATGGTGGAAATACAGTGCAGACCTCCACTGAACAGGTCAGGTGTCAAAAAACTCATTATTTATGACACCTGACCTGGTGAGTAGAGAAATGCCTTGTATAACCACCATTTTCTCTTCTTTATACATAATCTATTACACACAAATTGAGGGGACAATGGTGGTCACACACACTGCATATCTATGCTCACCTGCACAGATGTCAGAAATAGTGAATTCATGAGGCTGTTATATGTGCATCATGAATTCACTATTTCTAACACCTGACTTGATGAGTATAGATAGTGTGACAGTCATTGTCTCTTCAGTCTGTGTCCAATGGATACAGCAGAACAGAATCAGGACGCAATGACGTCAACAAGCTTACCAATAAAGCAACATGGCTGCCATAACACTAGCAGTATGTGGCCAGTGTTTTATATCAGTATTTGTAAGCCAAAACAAGGAGTGGAACAATTAGAGGTAAATTATGATATTAACATAATAACTATCACCTCTGCCTTTATCACCCACTCCTGGTTTTGGATTACAAAAACTGATATTAAATACAGATCAAATACTCCAGTTTTAAGGTACCGTCACATTAAGCGACGCTGCAGCGATAGCGACAGCGATGCCGATCGCTGCAGCGTCGCTGTTTGGTCGCTGGAGAGCTGTCACACAGACCGCTCTCCAGCGACCAACGATGCCGAGGTCCCCGGGTAACCAGGGTAAGCATCGGGTTGCTAAGCGCACGGCCGCGCTTAGTTACCCGATGTTTACCCTGGTTACCAGCGTAAAAGTTAAAAAAACAAACAGCACATACTCACCTGCGCGTCCCCCAGCCTCTGCTTCCTGACACTGACTGAGCTCCGGCCCTAACAGCACAGCGGTGACGTCACCGCTGTGCTTTCACTTTCAGTTTAGGGCCGGCGCTCAGTCAGTGTCAGGAAGCAGAGGCTGGGGGACGCGCAGGTGAGTATGTGCTGTTTGTTTTTTTAACTTTTACGCTGGTAACCAGGGTAAACATCGGGTTACTAAGCGCGGCCCTGCGCTTAGTAACCCGATGTTTACCCTGGTTACCAGTGTAAAATATCGCTGGTATCCTTGCTTTTGCTGTCAAACACGGCGATACACGGCGACCTAGCGACCAAATAATGTGCAGACCTTCTAGCAGCGACCAGCAATTTCACAGCGGGATTCTGATCGCTGCTGCGTGTCAAATACAGCGATATCGCTATCCAGGTCGCTGCAACGTCACGGATCGCTGGCGATATCGCCTAGTGTGACGGTACCTTTAGAACAGCCTTGGTTTGTAGAGGAAAAAGATAGGAGACACGGTCAACACAACCAAAAATAAAGTTTATTAATGAGAAATATTATTTTCAGATCAGAAAATTACTGGTACAGATCTAATTACAACAGGACATTTACAGAACATTGTCCTGCCATGACACACGTCCAATATCTGAATAAAAAAAGGCAGCAAATTGGTCCCGCATGTGACCAACTGCTGTAGTTGACCGCAGCGGGTGATGCTAGAAATCGGGCAGTGGGTGTGCAACTGGTTCATCCAGTTCAATGTTGGGTTGCTCCTTAGCCATTATATAATTATGCAGAACCACACAGGCTTTGACCACCTCGTCGACTGTTTCCACTTTTAGATTTATGGCTGATGCAAGAATGCGCCATTTAGCGACCAGAATGCCAAAGGTACACTCTACTGTTCTTCGGGCCCTGGTCAGTCTGTAGTTAAAGATCCTTCTAGTGTGGTTCAAGTCCCGACTGGAATAGGGCTTCAGTAGGTTTTCACACATCTGAAAGGCCTCATCCCCAACCATAACAAATGGCATCGGTGGACCTTGAGTGTTGGGGAGAGGTTGTGGCGGGGGAAAATTGAAATTTTTGCCATACACACGGCGGCCCATATCCGAGTTCTTGAAAGTCTGGGAATCGTTGCCACGGCCAAAAGCTCCAATGTCCACGGCGATGAAGCGACAGTTCGCATCAGCTATTGCCATGAGCACAACAGAAAAATATTTTTTATAGTTGATATACTCCGATCCTGTTCTGGCAGGTTTGATAATGCGGATGTGCTTTCCATCCACCGCTCCTAAACAGTTGGGGAAATCACAAACACTCCAGAATTTTTCCGCAATTTCAAGCCACATGTCAACGGTGGGTAGGGGTATAAACTCAACCCGGAGTACATTCCACAAAGCCCGACGGGTGTCCGCAACTATTCCGGACAGGGTGGATATTCCAAGCCGGTATTGGAAGTGGAGGGATGACAAACTCTCTCCGGTTGCCAGAAATCTGTAAAACAAACCCAAGAAACATTACAATCTATTCTACTTATGGTGTGGTTACGCTAAAGAAAGAAAGGAAAATACCCAAAAAATACATGTCAGAAAACAAAAAACTTGGACTGTCATTGGTTTAGATTTGGAACGTACCTTAATGTAACCAGCAGACGTTCCTCCGGTGGAATCGCTCTACGGAGCTGGGTGTCCTGTCGCCGTATGGCTCCTTGGACACGACCAAGCAAATCCCGGAAAGAGTCTTGCGACATCCTTGTGTATTCCTGGAATTTCTCCGGGTTGGCATTAAGCTCGCCATACAGCGTGTGATAGGCTCCACAGCTCTCACGTAGTTCGATAATGGGGTGTCTCCAAAAACGCCTACGTTGTCTCCTCCATCTTTCGCGATTTCTGTCACAGGCAAGAAACAGCTTGATGCTTAAATCCAGGTTGAAATAAAAGCTCTCCATGCGAAGATCCATCATGACACAGGATACAGGAGCAAAATCTGAAGATTCCAGCTGTTCAGGGGTCTATATATAGAGATTCCATAATACACGCCCTCTGTAGTCCCATTGGCGGTGTCTGGTTATCTTGATTTTTCTCTTGCGAAATTTCTCATCATGCGCACCAAAAACGCAAACACAGGAAAAAACGCATATAAACGCGTACAAACACGGCGTTTTTTTAACCGCATGCGATACCGCATGCGTCTAAAAAACGCCGCGTTTGTACGCGTTTATATGCGTTTTTTCCACCACTTGCGGATGCATTTTAAATGCTGCGGATTTAAACGCTAATGTGAAACTAGCCTAACACAAGCATGCAACACATTCACACTCCAGGCCACCAGGGGGAGCTTTTGATCCTATTTACTAGGTGACTCCCCATTTATATGGCAGTCTGTAGGGAAAGTTAGTCAGTTCTTGTTAGGAAACAGACTGTATCAGTCTGAGGCAGAAGAGGGTTTACGGAGCTGTGTAGCCGCAGTGCAGCAGATCCCGGAAAGAGACATTCAGAAAGCCGAATACATTGCAGTGAACGTGCAGGAGAGCAAAGCACAGGAGAGGAGACCAGCCCCAAGCAGGCTCCCTCCTGTGGCGCAGAGACCGGTAGCTGGAACACTGAGGTTGTAAGGACTCTCTACGACTTACATCAGAGACCGACAGGACAGGTGAACTCCACGTTTCCTGTCCGCCTTAGTACCCAGGAGGCACAGTGACACCCTTAGAGGCTGGGGCATGCTAGAGTCCCTATAAACTGCCTCAAGTTACCAGTCATACGGGTCATGTCCTATCCTATATGGGGGACAGAGAGAACAATAGAACACCTGTGAGGACCTTATTTGAAGCAATAGGCAGTAAGGGACTACAACACCACGGCGCTAGAGGAAGGCTTTGATTTCCACCTGGGTAAGGGGGCTCCTAACTTGCCTCCAAGCCGGCCGGATCCTGCCTGCCCTGTGATCTGGTGCCCTGAACTGTGGCTGCCTGAAGACTTCAGTAAACCAGGTAAAGAGACTGCAAACCTGTGTCCTCATTCTTTACTGTGCCATTCACCATCTTCCATCTACACACCGGGAGCCCTGGGGATATACTTCACCTGTGGGAAGTTATACCATCTAGCTGCCATAACATTACCCCAGAGGACCCCTTAAAGCGGCGTCGGTCCCCACTGACCGAATACCACAGGTGGCATCACGAACATAAACTTTATCCCCTTTACAGACCATTCCCTTTTAACGTTGATGCCCAGGGCCACGGACCGGGTCGCAGTCACCGTGACATCCCCCTGTGAAACCCTGGACCCGGTACCGAGTACCCCACTGCCCTGTGGGTGCGTCACTTCCTTTCAAGGATCCTAGTTAAGAGCTCCACACAACACAAATTTCCCATAACACAAGAGATCTTCCAATTGAAAAGTAATTTAATAGACCAGCAGTGTAAAGAGGTTTGCTACTGATGGAAAATGTTACAGTTCAAGCAGGAAGTCGCATTTAATCTTTTTTTTTTACCTTTTTAGTGTGACTGCATTGTATGGTGGGATTTTTTTCTTGTACATGAGTGCAGTGAGGACTTGATGCACTTCACATGCTGGAACTATAGACTGAAAACCTTTAACATGTAGGATAAGCCCTTTCACACTAACCCATCCTTGCTCAATAGAAATTCAGCATTAGCTGCCACAACTGTCCCTGATCCTGCAGGCTGCATGAAAAGGCACCGCTAGCCCCTTGCCTGCTTTACAGCCTTTTTTTTCGGTGGCTAACCTGTAGTCTTTGCAAAGTGGCAGCCGTCTTCTATATAACTTCAATCTGCAGTTTGTAGCTTTTATTGATGATTGTCTGAAATCATGTTTTGTTCTGATGTAAAATGCAGAATAATAGCTGAGTAACAGGGAAGATAAATATATTACATTCTTCGCACTATAAGATGCACTTTATATGTCAAAACTCCAGTTTAGACAGTAGAAAATAGGAAAATTATATTTCTTACCAATTAAAATTTTCTTGGCAGGATAAAGAAGTGGAGGGTCAATACTAGTAATTTTAAAGGGAATATATTAGCAGGTTATTGCTATGTTATCCGAGTGCTGTATGATATAGGGACAGAGGCCCTGATTCCAGTGATGTGTCACTTGCTGAGCTGCCTGCTGTCATTCTGATACAATCACAGTTTTCACTGCTGCAAATCTAACAGATCTCAGAATGCTGTGCCCTGTATAATCCCACCCACACCGATTGTCAGCTTTCTGTATACAATGTATATTGATAGAAAGCTGTTAGGGTATGTGCACACGCTGCAGATTTGCCTGCTTATTTTGCCTGCGAATTTTTGAAAAAACGGATCCGTTGCAAATAGTGAAAAACTAATTAAACTGATCTGGTTTTTTTTTTTAGAGCGAGAGAATGGAAGATGGGCATGATTTTAATGGAAACATTCATGAAAAACCGGATTCGGAGACCGGATTCATCATTTCACATCTCAGTTTCATATGTCGCTGTGCGTTTTTTCGCCGGACAGAAAAACCGTTCTTCTGTACGTTTTCTCCGTCCGCCGGAAACAGCTTTTCTGACGGATCCAGCAAAAAACGGATGAAATGTGTGGCCATCAGGCGCAATCCGGCGCTAATACAACTCTGAGAAAAAAAAACGGATCCGGCGGAAAAAAAAAATGGATCTGTTTTTTTCAAAACTCACCGGATTGTGCCTGACGGCAAAAACCTGATGTGTAAAAGTAGCCAGATAGATATATCTATGTATCTATAGATATAACGATCTATAAATATATCTATAGATAGATATAGCCTTAGTTATCCATCCATAGATATATCCATAGTTATATCTATACATATATCTAGATAAAAAAAGAACACAGCAGCACATGTACATGAATCTAGGCCATATGAAAACACAGACAAATATCCAATATGAATCATACTTCTCAAAAATATTTTTTCACAAATTTAAAAAAAATAATATTTTTTTTTCATAAAACTTACAGTAATAGATGAATTGAAGATTCTTAGCGCATAAATTGGCCAATTCATGTGTTCCCATCAACCACGGCAAGGTGATCTCCTTCTGATGGGTCCTACTCTACCGTACATGCCACTCTTGGGCCACCAGCCTACAACTATGGACAAACATGTCACTCTAGGGCTAAACCTACAATTTATGGGCAGGTAGAGTTGATTACCACCACCTGCAGGGTCAATGGGAGGAGTGCAAGATCAGCCTGGAAGCAGCCAGCATCCAGTAACTAAATAGAGGAAAAAAAACCAAACAGCACTCCTAATGTGAACACGTGCACGCTGCAAACTGCATAATATAGATAAAAAAAGAACACAGCAGCACATGTACATGAATCTAGGCCATGTGAAAACACAGACAAATATCCAATATGAATCATACTTCTCAAAAATATTTTTTCACAAATTTTTTCAAAATTTTTTTTTTTTATACATATATCTATACATATATCCATAGATATATAATAGCAAGGCCTATGTTTCTTAATGAACGTTTAATAAGAAAAACAAAATAATGGTGTGGGCTCCCACTCAATTTTCTGCTCCAGAGGGGGAAAGCCGACAGCCGAGGGCCAATATTTGTAGCCTGGGAAGGAGCCGGGGGGCCAATATCCATGGCCCCTCCCAGGCTATGAATATCAGCCCGCAGCTGTCTGCATAGCCTTTACTGGCTGTTAAAACGGGGACCCCCCAAAAAAATGACGTGGGGTCACCCTATATTTTATAGCTAGAAAGGCTACGCAGACAGCTGCGGGCTGATATTCATAGCCTAGAGAGGGGCCATGGATATTGGCCCCCCCGGCTGCAAATACCAGCCCGCAGCTGCCCCAGAAATGGTGCATCTGTAAGATGTGCCAATTCCAGCACTTAGCCCCTCTCTTCCCACTCCCGAGTAGCTGTGGGATATGGGGTGATAAAGGGTTAATGTCACCTTGCTAATGTAGGGTGATATTAAGCCCGGTTAATAATGGAGAGGCGTCAATAAGACGCCTATCCATTATTAATCCAATAGTAGTGAAAGAGTTAAAAAAATAAAGACACAGCCAGAAAAAAGTATTTTAATATTCTTAATTTAACCATACTTACCATACTCGATCACCTGCAAAAAATTAAAAATAATAAACCGTATACTCCCTGTCTGACCCAGTCCAATAACGATTGTCCCACAACTATCTCCCCTATAGAACAGTGACATTGGGTGATGTCACTGCTCTATAGACCTTCAGTAACACACTGACAAGAGACAATGGCTCCTTCAGTGCATCACTGAAGAGGTTACCTTAGTTCAGGGTCTCACTTTATGGCAATGCTGTGTGGGAAATTTCTCACACAGCAGTGCCACAAGTGAGACTAGAGACTATTTTTTACAGTGGTGGAGGAATACGGTGCAGAAGGATACCTTCCGTCATTGTATTCCTGGAGCCCCTGGAGATCGGTGGCATCTGCTGATGCTGCTGCTCTCCACGGGAGATCGTCGTGGGACACTCGTTTTAATTGGATATCTGCAGATCAGGGAGTATAGTGTTTGTTTATTATTTTCATATTTTTTACAGGTGACACTGGCTTCGGGGATCAAAGTGACAAGTAATGGTGAGTATGAACTGTATGTCTATATGTATGTATTGTATGTAATGTATGAATGTACTGGATGTATGTATTATGTTGTATGCTGTATGTACTGTTAAGTTGTATGTTATATGTTGTATGTACTGTTATATGTTGTATGTTATACAGTCATATGAAAAAGTTTGGGCACCCCTATTAATCTTAAGCTTAATGTTTTATAAAAATTGTTTTTTTTCCAACAGCTATTTCAGTTTCATATATCTAATAACTGTTGGACACAGTAATGTTTCTGCCTTGAAATGAGGTTTATTGTACTAACAGAAAATGTGCAATCTGCATTCAAACAAAATTTGACAGGTGCATAATTATGGGCACCCTTATCATTTTCTTGTTTTAAATACTCCTACCTACTTTTTACTGACTTACTAAAGCACTTTTTTTGGTTTTGTAACCTCATTGAGCTTTGAACTTCATAGCTAGGTGTATGCAATCATGAGAAAAGCTACTTAAAGTGGCCACTTGCAAGTTGTTCTCCTGTTTGAATCTCCTCTGAAGAGTGGCATCAAGGGCTCCTCAAAACAACTGTCAAATGATCTGAAAACAAAGATTATTCAACATAGTTGTTCAGGGGAAGGATAAAAAAAGCTGTCTCAGAGATTTAACCTGTCAATTTCCACTGTGAGGAACATAGTAAGGAAATGAAAGAACACATGTACAGTTCTTGTTAAGGCCAGAAGTGGCCTGTTTTGTACAGCTGACATGTGCGCGCAATGAGCGCGAGCGGAATCGCGATCCGCCCGCGCCCATTAACTAGTTAAATGCCGCTGTCAAACGCAGACAGCGGCATTTAACTAGCGCGCACGGCCGGAAGTGGTCACACCGCTGACCCCCGTCACATGATCGGGGGTCATCGGTGCATTGCCATAACAACCAGAGGTCTCCTTGAGACCTCTATGGTTGTTGATGGCCGATTGCTTTGCGCGCCACCCTGTTGTCGGCGTTCAAAGAAACCCTGCATTTCTGCTACATAGAGGTGATCTGTGCTTCACCTCTATGTAGCAGAGGCGATCGTGTAGTGCATGCTTCTAGCCTCCTATGGAGGCTATTGAAGCATGCCAAAATTAAAAATAAAAAGTGTTTAAAAATATAAAAAAAAAAATATATATATAAAAGTTCAAATCACCCCCCTTTCACCCCAATCAAAATAAAACAATAAAAAAAAAATCAAACCTACACATATTTGGTATCGACTCGTTCAGAATCGCCCGATCTATCAATAAAAACAAAGGCTTAACCTGATCGCTAAATGGCGTAGCGAGAAAAAAAAATAAAAACACCAAAATTACGTTTTTTTTGTCGCCGCAACATTGCATTAAAATGCAATAACGGGCGATCAAAAGAACGTATCTGCACCAAAATGGTATCATTAAAAATGCCAGCTCAGCACGCAAAAAATAAGCCCTCACCTGACCCCAGATCTCAAAAAATGGAGACGCTACGGGAATTTTTTTTCACCCCTTAGATAAAAGAGAACCTAGACATGTTTGGTGTCTATGAACTCGTAATGACCTGGAGAATCATAATGGCAGTTATGCGGCAGTTATCATAATGGTTAGTTTTAGCATTTGGTGAACCTAGCAAAAAAGCCAAACAAAAAACAAGTGTGAGATTGCACTTTTTTTGCAATTTCATCGCACTTGGAATTTTTTTCCCGTCTTCTGTTACATGTCATGGTAAAACCAATGGTATCGTTCAAAAGTACAACTTGTCCCGTAAAAAATAAGCCCTCACATGGCCATATTGACGTAAAAATAAAAAAAAAGTTATGGCTCTGGGAAGGAAGGGAGCAAAAAAAGAAAACGAAAAAAGCTCCGGGGTGATGGGGTTAATCATTTGTGGGGGCGGGGTTACACTGAGCAGGAAGTCTAGAAGGACGTTAGTCCTGTAGTGATAATCTCCTACTGATAAAACTGATTTTATTGACACAACAGTGCACAGCCTACTATGTGACACATCACTGGAATCGAGGTCTGTGCCCGAACATCATGCTGGTCTCAGATTTAGAGCAAAAACCTGCTGACAAATTCCCTTTAATGCACTAGGGTAGAATAGGGATGTAGTAATTATCCTTTTAGGGTATGTGTCCACGTTCAGGAAAAGCTGCGTTTTTGACGCAGCGCTGAGTCGCAGCGTCAAAAACGCAGCGTCCAGATGTTACAGCATAGTGGGGGGGGATTTAATGAAATCCCGTCTCCACTGTGCATTAAAAAACTCATGCGTTTTTCCCGCAAAAACGCACATGCGTTGCGTTTTTTCAGAACGCAGCATGTTGCTACAATGAGCAAAACACGCAGGAACACCGCAGGTGACCTGCCAGTGACCTCAGGTGCATTTTTGGTCAGGATTTTACCTGCATAAAATCCTGACCGAAGCCTGAAGCAAACCTGAACGTGGACACATACCCTTAGGGTATGTGTCCACGTTCAGGATTGCATCAGGATTTGGTCAGGATTTTTCATCAGTATTTGTAAGCCAAAACCAGGAGTGGAACAATTAGAGGAAAAGTATAAGGGTATGTTTCCACGGTCAGGAAACGCTGCTTGTTTGACGCTGCGCAGAGCTGCAGCGTCAAACAAGCAGCGTCCAGATGTTCCAGCATAGTGGAGGGGATTTTATGAAATCCCGTCTCCACTATGCGTGGAAACCCGCACGCGGCGGCCCTGCGACTCCGGACATGCTGCGCGTCTTCTCAGCGTCCCCGCAAGGCATATCACAGGGCGCTATGGGAGCGAGCGATCATCCCGGATGTGAAGAGTTAACACATCCGGTATGATCGCGTCCCAGAAAGAGGGCGGGGCTTAGCGCCGAGCGGCTTCGCCGCTGCGGCGATACCGTCGGCCGTCCGGAACGTGGACACATACCCTAAGGGTATGTGTCCACATTCAGGATTGCATCAGGATTTAGTCAGGATTTTTCATCAGTATTTGTAAGCCAAAACCAGGACTGGAACAATTAGAGGACAAGTATAACAGAAACATATGCTCCACTTTCACTTTTGCATTTATCACCCACTCCTGGTTTTGGCTTACAAATACTGATGAAAAATTCTGACCAAATCCTGATGCAATCCTGAGCGTGGACACATACCCCAAGGCCGGGGTCACACTAGACCATAATACGGACGAGTGCTATGCGATAAAAAATCGCATAGCACTCGGCCCAATGTTAACCTATGGTGCAGCTCCCATCATCCGATATTTTCTCCACCGTATTCAGGATCCGAGTGAAATCGCAGCATGCTGCGATTGTCAGCGTATCTCGGCCGAGACTCGCCAATGAAAGTCTATGGGGGCGAGAATAAATCGGATTACACACGGACCATGCGTGTGCACCACCAGAGGGCGCATCACCGCAACTCAATGTAAGTACAGATCACTCAGATTTCCTTTCATTACCCGGGGATTACAACCACGAGCAAGTGCTTTAGCGCAGCTCCTGGCTGTAAAATAATTAACCCCTTCAGATGGATTACCTCGTTGGACGTGACAGGTCATCGGAAGGTATGTATCTTGTGGGTTTATTATTTTGCCAAGCGAGGGTGTTCTGATGGATTGAGAGAACAATAAAATACTAAAACAACCTGTGTTTATTTCATTAAAATAATTTTTAATAATGTGTGTGTGTGTTTTTTAACCCTTTCAGACAATTGGATTAATAATGGATAGGTGTCATAATTGACGCCTCTCCATTATTAATCTGGCTTAATGTCACCTTACAATAGCAAGGTGGCATTAACCCTTCATTACCCCATATCCCACCGCTACACGGGAGTGGGAAGAGAGTGGCCAAGTGCCAGAATAGGCGCATCTTCCAGATGTGCCTTTTCTGGGGTGGCTGGGGGCAGATGTTTGTAGCCACGGGGGGGCCAATAACCATGGACCCTCTCCTGGCTATTAATATCTGCCCTCAGTCACTGGCTTTCCCACTCTGGCGGAGAAAATTGCGCGGGAGCCCACGCCAATTTTTTCAGCGATTTAACCCTTTATTTGAGCAGCTACAGCGCCCAAATTTTGCACATACACACTACTAACATTAGTAGTGTGGAATATGCAAAAAAAAAGGGGATATGAGATGGTTTACTGTATGAAAACCATGTCTCATATCCTGTCGGGTTTAGGCAGGAGAAATGAAAGCAATTGAATTACCGGCTTTTCACAGATATCGCGCTGAATGAAATATAAATACAGAATATATATATATGTGTCTCAATGACATATATATATATATATACTGTATATATGTTTTCCCGAACATTTGAGCACATAAATCCATTAGATGTCGGTTTTGCAAGCCTGCGAGAAAATCTCGCAGTACGGATGCCATACGGATTACATACGGAGGATGCC
The DNA here is from genome assembly GCF_051348905.1 of Ranitomeya variabilis. Lineage (NCBI taxonomy): Eukaryota > Metazoa > Chordata > Amphibia > Anura > Dendrobatidae > Ranitomeya > Ranitomeya variabilis. The sequence goes on along the minus strand of NC_135235.1, from coordinate 598,701,563 downwards.
ATGCGCAAAATACGCTGACACACCCTGCCTACGGATGACATACGGATCACTATTTTGGGGACTTTTCTGCGTATTACGGCCGTAAAATACGGACCGTTTTTTTATACGTTGTGTGTGTCCCCGACCTTAGTGTGTCTCTGCAGCATGTGTATTATACACAGCGGGCACATTATTAACACTTTATGCAGTACACACATATACACAACATTTTTGCATGCTCACACACAGCTCTGTTACTTACACCCAAAGCTTTTCTATACACACACATTGCTCTGTTACATCAACACACACACAAATCTTCCTTCCAGACTTATGACTTTGATAAAACGCTCTGTGCGTGAAATAGCTGCGGGCTACTAACCTGCTGAAAATTGTTCTTTTTGTATGTCTCTCAACCATGCATGTAAAATAAACAGCTGTTTTATTATACTAAATTGTGAGTGCCAATCTGCTTCGTAATACAGTGTTTCCGTAAAGTCATGGTGCACTTTTGACCAGTCACTGGAAAGCAACAAAAAACGATAGAAATGTGAAATCTTCTCCAAATAAAAGAAAAACTCTCACAGTTTCATACTTATTCAGTGCAGTTCAATGTGAGCTCCATTTGTTGCCCTACACACATCCAAACGATGATGTCACAGACTTGGCAGTATATTAATCAGAGTTCAGTTTATCAGGGGTTAATCTGACTGGGGGCTCAGAACAGCTTAAATGAGTTTGTGTTGTTCGATTGGTTCTTGTTATCTCTCCTCATGAACAGATCTGATATGATTGGGCCAGAGAAATGGCGCCAAAATGTAAACTATAAGGATACCTGCACACTTTGCAGATTTGCTTGCAGAATTTTCTGCACAGAATCTGCATCTCTTCCCAGAAAACGCGTGTAAAAATCCATAAGGATTTGATGCATTTTTTGTGCGGATTTTCATGCGTTTTTTTCATACAGATTTGTGTGCGTTTTTGTAAGCTAAATAAAGATCTATTATTGAAAAAAAAAAAAAGAATTGTGACGTCATTTCTTGGCCATACTTTTCATTTACATACTCCATTGAAGAATAATGTTTACACACACAGATAGATGGGTAGATAGATAATAGATAGATATATAGATAGATAATAGATATATCTATAGATAGATAGATCTATCTATAGATAGATCTATAGATAGAAAGATCTATAGATAGATAGGTAGATCTATAGATAGATAGGTAGATCTATAGATTTATCTATCTATCTATAGATATATCTATCCATCTATCTATCTATAGGTAGATAGGTATATCTATAGATAGATAGATAGATAGATAGATAGATAGATAGATAGATAATGCCAAGCCTGATTTTTAGTAATAAACATAAAATGGTACATAAAGAGTTAAATAAAGACACACACACACACAAAATCTGCATTAGGCCGGGGTCACACTTGCGAGAAACTCACATGAGTCTCACACCTCAATATCTGGCTCTGCCGCCCGCACTGGGACCGTAGCATTCAGCTGCATAGAAATACATGCAGCTGCACACTGTGGTCCACTCCGCCGGGTATTGATGCGAGAGACTCGTGTGAGTTTCTCGCAAGTGTGACCCCGGCCTTAAACGCTATATCTGTTTAATTTATTTAAAAAATTGAAAAAAAAATGGCGTGGGCTCCTGTTGAATTTTCTGCGCCAGAGAGGGAAAGCCAGCGACTAGGGTCCGATGTTTATAGCCTTAAAAGGGGTTAATACCCATGGATCTTCCCAGGCTATGAATATCAGCCCACAGCTGTATATTTAGCCTTTACTGGCTATTAAAATTGGGGGCCCCCCCCAAAAAAAAAAAAAAAAACGATGTGGGGTCCCCCTAAAATTAATAGCCAGAAAAGGCTATGCAGACATCTGCAGGCTGATATTCATAGCCTAGGAAGGAACCATGGATATTGCCAGCCCCCGGCTACAAACACCAGCTCACAGCCGCCCCAGAAATAGTGCATCTGTAAGATGTGCCAATTCCGGCACTTAGCCTCTCTCTTCCCACTGCCCTGTAGTGGTGGCATATGGGGTAATAGGGGGTTAATGTCACCTTTGAATTGTAAGGTGACATCAAGCCGGCTTTGTAATGGAGAGGCATCAATAAGACACCTATCCATTACTAATCCTATAGTTGTTAATGGATTATATAAACACACACATGCAGAATAAAGTATTTTAATTATATAAAACACCACAAAGTTTTGCCATCTTTATTGTTCTGCCAATCCATGCGACGCCCTCAATCTCCTGGAAAAAAAATTAAAATAAAGGATACCTTTCATCATTGTATCACCGGATCCCCTGGAGAGCGGTCACATCTGCCAATGTGACAGCTCTGCATGGGAGATCGTCGTGGGACACTCGTTATTAAATGTATTACATCGGATCAGGGAGTATACAGTTGGTTTATTATTTTTTATTTTTTTTTACAGGTGATTAAGGTGATTTTTGATCAAAATCAAACTGAAAATTTTGTAGTGGTCTCTTAATTTTTGCCAGAGCTGAAGATATATATATATATATATAGCTCTGGCAAAAATTAAGAGACCATTGCAAAATTTTCAGTTTGTCTGATTTTTCTCTTTATAGGTATATTTTTGAGTAAAATGTAAATAGTCTTTTTATTCTATAAACTACTGACAACATGTCTCCGAAGTTCAAAGCAATACATTTTATATTCATTTTCTGAAAATGAGAAAAGGTCAAAATAACAAAAAAATGCATTTCTTGCAGACCTCAAATAATACAAAAAAAGCAAGTTCATAATCATTTAGAAACAATACTAATGTTTTAACTCAGGAAGAGTTCAGAAATCAATATTTTGTGACATAACCATGATTTTTAATCATAGCTTTCATGCGTTTTGGCATGCTTTCCACCAGTCTTTCACACTGCTTTTGGGTGACCTTATGCCACTCCTGGTACAAAAATTTAAGCAGTTCTTCTTTGTTTGATGGCTTGTGACTATCCATCTTCCTCTTGATTACATTCCAGAGGTTTTCAATGTGGTTCAGGTCTGTTGATTGGGCTGGCCATGACAGGGATTTGATGTGGTGGTCCTTCATCCACACCTCGATTGACCTAGCTGTGTGGCATTGCACATTGTCCTGCTGGATAAACCTGTCCTCAGAGTTGGGGAACATTGCCTGAGCCTTGTTTGCGGCTTGATGCATACGTCCTTCGCAAAGGTTAACCTGCCCAAGTCCAGCCTTGCTAAAGCATCTCCAGATCATCACCGATCCTCCACCAAATTTCACAGTGGGTGCAAGACACTGTGACTTGTACGCTTCTCCAGGTCTCCGTGTAACCATTAGACGACCAGGTGTTGGGCAAAGCTGAAAATTAGACTCATTAGAGAAGATTACCTTACCCCAGTCCTCTATGGTCTTTTGCAAACTTCAGCCTTGCTCTCTTTTTCATCTCATTGATGAAAGGCTTTTTTTCTAGCTTTACATGACTTGAGTCCTGCCTCTGGGAGCCTGTTATGAATTGTTCTTGCCGTGCACTTCACCCCAACTGCCATTTGCTATTCCTTTTGTAGGTCACTTGATGTCATCCTGTGGTTGCTGAGTGACATTCGAATAAGATGACGCTCATCCCGGTCGGTGGAGAGTCGTTTTCGCCTTCTGCCGGTTTGTAGCTTTGTTGTCCCCAATGTCTGCTGCTTGACCTTGTTGTAATGGATTGCCATCTTAGAAATTTTAACCCCTTTACCCCAAGGACAGTTTGCATGTTAATGACCAGACCAATTTTTACAATTCTGACCACTGTCCCTTTATGAGGTTATAACTCTGGTTATAACGCTTCCATGGATCCCGGTAATTCTGACATTGTTTTCTCGGGACATATTGTACTTCATGATAGTGGTAACATTTCTTTGATATGACTTGCGTTTATTTGTGAAAAAAATGAAAATTTAGAAAATTTTGCAATTTTCCAACTTTGAATTTTCATGCTTTTAAATCACACAGATATGTTACACAAAATACTTAATAAGTAACATTTCCCACATGTCTACTTTACATCAGCACAATTTTGGAGCCAACATTTTTTTTTGTTAGAGAGTTATAATGGAGAAATTGGACCTCAAAAATTGTTGGGCAATTTGTCCTGAGTACACTGATACCCCATATGTGGGAGAAAACTACTGTTTGGGCACACGTCAGGGCTCGGAAGGGAAGTAGTGACATTTTGGAAGCAGACTTTGATGGAATGATCTGTGGGCGTCATGTTGCGTTTGCAGAGCTACTGATGTGCCTAAACAGTAGAAACCCCCACAAGTTACCCCATATTGGAAACTAGATCCCCAAAGGAACTTATCTAGATGTATTGCGAGAACTTTGAACCCCGAAGTGTTTCACTAAAGTTTATAACGCAGAGCCGTGAAAATAAAAAATATTTTTTTTCCCCACAAAAATGATTTTTTAGTCCCAAAATTTTTATTTTCCCAAGGGTAGCAGGAGTAATTGGACTGCAAAAGTTGTTATCCAATTTGTCCTGAGTACGCTGATACCCCATATGTGGGGGTAAACCACTGTTTTGGGCACACGGCAGAGCTCGGAAGGGAAGGAGCACCGTTTGACTTTTTCAACGCAGAATTGGCTGGAATTGAGATCAGATGCGATGTCGCGTTTGGAGAGCCCCTGATGTGCCTAAAACAGTGGAAACCCCCCAATTCTAACTCCAACCCTAACCCCAACACACCCCTAACACTAATCCCAACCCTAACCATAACCCTAATCCCAACCCTAACCATAACCCTAACCACACCCCTAACCATGACACACCACACCCCTAACACTAATCCCAACCCTAATCCAAACCCTAACTTTAGCCCAACCCTAACTTTAGCCCCAACCCTAGCCCTACCTTTAGCCCCAACACTAACCCTAATAGGAAAATGGAAATAAATACTTTTTTTAATTTTATTTTTCCCTCACTAAGGGGGTGGTAAAGGGGGGTTTGATTTACTATTTATAGCGGGTTTTTATGTTTGGCAGCTGTCACATGCTAAAAAACGCTTTTTATTGCAAAAAAATAGTTTTTGCATCACCACATTTTGAGAGCTAGAATTTTTCCATATTTTTGCCCACAGAGTCATGTGAAGAGTTGACGTTTTTATTGATACCATTTTCGGGCACATGACATTTTTTGATCGCTTTTTTATTACGATTTTTAGCAGGCAGAATGAACAAAAACCAGCTATTCATGAATTTCTCTTGGATGGGGCGTTTATACCGTTACGCATGTGGTAAAATTGATAAGGCAGTTTTATTCTTCGGGTCAGTACGATTACATCGATACCTCATTTATATAATTTTTTTATGTTTTGGCGCTTTTATACAATAAAAACTATTTTATATAAAAAATAATTATTTTTGCATCGTTTTTCGCTGATGACGCTGTCTGGCGGCTTGTTTTTTTGCGGGACAAGATGTCGTTTTCAGCGGTACCATTTTTATGTATATCCATCTTTTTGATCGCGTGTTATTCCACTTTTTGTTTGGCGGTATGATGATAAAGCATTGTTTTTTGCCTCTTTTTTTTTTACGGTGTTCACTGTAGGGCTTAACTAGTGGGACAGTTTTATAGGTCGAGTCATTATGGACACGGCGAAACTAAATATGTGTACTTTTATTTTTTTTTATTTACATAAAGAAATGTATTTATTGGAACAATATTTATTTTTTTATTTTTTCTTTATTTATGAATTTAAAAAATGGTTTTTTTACACAGTATAATATTTTTTTTTTACATTGTCCCAGGGTGAGAGAAAATCTCAATGAACCATAAGGCAGCATTATATCAAAGATTATATTAAATATCAAAATTTTCAAAAGGAGGAATCATCATCTTTTCATTTAAATAGCCGCAAAGGAGATGGACATATTAAAGGCCCAATCGCAACAAATATAAGTAGAAAACCAGAGAACAAAACGCGATCAAAAAAGGCCAAAATTCGTAAAAAATTGAAAAACTTTATTATACATATAATTTAGCAGGAAATAACAGTGGGTACTCCCACAAAACAATTGTGCTATCTAACAAAAGAAAACGCGGGACATGGACTGATGGCGGCATGAATAATCATAATGCATATATAGCTGCAATTAAATATTTATACATACTACCCCTCATGGCAATAAATATTATAGTGAGTCCAAGGAATCACCAAAGCCATCTAAAAAAAAGAAGCCAGGAGTAGTATAGTGATGTCACCAATAGAGAATCAATAAGTAATGCAAACACTAATGGTTTAGAGATATATCATACCTATATGGCTATCCAAGGACCACCGGAATAATGAAAGAGGGAGCCATCCATACAGTCCACGTCACCCCGACGCACTTTTCGGCAGAGCCTTCGTCAGGGGGGCATGGCTTAAACTAATAGTGCACGTTTAAATAGAAACCCGGAACCTATCGGTGAGTACCCGGAAGTGTTATCCCGTCACCATAGAGACACAATGCTGTTAATAGGCCAACGCAGTCACAAATAATGCGGCCAAGTATGTCAAATCTATCCAGAGTGCGGCATATAGCGTCAGCGTATATATTTTAATGAAAAAGTATCCCATTAATGTCACATATGTCCCATCGCTACCTAAATGACGCATGCGCTGCCGAAAACCGGGCCCTGTCAGCCGGCGTCCGCGTCACAGGGAGGCGGAGTCAGGACACATGTGACCTGACCCACGTGACCCCAAAGACGCCGAGAGCCGGGAGACACAGCCAGGTGCAGCGCGCATGTGTGCGGAGCGATGAGCACAGGGACGGGATCCCCACGGGGCCAAGAAAAAATGCAAATGTAGGTATAGCATGAAATAGTCATGACAAGGATTAAGACAACCTCAATTACATAATAGCAATACGTAATGCAATAATCATAATACAAGTATAATCAAAAATATTTAAAAGTATTATATAATACAGTGCATACGATCTATATAATTAAAGTTATAAATAGAATAATAATAAATCAATCCATCAAATAGACCAATGGTGATATTTTCAAACGAACAAAAGGTAAATTTGCTTCATTTATCTTGAGCCAGGGGGTCTAGTACTTGAAAATATTCCAGGAACACAACAAGGTTATAGATGACCCTAAAATATTAAAATAGAGTTAAAAACAAAGTAAAAAATATTAGATAGACATCGTCAGATGGAACAGAGACTACCAGCCACCAGTTTAGAGAAAAGGAGCAAAGCTAATCTGTTCATTCAGACCATTAGGGTGAAGTGTGTTTAGGGACCAGATCCAGCGTGATTCCATTTGGGCAAGTCTTTGTGACATCCTGCCACCACGGATATTACTATCTAGGGAATCGATACCCCTTGCCCGAAGTAGGGAGGCATCACAATTATGGTATAGCCAAAAATGCTTAGGGACCGTTTTCAATGATACTGAATCTGTATGTTCCTTGGCCGCAAAAATATCTCTTACATGTTCCCTTATGCGTATTTTCAGGGGGCGTGTGGTGAGCCCAATATAGATAAGCCCACAAGGGCAGGTAGCAAAATACACTACATATCGAGTGGAACATGTGATATACTTCTTAATTTTAAACGTCCTTGACCTGTCTGCATTAAAGAAGGAATCACACCTGTCGATGTTTGGGCACGCCACACACCTCCCACAGGGAACACAGCCAACTTTTCTGGGAAATTGATCCAGAAATGAAGACTTACTAGCTGCATTATAGTGGCTATGTACCAATATGTCCCATAAATTCTTGGAACGTCTAGTAGAGAAGGCAGGCCTTTCAGGTATGTATTTTGCAATTACGGGATCCGCCCGTAAAATAGGCCAAGATCTCGTAAGTGCCTCCCTCAATGATTCAAAATGATTGTGATAATTAGTAACAAATCTCACCATGTCAGTTTGTATTTTAGAGTCAGATTTGTACAATAAATCGTGGCGGGAGAATGTCTGGCACGATTGTAGGCATATTTTACCATTCTACGACTATAGCCCCTCTCATAGAATCTTGTTTTAAGGTCAATAGCCTGTCTTTCAAAATCAGCATTAATTGAACAGATTCTACGCAAACGAAGAAACTGTCCAATGGGGACCGATCAAATTACATGTCCTGGATGGGCAGATGAGGCGTGCAACAAGGTATTCGTTGATGTGGGCTTTCTAAAAATGTCCGTGTGTATATCATCACTAGCATCCCTTTGACCAAAACATCCAGAAACTCTACACTATCCCTGTCAAAGTGATATGTGAGTTTGATATTACAGTCATTCGTATTTAGAGATCCCATGAATTGTTTTAATAAGTCAACCGGACCCTGCCAGATCAGGAAAACATCATCTATGTACCGCATCCAGAGGGGGACGCGGTCAACAGATGAGGCCCGATCTGACAGGAAGAGGTCCCTCTTCCACAGCCCCAGGAACAGACCAGCATAGGCCGGCGCAAAGGCCGCCCCCATGGCTGTCCCTTGGAGCTGCAGGAAGAAGGACCCCTTGAATGTAAAAAAATTATGAGTTAACGTAAATTCAAGGATCTCCAACACAAAGTCCTGAAATTCAATAGGGTAATCCGACATACTCAAAAAATGCTTCACGGCATAGAGACCATCAGAATGTCTGATGCTTGTGTAAAGCGACTCTACATCAGCCACTACCATAAGTGCATCAGGATCAAGATGTAAATCATCAATGATCCTGAGGAACGCACCGGTATCCTTTAAGAATGAAGGAAGACTGGTAAGGAATGGCTAAAGTATGGAATCAATCCAATGATTGACATGTTCCAGGAAATTCCCCGCTCCAGAAATAATAGGGCGTCCAGGGGGGCAAGTATCATTTTTATGCAATTTAGGTAGCAAATATAAGGTAGAGATGGTACGTTCATTTATTACCAATGCCTGTGCCAGTTCTTTTTTAATAATACAGTTATCAACTGCCCTATTAAGTATGAGGTCAAGTTCAGATGTAAATTTAAAAAGAGGATTAAACGTTATTTTTTTGTAACATAGCTTATCATTCAACTGGCGAAAGGCTTCCTTCTCATACATGTTTTTGGGCCAAATAACCACATTGCCCCCTTTGTCTGCCGGCTTGAAAATAACGTCCGACAATGAACGAAGATGTTCCAGACGTTGACGTTCAAAGCGTGTCAAATTATCATGTCTGACATAGGGTACCGTCTCACAGTGTCACTTTGGTCGCTACGACGGCACGATCCGTGACGCTCCAGCGTCGCTCCAATATCGCTCCAGCGTTGTAGACTGCGGTCACACTTTGCAATGCACGACGCTGGAGCGATAATTTCATGACGTATTTGCGATGTAGAAGCCATTGGTTACTGTGCGCACATCGTATACAACCTTTGTTACACGATGCGATCATGCCGCCACAGCGGGACACTTGACGACGAAAGAAAGTTTCAAATGATCTGCTACGACGTGGGTCCCTGATCGCAGTAGCGTGTCAGACACAGCGATATCGTATGGATATCGCTGGAACGTCACGGATCGTGCCGTCGTAGCGACCAAAGTGCCACTGTGAGACAGTACCCATAGTGTGGTATTTTCATAAGGTCTTTAGTTACAACCTGGACAAACAAGTCCACGTTCGCACAAGTAGATAGAGGGGGGGAATTTCCTGGAACGAGGTCTAATCGAAGGAGGTATCTTACCATCAACTGAGGTGTTATGTTCAGCATACAGTTGTTCCAGTATTCTCAAAGCGGATTGTTCCTCTTCTGTAGGAAACAGAGAATGCAGATTACCATCGTGAAAATGCTTTTTAAATAGTAAGGATCTCGCAAAGAGATGTAAATCTTTGACAGCAGAGAAGGTATCGAATCCAGATGCAGGTGAAAAGGTAAGGCCTCTAGATAAAATAGATAGATCAGTATTAGAGAATATATGATCACTAAGATTAATTACCTTATTGTCCCTATTAAGGGGTCCAGGTGACCTATGGTTGTTACGTCTATAGGGATGATAATTTCGTTTATAAGTCTTTTTATAATTCACACCAGATCTTGTGGTATAGGTGGAAGCAGAGTCAGAAAGTTCACTTAGAGAGTATACTGAAGAGAAGGACGGAGTACGTTTAGTCCGTGCAGATGTAGATGTCGGTTTTCGCCAAAAGAAAACATTGTTCATTTGGTAATCTCTCATATCACGACTGAACTTAGTGGTTTGTGCTTCATTAATCTTTTTTACCACAGAATCAAGTGTTTTCTCCAATTGTCCCTCATAATCCTTAAACACATCAACTGGACATTTAGATTTAAATTCCATCAAAGCCACATCAACTGATGCATCAAGATTCACAATCGACTTTGAATTTAAGTCTATTAGTAGTTGCATCAATATAGTAGAACAATTACTGCACGCCTCCTCCCACTTCGAAACAAAGGACTCGTCCTCGACAGGAAAGGCTGGAATCACCTTTATACGTAAGCCTCTAGGTCAGTGATGGCGAACCTATGACACGCGTAGTCATTTTCAGTGACACGCGGCCGCCGGCCGCGGCCCCATAGAAATAGCATCCTTAAATTGCATGGCAAGCCGTTCCGATTTTTTATCGGATCGGATGCCATGCAGGAGGCCTGTAGGCCGAAACAACAGAGCTCCGGCGCAGAGCGTCTAGGCCTGGGACTTCCGGTAGACCCGGCGCAGCTCCCGGAAGTCCCAGGCCTAGACGCTCTGCGCCGGAGCACTGTTGTTTGGGGCGGCGTTGCGCTGCTCCCTGCTGCGCCGGCCGGAAGTTCGGAAGTCTGCTGGAGTGTACACGGCATGGATCCACCCTAGAAGCAGAAAGTCAGCGCCAGTGAGCAGGAGGTCGGCGGCGGCACAGGCAGGCTGGCTGCACAGCGGAGGGGGCGGCCTGCTGCAGAGCACGGCCGGCGGAGAGCACGGAGCGGAGCCGCGGAGAGCTGCTCATCGCGCTTCACTCTCCGTCACTGCAGCCAGCAATGCATGGCCTCCCAGCGGCAGGAGGAAGCAGGCGGACTCTGGCCACGGCTCACGCTCCCAACCCCCTCCCGGGGGGAAACACACACACACACTTGAGCCATTACTGACGGAGCTACGTGTGCTCCGAGGAAGCGATCCCAGGCCAGTTCAGAGGAAAGGAAGTGAACAAAAATCCTCAGAGGAGCTCATCACACGCTATGTATGGAGGGCGCCTGCCATTGTCGCACACTGCCCCTGGTGCCGCCACTAGAATGACTGGGGGTATTGTAGAGTACACCAAGGGCCGGAGGGAGAAAAGCAAAGGACTTTCACTAATGTCCTGGACAGTCACAGGACACTTCTAATTATAAGCTAGTGATTAGCATCTGCCCTGCACCCCAGCATCAGTGTACAGGAGGGACCCATCATCTGCCCTGCACCCCAGCATCAGTGTACAGGTGGGACCCAACATCTGCCCTGCACCCCAGCATCAGTGTACAGGTGAGACCCATCATCTGCCCTGCACCCCAGCATCAGTGTACAGGAGGGACCCATCATCTGCCCTGCACCCCAGCATCAGTGTACAGGTGGGACCCAAAATCTGCCCTGCACCCCAGCATCAGTGTACAGGGGGGACCCATCATCTTCCCTGCACCCCAGCATCAGTGTACAGGGGAGGCCCATCATCTTAGTTCACGGCACCCCACACAAGTTAAATAAAAGCAAGACCAACAAAAGAAACCAACTGACAGATGAACAAAGACGTCACTAAGCAAGTAAGTTAATTATAATTATACATATTTGTTATTTAAACTATACATGTCGCAAAATTATGTTTTTTTTTATCAAGGTGACACACCACCCAAGTTATGTTCGTTTTTTTGGCGAATTTTGACACACCAAGCTCAAAAGGTTGCCCATCACTGCTCTAGGTATAATTTTACTTGCTACATATTTCTCTAGAAAGGCCCGATTCCACCATATTTTGGCACGTTTGATGAATAATATTTTGAGGTCCGAATATTGGTTTTCCCAGGTAGAACTAGGTGGTGATTGTGTCTCAGGGGTGTCTCCACCGAATACCTGCTCAATTTGATTAAGCCAAGATTTTTCTTTAGCTCTATAGTCCATTTCATCAAGCAAATGAGAACCTGTGCAAAACACAGCAAATACAATCAGAGAAAATCTCAATGAACCATAAGGCAGCATTATATCAAAGATTATATTAAATATCAAAATTTTCAAAAGGAGGAATCATCATCTTTTCATTTAAATAGCCGCAAAGGAGATGGACATATTAAAGGCCCAATCGCAACAAATATAAGTAGAAAACCAGAGAACAAAACGCGATCAAAAAAGGCCAAAATTCGTAAAAAATTGAAAAACTTTATTATACATATAATTTAGCAGGAAATAACAGTGGGTACTCCCACAAAACAATTGTGGTATCTAACAAAAGAAAACACGGGACATGGACTGATGGCGGCACGAATAATCATAATGCATATATAGCTGCAATTAAATATTTATACATACTACCCCTCATGGCAATAAATATTATAGTGAGTCCAAGGAATCACCAAAGCCATCTAAAAAAAGAGGCCAGGAGTAGTATAGTGATGTCACCAATAGAGAATCAATAAGTAATGCAAACACTAATGGTTTAGAGATATATCATACCTATATGGCTATCCAAGGACCACCGGAATAATGAAAGAGGGAGCCGTCCCAGGGTGGGAGATCACTATATAAAGTCAAATCACTGATCTGACACTTTGCACAGCACTGTGTCAGATCAGAGATCTGACAGGCAGTGAAGGAGGCTTCTCAGGTCCTGCTCTCAGCAGGTACTGAAAGCCACCTCCCTGCAGGACCCGGAAATACACCGCGGCCATCTTGGATCACATCTCGTTGTTCTGAGGGTCTCAGGGAAGCACGCAGGGAGCCCCCTCCCTTCGCGATGCTTCTCTATGCCACCGGAATGCTGCAATCTTGTTTGATCACAGTGTTCCGGGGGTTAAAGTGTCGGGAGCGGTCCGTGACCACTCCTGGCACTTAGTGTTGGGTGTCAGCTGTGAGAATCAGGAGCGCGGTTGATCACATTGAACATTCTATTCGGTCAATGGGAATTAAGTCCCAGGTCACATGGACGGAATAGTATGTCCAATGCCAGAAAGGGGTTAAGGATGGAGGCTTACTGTGTCCCTCTGCTAGTAAAATCAGAATTGTGCCCTTCTTTTCCTCACTCAAGACTTTTCTTTTCAACTCCTTAGGCACGGTTAAAAGTTATTTTTTCATTCCTATTACTTTTGAGATATCACTAGCACTTGTTTTGCCATCCAGCTTGTCCTATTGCAAGAGGATTAAATAGAATTTGGTTCAGGTGATCACCTAATCAGAAGCACATTAAATAGAATGAGGTGTACACTTGTTGGCCCTTTTGCCTTCACTGTACGGTCCAGCTCACCCCAAACCATCTCGATTGGGTTCAGGTCTGGTGACTGTGGAGGCCAGGTCATCTGGCGTAGCACCCCATCACTCTCCTTCTTGGTCAAATAGCCCTTACACAGCCTGGAGATGTGTTTGGGGTCATTGTCCTGTTGAAAAATAAATGATGGTCCAACTAAACGCAAACCGGATGGAATAGCATGCCGCTGCAAGATGCTGTGGTGGCCAAGATGGTTTAGTATGCCTTCAATTTTGAATAAACCCCCCAACAGTGTCACCAGCAAAGCACCCCCACATCATTACACCTCCTCCTCCATGCGTCACGGTGGGAACCAGACATGTAGAGTCCATCCGTTCACCTTTTCTGCGTCGCACAAAGACACGGTGGTTGGAACCAAAGATCTCAAATTTGGACTCATCAGACCAAAGCACAGATTTCCACTGGTCTAATGTCCATTCCTTGTGTTCTTTAGCCCAAACAAGTCTCTTCTGCTTGTTGCCTGTCCTTAGCAGTGGTTTCCTAGCAGCTATTTTACCATGAAGGCCTGCTGCACAAAGTCTCCTCTTAACAGTTGTTGTAGAGATGTGTCTGCTGCTAGAACTCTGTGTGGCATTGACCTGGTCTCTAATCTGAGCAGCTGTTAACCTGCGATTTCTGAGGCTGGTGACTCAGATAAACTTATCCTCAGAAGCAGAGGTAACTCTTGGTCTTCTTTCCTCGGGCGATCCTCATGTGAGCCAGTTTCTTTGTAGCGCTTGATGGTTTTTGCCACTGCACTTGGGGACACTTTCAAAGTTTTCCCAATTTTTTGGACTGACTGAGCTTCATTTCTTAAAGTAATGATGGCCACTCGTTTTTCTTTACTTAGTATTTATTTCTTATGGCAAGAAAAAAGCAGCTAACAGTCTATTCAGTGGGACTATCAGCTGTGTATCCACCAGATGTCTGCACAACACAACTGATGGTCCCAACCCCATTTATAAGGCAAGAAATCCCACTTATTAAACCTGACAGGGCACACCTGTGAAGTGAAAACAATTCCCAGCGACTACCTCTTGAAGCTCATCAAGAGAATGCCAAGAGTGTGCAAAGCAGTCATCAAAGCAAAAGGTGGCTACTTTGAAGAACCTAGAATATAAGACATAATTTCAGCTGTTTCACACTTTTTAGTTAAGTATATAATTCCACATGTGTTAATTCATAGTTTTAATGCCTGCAGTGTGAATGTACAATTTTTATAGTCATGAAAATACAGAAAAATCTTTAAATGAGAAGGTGTGTCCAAACTTTTGGTCTGTACTGTATATATACATATATACATATATATATATATATATATATATATATATATATATATATATATATATATACATATATATACACTCACTGGCCACTTTATTAGGTACACCTGTCCAACTTCTTGTTAACACTTAATTTCTAATCAGCCAATCACATGGCGGCAACTCAGTGCATTTAGGCATGTAGACATGGTCAAGACAATCTCCTGCAGTTCAAACCGAGCATCAGTATGGGGAAGAAAGGTGATTTGAGTGCCTTTGAACGTGGCATGGTTGTTGGTGCCAGAAGGGCTGGTCTGAGTATTTCAGAAACTGGTGATCTACTGGGATTTTCACGCACAACCATCTCTAGGGTTTACAGAGAATGGTCCGAAAAATAAAAAAAATCCAGTGAGCGGCAGTTCTGTGGGCGGAAATGCCTTGTTGATGCCAGAGGTCAGAGGAGAATGGGCAGACTGGTTCGAGCTGATAGAAAGGCAACAGTGACTCAAATCGCCACCCGTTACAACCAAGGTAGGCCTAAGAGCATCTCTGAACACACAGTGCGTCGAACTTTGAGGCAGATGGGCTACAGCAGCAGAAGACCACACCAGGTACCACTCCTTTCAGCTAAGAACAGGAAACTGAGGCTACAATTTGTACAAGCTCATCGAAATTGGACAGTAGAAGATTGGAAAAACGTTGCTTGGTCTGATGAGTCTCGATTTCTGCTGCGACATTCGGATGGTAGGGTCAGAATTTGGCGTAAACAACATGAAAGCATGGATCCATCCTGCCTTGTATGGAGCATCTTTGGGATGTGCAGCCGACAAATCTGCGGCAACTGTGTGATGCCATCATGTCAATATGGACCAAAATCTCTGAGGAATGCTTCCAGCACCTTGTTGAATCTATGCCACGAAGAATTGAGGCAGTTCTGAAGGCAAAAGGGGGTCCAACCCGTTACTAGCATGGTGTACCTAATAAAGTGGCCGGTGAGTGTATATATATATATATATATATATATATATATATATATATATATATATATATATATAAGACAGCAGGACGCTATAGGAGCCAAGATATATGCAAACATTGGGTCTAAACTGTGTTATTATTCAGTAGGATGAACTTACAAAAATGGAGGTTTTTAGTGCATAAATTGGCCAATCCATGTGTGCCCATGAACCGCGGCAAGTTAACCTCCCTCTGATGGGTCCCTGTTCTACTGTACATACCTCTATTGAGCTATTAGCCTACAGTTAAATGGACAAAACATGTCTCTCCTGGGCCATGAGCCATCTTACTGAATAATGACACAGTTTAGACTCAATGTTTTCAGTGTTGAACTCTGCTGAACAGAGGTCAGACTGAGTCATGAGTAATTTTGCTGCCTCATTACAGTGAATGGATCCCTCGGGGGTTTCATCTGAACCACGTTGTTTGGAAATTCATATGGAAACCCCGATGTCAGTGCTCAGTGTAGAACGCCGAATAAATGTGATACTAAAAGTTATGTAAAATGTTGCCAATAATAGCTTCAGCTCAATTCAAAACAAAGCAAGTGCCTTTCCCCCCTTCCTCCCTTCTGAGCCCGTTTGCCTAAACCACATTTAGTGCCCACATGTTTGGCATTTCTGTAGTGATGAGTTTTGGTTTTTTTCCCATCCCCCCTCTTATTGTAAAGTATCAATTTTTTAGTGTATCTACATTGTTGGAGACAATTCTTACTAACAGTTCTTCACCCCATTCGTATAGGGCCTTCAATCGGTAGAAGGGATAGTCGACGGTGAGCGGGGACGCCTTTTGCGCAGGAATAGGGTGCCAACCTCCGCTGATACGTAGGGTGGATTCAGTTATAAATTAAGGTCAAGCACCCCCTTTGGCATTTCCCATCTAGTGCCTTTTTAGTATTTGGTGATGGTATTGGTTTGATTTGCACTGGTTGTTAATTTTAGATTGAATAATAAAAGGTACCTTTTAATATAGTGATTTAGTTGGGGTCTTTTTCTGTGAATTTGTTAATACTGCGTACTCCCAAAATTATCTTTTCTGCGCTGTGATTTAGTGATGAAATCCCGCCTAATTTACAGGTGCATACTGGGCACTACAACATACTGGGCACTACAATGTCCTCCACTGCACCTGCTCCCCTTCATCTATGTACTGCTTACATTGAATAAAGGATTGTTTTACTGCATCACTACATCGCATAGCACTCAGCCCAGTGTTAATTTATGGGGTAGAACACATCTGCGTTTTTTTTCTCCAGCATATTCGACGTGCGTGTAAAATCGCAGCAGGCTGCAATTGGCACCGAGACTCGCCAATGCAAGCCTATGGCTGCAAGAAAAAAAATTACGCAGCACTCGGACCAAGCAAGTCTGATGTTTACGCACCGATGTCCTTTGAAAAGTCATAAATTCATCTGCCGCATACAGTAAAATAACAGTGTGACAAGTTACAGTAGAATAGAATAGATATATACACATAGAAAAGATAGATATATAGATGTCATCAAAACCCTGTCATGGTCAGCTCATTCTCCAGTCCTGAACCCCATTGAAAACCTCTGGAATGTAATCAAGAAGATGATGGATAGTCACAAGCCATCAAACAAAGAAGAACTGTTTAAATTTTTTGCGCCAGAAGCAGTGTGAACGACTGGTGGCAAGCATGCCAAGACGCATAAAAGCTATGATTAAATATCATGGTTATTTCACAAAATATTGATTTCTGAACTCTTCCTGAGTTAAAACATTAGTTTTGTTGTTTCTAAAGGATTATGAACTTGTTTTCTTTGCATTAGTTGAGGTCTGAAAGCACTGGTTTTTATTTAATTTTGACCATTTCTCCTTTTCAGAAAAAAATAAATACAAAATGTATTGCTTGGAATTTCAGAGACATGTTGTCAGTAGTTTATAGACTAAAAGAACAATTTACATTTTACTCAAAAATATACCTATAAAGAGAAAAATCAGACAAACTGAAAATTTTGCAGTGGTCTCTTAATTTTTGCCAAAGCTGTATATATATAACATAGATAGATAGAAGAAAAATTGGCAATTCAACAGCCACGTACTGTAAAATCACAGCAGGAGCCGAAAGGATGTTAAAATCGCATTGTAATCGGATAGCAATCGCACTGCATTTGGATGTAAAGCGGATGCTAGACGTGAAAAATCAGATTGTACTAGCAGGACAGTTGCATTACACTCATGCGACTCTCCGCAGTGAGAGTCAGAAAGATTTTTTTAATACGTTTAGTGTGACTCCAGCCTTAGAACAGCAGCAGCACCCTTGCACGATTTCCCTGCCCCCTCTCTGGTTGGGTCGCCAGCGTGCTCCCTCACCTGTGCACGCTGCTCTGTTCCCTGCAGCGTCTGCTTCCACCCTGGACCTGATGTAGATCTCGTGGGAATGTTGTTAGGGCACGCGTGCACACTTCCAAAAGGGACAGCGCTCACACTTTTGAAAATGTCTCCAGCCAATGACTGAGAGACATCATGTATTCAAGGCACACTCCTCTATAGGGAGGTGCCTTAGTAACTTCAGCCTCTAGTTTGTTACAAGTGTGCCTAGTTGTAAGATCTCTGTATCCGAGCTCCCTCATCCTGTGTCAGTCCGTCCTCCTGATTCTGAGTCTGTCTGAGTCACCCGTCGGGGCCGTGGGGTACTCGATACCGGATCCGATCACAATTAAAGGGGTGGTCACGGTGGCAGCAACCCGGTCCGTGGCTCTGGGTGCCCAAGTAAAAGGGACGGTCTTTAAAGGGGTTGTGGAAATAATGAAAGTTTGTGACGCCACCTGTGGTTCTCGGTCAGAGGTGACCGACGCTGCTTAAAAGAGGGTTCTCTGGAGGCGATGGTGCTGCAGCAAAAATGGTGTCACTTCCCACAGGTGAAGCGGTGTCCCCAAGGCTCCTGATGTGTTTGGCAGGGATGGTGAAAGCCGGCGAATAAATGGAGGACACAGGGTTGAAGTCTTTACCTGGTCTACTGGTGTTAAACAGCCTCAGTCCAGGGTACCGGCAACAGGTAAAGATGAAGACAGGTGGAAATCCCCTTGACAGGTCAGTTTGGGAGCCTTCCACTATGCGCTCGTCTGTAGTCCCTTGCTGCCTGTAGTTATCTAACAAGGTACTCTTTCTTCCCTGTCCAGAGAGGCCATACTAGGCCCACGACACCTAAAGGGAGGCCGACATGACACGGTTGCGTGGGACCTGGTGAGCTGACGCAGGGATATAGCTAGGAACTGGAACAGTGGGGGTTAATTGGAATGTGAGGGGAGGGATAATCGCCACTGTTTAAACTGTGATGGAGGTGGGATTAAGGGGCGAGGGGAGAGGGTTTATAAGAGGGAGCACGTACCTCACGCAGGCATCCATTTTAGGTACATAGACGTGAGTGGAATCTCCCACCCACCCTCCCTTTATTGCTTGGTTAAACAGTGGGGTGTTGGCCTTGGAAGGGTTAGTTTATTTCTATTTATGGGGTACACAAAAAGGTAATTGCTTATGGTATTGTTAATACTAATGGTAAAAATGCCACGGCAGTTTGGCGGGGGTGGAGGTCCTCGAAGTCGGTGGAAATGGTAAATAGCGGTTCACTGGGGGGGATCTTGAGAAGTCCTGGACTCCCCATGAGTGAATTTAACAAGGTGTGGTTCGATTATCCCAATGTGGAATTTGGATATTTGAGGCTTATAACTTTGGGGCTTCGAGGACCACCCCTCCTAATTTTGGTTTGTTAAAGAAATTTGCGTTATACTTTGCTAATAAAATGGATGCTGTGGCCACTTAAATCCAAATATATGTCTCTGTCTGTTTATTGGGGTAAGGAAGAGGCGTTAATTTTATAAGGTGATTAAATGCAAGGGGACCTGTTTTAAGGGGATGGGGAGGTTTTATTCAGGTCACGGAACTCACGTATACCATTTTGTCAAGGGACAGTACCTGCACAGAAGGCAATTTGAGCCGTCTCTTTGGGGTCTCAGTCCACGATGACTCCGGACTCTGATTGCTGCTGTACCTCAGGTATTATGTGGGCAAGTCTCTTTTAGTTTCCTGCCCTCCGGTTCTGCCATGGGACCTGTAGTTCCTCACGATCCCGGTTTCTGCACTCAGCTTAGAGAGGCCAAGTCACAGCCTCCTCTAGCTCCTAAGTCCCTCTGTGCTCCTTCACTGTCTGCTACCAACTGTCAACTGTCCGCTTGTCTGCACCAGACTAACTGACTCCTCCTCCAGACCAGGATGTTCATAGGGAAGTTCCCCTTGAACCGGGTTTAGAGCTCCCCCTTCTGGCCTGGAGTCTGAATGTGTTGCATGTAAGGCTACCTGCCAAAGGGATTCCTCCTGTCTCCAGGCATGGCATTACCCTCTCCGAGAGGAAGGCAATACCACTGTGGTACCTGAACTCCTGGGGTGCCACATGTCCGTCCTGTCTGAGACTGTTCCTGATTCCGTCCTGCTTATACCAAGACCGGATTCTGATCCACCATGTCCGCACCTATACCGCTTCCCTCCTCCGTCTAGTCTGAACCTGCTCCTGTAATTCTGCACCTGTCCGTCTTGTGTTCTTGACGTCTACACTGTCTGTTTCTGTGTTCCGGTACCTTTCTTTTTACCAGCCGTGCAGTATCCATCCTGCAGCTATCCAGTTCCTGGTAGTTCTGAATTTCCAAGTCAGTTCCTGCTTCCCTACACCCTTTTGGGGGTCAGCTGCTACTTCTTCAGGGTATTTCCTGTAGTGGGACCTGGTGTCTACCTGAGTTCAAGTCTAACCACACCATCATGACTCTAGTGAAGAACCAGGTGGTTGCTTAGGCTAAGTTCACATTTGCATTTTTGTGTGCAGCGTATCATCTGCATGTGCAAACGCATGCAAAAACACATGTTTACGCAGCGTTTTTTATCCGCATCAGCTTATGCATGACGGCAAAAAAACGCTCCATGTGCATGCGTTTTTTTCCTGCTTTTGCATTATGCGCATGCGTTCGATATTTCCAGGAGGGAGTGGCTCAATGGGCGTATCTCAAAACAGTTCCTGGACATGCGCAGTCCGAAGTACTCAAGCTCATCAAACGCATGCGTACGCATGCGTTCCCATAGACAGTAATGCGTTTTTTAGCGCACTCATCCGCATGCGCATATTTGACGGATTTTTAATGCCTCCAAAATGAACCATGTTGCGTTTGCCGCGCCCAGCTGCACACCGCAAAACGACGCATGCATACACAAAAGCATGCAAACGCATGTCCATGCATACACCATGTTAAATATATGTATGCATGACGCATGCGGATCTATGAGGATCAAACGCTGAGCACAAAGACGTAAATCTGAAACCAGCCTTAGTTATGATCTTCCAGGCTCTACTCAGATTGTGGCACACTGGTTCAAAACTACGCATGTGTGAATAATTTTCTCTAGTATGAATATTTTTTTGGAGTTTTTTTGCATAGAGTTGCTCTGGAGAGATTAGATTAGAGCAGTCAGTCTGGATCCAGGCCGCCAGACCAAGAACACCGAGCGCCAACACAACTTCCCAGTTCACTTCACTGTATGAACATGTTTTCTATTATAAATCCCCCTTAGAAACGATCTGAGAAATACATCCCACTATGCGCCGCTCCATCTGTCTGATCAGTGCAAGTAGTGAGCTGTGTTGCAGGAGATTAATTCAGTGATCACAGCAAGGATGGCGAATCTGCTTGTCTTTTTAGTACAAAGCTTTTCTCAATCTGACAAACAAACCTTCCTACTTATTGTTACAACTGTCATATAAACTCCTCTCCACATGATAACCAGTAACAGAACATCTGTGTTTTCTAATGACTCATTCTCCCCCTAATCCTCCATATGGAAGTCTGCGCACAACAAAGTGCTCTTCTCACCCGAGCGAGTAGTGAACTCTGCAGAAAACTAGGGAAAGACTCACACGGAGGACGGACACGTTATATCACCACTTTATTCATTACAGGTGACCACCTCTCTGTGTACATATATCTACAAATAACATCTTATAAATAATATCATTTATGACAAAAATAATATTTCATACACAGAAGTTGTTATGCTTTGACACAAAAAATATGCTATTTTAAAGCTATTAACTGTTTATGGTTTCTGAGCGTTTGTGGCTTTTTAGCAAACTTGGATATCACATGCTGAAAGTGCACCTCATCATTTCAAGTTTTGTAACTTTACAATTAATTTACTTTATCTTTCTTGTACATATTCTCGCCACTTACTGAAGAATAAGACACAATGCAATTCAAGATTAATACAAGACAAGTAAAAGATGTAAATTGTTTTCTATATGGCTTTTTTTAACCTAAGGAGATGGGGTTAATCTAGAGTTCACTTTTAATGCCAGATACATTTATGACATGACACATTAGTATCTCTTACAGTGTTTAGCTAAGGATCAAAGGATAAGCACTATAGAGATGTAATAAGCTTCAGGGGATCTTATCCTTCTATGTTAACATGCTACAAAGTATGACATTTCCGTCCACATGAATCTTTAGCTCTAGTGTAGAGGGTGCAGTGTTTTCTTAGAAACCCAACGGATAACCACTCAAAATGTCATCTACTACCATTACTGCAATATATAGAAAAGAAATATAAGGAGACCACCATTCGTAAGAAACCCCTTCCAGTTACTGATTCCCTTTAAAAGTGCCTAAAGGGAACTAGCAGGAGATTCATGCTGCCCGAAACCACTGGCAGCATGAATAAGATGCTGGCAGTGTTATTGCAGTCGTCAATGTTTTACTCTTGAAATGCTTCAGCATTTCAGAGAAAATGTGTCTTGAAAAGTCAAGCAGGGACTATGCATCACAGATGGCAAGATCAAGACGGGTCTCTGACGTCTTCCCACTTCCCTCACTCAACTAAACTTATAAGTCTCTAGCTATACACACATAGAGAAAGACCTTTCAGTCTAGAGCAGTATTTCCCAAACTCCACTCCTCCCGGACCCCAACAGGTCATGTTTTCAGGATTTCCTTTATGCTGCACAAGTGAGAGAACTCCTGATACTTCCATCACCTGTGCAATACTAAGGAAATCCTGAAAACATGACCTGTTGGGATCCAGGAGGACTGGAGTTTGGGAAACACTAATCTAGAGGATAGATGTCTTCGAGCAGTCATCCCAGATGTCTAGTCTCTGGATGGCTTTTCTAAGTATGTTTTCACTGCATTTTGGAGTAAAACATACCAAACTGCAATAATGCAGTCGTGTCTGATTTATGTTCCCCGTGGATCGGACAGCATGAATCTCCTGACAGGTTACCTTTAAGGCTGCAGGTGACATTGTAGTCATCCCAGCTATAATGTACATGCAATCCCATCAAAGCTGTAGCCCAGCTAATATGTTATTCATATTGTGAATAAGATTTTCCTAATAGCATGAGTAAAGCCCACACCATGGATGTGTTATACTGTCCATGCCAAATAGCACTTGCTGATAATGTGCAGCTATACTAATTATAGGTTAATAAGTTTCTTAACTGCTTGTGGTGAATTGTTGTTTCATTTGTCATTAGAGATCTAAGGAACTTTGTGGTGCATGGCTCAAGTCACATGAAGTGACACTCTACAATTGTAGAGTTTATTTATTTTACTAGCTTATATTGCACCATTAATAAATAACAGCGCTTTACAGATATCATCACTGTCCCCATTGGGGCTCACAATATAAATTCCCTATCAATATGTCTTTGGAATTTGGGAGGAAACCAAAGAACCAGTTGGAAAACCACACAAGCACAGGGAGCACATACAAACTTCTCAGATGTTGTCCTTGGTGGGATTTGAGCCCAGGACTCCGGTGCTGCAAAGCAACAGTGCTAAGTACTGAGCCAACAAGCTGCCCATAGAGCTGAAGTCATAAGGGAGCTGTTCCCACCTGGGTGGTGATGATCTCAATTAATTGCTCACTTATTCTTTTTTACAGTTTGTAAGTACCATATTTTTTGGACTATGAGAAGCACTTTTCCCCAAAAAAATGTTTGTGAGAAATGGGGGGGTGTCTTATAGTCCGGATGTACTAACCAGGAGTATGGTGTTAGCAGGAGTCATGCGATTCTGCCGCTCTGGACTGGGAAGAGGGGGTGTTCGGTGGTCCAAAGATGCAGGCCGATGACCTGACTCCCATCGCAGGCCGGTGTGGCAGGTTCGGTGGTGCGGGGGCTCCGCCGACATTTTTGTGAAAGCCCAGAGCCACCGCACTTCCATTGTTGTAATGCGGTGGCAACTGGGAAAATGGCTGCCGGAGATGGCACATGTGCAGATTGAGATTTCGTCATCGAGATTTCGGGAGACGAGATATCGGTGCCGAGATCACATTCTGCGCATGCCCTGACTCCGGCGGCCATTTTCCTAGTCACCACCGCATTACAGCAATGGAAGTGCGGTGGCTTCAGGCTTTCAGAAAATGTCGGCGGAGCCCCCGCACCGCCGAAACTGCCTCACCAACCTGTGATGAGTCAGATCATTGCCAGACCATCAAACACCTCCTATGACCCTGCTCCAACAGCGATCACCCCCCCGTTAAGCTGAATTTAAACTGTAAGACGGACCCCCATTTGACACATTATTTTCCCTATTTTCCTTCTGAAAATTTGAGGTGCGTCTTATGGTCTGAAAAATATGGTAAATGTTTTTCTAAATAAACTATGGAATCGCTGTTATAAATGCATTTCTACTCTTGTACTGATCCTGCGTGAGAACCTGTTTTAGGGCTTGTTCACACATTGTGGTTTTGCAACATTTTTTTTCTGTGCGTTTTTGTGTCAATTGTTTCAGCACTTTTGCAGAGTTTTTCAAATAAAACCCACCAAAAAGCGCATGCAACAACATCCATATTTACACATTTTTCCCTGTCAACACTCTGGTTTTTACTGCCGAAAAATGTGCTGCACTCCAGAGCTGCAACCACAATTCTGCTGGAGGAGTCAGTCAACGTATATTGCTTATCATGAGCAAGAAGGAGGGGTATTTCCAGCATGTCCATCCAGTTTAAATAAAATTTCTTTTTATTGGAACATTTTAAAAAACAATTGTAAAATTGAGAGAAATAAAATGTCTTTGAATTGGAACATTTTAAAAAACAATCGTAAAATTGAGAGAGACTCTCAATTTTACAATTGTTTTTTAAAATGTTCCAATAAAAAGACATTTTATTTAAACTGGATGGACGTGCTGGAAATACCCCTCCTTCTTCCTCAGTTCAGCTGAAATCACTTCAGGTACGCCACCCATCAGTTATATTCATTTGCAACGTCTTATGATATATGTCTGTGTCAAGCTCCAACTTTTCCCAGTCCCCCACAGACATACAGGTGCTGCTCACAAAATTAGAATATCATAAAAAAGTTAATTTATTTCAGTTCTTGAATACAAAAAATGAAACTTATATATTATATAGAGTCATTGCAAACAGAGTGATCTATTTCAAGTGTTTATTTCTGTTAATGTTGATGATTATGTATTACAGCCAATGAAAACCTAAAAGTCATTATCTCAGTAAGTTAGAACACTTTATAACACCAGCTTCAAAAATGATTTTAAAATCTGAAATGTTGGCCTACTGAAATGTATGCTCAGTAAATGCACTCAATACTTGTTCGGGGTTCCTTTTGCATCAATTTGTACATCAATGCTGCGTGGCATGGAGGCGATCAGCCTGTGGTTTTGCTGAGATGTTATGGAAGCCCAGGTTGCTTTGATAGCAGCCTTCAGCTCGTCTGCATTGTTGGGTCTGGTGTCGCTCATGTTCCTCTTGACAATACCAGGCGAGTTTGCTGGCCAATCAAGCACATTGATACTGTTGTTTTTAAACCAGGCAGTGTAGACAGGTGCCGAGTTTTGCTGAAGAATGAAATTTCCATCTCCAAAAAGCTTGTCGGCAGAGGGAAGCATGAAGTGCGCTAAAATTTCCTGGTAGATGGCTGCGCTGACTTTGGTCTTGATAAAACACAGTGGACCTACACCAGCAGATAATATGGCTCCCGAAACCATCACTGATTGTGGAAACTTCACACTATTATTATTTATTATTATTATTATTATTTATTTATATAGCACCATTAATTCCATGGTGCTGTACATGAGAAAGGGGTTACATACAGGGTTATAAATATCGTTTACCGTAAACAAGTTTACAGTGACAGACTGGTACAAAGGGGAGAGGACCCTGTCCTTGTGGACTTACATTCTATGGGATAGTGGGGGAGAGACAGAAGGTCGGAGGTGCAGCAGCTCTGGCCGTGGTGAGGTGGCTGCTCTGGCGATGGCGAGGCAGCAGAATGGTTATTGCAGGCTGTAGGCTTTCTTGAAGAGATGGGTTTTCAGGTTCCGTCTGAAGGATCCGAGGGTGGTGGATAGTCGGACGTGTTGAGGCATGGAATTCCAGAGGATGGGGGATATTCGGGAGAAATCTTGGAGGCGGTTGTGTGAGGACCGAATAAGTGTGGTGGAGAGTAGGAGGTCTTGGGAGGATCGGAGATTACGCGAGGGTATTGGTAGATTAGTTCAGAGATATAGGGAGGGGACAGGTTGTGGATGACTTTGTAGATCAGTGTTAGTAGTTTGAACTGGATTCGTTGGGGAATTGGGAGCCAGTGGAGGGATTTGCAAAGGGGAGAAGCAGAGGAGTAGCAAGGAGAGAGGTGGATTAGCCGGGCAGCAGAGTTGAGGACAGACTGGAGCGGTGCAAGAGAGTTAGCGGGGAGGCCACAGAGGAGGGTGTTGCAGTAGTCGAGGCAGGAGATGATAAGGGCATGCACAAGAGCACAAGGATTCTGGCAATATTTGTGAGTTGGAGGCGACAGGAGGTGGCAAGAATTTGAACGTGCGGTTTGAAGGACAAGGCAGAGTCGAGAGTTACCCCAAGGCAGCGGATTTCAGGTGCGGGACAGAACGTGATGCCGTTTACCATAATAGATAGATCAGGTAGGGGGGATACGTGTGATGGGGGAAAGATGATGAGTTCGGTTTTGTCTACATTGAGTTTTAGGAAGCGAGAGGTGAAGAAGGAGGATATGGCTGACAGAAACTCCGGGATTCTGGACAGGAGAGAGGCGACATCTGAGCCAGAGAGGTAGATCTGAGTGTCGTCCGCATACAGGTGG
Source organism: Ranitomeya variabilis (assembly GCF_051348905.1). Lineage (NCBI taxonomy): Eukaryota > Metazoa > Chordata > Amphibia > Anura > Dendrobatidae > Ranitomeya > Ranitomeya variabilis. Next base: position 598,674,758 of record NC_135235.1, on the reverse strand, counting down.
TACTGGAAGCCATGGGACTTTATGAGTTGCCCTAGGCCAAGGGTATAGATGGAAAAAAGTAGGGGCCCTAGGACAGAGCCTTGAGGGACTCCAACAGAGAGAGGGCGGGATGAGGAGGTAGTGTGGGAGTAGGAAACGCTAAATGTGCGGTCGGAAAGGTATGAGGCAATCCAGGACAGGGCAAGGTCTTTAATGCCAAGGGAAGAAAGAATCTGTAGCAGTAGGCAGTGATCGACTGTGTCAAAAGCAGAGGACAGGTCAAGAAGGAGGAGGATGGAGAACTGTGTGTTATCTTTGGCTGTGAGTAAGTCATTAGTAATTTTTGTCAGGGCAGTTTCCGTGGAGTGGTTGGGGCGGAAGCCAGATTGGAGGTTGTCAAGGAGAGAGTTAGATGAGAGGTGGGAGGAAATTTGAGCATGGACATGCTGCTCAAGGAGTTTTGAAGCAAACGGGAGCAGTGATATGGGGCGGTAGCTTTGCATAGCAGTTGGGTCAAGGTTAGTTTTTTTGAGGATGGGTGTGATGGTAGCATGTTTGAAGGCAGAAGATAGCGATAGGTTGAAGAGATGTGTTAGGGCTGGAATGAGCATGTTAGTGAGGTTGGGGAGCAAGTGGGAGGGGATGGGGTCAAGTGCACAGGTGGTGAGGTGTGATTTGGAGAAGAGGTGAGTAAGCTCTCCTTCAGTGATGTTGGAGAGGGAGGTTATTAGGGAAGGGCAGAGGTCTGGTATATGGAGTGGTTGGGGTGGTGGAACAGTAAAGGTTTGCCTTGTTTGGTCGATCTTGTTTTTGAAGTAGGTGGCAAAGTCCTCGGAGGAGATGAGGGGAGTTGGGGGTGGCAGTGGTGGGCGGAGGAGGGAGTTAAATGTGCTGAACAGTTGTTTTGGGTTGTAGGATAGTGAAGATACAAGGTTAGTGAAATAGGTCTGTTTAGCAGCGGTGAGGGCTAATTTGAAGTCAAATGTAGCTTGTTTGAAAGCAGTGAAGTCGTCTGGCAGGCGTGTTTTCTTCCAACGTCGCTCTGCAACCCTGGATGCTTGTCTATACCTCAAGCTCGGATTGTGTGGCCTCTGCACTCTTCCTCCAGACCCTGGGACCTTGATTTACAAGGTCTAATGTGAAGTGTCCACAATCAGTGATGGTTTGAGGAGCCATGTCTTCTGCTGGTGTAGGTTCACTGTGACCAAAGTCAGCGCAGCTGTCTACCAGGAAATGTTATAGCACTTCTCACTTTCCTCTGCCAAAAAGCTTTTTGGAGATGGACATTTCATTCTCCAGCTGGACTTGGCACCTGTCCACACTACAAAAGTACCAATATCTGGTTTAAAAACAACAGTATCAATGTGCTTGATTGGCCAGCAAACTCGCCTGACCTTAAGCCCATAGAGAATCTTTAGAGTATTGTCAAGAGGAAGATGAGAGACACCAGACCCAACAATGCAGATGAGCTGAAGGTTGATATCAAAGCAACCTGGGCTTTCATAACACCTCAGCAGTGCCACAGGCTGATCGCCTCCATGCCACGCCGCATTGATGCAGTAATTGATGCAAAAGGAGCCAAGACCAAGTATTGAGTGCATTTACTGAGCATACATTTCAGTAGGCCAACATTTCGGATTTTAAAATCATTTTTCAAGCTGGTGTTATAAAGTATTCTAATTTACTGGGATAATGACTTTTGGGTTTTCATTGGCTGTAAGGCATAATCATCAACATTAACAGAAGTAAACACTTGAAATAGATCACTCTGTTTGTAATGACTTTATATGAGTTTCACTTTTTGCATTGAAAAACTGAAATAAATTAACTTTTTGATGAGAAATTTTGTGAGAAGCACCTGTATATTGCTTATCCTGTACTGAACCTGGATTAGGCTATGTTCACACATTGCGTTTTTGCTGCGTTTTTTAATGCAAATTTTAAGCTGCGTTTTTCAGTACCATCAAAAGCTAGGAGATTTCAGAAATCTGATGTACACACACTGTTTTTTTTCCTGACTGAATTGGAAAACTGCTGTGTTTTTGAAAACTGCATCACGTCACTTTTTTCAGCGTTTTTTCAGTGATTTTGCAGTGTTTTTTCTGGAATCAATGAGTAAGTGCAAAGACGCAGGTATCAGGTTTCGCTGTGTTTTTGGTGCAAAAACTGAAGGAGGTTGCATCATATTTTTTGTTGGGCGCTAAACATTATAAGCATTCACAAGAGACAATAAAAACGCAGCAAAACCTGCTTTTTTAAAGCAGCTTCTTTACAAGAGAGCGAGTATTGCTTGCAGAAAAAACACAGCATATGAACATAGCCTTACATTCTGAATTATACTGTTGAATAGGGGAGATTTCATCTCTGAAGCTACGGAGTTGTAAATCCAACTGTGATTTAGGATCAGTACAGGAGATTTAATGGAATTGATTTACAAAGTAACTCTACTTTTTATGCAAATTTAATCCAGGTATAAACTGTAACATTGCGTTAAATATACACGATACCATTTGACTTTCAGTATATTTGGATTCTATTGAATCTTGCTAAATTATAATTCATATCTCAAAAAATTAGGGATCTTGATTTCAAGTTAGTAGGAATTGCCTAGGAGACACATATTCTTTTTTTATTGACCATTTAAGCAAGTTGTGCTTGGTGATACCAGTATTGTTATTGGAAGCAGAAGTGCCCCATCAGTTTTGCGATTTCTAAAGCTCCTACTTAGCAGTTGCAATCAGCCTTAAGAAGCCATTACTCCAGCTGTAGCTTCTGTAGCAATTTTGTCTCGTAACGTATTAGTCCTTTGCTTCAGATGACATGCTTTCGGATACAATGTCACTTCCATGTGACATGTTGCCAAGCTGACTCTTACTCAGCAGCTGTGCCCTTCGGCAAATCATTCTCTCCTGTTCCTGTTTCAGCTCCAAATATGATCGAGAGAAGGTGTGGAAGATAGAAGTCACCGGAAAGGCCATCAGTAAAATCCCACTCAGAATGCTACTGAGAGCTACCACCTGGCCCGGTATGCTCCTCGGCACCATATCACCATAGCCAACTGTGGTCATGGTGATTACTGCCCACCAATAACAAGCAGGGATACTAGTGAACTCCTGAGAGTCTGCCATTTCGTTCTCAATCAAGTACAACAAAGGGGCAAAAAGGGCGATGGCTACACAGAGGAAAAGCAGCAACAGACCAAATTCACGAGTGCATCTTCTGGCAGTAAGGCCCAATGTCTGCAGACCTAGTGAATGCCTAGCAAGGCGCATTACATATAGAATCCTCAAGGCACGGAGTATGCGCAGTACAAGGCCTACTTTATCCAGATATGTGTTTCCTGATCCTGGCTTCTTCTGGTCCACAGACGTGTTGTCCACGACCAGCGTGATATAGTAAGGTAGTATGGCCACAATATCTATGAGGTTCAGAGGCCTCCTCAAAAATGCAAATTTGCTGGGAGCTTGAATGAATCTCAAGACAAACTCGAGAGAGAACCAGCCCACACAGACCGACTCCACTATGAAGATGTTATAGCACATGCTGGAACATTCACCCTGTAGAAAAGAGGAAACAGTCAAAAAGCAGGAAAAGAAGTCATGCAATAATTACCCAACCTAAATAAATGAATATACGGCTAGACCATTCACCATCCAGTTATTACCTAGGGGCTTGTAGTATTTCACTAAACTACTATGCAAACTGTCTTTTCAGAGAGGAAGAGGACTTCAACTCTAGCACCACTAATTGTAAGTTGCAATCCTGAAAGTCAATGTCAACTTTTGGTGAAGTTGGAGAAAAGTGGATTAAAATCTGAGCTGCCGGTGACCCAATGATAAGCAGGAGACAAGATCTGTGGAAATGCGGTTTGTCAACGTGTTTTGAAGTGACACACTACATCATGACAAACCACAAGCATTTGCACTGATCTCCTATAGAGGAACGTGTTTCAATATATTAGCTTTCTGGACCAAAAATTGGTTGCCTTCACCTACAGTGACACCTTATTTTACCAGATCCATTAGGGATACATAAGTCAACCATTTTTTGCACATGTTATAATTACATATGTCTTGTCCAGATGTTTCAAATGTATGAGTGACTCATAGATAAGATGGATACAATTAATGTGCTGACAAGCTGCTGTCATGTCTGGGACTAAATTTCAAGTGGATGTAGGATATCTTCCCCAGTGATGGAAAAATGTTTTAAATTTTATACATCTTTTACTCCAGTGATCATACACTGATTGGTGATACATGACAGGAACATGTATGTGATTATTTTATTCTACTCACTGTGTGATCAGTGTAATTTATTTCTGTACACTGACATTAGACCTGAGGCTACAGAGGTCAGTGAATGGCAACGTGACTAAATTTGATTAATGTTCACATCACTTTTTTATGACTTGTTCGATGCGTTCAACCTTTGAAGGCTACTCATTGATTGCATTCTTCATACTAAAGGCAGAGAGCATCAGGGAAAATCACTGCCCGTATCATCTAAAGCGGCTTGTTATGAAGAAAGGTTAGTGTAATTTTATATACTTATGAATATTTCTGTTTTTTGGTGTCTTTTTTCTGTAGGGCAAAATGATTGTATATTAAAATACAGCTGTGTAGACTTGTCTAACTTATTATAAAGGGACACTCTTGGCTTACAATTGCCTCTTTAAAACCTTTAAGAATTGTTGATAAAAGACAAACGTCCATCAAGTTCAACCAAGGGATTGTAGAGTATACTGAATGAAGGGATGGGGTGTGAGTACAACATACTGTACATGAACGAATCTCCTCTGAGAGCAAATTTTACCTCCTGATTCCAACTGTCAATAAACTGGATCAACATTGTACATTATAACAATTTTTCTTTTTCTCAATACAAAGATATTAATTTACATGGCCCAAATGAGATGTGGAAATGTTTAAAGGGGGGAACCCTCACAGCGCATAGTGCATCCGCTATGAAGGTTCCCAAGTCTACAGTCATATAAAGTGACTGCAGACTTGTACTCGAAGGCCCCTTTAATGACAAAGGCAATGACCAACACACACAAGTTACTTATCTCCAATGTTCAAAGGTACTGTTAACAGCCATGGTGGCCTTTTAGACATTTTTTTAAACAGGCATTATAGAAAATGAATATACAGCTCTGGCAAAAATTAAGAGACCACTGCAAATTGTTCAGTTTGTCTGATTTTTCTCTTTATAGGTATATTTTTGAGTAAAATGTAAATTGAGTAAAATGTAATTTGAGTAAAATGTAAATTGTTGTTTTATTCTATAAACTTCTGACAACATGTCTCTGAATTTCCAAGCAATAAATTTTGTATTTTTTTTTCTGAAAGGGAGAAATGGTCAAAATTAAAAAAAAACAAAAAACAGTGCTTTCAGACCTCAACTAATGCAAAGAAAACAAGTTCATAATCATTTAGAAACAACAATACTAATATTTTAACTCAGGAAGAGTTCAGAAATCAATATTTTGTGGAATAACCATGATTTTTAATCACAGCTTTCATGCTTCTTGGCATGCTTTCCACCAGTCTTTCACACTGCTTCTGGTACAAAAATGTAAGCAGTTCTTCTTGGTTTGATGGCTTGTGACTATCCATCAATCCTCTTGATTACATTCCAGAGGTTTTCAATTGGGTTCAGGTCTGGAGATTGGGCTGCCCATGACAGGGTTTTCATGTGGTGGTCTCTTAATTTTTGCCAGAGCTGTAGGTGCAGTTGGACATCTGATCTGCCACGTCATTTTGTAACGCATATAAAATTGCTTTATCATTGATAAAAATTCCCCATTTTCCCTTTCAGTGCAGGTCCCAGTTTTTGGACCCCACCTATTAGTAAGTTATCACTTATTCTGAGTGTAGTTATTAAAGTTATTACATCAAAGATCTTGTCTGACAGCTCGGGTCTGCAGCACCTCTCTCTCATCTTTTGAAAGATGATCTAAGCTTCTTTATCACCAAATCAAAGCTCAGCTTTTAGCTTTTAGGTTTTGATGAGGTTTTGATGCAGTGTATTTTCGCTGCGCAAAAAACCTATGGCATCTTACAGTTCCAGGAAAGTGGATGGGACATCTAGAAATCTCATGCCCAATGTGCTTTCTTATGCTGCATTAACTGACCTGCACAACATGCCAATGTCTCTTGCTGGTATGCTGAGTTTTATTTGCGGATTTCCCCTATAGACTTGTATTAGATGTTCAAAATCCACATTGATGTAAAAAATGCATATGCATGTACACTAAAAACATATAAAATCTGCACATGACTGTATCAACAACAAAGTGTCAAAAACAAAGCAGCTTTATGTCAAACATTACATACCAAAAAGAGATGAAAACCGCAGCCTCAAAAATGCTCATGTAAAGCGCAAGTAGCCTAATTTATCTAATAGGTGCAAAAATGCTGCATAAAATGTGCAACATCAAAAACTCACCAAATACTTATCAGGGGAACGTTGTATTAAAAAGCTTTGGAGCAATCTCTGTCTCCCAGTTGCAGTTGGCTTAAAAAAAATAACAAAAAAAGAGCCTTACTTCCCCTCCTTGGGTCCAGCACTGAGTTTCCACAGCTGCTCCCAACAGTTGATGGCATAAGATGATCAGAGCTCGGGACCTCACTGATTGGCGGCCGCAGAGCTGTCCACATTACATCAGTGCTGGAATCAATAATACAAACACTGGGTAGAGCAGCAAAGACTCAGCACTTGACCCTGGGGAAGGTGGATAAGGCACAGCTTGTGTTTTAAAACAAACCAGCTGCGGGAACTGGAAGACCCTTTTAAGTCAGAATTAAGGGTAACCTCAAAAAGTAGAGCATGCAAGTAGAAATATATGATCAGCCAAATGCAAGACAGTAACTGATATGTCAATGTCAAGCCAGTCTGCCCCATAGGCTAGGTACAGACGATCGTGTATTCTCTCATCCGAGAGAATTGGGATGATTATGCAAATCACACTCTGATCAGAATTTGATCAGAGTGTGATCATAGTGCAGTCCGATTTTTTTGATGAGAAGATGGAGTAAAAAATTTCCCCATCTACTCCATTCTGTGAGGAAAAGGAAATTGGACTCTACTCAGATGTCATCCGCGTGCAGTCCGATGTTTCCCACACACTTATTGATTGCATGGCCGGGTGCAATCTTAATATCAGATTAAACTCAAGCATGCAGCAATTTTTTTCCTTGATCAGTCTCTTTGGAAAAATTTGGACATGTGCACAGCCCCATAGAATAACATAGGTCTGAGTATGACCGATGTTTTGTTGGATCGCACTCGGACATAACGTGCACGAGCCCTTACTCACATAAAAGGTCTAGCACAGTAAATGGAATATTAGCCTTAAGTTATGGAAACACTAGATAGTCATTTGTAAAAGTATTAGGACTCGCTCATGTGAGAGAATCGGGCCAACTATGCCAAGGTTACTCGGATCAAAAATCTGTCAGAGTTTGATCCGAGTGTCACCTTAGAGTAATCTGATTCTCTTGCATGGTGCATTGTACTCTGTGAGAGTACATTGGACTGCTCTCGGATGACATCCGAATGCATTCTGACATTTCAAATGCACCCTTAGTCTTGTAAGGATGCACGTCATCTGATTATCAGATGCACTCGCAGCTTGCTGTGATTGTTCGGCATGAGAAAAAAGTTCTAGTTGGCACTGCCCCATAGTATAACTGGGCCGAGTGCTATCTGATAACACATCGGATAGCACTCGGCCCACTCCTGTTAGCGAGACTTTAGAGGGTTATTTCCAAAATAACAAGTTATGCCCTATATATAGGATAGGAGATAAATGCTGATCGATGGCTGTCTGACTAATGGGACCACTAGCAAATCAAGAACAGGGCTCTGCAGCACCACTTTCAATGGATCAATTGTGCGTATGCTCAACCTCTGCTCCATTCATTGTCTATAGCACTGCTGGCAAAAGCTAACTACAGTGCTCTGCTATTTCTTTTAGTCCAATGACAATAAAGACAGAGAACGTAGCATAGGTCGAGCATTCACACATGCTCTCAATTCAGGATGGCACTGCTGAGCTTTGTTCCCCATGTTTGAGTTTCAGTCCGCACCCACCATAGACAGCTATATACACACGTGGTCAAAATTGTTGGTACCCCTCTTTTAATGACAGAAAAACTCACAATGGTTACAGAAATAACAATCTGACAAAAGTAATAATAAATAAAAAATCTATGAAAATGAACAAATAAACATCAGACGTTGCTTTTCAACCATGCTTCCACAGAATTAAAAAAAAAATAAAACTCATGAAATAGGCCTGGACAGAAATGATGGTACCCTTAACATAACATTTTGTTGCACAACCTTTTGAGGCAATGACTGCAATCAAACGATTCCTGTAACTGTCAATGAGACTTCTGCACCTCTCGACAGGTATTTTGGCCCACTCCTCAAGAGCAAACTGCTCCAGTTGTCTCGTGGTTGAAGGTTGCATTTTACAGATGGCATGTTTCAGCTCTTTCCAAAGATGCTCAATTGGATTTAGGTCAGGGCTTATAGAAGCCACTTCAGAATAGTCCAATGTTTTCCTCTTAGCCATTCTTGGGTGTTTATAGCTCTGTGTTTTGGGTCATTATCCTGTTGCAAGACCCATGACCTGCAGACCAAGCTTTCTGACACTGGGCAGCACATTTCTCTCTAGAAGCCCTTGATAGTCTTGAGATTTGATTGTACCCTGCACAGATTCTGGACACCCTGTGCCAGATGCAGCAAAGCAGTCCCAGAACATAACAGAGCCTCCTTCTAAATACAATGGTTTATCAATGTAGTGTTTCTATGAGATGTGGCAGTAATGGGGAGCAAATGCACTAACCATAACATCTTGAGTGCGGGTGGTCATTAATCCAGTACACATACAACGATAACGTAGTATGGGGGTATTGGTATGCACAGAGTTAACATTTAGTACGCAGCAGGGTGCCTGTTGTGGGTGCATAAATCTGGAGCCAGTCATCTGGGGGCGGTAACCCTGAGGAAGGAGTGCGTTACACTCCGAAACGCGTCGGTTTGCTTTTTGCCCTAGTGAGACTCCGTAGGCCTGTGACGTCACACGCTGCCTGGCAGCGCCGGCCATTTTTTTCAGTACAACCAGGATCGCCTCCGGCCGGGATGGTTCCTGGCTCTGTACGATTACTGGCACCCGGTCCTCTGGCTGTACAAGTGGGAACCGGTGTGTGCCTACCTGACCGCTACTGCTTAGAGGACCACCCTTACCAACAGACCCCTTGTCCATCGTTGTGAAGGTCCGCATGTATCTGGTGGTATACTCACATCAAGCCACCAGCTAGAGCATCACGGTATGTGATTTATCATTTATTATTTATATATTTATATATTCATTCCAATAGGTATATATGGTACACATACTAGTTGCTATGTATTCCAATTAAAGGTAGGAACAGTGTCAGTTGACACTTGATTGGACACTAGTGCAGAATATTCACCATAATGTGCAGTTTGCTGTGTATAGGTGAACTGGATATTAACCTCTGGATCAGTTAAAAATAGTTTTTTAGACCCTTGTGGCGCGGTATTTATTATCATAAATTAGAGCCTCCTTCTTGTTTCACAGTAGAGACAGTGTTCTTTTCTTGATATACTTCATTTTTACGTCTTTGAACATAGAACTGATGAGCCTTGCCAAAAAGTTCCATTTTTGTCTCATCTGTCCATAGTCTTTAGAAATACCCTGGTTTAGGGAAAGAGGGAAAAAAAGAGACAAGTGCGGCGCTTCCTCTGAGCGTAATACGTTTTTACCAACAGTTAAAAAATTTGATTTTTTTTTTATAGTGCTTATTGTATGTCTGTTCTTTTTGGTTTTTTTTTGCTACCTGATAAAGGCTGCACTGTAAAAATAGCAGCCAAAACGCGTTGTACTGTATTTTAAAAATATTTAAGAAATATATTTTATTTTTTTTGTTTTGAGAAAATAAATGAATTTTTATTAACATTTTTCACTGGAAGTGGATGCATTCAACAAATCCGTAGGTGGTGCTTTGCGCCACATTTGCTTGGAGTTTATTTTCCCTTTGAATTCATCTGTCCATAGGACATTCTCAGAAGCTTTGTGGCTTGTCAACATGTAGTTTGGCAAATTCCAGTCTGGCTTTTTTATGATTTTTTTTCAATAATGCTGTCCTCCTTGGTCGTCTCCCATGAAGTCCACTTTGGCTCATGCAACGACAGATGGTGCGATCTGACACTGATGTTCCTTGAGCTTGAAGTTCACCTTAAGTTTTTCTGGGCTCTTTTGTTACCATTCGTATTATCCGTCTCTTTGATTTGTCATCAATTTTCCTCCTGCGGCCACGTCCAGGGAGGTTCGCTAGAGTCCCATGGATTTCTGAATATGTAAAGCTGTAGTCACAGGACCATCAAGCTGCTTGGAGATGGTCTTATAACTTTTACCTTTAACATGTTTGTCTCCTGATACAACTCTATCTTTCGCTTCTTCTGGTCCATGTTGAGTGTGATACCCACCATGTCCCCAAACAGCACAAACAAACAAACTGTAGCCCTATATAAAGGCCAACTCACTGATTCCAAGATTGTAGACACCTATGATGCTAGTTAGTGGACACACCGTAATTTAACATGTCCGTTTTGTCACATTATTTTCAGGGGTACCATCATTTCTGTCCAGACCTATTTCATGAGTTTTTTTTTTGTTTTTTTTTGTGGAAGCATGGTTGAAAAGCAATGTCTGGCTTTCATTTGTTCATGTTCATAGAACTTTTATTTATTATTACTTTTGTCAGATTCAAGTTATTTCTGTGACCATTGTGGGTTTTTCTGTCATTAAACGAGGGGTACCAACAATTTTGACGACGTGTGTTGATGAGCTTTGTTGGTAGAGAATGTATGCCACTTTTTTTTATATAGAAAAAGTATTTCTTTAACTACAAACCTGCTAAATATAAATGCATTATTACCCCCAGCATTTAGCTTGCTGGTTGAAATTGTGATCAAGTATTTATGAGACCATCTGTTCTGCAGTCTATCTACCACAATAACAGTACAGAAAATGCCTGAGAGGTTGTCAGAGCTCTGCCTCTTTCATTAGCGCAGGCAACAATGCTATTTCTAGGGTTCGGCTGCTCTGTCTCTGCACAGGATTATGGTTACCGTACTTGGTCATTTTATTCAAATATGTTAAAATGTGATTTGATTTATTTTTTTTATTATTATTTTTCATTTTGAAGTATATCACAGGGTAAAGTGAATATTTAGTATCCGCTTCTAAATAAAGAGACCAGAAAGTGTTAAATTGTGTCAGTGGAATTCACAAGAAGCATAACTAATTTTTTAACCCTACCATAAATAATTTGTTTTGCTGTAGAATTCATAATTTTCCTTTTTTAACTTGTACGTTGTAATTAATGATCAAGATGAAAGCAATGTTACCAATGGCAGACAGCAATTAAGCCTGGATGACGTGAGATCCACTCATTACAGCCATGCTGAAACCAGTCACCGGTGCCAAATTCTGTAATCACTCTCTGGCATAAGAGATGGTTGTGTCTTTCTATTCCTACGTTATCACAGTGATGGAACAAATATTGGACTTTACCTGCTGTGTTTAGAGAATATATCAAACAGAACTAACACAAAAGTAAATCTGTGCTTACATGTACAAAAAATTAGATACTGCAAACAATTTTTCAAACTGGTTGTTCACCAGTAGTTGAAAAAATTGTATTATGTCCATGTAAGCTGACCCACATCTAATGGACAGAGCAGAAACATTGGAGGACTCAGCATGTCTATACATTGTTATGCTTCACTTAACCTGTGGAAGTGCTACAGGGAAATTGTTCACTTCCTGCCAAGCTTCCCTGCAGATTACAACTGAATATTTTGTCTCCTAGATAGCAGCATGTTTTTGGGGACCTTTCTACCAAAAAGAGTTGAAAAAAAAATACAGGTAATGCAGAAGAATGCACTCACTATATGGATCGCGTTCATGAGCTTACCTGCTCTATACAGCATGGGTGACAGCTGTGTTATACAGCCAGCATCCAAGATAAACAGTTGCGATTGGACCTCCGATCACATGAATTTTACTTCTAAGATGACACTATCACTTCAACTCAAAAATATTTCACAAATCCGTTCATTCCTCAACCAAGAATCTGCAAAAACCCTAGTCCATGCCCTCATCATCTCTCGCCTTGACTACTGCAACCTCCTGCTCTGTGGCCTCCCCTCGAACACTCTCGCACCCCTCCAATCTATTCTCAACTCTGCTGCCCGACTAATCCACCTGTCCCCCTGCTATTCCCCGGCCTCTCCCCTCTGTCAATCCCTCCACTGGCTCCCCATTGCCCAGAGACTCCAGTACAAAACCCTAACCATGACATACAAAGCCATCCACAACCTGTCTCCTCCATACATCTGTGACCTCGTCTCCCGGTACTTACCTACACGCAAACTCCGATCCTCACAAGATCTCCTTCTCTACTCCCCTCTTATCTCCTCTTCCCACAATCGCATACAAGATTTCTCTCGCATATCACCCCTACTCTGGAACCCTCTACCACAACACATCAGACTCTCGCCTACCATCGAAACCTTCAAAAAGAACCTGAAGACCCACCTCTTCCGACAAGCCTACAACCTGCAGTAACCACCGATCGACCAAACCGCTGCATGACCAGCTCTATCCTCACCTACTGTATTCTCACCCATCCCTTGTAGATTGTGAGCCTTCGCGGGCAGGGTCCTCACTCCTCCTGTACCAGTTATGACTTGTATTGTTTAAGATTATTGTACTTGTTTTTATTATGTATACCCCTCCTCACATGTAAAGCGCCATGGAATAAATGGCGCTATAACAATAAATAATAATAATAATAATAATAATAATAATCATGACAGCAGCATTTAAGAGGATGGGAATAGGGGGGCGGTGTATTGTATAGGCAATCAAGTATTCTCAGGTTCAAGTCCCCCTAGAGGACTAATTGAAAAAGTAAAAAACATATCAAATATATTTTTTTAAATATATAAAAAAAAGTTCCATAAGAGTTTAAATCTCCTCTTTTTTCCCCAAATGTAAATAGTGAAAGCTAAAAAATAAAAAAATTAACATAATATTAAAACATTTATTCTATTTGGTGAATACTGAATCAGAAAAAAAAATCTTTATTGCAGAATCAATGTTGTTTAGCCACACCATCTGTAAAAAAACCCTGACAAATAAAAAAAATCCAAATGTCTTTTGGATCCACAAACCAGCCCTCATGCAATCAAAAGGTTCTGAGAAAAAAAGAGGTGTAGACAAATGCACATAGGGTGATATTAAAAGGTACAGATGAGAAGGGAATTAGTCTTTGGTCCCAAGCCTGGACAACCCTTTAACATACTTGATAATGCTTTGTTACATTATTATTTAGTGTGAAGTATCAAATCTATTTTTCACCAAACAAATAACTTGTTTCCATTTTTTTTTGTTAATGTTTACTTGTTAGTTTTTCAAAACAGCATTTTGTGATATTTTTTTCTAGTTTCTAGCGACAGAGTCTGTGTCCTAAATAGTCCAACTTTTTATCTCTATTGAAAACAATGTAAATAGATTGTAATGTCTTAAATAGCGTAGCTAACATTTACTGCAATGTAATCCATTTTTATAAGTGGAAAACACCAGTATGCATTACCAGAAACTCTGTGACCCATGTTATACATATCTCAATATAGAAAGCAAGATGCAATAGTAGAGCCCTGATATTCACTTATTCTTCTGCCTGAGACACACTGTACTTCAATTCAAGCAGTCAGCAGCAAAAATGACAAAAGAACAAGCTTTAGTCATACAACCACCCGAGCTGCCTCCTCACCAACCACCCGAGCTGCCGCCTCACCAACCACCCGAGCTGCCTCCTCACTAACCACCTGAGCTGCCGCCTCACCAACCACACGAGCTGCCGCCTCACCAACCACCCGAGCTGCCTCCTCACTAACCACCCGAGCTGCCACCTCACCAACCACCTGAGCTGCAGCCTCACCAACCACCCGAGCTGCTGCCTCACCAACCATCCAAGCTGCCGCCCCACCAACCACCGGAGCTGCTGACAAGTCACCAACTACCCGAGCTGCCGAGTCGCCACCGCCAGAGCTGCTGCCTCACCAACCACCCGAGCTGCCGCCTCACCAACCACCCGAGCTGCCGCTTCCCCACCACCAGAGCTGCCGCCTCACCACCACCAGAGCTGCCGCCTCACCACCACCAGTGCTGCAGCACCCCCGACCTCCTGTCTCTTCCCCGTTATCCCAAAGAATGTAAGTATGCAAGGACAGGGTCCTCTCCCCTCTGTACCAGTCTATCGTAAATTTGTTCACTGTTAGCGATATCTATAACCCTGTATGTAACCCCTTTTCACATGTACAGCACCATGGAATTAATGGTGCTATATAATTAAATAATAATAATAATATAAGGTTGCAGTAATTTTTTTTTCACCCTGACTTTTTGCTTACCACCGTAATAAAGATCAGTAGTGTTTAGTTATGAAATCTGACTTTGTACTTGAAACGTCCATTATGCAGCATTTTCCAGTTACAGCCTGCAGTGTGAACAATCAGAAAAGCCAGGCGGGGACTATTGGGGGAGACCTGACTAATCTTGTGCAGCCACTGGACGACTTTCCTCTCAGATACTTGTCAATTAACTGGAGCAGGGCAAGGAGAAGACGGCCGAGGGCCGCACAGGACTAGTACCCAACAGGGTTACCAACTTTATTTTTTATGTTTTGTGGACGGCTTCTCAAGAAATCACAGCCAACTTTTTTTTATAGACATATTCGAAAACCATAATAAACCATTAATATTTTAAGTGATACATGTCTCCAGCCCATAATTCTCATAGTAAGACATTATCTGCATTCACTCTGAACTGTAAAAGGATGATAATTAGGGTGGATTCAGACGTCCGTGCAAATCAGTCTGAGATTGGACCGCAATGCACGGACAGAAAAATATGAAGCAGTCACGCTCTGGTAGGGAGACACAAGGCCAGTCCGTGCATTGCAGTCTGATATTGGACCAATTTGCATTGATGTCTGAATGCACCCTTGCAATCATAATAATCTGAATGAGTTTCTCAGTCTTGGAAATCATGGATGCAACAAATATTTTTTACAGCCGGGGAATAAAAGTGTCCTATTTTTCCCAAATGTCCAGAAATTTCGGGACACTGGCAGCCCTGCTGTTCAAACTGTTTTCTCTGACCTGTCTGCAGTCGCACAGCCAGGCTTTGATTTGTGCTACCCATTGTTTTAAAATATTGAACTCTTGCATTTTTTACGTAGAAATTAAATCATTTATATATGTTGCACTTCATGCCAAAAAGGTTAACCACGCTACCTTTTTTCGTCATTCTTAAGTTTTAGCACAGGTACTGAAAATGGTGTAATAAATGGCATAAAACCTTGATCAATTTGGCTTAGGCATTTACAATAACGAAATATCACAATTTTCTCAGAATTTTTTTTAGCAAATGCAATAATAAATGCTCTTCACTGTCTCCATAAAAGCTAATTCATCTGGCCGTATAGAAGCCATATTAAGTGCAACCGCAGGACCTGTGACTTGAACCAACAGCATCAAGGACATAAAAGAGGCAGTTATTTTGGGTCATGAGAGCTGCCAATGGGTATTAAGAAAATATGTTTATCATAAAGTCTCATGAATTAGTGCTAACAATAAAATGATAGCTACATGAAAATGGGAAATAAGTGTGGGGGGATGCTGCAGGAACTCCCCTTAAGTCTGTAAGTTAATAAGTTCCTTACAAATGGAGATGAGTCTGCAGAACACATAGCTGTTATAAATTGTCAGGGCGGACATACCATTGGTGCAACTTTCACCTCCAACGTGGTTGGAATTTTGCACTATGATGAGTTATTGGACTGCAAAGGGCCCATATATTGTTTTTGCACAGGGGCCCTCTTCTGTCTGTGTCTGCCAGTGGATTGTGAAGTATGATGGTGAATTTGCTATATGGAGTAATGTATTATTTTTACTTTATGATGTATTTGCTCTCCGTATGGACAAAGTACGTACAGATAGTACTGTAATATTGTAACATCTTCCATTGTGTTATATAGTACTACCTCCTTGGATATGGTAATTCCTGCAAGAGACACAGAGTTCAAGTCCATAAGTACCGTATATAAAATATATCAAAGTTTATTACATCAAGGTATTATTATTATTTATTATTATAGCGCCATTTTTTCCATGGCGCTTTACATGTGAGGAGGGGTGTACATAATAAAAACAAGTACAATAATCTTGAACAATACAAGTCACAACTGGTACAGGAGGAGAGAGGACCCTGCCCGTGAGGGCTCACAATCTACAAGGGATGGGTGAGGATACAGTAGGTGAGAGTAGAGCTGGTCGTGCAGCGGTTTGGTCAATCGGTGGTTACTGCAGGTTGTAGGCTTGTTGGAAGAGGTAGGTCTTCAGGTTCTTTTTGAAGGTTTTGATAGTAGGCGAGAGTCTGATATGTTGTGGTAGAGAGTTCCAGAGTAGGAGGGACGCACGAGAGAAATCTTGTATGCGATTGTGGGAAGAGGAGATAAGAGGGGAGTAGAGAAGGAGATCTTGTGAGGATCGGAGGTTGCGTGCAGGAAAGTACCGGGAGACGAGGTCACAGATGTATGGAGGAGACAGGTTGTGGATGGCTTTGTATGTCATGGTTAGGCTTTTGTACTGGAGTCTCTGGGTAATGGGGAGCCAGTGCAGGGATTGACAGAGGGGAGAGGCTGGGGAATAGCGGGGGGACAGGTGGATTAGTCGGGCAGCAGAGTTTAGAATAGATTGGAGGGGTGCGAGAGTGTTAGAGGGGAGGCCACAGAGCAGGAGGTTACAGTAGTCGAGGCGGGAGATGATGAAAGCATGGACTAGGGTTTTTGCAGATTCTTGGTTTAGGAATGTACGGATCCGTGAAATACTTTTTGAGTTGGAGGCGGCAGGAAGTGGAAAGGGTTTGGATATGTGGTTTGAAGGAGAGATCAGTGTCAAGGATTACGCCAAGACAGCGGGCTTGTGGGACTGGAGAGAGTGGGCAGCCGTTTACTGTAATGGATAGGTTCGTTGGGGAGGTCATGTGAGATGGGGGAAAGACAATGAATTCTGTTTTGTCCATGTTAAGTTTTAGAAATCTAGCGGAGAAGAAGGATGAAATAGCGGATAGACATTGAGGGATTCTGGTTAGTAGGGAGGTGATATCTGGTCCAGAGATGTAGATCTGTGTCGTCAGCATAGAGATGATACTGAAAGCCGTGAGATTCTATGAGCTGTCCCAGGCCAAAGTTGTAAATGGAGAAGAGCAGGGGCCCTAGAACTGAACCTTGCGGGACTCCGACAGATAGGGGACGAGGTGAGGAGGTGGTGTGTGAGTGGGAGACGCTGAATGTCCGGTCAGTTAGGTATGACGAGATCCAGGATAGGGCCAAGTCTGTGATGCCAAGGGATGAGAGGGTCTGCAGCAACAGGGAATGGTCCACTGTGTCAAAGGCAGAGGACAGGTCCAGGAGGAGGAGGATAGAGTAGTGCCGCTTGCTCTTGGCAATAGGTCATTGGTGACCTTAGTTAGGGCAGTTTCAGTGGAGACCGGAAGCCTGATTGAAAGCGGTCGAAGAGGGAGCAGGAAGATAGATGGGAGGACAGTTCAAGATGGACATGTTGTTCCAGTAGTTTTGAGGCATAGGGGAGAAGTAATATATGGCGAGAGTTAGATACGGAGGATGGGTCAAGAGAGGGCTTTTTGAGGATAGATGTGATTGAGGCATGTTTAAATCTTGAGGGGAAAACAGTTGTTAGTGATAGGTTTAAGAGATGGGTTAGGGTTGGGATGAAGACTGTGGCAAGGTTTGGGATGATGTGGGATGGGATCAGATCAAGTGCACAGGTGGTGAGATGCGAGCTTGAGAGTAGAGTGGAGAGTCCGTCTTCTGTAATGGTGGAGAAGTTGGTTTTGGAGGTGGAGGGCTGGGTAGTTGGGAAGAAGGGTTCTGGGGGTTGTTTACTAAAACTGTCTCTGATGTTCTCAATCTTCTGCTTGAAAAATGAGGCAAAGTCTTCAGCTGAGATAAGTGGGGAGGGAGGAGGTGCTGGGGGACGGAGGAGAGAATTGAAAGTGTTGAATAACTGTTTGGGGTTGTGAGACAGGGAGGATATGAGAGATGAGAAGTAGGTTTGTTTTGCTGTGGCGAGTGTGGTCTTGAAAGTAGTGAGGGACTGTTTGAATGTGATGAAGTGCTCGTTGGAGTGGGATCTTTTCCATCTGCGCTCAGCAGCCCTGGAAGCTCGCCTCAGTTCTTTGGTCAGGCGGGTGTGCCAGGGCTGTCTGTTGATTTTGCGAGCTTTGGTATGTGTGAGAGGGGCAAGAGATTCCAAAGCTACAGCTATTGTGATGTAGGTACAACATAAACGGGTAACAATTAGATATAATTATAAAAACAGAAATCAGAGAACACAAGTGTTTGTGGCACGTGGTCCACAAAAAGTGCTGGGCGCTGGTGGTATAGGTCCTAAACATGTATAGAAGATTATATAGGAATAATCATGTATCCCTACACCATGTAATGACATGAATGAGGATTTAAACAGAAATTGGAAAATATCCCATGTCTAAACTAATGGATCTAATAAAGTGCATTTGCATTTGACCTGGGAAGGAACATAAATCATATCTAGCATTAACCAAACTTCATGTTAAAACACAATTTAAAGCAAAACAGTAGGTGCCAAGGTGTTGTTAATGTTAATAAGGAAAGAAGTTTGTATCAAAATAAGACACCTTACCCATCATAGACCTGTGTGGACCCACACTAACAGCAGCCCCAAGGCTGCGACAGCCCCCCTGAGGAAGCCCACACAAAACGAGTGTTGGGGCTGCTGTTAGCGCCAGTCCACACAGATTTATAATGGGTAAAGTGTCTTATCTTGGTACTAACCTCTTTCCCTATTAATATGTCATTCTGGCACGTACTCATGTTTTTTGAGTTGTGTTGTGAAATGGAGTTTGGTTAATGCTAGACATGCTTTATGTTCTCAGCTCAGATGCACATGCACTTTATTAGATCCATTAGTTTAGACATGGGATTTTTTCCAATTTTTGTTTAAATCCTCATTCATGTCATTACATGGGGGTAGGGATACATGATTTATCCTATGTAATCTTCTATACATGTTTAGGTCCTACACCACCTGTGCCCAGCACTTTTTGTGGACCACGTGCCACAAACTCCTGTGTTCTTGCATTTCTGAAGACTGTTTTTTATAATTAAATTTAATTGTTGCCCGTTTATGTTGTACCTTGAGATGTAATAAACTTTGATATATTTTATATACTTATGGACATGGACTCTATGTCTCTTGTAGGAATTATCTATTAAGGAGTGTTCTAGTGGTAAATCCTCTACAGCCTTGATTTGGGGCATTAGGCTGTACAAAGTACTATGATATATACGGTAATATGCATGTCAGATAATATTGATCCTCCGTGCATATGGTGTAGGCACAAATACTTTGGGGGACATTTTTCTGCAGTCTCTCTTATTTTTTAATGCAGCAGTAATTGCAGGGTTTGTTCAGGCTTGAGGTCACACTATGTGACTGCTAAGTTTTCAGTCTTCATAGCGTGCACACTGCACGCTGTGAGGATTCTCTAGTGACAGTGCTGGAAGCATGTAGGCACGTAACTACAAGTATGTAATTTGAATACATGCTGTCACGTGCAGACTAGATATGTGCCTCCTCACTCAGTACACTTATATTGAGCAAAGCCATGCACATCTAGTCGAAATGTGGCCAGTAGTTTGCAAATTGTATACTTGCAGTCATATGTCTGACTGCTCTCGGCGCCGGCACATGAGAATCATGACAGTGCACAATGAGGATTCTGAAGTCTGCAGTCACATACAGTGACCGCAGACTTTAATCTCAGGCCTGGACAACCCCTTTAATAAAAAACCAATAACATCCTCATGCTAAAACCAGAGAAATTATGACTGAAGCTCATATTTTCTAAGATAGCTAAGTGGATTTAGCTGGCAATATAACAGGAGATTGCAGATAAGCACTTATAATTAGCAGACCTTTGAGGTACTCTGGGGATTTTCTTTGAGGTCCAATAAAACCATTTAAATACTGTCTGTAAATATATTGTACTGCAGGAAGAGAAAAAACGATTACTCTGCGACACTGCAGATCTGTTAACAATAAACTGCAGCCTCCCGCTACAACTGCAAACTGCATTTTCTGGCAGCCTGTATCTGGCTATTGGACCCCAGACTGCCATAAAATCGACTGTGTTTGTAGCTGGAGGAGGAGAAGAGTACAGTTATGAATTTCTCCAACTGAGATGTATAAGCTATCACAAGTCTCTCGCTTTCCATGTAAAATTAATTTTTGGTTAATCATTCCATTATGCAAAGAGGGGCAGTCTAGTTCTTAGAGCGGGCTAGAGGTTAAAGGGATTGTCTACTTTTAAAAAAACTCATTTTTAAATACCTTATTAAAGTAATTAGCCCCATCAATTAGCCAGGGCTGAGAACCTCCACAAAGAAAGTTTCAATCTGGAGAACCAGGCATGTCCATTCATTACACAGAAAAAAACAATAATGTCACTGAGATGTGTGTAATGCTTCATTTGCCCTGTGGAGGTGCTACAGCAAAATTGAATACTTGTTGACTGATTCACCCATTGATTTCAGCTGATCAGTCATGGTCCTAGCAGGGAGACAACTTGTGATCAGCTTATCGAGATATTGTTTTAACAAAAACAGATGTTCCAAAGCTGACAACCCCTTTAAAGACAGTTTAATATTCACAACATTTTTTTTCTGTCAAGTTCTACAACATTCATTCTTTAGTTGGTGAATTACCAAATACACAATGGCCTTACTTTTTCCTCTTCTTCCCTTAACTCTGGCATGGTGCTGATAGAGAGATTCACTGCTGTGATAGTCACAAATAAAACAGACAGACAAGCAAAGATTTTTCCAGGTAGCCCAGACTGTGGTTTTTCCACCATATTGTGCAAATGACGCATGCACATATTCAGCTTGCTCTCATCCTCACATTCTGATGACCCATTTTCAGTCTCAAGGAGCTCGTCCTCCTGTAGATTAAGCTCTGCAAACTCTTCCATCTTCTGGATATACCTTCGTTTACAGCACCACTCTAGACTGTCCTCCTCAATGCCCCAATACAGAAGCTCCTCTTGGAATGACAGAGCACACATTTCACGCAAGAGTCTTAATTTTCCAACACGCAGGAACGTTAAAATAGTTCTAAAAGCACCAGGATTCCGGTCAAAGAAAAACTCATTGCAGGTCACGTCATAATCATCGCAAATGCTTAAAATCTCGTCAAAGTTGCTGCACAACTTAAGCTGCCCCAGACGCGTCAGTGGGAACTCTTCCAGTGTTGTCCATGGAAGTACATACCTGATGCCTCCAACATTTATAATAGCATGGTGCTTACGATCTTCTGGGTGGACACTATGAAAGAGGTCCTCTCCCGCTTGTATGAGCCTGGCCCTCTTGTAAAATATCCCTTTTAAGGACTCTGTTTCAGTAAAGAAGTTTTGGTTGAAAGATGTGTCAGAAGCGCAGCTTAGAGCACTGTAGTCATAGTCTGAATTCTCTCCTCCAAGAAGAGTCATAATGGCCGTGTCAGTGACATCCTGTGGATACTTTGCCACGAGAAAGCTGCAATAGAGACAAAAAGAAAAAAAAAATTGTAAATTACATGATTTATACATTAAATCGTGTATTACATATTACGACAGAAAACATAAAATAGGCTGCATTTTCTTTACAACTTTAAAGGGGAGCTTCCACTGGATTTTTTAAATTTAAGCTCGGTACCTTCTCTAACTACCACTGTTCCACTGATCTGGAATAGGTTTTTCTTCTGTTCCCCTATGTTACAAAGTTATGTCTCCTAGTAATAAAGGTGCACATTTTCCATTCAACCAATTGAACTGAATACTACAGGACTTCTGTGGTTGCAGCATTATTTTGATAGACCAGTGTCAGGGGAGAAAAAGCAAACTCCCACAGGGAAGTTCTACGGTATACGCACAGCTGGTTAATGGGAAAAATTTGCACCTTTATTACTAAGGGGCATAACTTTGTAAAGGAGTGGAACAGAAGAAAAAGCAAACCTATTCCAGAATCAGTGAAACAGCGGCAGTTAAATGAGTTACTTAACTTACTGTAGAGTTCAAAATAATATCAGTCCAATATGACTAACCAGATTAATTACTGTTTTTGGTATAAATTATATTACCACATGTAGTGTTGAGCGATACCGTCCGATACTTGAAAGTATCGGTATCGGAAAGTATCGGCCGATACCGGCAAAGTATCGGATCCAATCCGATACCGATACCCGATACCAATACAAGTCAATGGGACTCAAGTATAGGACGGTATTCCTGATGGTTCCCAGGGTCTGAAGGAGAGGAAACTCTCCTTCAGGCCCTGGGAACCATATAAATGTGTAAAAGAAAGAATTAAAATAAAAAATATCGCTATACTCACCTGTCCGACGCAGCCGGGACCTCAGCGAGGGAACCGGCAGCGTTGTTTGTTTAAAATTCGCGCTTTTACTTGGTTACGTGAATTCCCGGCTTGTGATTGGTCAGGGCGGCCATGTTGCCGGGACGCGGACCAATCACAGCAAGCCGTGACGAAATTACGTCACGGCTTGCTGTGATTGGTCCGCGTCCCGGCAACATGGCCGCCATTAACCAATCACAAGCCGTGACGTCACGGGAGGCTGGACTTGCGCACTTTTTAAAAAACGCGCGTGTCCAGCCTCCCGTGACGTCACGGCTTGTGATTGGTTAATGGCGTCCATGTTGCCGGGACGCGGACCAATCACAGCAAGCCGTGACGTAATTTCGTCACGGCTTACTGTGATTGGTCCGCGTCCCGGCAACATGGCGCCATGACCAATCATAAGCCGGGACGTCACTGGAGGCTGGACACGCGCGTTTTTTAAAAAGTGCGCAAGTCCAGCCTCCCGTGACGTCACGGCTTGTGATTGGTTAATGGCGGCCATGTTGCCGGGACGCGGACCAATCACAGCAAGCCGTGACGTAATTTCGTCACGGCTTGCTGTGATTGGTCCGCGTCCCGGCAACATGGCCGCCCTGACCAATCACAAGCCGGGAATTCACGTAACCAAGTAAAAGCGCGAATTTTAAACAAACAACGCTGCCGGTTCCTTCGCTGAGGTCCAGGCTGCGTCGGACAGGTGAGTATAGCGATATTTTTTATTTTAATTCTTTCTTTTACACATTTTTACATTAATGTTGTTTCGATACCGATACCCGATATCACAAAAATATCGGATCTCGGTATCGGAAATTCCGATACAGCA
Organism: Ranitomeya variabilis; assembly: GCF_051348905.1. Classification (NCBI taxonomy): domain Eukaryota; kingdom Metazoa; phylum Chordata; class Amphibia; order Anura; family Dendrobatidae; genus Ranitomeya; species Ranitomeya variabilis. The sequence goes on along the minus strand of NC_135235.1, from coordinate 598,651,331 downwards.
AGTATCGGCCGATACCCGATACTTGCAGCATCGGAATGCTCAACACTAACCACATGTCAACCAATTTGCCAGTTGGTGCAGTAGATTCTAAGAATACCAACAAACTCGGCATTCATGATCTGTATGTTTTTGAGTCGTCTGTGTATTAGAATAATTAATTGAGAAGGGGTGTGTTCAAAATAATAGCAGTGTGGAGTTCAATTAGTGAGGTCAATCATTGTGTGAAGAAACAGGTCTGAATTAGGTGGCCCTTATTTAAGGGTGAAGCCAGGACATGTTACATGCATTTCTCCTTGAAAGCCTGAGAAATATTGGTCGTTCTAGATATTGTTCAGAAAAATCGTGTACTTTGATTAAAAAGTTGATTGGAGAGGGTGAAACTTATAAAGAAGTGCAGACTATAGAACAATAGAGTGTTCAGCTAAAATGGTCTCCAATGCTTTAAAATGGAAAGACAAACCATAGAGACGTGTAAGAAAACGGAAGACTACCATTCCAATGGACGGAAGAATAGCCAGAATGGTAAATGATCAGCTCCAGGATGATCAAAGACAGTCTCAGGTTACCTGTGAATACTGTGACAGTTAGAAGACGCCTGTGTGAAGCTCATCTCTTAGCAAGATGTCCCCACAAAGTGCACTGTTAAAAAAACACATGTACTGAAGCGGATACAATTTGCCAAGCTGGCCTAAAGAGAAATGTAGAAACATTTTGTGGACTGATGAAAGTAAAATTGTTGTTTTTGGGTCCAAGGGCAGCAGATAGTTATCAGACGGCTCCCAAACTCTGCATTCAAGCCACAGTACACTCCGAAGACAGTGAAGCATGGTGATGCAAGCATCATGATATGGGCATGTTTCTCTTGCTATGGTGCCAAACCTGTTTATCGCATACCAGGGATCATGGACCAGTTTGCATATACTAAAATACTTGAAGAGGTCATGTTGTCTTACGCTGAAGAGGATATGACCTTGAAATGGGTATTTCAACAAGATAACGATTCTAAACACGCCAATAAACAAGCAAAATATTGGTTCCAGTCCAACAACCTTAATCCGATAGAACACTTATAGGGTGACATCAAAAATTCAGTTTCTGAGGCAAAGCCAACAAATGCCCCAAAATTGTGGCTTGTACTCAAAGCATCCTGGGATGGAATAACAGGTGACAGGTACCAGAAGTTGGTTGGCTCTATGCAATATAGATGTGAAGCAGTTCTAAGAAACTGCGGGTATAGAACCAAATATTAGGTTAGTGATTCACAGGAATGCTAAATCCTCAAAATATAGTACATATAGTGAGTTTGTAAAGACAAAAGCAGACACTGCTATTTTTATGGAACAACCCAATGCTCATTTTTTTTATTTTCTGTAAAGTAGGTAAAAATTATATATATTTCTCTTCAAGTTTGAAATTAAAAAACAGTGTGCAATGTTCGCAATGCTGGAAATAAAAACTAGTATAAAGATTTTGTGATTTTGTTTTTAACCCCTTCACCCCCAAGGGTGGTTTGCACGTTAATGACCGGGCCAATTTTTACAATTCTGACCACTGTCCCTTTATGAGGTTATAACTCTGGAACGCTTCAACGGATCTTGGCGATTCAGACATTGTTTTCTCGTGACATATTGTACTTCATGATAGTGGTAAAATTTCTTCGATATAACTTGCGTTTATTTGTGAAAAAAACGAATATTTGGCGAAAATTTTGAAAATTTCGCAATTTTCCAACTTTGAATTTTTATGCCCTTAAAACACAGACATATGTCACGCAAAATACTTAATAAGTAACATTTCCCACATGTCTACTTTACATCAGCACAATTTTGGAACCAAAATTTTTTTTTGTGACGGAGTTATAAGGGTTAAAAGTTGACCAGCAATTTCTCATTTTTACAACACCATTTTTTTTTAGGGACCACATCTCATTTGAAGTAATTTTGAGGGGTCTATATGATAGAAAATACCCAAGTGTGACACCATTCTAAAAACTGCACCCCTCAAGGTACTCAAAACCACTTTCAAAAAGTTTATTAACCCTTCAGGTGTTTCACAGGAATTTTTGGAATGTTTAAATAAAAATAAACATTTAACTTTTTTTCACACAAAATTTATTTGTTTTATTTTACCAAGGGTAACAGGAGAAAATAGACCCCAAAATTTGTTGTACAATTTGTCCTGAGTACGCTGATACCCCATATGTGGGGGTAAACCACTGTTTGGGCGCATGGCAGAGCTCGGAAGGAAAGGAGCGCCATTTGACTTTTCAATGCAAAATTGACTGGAATTGAGATGGGACGCCATGTTGCGTTTGGAGAGCCCCTGATTTGCCTAAACATTGAAACCCTGTACAAGTGACACCATTTTGGAAAGTAGACCCCTTAAGGAACTTATCTAGATGTGTGTTGAGCACTTTGACCCAACAAGTGCTTCACAGAAGTTTATAATGCAGAGCCGTAAAAATAAAAAATCATATTTTTCCACAAAAATGATCTTTTCGCCCCCAATTTTTTATTTTCCCAAGGGTAAGAGAAGAAATTGGACCCGAAAAATTGTTGTGCAACTTGTCCTGAGTACGCTGATACCCCATATGTGGGTGTAAACCATTGTTTGGGCGCAGGGCAGAGCTCGGAAGGGAAGGAGCGCCATTTGACTTTTCAATGCAAAATTGACTGGAATTGAGATGGGACGCCATGTTGCGTTTGGAGAGCCCCTGATGTGCCTAAACATTGAAACCCTGTACAAGTGACACCATTTTGGAAAGTAGACCCCTTAAGGAACTTATCTAGATGTGTGTTGAGCACTTTCACCCAACAAGTGCTTCACAGAAGTTTATAATGCAGAGCCGTAAAAATAAAAAATCATATTTTTTCACAAAAATGATCTTTTCGCCCCCATTTTTTTATTTCCCCAAGGGTAAGAGAAGAAATTAGACCACAAAAGTTGTTGTGCAATTTATCCTGAGTACGACGATACCCCATATGTGGGGGTAAACCACTGTTTGGGCGCATAGCAGAGCTCGGAAGGGAAGGAGCGCTATTTTACTTTTCAATGCAAAATTGACTGGAATTAAGATGGGATGCCATGTTGCGTTTGGAGAGCCCCTGATGTGCCTAAACATTAAAAACCCCCACAAGTGACACCATTTTGGAAAGTAGACCCCCTAAGGAACTTATCTAGATGTGTTGTGAGAACTTTGAACCCCCAAGTGTTTCACTACAGTTTATAACGCAGAGCCGTGAAAATAAAAATTCTTTTTTTTTTCACAAAAATGATTTTTAGCCCCCAGTTTTGTATTTTCACAAGGGTATCAGGATAAATTGGACCCCAAAAGTTGTTGTCCAATTTGTTCTGAGTACACTGATACCCCATATGTGGGGGGGAACCACTGTTTGGGCGCATGACAGAGCTCGGAAGGGAAGGAGCGCCATTTGGAATGCAGACTTAAATGGATTGGTCTGCAGGCGTCACGTTGCATTTGCAGAGCCCCTGATGTACCCAAACAGTACAAACCCCCCACAAGTGACCCCATATTGGAAACTAGACCCCCCAAGGAACTTATCTAGATGTGTTGTGAGAACTTTGAACCCCCAAGTGTTTCACTACAATTTATAACGCAGAGCCGTGAAAATAAAAATTTTTTTTTTTTTACAAAAATGATTTTTAGCCCCCAGTTTTGTATTTTCACAAGGGTATCAGGATAAATTGGACCCCAAAAGTTGTTGTCCAATTTGTCCTGAGTACGCTGATACCCAATATGTGGGGGGGAACCACTGTTTGGGCGCATGACAGAGCTCGGAAGGGAAGGAGCGCCATTTGGAATGCAGACTTAAATGGATTGGTCTGCAGGCGTCACGATGCATTTGCAGAGCCCCTGATGTACCCAAACAGTACAAACCCCCCACAAGTGACCCCATTTCGGAAACTAGACCCCCCAAGGAACTTATCTAGATGTGTTGTGAGAACTTTGAACCCCCAAGTGTTTCACTACAGTTTATAACGCAGAGCCGTGAAAATAAAAATTCTTTTTTTTTTCACAAAAATGATTTTTAGCCCCCAGTTTTGTATTTTCACAAGGGTATCAGGATAAATTGGACCCCAAAAGTTGTTGTCCAATTTGTTCTGAGTACGCTGATACCCCATATGTGGGGGGGAACCACTGTTTGGGCGCATGACAGAGCTCGGAAGGGAAGGAGCGCCATTTGGAATGCAGACTTAAATGGATTGGTCTGCAGGCGTCACGTTGCATTTGCAGAGCCCCTGATGTACCCAAACAGTACAAACCCCCCACAAGTGACCCCATATCGGAAACTAGACCCCCCAAGGAACTTATCTAGATGTGTTGTGAGAACTTTGAACCCCCAAGTGTTTCACTACAGTTTACAACGCAGAGCCGTGAAAATAAAAAATCTTTTTTTTCCCACAAAACTTATTTTTTGGCCCCCAGTTTTGTATTTTCCCAAGGGTAGCAGGAGAACTTGGACCCCAAAAGATGATGTCCAATTTGTCCTGAGTACGCTGATACCCCATATGTTGGGGTAAACCCCTGTTTGGGCACACGGGAGAGCTCTGAAGGGAAGGAGCACTGTTTTCCTTTTTCAACGCAGAATTGGCTGGAATTCAGATCGGATGCCATGTCCCGTTTGGAGAGCCCCTGATGTGCCTAAACAGTGGAAACCCCCCAATTATAACTGAAACCCTAATCCAAACACACCCCTTACCCTAATCCCAACAGTAACCCTAACCACTCCTCTAACCCAGACACACCCAACCCTATTCCCAACCGTAAATGTAATCCAAACCCTAACCCTATCTTTAGCCCCAACCCTAACTGTAGCCCCAACCCTAGCCCTAACCCTAGCCCTAACCCGAGCAATAACCCTAGCCCTATCACTAGCCCTAACACTAGCCGTAACACTAGCCCTAACCCTAGCCCTAACCCTAGCCCCAACCCTAGCCCTAACCCTAGCCCTAACCCTAGCCCAACCCTAGCCCCAACCCTAACCCTAACGCTAGCCCTAGCCCTAACCCTAGCCCTAACTCTAGTCCTAACTCTAGTCCTAACTCTAGCCCTAACCCTAACCCTAATGGGAAAATGGAAATAAATACATTTTTTAATTTTTTAATTTTTCCCTAACTAAGGGGGTGATGAAAGGGGGTTTGATTTACTTTTATAGCGGGTTTTTTAGCGGATTTTTATGATTGGCAGCCGTCACACACTGAAAGACGCTTTTCATTGCAAAAAATATTTTTTGCGTTACCACATTTTGAGAGCTGTAATTTTTCCATATTTGAGTCCACAGAGTCATGTGAGATCTTGTTTTTTGTGGGACGAGTTGACGTTTTTATTGGTAACATTTTCGGACACGTGACATTTTTTGATCGCTTTTTATTCCGATTTTTGTGAGGCAGAGTGATCAAAAACCAGCTATTCATGAATTTCTTTTGGGGGAGGCGTTTATACCGTTCCGCGTTTGGTAAAATTGATAAAGCAGTTTTATTCGTCGGGTCAGTACGATTACAGCGATATCTCATTTATATCATTTTTTTATGTTTTGGCGCTTTTATACGATAAAAACTATTTTATAGAAAAAATAATTATTTTGGTATCGCTTTAATCTCAGGACTAACTTTTTTATTTTTTTGCTGATGATGCTGTATGGCGGCTCGTTTTTTGCGGGACAAGATGACGTTTTCAGCGGTACCATGGTTATTTATATCAGTCTTTTTGATCGCGTGTTATTCCACTTTTTGTTCGGCGGTATGATAATAAAGCGTTGTTTTTTGCCTCGTTTTTTTTTTTTTCTTACGGTGTTTACTGAAGGGGTTAACTAGTGGGGCAGTTTTATAGGTTGGGTCGTTACGGACGCGGCGATACTAAATATGTGTACTTTTATTGTTTTTTTTTATTTTATTTAGCAAAAGAAATGTATTTATGGGAATAATATATATTTTTTTTCTTTATTTAGGATATTTTTTTTATTTATTTTTTTACACATGTGGGGAATTTTTTTAAAACTTTTTTACTTTGTCCCAGGGGGGGACATCACAGATCATTGATCTGGCAGTGTGCACAGCACTCTGCCAGATCTGCGATCTGCTGTGCAGGGCTGCAGGCTTACCAGCGTCTGCTCTGAGCAGACACTCGGTAAGCCACCACCCCAAAACTGACACCATTCTAAAAACCGCACCCCTCAAGGTACTCAAAACCACATTCAAGAAGTTTATTAACCCTTCAGGTGCTTCACAGCAGCAGAAGCAACATGGAAGCAAAAAATGAACATTTATCTTTTTAGTCACAAAAATGATGTTTTAGCAACAATTTTTTTATTTTCCCAAGGGTAAAAAGAGAAACTGGACCTCAAAAGTTATTGTACAATTTGTCCTGAGTACCCCAATACCCCATATGTGGGGGGGAACCACTGTTTGTGCACACGGCAAGCCTCGGAAGGGAAGGAGCGCCATTTGACTTTTGAATGAAAAATTAGCTCCAATCGTTAGCAGACACCATGTCGCGTTTGGAGAGCCCCTGTGCGCCTAAACAGTGGAGTTCCCCCACATGTGACCCCATTTTGAAAACTAGACCCCCCAAGGAACTTATCTAGATGCATAGTGAGCACTTTGAACCCCCAGGTGCTTCACAAATTGATCCGTAAAAATGAAAAAGTACTTTTTTTTCACAAAAAATTTCTTTTAGCCTCAATTTGTTCATTTCCACATGGGCAACAGGATAAAATGGATCCTAAAATTTATTGGGCAATTTCTCCTGAGTACACTGATACCTCACATGTTGGGGTAAACTACTATTTGGGCACACGGCAGGGCTCGGAAAGGAAGGAGCGCCATTTGACTTTTTGAATGAAAATTAGCTTCACTGGTTAGCGGACACCATGTCGCGTTTGGAGTGCCCCTGTGTGCCTAAACATTGGAGCTCCCCCACATGTGACCCCATTTAAGAAACTAGACCTCCCATGGAACTAATCTAGATGTGCGGTGACCACTTTAAACCCGCAAGTGCTTCATAGAAGTTTATAACGCAGAGCCGTGAAAATAAAAAATCATTTTTCTTTCCTCAAAAATTATTTTTTAGCCCGCAATTTTTTATTTTCACAAGAGTAACAGGAGAAATTGGACCCCAATAGTTGTTGTCCAGTTTGTCCCGAGTACACTGATACCCCATATGTGGGGGTAAACCACTGTTTGGGCACACATCGGGGCTCGGAAGGGAAGTAGTGATTTTTGAAATGCAGATTTGATGGAATGGTCTGCAGGCGTCAAGTTGCGTTTGCAGAGCCCCTGATGTGCCTAAACAGTAGAAACCCCCCACAAGTGACCCCATTTTGGAAACTAGACCCCCAAGGAACTTAACTAAATATGTGGTGAGCACTTTGAACCCCCAAGTGCTTCACAGACGTTTACAACGCAGAGCCGTGAAAATAAAAAATAAATTTTCTTTCCTCAAAAATTATGTTTTAGCAAGCAATCTTTTATTTTCATAAGGGTAACAGGAGAAATTGGTCCCCAATAATTGTTGCCCAGTTTGTCCTGAGTATGCTGGTATCCCATATGTGGGGGTAAACCACTGTTTGGGTGCACGTCGGTGCTCGGGAGGGAGCACCATTTGATTTTTTGAATACAAGATTGACTGGAATCAATGGTGGCGCCATGTTGCGTTTGGAGACCCCTGATGTGCCTAAACAGTGGAAACTCCTCAATTCTAATGCCAACACTAACCGCAACACACCCCTATCCCTAATCCCAACTCTAGCCATAACCCTAATCACAACCCTAACCCCAACACACCCCTAACCACAACCCTAACCCCAACACACCCCTAACCCTAATCCCAACCCTATCCCTAATCTTAACCCTAATCCCAACACTAACCACAACCCTAACCCTAACACACTCCTAACCAGAACCCTAACCACAGCCTAATCTTAACCCTATTTCCAGCCCTAGCCCTAATTCCAGCCCTATCCCTAAGGCTATGTGCCCACGTTGCGGATTTGTGTGAGATTTTTCCGCACCATTTTTGAAAAATCTGCAGGTAAAAGGCACTAAGTTTTACCTGCGGATTTACAGCGGATTTCCAGTGTTTTTTGTGCAGATTTCACCTGTGGATTCCTATTGAGGAACAGGTGTAAAACGCTGCGGAATCCGCACAAAGAATTGACATGCTGCGGAAAATACAGCACAGCGTTTCCACGCGGTATTTTCTGCACCATGGGCACAGCAGATTTGGTTTTCCATAGGTTTACATGGTACTGTAAACCTGATGGAAAACTGCTACGAAATCAGCAGCGGCCAATCCGTGGCGGATCTGCCGCCAAATCCGCACCGTGTGCACATACCCTAATTCTAGCCCTAACCCTAGCCCTAACCCTAGCCCTAACCCTAGCCCTAACCCTAACACTAGTGTAAAAAAAAAAAAAAATTCTTTATTTTATTATTGTCCCTACCTATGGGGGTGATAAAGGGGGGGGTTATTATTTTTTTTATTTTGATCGCTGTGATAGAACCTATCACAGCGATCAAAATGTACCTGTAACGAATCTGCCGGCTGGCAGATTCGGCGAGCGCACTGCGCATGCGCCCGCCATTTTGGAAGATGGCGGCGCCCATGCAGCACACGGACGGACACGGAAGGGACACCGGAGGTCGGTAAGTATGAGGGGGGGATCGGACAGCGGGGGGGGGGGGATCGGACTGCGGGGGGAGCGGACAGGAGCATGGAGGGGAGCGGAGGACAGCAATGACAGGACAGAGAGGAGGAGATCGGTGGCGGTGGAGGGGGGCAGATGGCGATCTCCAGCCATGGCTGATGCTATTGCAGCATCAGCCATGGCTGGATTGTAATATTGCACCAATTTTCATTGGTGAAATATTACTATTGCTGATTGGCTGTTGAAAGTGATGTTTCATTTTCACTTTCAATCAGAGCGATCGTAGCCACGGGGGGGTGAAGCCACCCCCCCTGGGCTCAAGTACCACTCCCCCTGTCCCTGCAGGTCAGGTGAAATTACAGTTAACCCTTTCACCCGGGCTGCAGGAGCGCGATCCGACCATGACGCATATGCTGCGTCACAGGTCGGATTGGCTCAGGTTTTCATGACGCATACGCTGCGTCAAAGGTCGGGAAGGTGTTAAAGTGAACCTGTCATGTCGTTTTTAGCATGTAAACTGTCCCCAGTGCGTTGTTAGTGATGCAATATGCATCACTAACACATTTTTTTAATTGAAAACGGTGGTCTAACCATGTGCAAAAAAGCACTTTACATAGTTTGATTGTACCTGCTCATTTAGTCATAGGGGTGTGCTTCATTACATTCAGTCACAGTTGCCACAGCCCAAGCAACATGAATGATGTTCCCTGGGATGCGCCAACGTCACTCAAATCCGCTTTGAAAAATCTTGCGTATCGTTGAGCCGCACTTGCACAGTGTCTATCAGGGAGCTACGAATGCACCATGACGAGCAGCTCCCCGCGCATGCGCACTGAGGCTGTGTATAGGATCCAAATTCACTGCTTGTGCAGCTGGAGCTGCTTGTCAAGTCACGATAGTTGAAATTCCTGTTTGAAATTTTGCATTGGGACCCATGAGCTTTAACTTACACTAATTGGCTTAGGTGCACGCCAGTTAACCCCTTAAGCCCCAAGGGTGGTTTGCACGTTAATGACCGGGCCAATTTTTACAATTCTGACCACTGTCCCTTTATGAGGTTATAACTCTGGAATGCTTCAACAGGTCCTGATGATTATGACATTGTTTTCTCGTGACATATTGTACTTCATGATAGTTGTAAAATTTCTTCGATAAGACTTGCTTTTACTTGTGAAAAAAATGGAAATTTGGCGAAAATTTAGAAAATTTCACAATTTTCCAACTTTGAATTTTTATGCCCTTAAATCACAGAGATAAGTCACACAAAATACTTAATAAGTAACATTTCCCACATGTCTACTTTACATCAGCACAATTTTGGAACAAACATTTTTTTTGTTAGGGAGTTATAAGGGTTAAAAGTTGACCAGCAATTTCTCATTTTTAGAACACCATTTTTTTTTAGGGACCATATCTCATTTGAAGTCATTTTGCGGGGTCTAGATGATAAAAAATAACCAAGTGTGACACCATTCTAAAAACTGCACCCCTCAAGGTGCTCAAAACCACATTCAAAAAGTTTATTAACCCTTCAGGTGTTTCACAGGAATTTTTAGAATGTTTAAATAAAATGAACATTTAACTTTTTTACACACAAAATTTAATTCAGCTCCAATTTGATTTATTTTACCAAGGGTAACAGGAGAAAATGGAACCCAAAAGTTGTTGTACAATTTGTCCTAAGTATGCCGATACCCCATATGTGGGGGTAAACCACTGTTTGGGTGCATGGCAGAGCTCGGAAGGGAAGGAGCGCCATTTGACTTTTCAATGCAAAATTGAATGGAATTGAGATCTGACGCCATGTTGCGTTTGGAGAGCCCCTAAAGTGCCTAAACATTGAAACCCCCCCACAAGTGACACCATTTTGGAAAGTAGACCTCCTAAGGAACTTATCTAAATGTGTGGTGAGCACTTTGACCCACCAAGTGCTTCACAGAAGTTTATAATGCAGAGCCGTAAAAATAAAAAATCATATTTTTAAAAAAAAATAATTTTTTCGCCCCCAATTTCTTATTTTCCCAAGGGTAAGAGAAATTGGACCCCAAAAGTTGTTGTGCAATTTGTCCTGAGTACGCTGATACCCCATATGTGGGGTAAACCACTGTTTGGGCGCATGGCAGAGCTCGGAAGGGAAGGAGCGCCGTTTGACTTTTCAATGCAAAATTGACTGGAATTGAGATGGGACGCCATGTTGGGTTTGGAGAGCCACTGATGTGCCTAAACATTGAAACCACCAAAAGTGACACCATTTTGGAAAGTAGACCCCCTAAGGAACTTATCTAGATGTGTTGTGAGAGCTTTGAACTCCCAAGTGTTTCACTACAGTTTTAAAACGCAGAGCCGTGAAAATAAAAATTATTTTTTTCCCACAAAAATTATTTTTAGCCCCCAGTTTTGTATTTTCCCAAGGGTAACAGTAGAAATTGGACCCCAAAAGTTGTTGTCCAGTTTGTCCTGAGTACGCTTATACCCCATATGTGGGGGGGAACCACCGTTTGGGCACATGGCAGAGCTCGGAAGGGAAGGAGCGCTGTTTGGAATACAGACTTAGATGGATTGGTCTGCAGGCGTAACGTTGCATTTGCAGAGCCCCTGATGTAACTAAACAGTAGAAACCCCCCACAAGTGACCCCATATTGGAAACTAGACCCCCCCAAGGAACTTATCTAGATGTGTTGTGAGAACTTTGAACCCCCAAGTGTTTCACTACAGTTTATAATGCAGAGCCGTGAAAATAAAAAATCATTTTTTTCACACAAAAAAATGTTTTTTAGCCCCCCAAATTTTTATTTTCCCAAGGGTAACAGGAGAAATTGGACCCCAAAAGTTGTTGTCCAATGTGTCCTGAGTACGCTGATACCCCAAATGTTGGGGTAAACCCTTGTTTGGGCGCATGGGAGAGCTCAGAAGAGGAGCACTGTTTTACTTTTTCAACACAGAATTGGCTGGAATTGAATTCTAACTGAAACCCTAACCCTAGCCCCAACCCTAACCCTAGCCCCAACCCTAACCCTAGCCCCAACCCTAGCCCCAACCCTAACCCTAGCCTTAACCCTACCCCTAACCCTAGCCCTAACCCTAGCTCTAACCCTAATGGGAAAATGGAAATAAATACATTTTTTAATTTTATTATCTTTCCCTAACTAAGGGGGTAATGAAGGGGGGTTTGATTTACTTTTAAAGCGTTTTTGTAGCCGATTTTTATGATTGACAGCCGTCACCGACTAAAAGACGCTTTTTATTGCAAAAAATAGTTTTGGCGTCTCCACATTTTGAGAGCTATAATTTTTCCATATTTTGGTCCACAGAGTCAAGTGAGATCTTGTTTTTTGCGGGACGAGTTGACATTTTTTTTGGAACTGTTTTCGGGCACGTGACATTTTTTGATTGCTTTTTATTCCGATTTTTGTGAGGCAGAATGACCAAAAACCAGCTATTCATGAATTTCTTTTGGGGGGGCGTTTATACCATTGCATGTTTGATAAAATTGATAAAGCAGTTTTATTGTTCGGGTCAGTATGATTACAGCGATACCTCATTTATATCATTTTTTTATGTTTTGGCGCTTTTATACGATAAAAACTATTTTATAGAAAAAATTATTATTTTTGCATCGCTTTATTCTGAGGACTATAACTTTTTTATTTTTTTGCTGCTTATGCTGTATGGCAGCTTGATTTTTGCGGGACAAGATGACGTTTTCAGCGGTACCATGGTTATTTATATCTGACTTTTTGATCCTGTGTTATTCCACTTTTTATTCAGCGGTATGATAATAAAGTGTTGTTTCTTGCCTCTTTTTTTTTTTTTTTTTTTTTTACCGCGTTCACTGAAGGGGTTAACTAGCAGGACAGTTTTATAGGTGGGGTTGTTACTGATGCGGTGATACTAAATATGTGTACTTTTATTGTTTTTTTATTATTTAGATAAAGAAATGTATTTATGGGAACAATATATTTTTTTATTTATTTAGGAATTTATTTATTTATTTATTTACACATGTGAACTTTTTTTTACTTTACAACATTGCCCCAGGAGGGGGCATCATGTTATAGGGTCAGATCGCTGATCTGACACTTTGCACAGCACTGTGTCAGATCAGCGATCTGACATGCAGGTCTGCAGGCTTACCAGCGCTTGCTCTGAGCAGGCGCTGGTAAGCCACCTCCCTGCAGGACCCGGATGCAGTCCCACGGCCATTTTGGATCCGGGCCTGCATGGAGAAGAAGGTAGGAGACCCTCGGAGCAACGCAATCACATCATGTTGCTCCGAGGGTCTCAGGGAAGCACGCAGTGAGCCCCCTCCCTGCGCGATGCTCCCCTATGCCACCGGAACACTGCGATCATGTTTGATCGCAGTGTGCCGGGGGTTAATGTGCCAGGGGCGGTCCGTGACCACTCCTGGCACATGGTGATGGATGTCAGCTGCGATAGTCAGCTGACACCCGGCCGCGATCGGCCGCGCTTCCCCCGTGAGCGCGGCCGATCGCATATGACGTACTATCCCGTCACTGGGAATTAAAGGGAACCTGTCACCCCGTTTTTTCCGTATGAGATAAAAATACTGTTAAATAGGGCCTGAGCTGTGCATTACAATAGTGTATTTTGTGGACCCCGATTCCCCACCTATGCTGCCGAAATACGTTACCAAAGTAGTCGTTTTCGCCTGTCAATCAGGCTGGTCTGGTCAGATGGGCGTGGTGTCTTCCCCCAGATCTTGCTTAGTTTTCCGTTGGTGGCATAGTGGTGTGCGCATGCCCAAGTCCAGAATCCACTGCACAGGGGAGGGAAAATAGCGCGATCTGCGCTATTCCCCTGGTGATCAGTGGGGGCGGCCATCTTCCTGTGGCCGCGCGTGCGCAGATCGAGCGCTCTGCTGCCCGGGGCTTCAGGAAAATGGCCGCGGGATGCCGCGCGTGCGCAGATGGAGATTGCGGCGGCCATTTTCCTGAAGCAGAGTTTGTTGACATAAAGCAGGCTGCACAGTGTCCCACTCCTGAGACCTCCAGCATTCATTTTTAGGGGTAACTTATAGTAAAAGTGCAATTCCTTATTACCTTACTGAACAACCAAGACAACCAGGAAGAAAATCAAGCATTACATGGTGGCTTTTGAATTAATGCAGGCACCAGGTCCCAGAGAAACACAGATACAAATATAGTAAGTATGGTACACTGATAATAGGGTGATACGGCCAGTCACTGGAGGTGCGTGAAATTGGATGCAATAGTGTCGTTGGAGTGTTCGATATGAGAATACTGAATAGGGGTAAAGTGGGAACCTCTGTATGTAAGTACAGATTTCTGTGGGAAAGCTTTGGCTTTCATTATACTGGTAATGGGTGCTATGAGTGTCATTATTGTTGGGGTAGGGGAGGGGGACCCTGGATGTCACTACTCAGGGGAATTTGAATCTGGCTTATGACCCGCTCTCACAGTTGAATATACAGTGGCTTGCACTGCCCCTTGGCTTTTAATCTATTTGTTTACATTTACATTATTGTGTTTAAATATTTTTGTAATTTGATTTGTATGTAATGCATCAGTATTAAATAGTATAAGTTGGTGATAAAGTGAGAAAAATATAGGCAAAAATGTAATTTATAGGATATAATAGATAAAAATTGGCATGATGTCACGCTCGCGCCCAGACTGGTTGGCGTGGGTGTGTTGCCCCACTGGGCCACAAACCAGACTACCCTGGAAGGGGCGTAACTAAGTAGCTTCCTTGGTGTTCGCTGCAGCCTCTCATGGTGAGGTCAGGCTTGTGCGGCAGGAAGCTACCAGGTACCACTCCAGGTTGGTGTCTGACTGTGGCTGCTGATCCCACCGGATAATGGAACACAGGCAGGCAGGCACGGCTATGACACTGGCAGGCGGACGGGTATGGCAGAGACACAGGCAGGTGGGCAGGGCTGGTAATCTGGCAGACAGGCGAACACGGCTGGGACACTGGCAGGCAGACGGGCACGGCTGGCAGGACAGGCGGACAAGGATGTCTTAAGTACAGGAGGCCTCATGGCAATTGGCCCGGGACACCTTAGCAAGGTGCACACAGTCTCAATAAGAAACAGGAATTGCCAGCGCCGCCCCCCTATGCACACAGACAGAAAGCATGCACAGAGCAAGCAGGAGACATGAGGCAAACAGCATGGAGCTGGCAGCAGAGAGAACTCAGAGCATGGCCTGGAGAAGTGAGTGAGTTTGTGTGTAATGCAGGTGGGGGATGGGAAGCCATGCAGTGATGCCGGCAGGGTTGTTACACATGTGCACATCTATTCACCCATTTTGCTATGAAGTACCTACAAATTTCTTGGGCAAGCAGTGACCTTAATAACTCACATGTTTAGTGAAAGGAAGTCTACCTGTGTGCAATCTAAGTGTCACATGGTCTCTAAGTATAAACACACCTTTTCTGAAAGACCACTAAGGCTGCAACACCATTAAGCCAGAGGCACCACTAACCAAACAACTCAATGAAGACAAAGGAGATCTCCAAACAAGTCAGGGATAAAGTTGTTGAGAAGTGCAAGTCAGGGTTGGGTTACAAAAAAAAATAACCCAATCTCTGATGATCCCCAGGAGCACAATCAAATCCATTATCAAATGGAAAGGATATGGTACCACAACAAACCTGCCAAGAGATGGCTGTCCACCAAAACTGTCAGCCTAGGCAAGGAGGGCCTTAATCAGATAGGCAGCGCAGAGACCAAAGGTAACCCTTAAGGAGCTGCAAAGTTACCAAGCAGAGACTGGTGTCACAACTCTGTTGTCAGAATACCCGGGCCAGAGGCTCCTCCTCAGTACTTAACGCTAGGGGCGCCCTACCTATCCCTGCTCCCCGGATTACGTCTGATGGTTAAGACACCGGGGCCACGTACCTTGCTGAACTCTTGAATCAGCTCTATAGCCCCCTCCACCACCCAGGGAAGTGGGAAGTAATAGTATAAGTATATACACAAACCAGACTAACAAGGAAGGACGTACAGGGATAAACGAAAATACCAGTGACACAATTATGCATTCACAGACAACATAGAAGAACAATGTGGAGAAACGGAGGGAAAACCAAATATGAGAGGAAGAGGATTTGCACAGAGCCGAAACACCTATCAACAGTCACAAATCAACACTCCAAATGCCTCTACCAACAACTGACACTTCCACTCCACACCAGGCAGTACAAGACTAACACTGGCAATCCATATTTCCAGAAGCAAGTATATATGGGGTAGGGGAGTGGCCAACACTGGACAGCTGAGATAATCCAAGCAGGAAAGTTTCAGAGACCCTAAGCTGAACAGTTTAACCCCTGCACTGCTAACAGAAACCTGCACAGTTTAATATGAAGAAGTGCTTCTAAATCAGTGCCAGAGTACTTTAAATCAGACGCTGCAGACTTCTGGCCCCTCTCTGTCGCGGTAAACCCGTGACAACTGGAGTATCTGCCCATACGACCACATTAAGCCGTACAATCCATAGAGGTAGCCTTTATGGAAGAGTGGCCAGAAAAAAGCCTTTACTTACACACAAAAATTGTAAGGCTCGTTTTCTTTTTGCCAAAAGACGTGTGGGAGACGCCCCAAATGTATAGAGTGATGTGATCAGATGAGACCAAGATTTAACTTTTTGGCCATCAAGATAAACTCTGTCTGACACCAAACCAACATAGCTCATCATCCCAAGTACAAAATACCCACACTGAAACATGGTGGTGGCATCATGCTGTGAAGATGTTTTTTTCAGCAGAAAGGACAGGGAAATTGGTCCCAGTAGTTGGGAAGGTGGATGTGGAGGAAGGGGCAAAAATCCCAGTGGCCAGATTTGGAAAGCTGATAGAGACTTCTCCAAAGCGACTTGCAACGTTAATTGCTGCAAAACGAGACTCTAGTAAGTACTGACTTTAGGGGGGTGAATTGTTATGCACACTGAAGTTTTTATTTATTTTGTCCTATTTGTTGTTTACAGTTGCAGGCATTTTCTTTACATGAACTGAGGCAAACCCTAAAAGAACCCAGTGAAATTCCAGGTTGTGAGGTAGCAAAATACAAAAAATGCAAGACGGTGGAGTGAATACTTTTCCAAGCCACTGTAGCTGTTTTGTCAGGCAAGCACTTCACTTGAAATATACTGTCTTACATATGACAACTAAAAGGTAAACCCCCTATCCATTTCACTACAGAAAGCTAAGGTAAGGCTCCATAGTCAGTACCAACAGCACTTAAACCACATTAACCGCAATGTGACAGCATTACAGTGATGAAGATGACTGCTTAGAAGTGCAGGCATTGACAGACACTCGTAAAGCATGATTATTTATGAAGGATCCTTAGATGAAAAAGCAGTGGTAATGAAACTCTTATGATATGGATGAGAGAAGATACTGAGTGAGCACCAATTATTCAGCAGTATTTTACTGGGGACACAAATCTGTTTATTACATTATCACGTTAGCCAACAGTTTTTGGGCATTAGCCACAAACTCGAAAGAATTATGAGTGGGACGTCTCTACCAACAGCACAAAATGTTGTCCATAATACAGTGATTAATACTGCCGACATGGCTGTTCTGATAACTGCAGTGAAATGTCTATAGCTATTAGTGACATCACCAGAGGTGACCTTGAATGGGCTCAAGCTCCAGGAAAAAGTTTGGTGTTTTTACACTTTGATTTTAAGTTTTAATAATACAATATTATTACCATATAATTGCTTTGTATCATAATAACTAAAACCCATGTTACAATCCATATTGCATTTTGTATCCTTTGCATTGGTATTAACAACACGCCAGACTTACACATTTGCTCTGGGTTTCGCCGCCATCATGCTGCACACCTGGTATGTAAAATTGATTTAAAATTTAGTATTTAAATGGGGACTACACCACTAGATGACTGTGGACCTTGAGGAAGACGCTCTACGAGTCGATACGCGTGGGTCTTTCTTTGTTTTAGTCTACTTTATCATTAATTAAGGTGACCTGTCTGATGGTATGGGGGTAAGATACCGGGTCTTTATATGTGGCTCTTTTGAGAGATTGCTATATATCGTTTTCTCCTACAATGATCAACTTTATTGAGCCCTTTGGACTTTTAGATATCCCCACCGATCCGTATGGGGTGCTGCCAGATTAGTTTGTATGTCACCTGTATATTTAATATGGTATTGGGACATTAAGCTTATCTGAATTGTCGTACCGATAGGAGACACAGCATGCTTATACTGTCTGACCCGCACCATTTTGTATGTGGTCACACTTTGAGAATTGTATTCATATATTTGATATAGACTATGCAATGTTTTCTTGAGCATTTAACTCATGTATTGTATGGACCCTTACCTCCCTTTTTTGTTTATGGGAGCCTTTTAATTGTTTTTAACTACAGTTTCTGTGTGGTGTTGTCTAAATAAAAATTGTTATATTTTGTATCTAAACTATTGGTGTGTTGATCCCATTTGTATGATGCATGTACTTGTCTTTGTGTGGTGTAGGATTATATTGATATGCATCAGGTGATCCCCCCCTCCTTCATTTGAGGTGGATGGTGCCCACTCAACCTATGTTTCTGCATTTTCTATCCTTCTTCCAAATATTACATGAAATAAAAGACTTTACAATTTGTAAATCCTTCTTGGATTTCTTAGTTCATTAATTTGAGAACTACATAAGTGGAATCTTACTTTTCATTTTTACGCAAATTCAGGGTGAGCAGAAAGCTAAGCCCTAATGGATTTGGAAGTGATCAGTGGTTTTCACTCAATATTCTGTTACCTGTGCCAAGATAAAGAGCTAAAATGTAGATTCAAAAGAGGACGGCCTGTAAATGTATAATTCAGGGAAAATGGTCTTAGAAAGTTGGAATGTTTTATACTTAATAGAAGATGCCATTCACTGCAGTTGGGCTCAATAAGGTTTTATGGGAAATTTTCTTCATTATCAATCACAATTTGGTTGTTTAGTGTATATCAAATAGAATTTTGCTTTGTAAATAGTTACATAATTATATAGGTTGAAAAAAAGGCAGAATACTATCAGGTTCAACCTTTCTCCACCAGATCTACATTCTTTGAATAGAAACAAACTGAGGACACTACTAAGATCTAAATATATGGGATCACTGACCACACACCTAAAAGGTACAAATGGAGAAAAGAAAAAAGAAATGCGTAGAAGGCAAGGATCACCATTAATAAACAAAAATGACATTTATTGAGGTTCAAAATAACAAGCAAGAGAAGAAATACATTTAAAAACTATTAAATAAGCCAGAAAGGCTATGAGTAAATAACAACTGGAGGGCCATATAAGGACCCTCCAGACTCCTCCACTATGTGGACCTGGGTGTTCTAAAATATTGCACACTGTAGAAAGTCAGTCTATAAAACACAGTTTACATACTATGGACTTGACCATACCAGAAAATGCAAAATCCATTGAGCCCTTCAAACAAAAAATAATTCCTGTAAGAAGATAGGAAAAATAGAGGCAAATGTAGAGGTATCCCAGATGTAGGAGATACAGAAACACAAATGGAAGGACACAAAGGGAAACGGGTAAGTAAGACTGTATTTGATCTGTTGGTAAAAATATTTGGATAAAGGTCACCTGGTCACGTCATGGTGTGTGGAGGAAAGAGAACCTCACGCATATCGCCGCATAGCTTCATTAGGGGAGAGTAGAGAGCAGGGGGTTGCTTGTCAGCTTATATAATCCAAGTAATCAAATTACCTGTGAAGCAGGTGTGTAGAGGTAAGATGGCATCAGGGAGCAGAAACTGCACAGGTGCGCAGAAGGGAGCGGTCACTTCCTGGTTTACGCTGTGCAAACATAGTCCTGTACACCCAAGTTATTCTGATACAGCGCATGCGCATAGGTAGAGCGAGTGGCAGGACCTGCAAGCCGCACCATGGTGCATGCAAATTTGCGCATAAAACCTTTGAGCAAAAGTGAAGGAAATAGGACCTTATGGTTATGTGCTTTTGTATGCGCACACACGTTAGGTGCACATAAGTTTGGCGAGTACGCAGCACAATGCCGGTGATCACAAGTAGAGAAATGCTGGTGATCACAAGTAGAAAGACACGTTAGGGGTACATAAGTTTGGTGCGTAAATATTGGGGCTGTGACAACAAAGTGCACGTAGTGGAAGAATAAAAATATAGAGCGAGTAATGATCTTGATACAATTTAAACTACGTAAACAGAAAAATATTAGTAATGCGTAAGAACAATGCCAAAAGGCAAAGCAGACATTACAAAAAAGTGCACATGGTGAAGGAGTCAAAATATAAGACGAGTAGTGTATATTTGATACATTTTAATTTAAACTGCGTCAGCAGAAAGGTGATGCATAAATGCGATGCCCAGGCTGGGCAGACCTTGCAGAGAAGGTCAAAACAGACTGTGATGCTAGTGGACGAGGAGTGAGAATAAAACCACTAGGAAGGAACCTGTGGAAAAAAAGGCGAAATAATAAGTATTCAGGCAAATAAAACAATAGGAAGATATGAATGTAGTTATGGAATTACTTATTATAAAAAACGGTGAAGAGTAGTTCTTCATTCAGACCTCTAGGTGCTAGACTATTTATTTAGATTATAAATCCACCTTGACTCACACCTGAGAAGTTCATCCATGACACTTCTTCCCCTAATGAATGAAGCGATTTTATCCACTAACATGACCTGTACTTATCGAGTCTTGTTGGCACATATCCATGTGGGAACTGCACTATATCTCTAATAGACAGATCTCCATCTTTTCCCACTCATCTCCTATCTATACATGACATTACTCCAACTGCCGGACCAGAAATGTCATCGACCTTCTAATTTGTGGTTGTCCGAAATTGTACGTGGGCCAGGCCAGCCAAGCAATACGTCGGAGAGTGCAGCAACACACATCCAATATTGTGTTTGCCAAGAAAGATAAAGCACTTGGTAAGCCCATTACGTGAGTGATATCCCACTTCCTGGACTTTCACAATGGTTCATGTACACAACTACAGGTCACGGTAGTGGATAAAAGTGCATGAATACATAATACTGTCATGCACTTGCCTTAACTCCTTTCTGACATCAGACGTAATCCGTTCATGTGCCCTGGGCCTATTTGACCAGGGACAGATTACTACGTCCGTGCGATCACCCGCGCACACGAGCCACCGAATGTCAGTTGACATCCGGCACTAAGTGCTGCATCCCCATGCTGTAGAAGAGATCAGCCTGCAAAAAATGATAGTCCCATAGTGGGACAAAGTAAAAAAGTTAGAAAAGCGTAAAAAAAAAAAAAAGTGTAAAAATATTTTTTAAAGAAATCAAAAATAAGAAAAATCAAAAGATACCCATAAACAATAAAAGTACACATATTTGGTATCGTCACGTCTGCAACGTCCCATCCTATAACACTGTCCCACTAGTTAAACCCATTAAGTGAACACCATAAAAATAAAATAAAAAACAAGGCAAAAAACAATGCCTTATCATCATACTGCCGAACAAAAAGTGGAATAAAACGCGATAAAAAAGATAGATATAAATAAACATGGTACATCTGAAAACGTCATTTTCAAAAAACAAGCCACCATACAGCTCCATCAGTGGAAAAATAAAAAAAGTTATAGCTCTCAGAATAAAGAGATGCAAAAATAATTATTTTTTCTATAAAATTGTTTTTATTGTATAAAAGCGCCAAAACATTAAAAAAATATAAATGAGGTATCGCTGTAATCGTACTGACCTGAAGAATAAAACTGCCTTATCAATTTTACCTCACGGAACGGCATTAAGCCCCCCCCAAAGAAATTCCTGAATTGCTGGTTTTTGTTCATTCTGCCTCCCAAAAATCGGAATAGAAAACGATAAAAAAATGCTGTGTGCCCGAAAATGGTTCCAATACAAACGTCAATTCATCCTGCAAATAACAAGACCTCACATGACTCTGTGGGACATAATATGAAAAAAGAGCACTCAAAATGTGGTGATGCAAAAACTATTTTTTCCAATAAAAAGCTTCTTTTAGTGTGACAGCAGCCAAACATAAAAACCTGATACAAATCTGGTATCTCTGTAATCACACCAACCCGAAGAAAAAAGTTGCCTAATCACTACATGTACATATACTACACGAGGAAAAAATAAAATCAATTCTTCACATGCTGTTGAGTTTTTCATTCTGCCTCCCAAAGATCGCAGTAAGTCTCAGTGCACATTTATCCTGTGCTCTGCACTGAGCGCTTACACGGGGTTTCTGTGTAAATCTCTGAAATACGTGAATCAGATGGAGCCCCTGGCAGAAGATTCCCTATAATGAGGCAGATGAAGGCACTGTGGATGCTGTCTGACCTGTGATCCGGCGTTGTCCATCTTTTTTGGATTGCATAAAATGCCATCGGTCACAGTTTTGTGCACTTCTGAAACACAGCTGAACAGAGGCCAGATGGAGCCCAGTGTAACTCTGCTGCCTCATTATAGTGAATGAATCCCTCGGGGGTTTCATCTGAATCACGTCACTCAGATTTAGATGTAAACCCCAAAGTAAGTGCTCAGCGTTATAAACTTCTGTGAAGCACCTGAGAGGTGAATATGCTCACCACAGATCTAGATCAGTTCCCCGAGTGATCTAGTTTCCAAAATGGTGTCACTTGAGGGGGATTTTCATTGTTTAGGCACATCAGAGGCTCTCCAAATGCGACATGGCATCCTCTAATTGTGCCAGCAAATTTTGCATTCAAAAAGTAAAATGGCGCTCTTTCCCTTCCGAGCTCTGTGTGTGCCCAAACAGTGGTTTTCTCCCTCATAAGGGGTATCGGCATGCTCAGGAGAAATTACACAACACATGTTGGGGTCCATTTTTTCCTGTTACTATTGTCAAAATAAAAACAATTGAATCTGAAGTAAAGGTTTTGTGAAAAAACGTTAAAGGTTAATTTTTTTTTTATTTTTTAATTCCTGTGAAGCCCCTGAAGGGTTAATAAACTTCTTAAATTTGATTTTGAGCAAGTTCAGTGGAGCAGTCTTTAGAACGGTGTCAATTTGGGTATTTTCTGTCATATTGACCCCCAAAAGTCACTTCAAATGTGAGGTGGCCCCTAAAAGTAATGATTTTCTCAATTTTGTTGGAAAAATAAGAAATCGCTGGTCAATTTTTAACCCTTATAACTTCCTAACAAAAAAAAATTTGGTTCCAAAATTGTGCTGATGTAATGTAGATATGTGGGAAATGTTATTTATTAACTATTTTGTGTGACATCTCTGTGATTTAAGGGAATGAAAATTCAAAGTTGTCAAATTGCTAAAACAGTCTCAGAATCACCGGGATCCGTTGAAGCGTTCCAGAGTTATTACGTCATAAAGTGACAGTGGTCAGAATTGTAAAAATTGTCCCGATCATTAACTTGCAAACCACTGTCAGGGTAAAGGGGTTAATTTAATTAAACAATGTAGGAGATTTGCCAAGTGCCTTTGTCTTGTTCACATTCCAGACACTCTTAGGTAACTTTCACATTTGTGTTGTTGGGCGCAGCGTCGCCGACGCAACGCAAAACGCATACACAACGCAGCGTTTTTTGATGCATGCGTTCCACGTTTACATGAATTTTGGCCGCAGAAAAACTGCATCATGTAGCGTTGGCTGCGCCCGGACTGTTGCCCCCAAATGACGCATGCGTCAGACAACGCTAGTGATCTGTACTTACATTGAGTCGCGGTGAGGCGCCCTCTGCTGGATGTCCTCATGAACTGGAGCCTTGGAAAAGTTCCCATGCTCGAGTTCATATGAGTTCATCCAGCAGAGGGCGCCTCACCGCGACTCAATGTAAGTACAGATCATCCTGCTTTCCTTTCAGCACTCGGGGTTTACAGGCACGAGCGAGTGCTTTAGCACAGCTTCTGCCTGTAAAATGATTTAACCCCTTCAGATGGATTTACTTTGTGGGACGTGACAGATCAACAGAAGGTATGTATATTGTTGGTTTATTATTTTGCAGAGCGAGTGTCTTCAAGTGGATTGAGAGAGCAATAAAATATTAAAACAACCTGTGTGTTTATTTCATTAAAATACTTTTTAATAATGTGTGTGTGTTTTTTTAACCCTTTCATACAATTGGATGAATAATGGATAGGTGACATAATTGACGCCTCTCCATTATTAATCTGGCTTAATGTCACCTTACAATAGCAAGGTGACATTAACGCTTCATTACCCCATATCCCACCGCTACACGGAAGTGGGAAGAGAGTGGCCAAGTGCCAGAATAGGCGCATCTTCCAGATGTGCCTTTTCTGGGGTGGCTGGGGGCAGATGTTTGTAGCCAGGGGGGGCCAATAACCATGGACCCTCTCCTGGCTATTAATATCTGCCCTCAGTCACTGGCTTTACCACTCTGGCGGAGAAAATTGCGCGGGAGCCCACGCCAATTTTTCCCGCCATTTAACCCTTTATTTTAGCAGCTACAGCACCCAAATTTTGCACATACACACTACTAAAATTAGTAGTGTGGAATATGCAAAAAAAAAAAAGGGATATGAGATGGTTTACTGTATGTAAACCATGTCTCATATCCTGTCGGGTTTGGGAAGGAGAAATGAGAAGCCGGCAATTGAATTACCGGCTTTTCACATATATCGCGCTGAATTAAATATAAATACAGAATATATATATATACAGTATGTGTCTCAATGACATATATATATATATATATATATATATATATATACATATATATATATACTGTATATATATTTTAACGAACATTTGAGCACATAAATCCATTAGATGTCGGTTTTGCAAGCCTGCGAAAAAATATCGCAGTACGGACGCCATACGGATTAGATACGGAGGATGACATGCGCAAAATACGCTGACACACCCTGCCTACGGATGACATACGGACCACTATTTTGGGGACTTTTCTGCGTATTACGGCCGTAAAAAACGGACCGTATTTACATACGCTGAGTGTGAGGCCGGCCTAAGAGTGCGGTAATTTATATTGTGCCAAAACACATACTCTAGTCCTCTTCCCTAACTTTTACTCTTTTATCTACCTCTGCTTCTTGTTTTCCCCCTTCTGTATCTCTTTCTACCTTTCATTGGTTTATGTAAATGTAATATGCTCACATAACATATCAATATACCAAACCTTTATGACTGTCATATATCTGAAATGTAAGGAGCTGGAAACGTTCCTTCCTGACATTATTTTCGCTTTGCCTGCCTTTGTACAATAAATGAACATGGTGTTTTTCTATATTTCCCAATTTGTTTAATAAAGCTTGACTGCACATGTGCATGCACCTCTTCCACAATGGCACCTGACACCCCCTATATGCAGGATATATGGGTGTTTTGGAAGTTGAACACCCACTTGTCAGAATTTTATGGTCTATGAAATGAATACATGTCTCTGAAACAAATATCTAAAGCACTATTCATGAAAAAAAAATCCACTTTTATTCTTCATAATTTCATTTTTAATGAAACTACAGAAAATGGTGGAAAAACACTTTAAACTTTTGTAACCGTCAAGCAACTATCCTTAGTATGATATACTGAGCCTTTTTTGTGTCGAACATATCTTTTCATTTATGTCTAAAATATTGATTGTGCCTCAGTTGGAAATGTTTTGTCAGAATCAAAGTTTTAATGATAGTACATGACATATTCAGCCAAAAATCCTATTATTCTAATCTGGACTCCAGATTTACCATCCAAATCCCCCTGTCACAAAGCAGCAGGGAAGTATCGGTCATAGAGACACTGGACCGTACAGTCTGCAAATTGGCTCCTGGATGTGAAGGGAAGAGGTTGCAGATTAAAGAGTTTTCCATTTTTGTTAATTTCCAGCTTTCATCGTTTTCTTAAAATCATTGACGACTTTTACTCAGTAAGTGTAGGCAGCCGAGCGATGTCATATGTGTTTGGAGAAGCAAGAATTAGGGATGTGTCAGTGGATCAACTGAGCGAGAAGATCTGAATGTTTGTGGTTTTGCAGCTTGTCAGTAGTCTACATAAAGGAGTCATTTTGTAGATATATTACTTATCCCGTACTGATCCTAATTACATTATACTTAATAACTGCACTCACTATTCTGCTGGTGGAGTCAGAGTTTACATACATTACATTACTTATCCTGTACTGATCCTGAGTTACATCCTGTATTATACTCCAGAGCTGCACTCACTATTCTGCTGGTGCAGTCACTGTGTACATACATTACATTACTTATCCTGTACTGATCCTGAGTTACATCCTGTATTATACCCCAGAGCTGCACTCACTATTCTGCTGGTGCAGTCACTGTGTGCATACATTACATTACTTATCCTGTACTGATCCTGAGTTACATCCTGTATTATACTCCAGAGCTGCGCTCACTATTCTGCTGGTGGAGTCAGAGTTTACATACATTACATTACTTATCCTGAACTGATCCTAATTACATCCTATATTATATTCCAGAGCTGCACTCACTATTGTTATGCACCTGTCTCGGCTCCAGGGCAGGGCTTTGCTCCCTCTCCCAAAGTCTTTGTTGGCTGACCAGACACTTTGTGTTCACTTATCTTGTGCTTTTGAGCTGCATTCCAGTACTATCGGCTGGCAGTCATCTCAGCAACTCTTGTTTTTTTTCCAAACTATGCTTACTTCTTGAGACAGACCTGCAACTAACCCATCATTTGCCTGCAAGCATAACAAACTGTTTTCTAGCATTGTTCACATTACAAACACTGCAACTACCCACTGTATCTTCTTTACAAGCTATACTCCTCAACATTGAAATTGCAACACCAAGATGGAAAAGTCGTGGCATTATGGAAATCACAGGATCAATAGACATTTTAATGATATGCAAATTATGAATAAAGGAAACAAATATTTTAAAATTTGATTTAGTATTCTGCACCATATGCAGAAATCCCCGCTGGCTGCCTTAGTTGCTACCAATAGGGTTATTATTGATTGTCTAATCAATGTTCTGCCGCACTGAATCCATTTGGACATGCAAATCATCATGAAGATCCACTGCCGGCAGCTCCTTTTGCAATCGCTGAACAATGACTTCCCAGATGTGCTCAATGGGAGACAAATCCAGAGAAGGTGCAGGTTATGGAAAAATGAAAATGACAAGCAGGTTGATCACAAGTAGCACAAGAAATATGCTGCCCAGCCTCGTGTTGAAAAACAGCTCCTAGGACACTTTGGAGAAATGGCTATACCACTGGTTGCACCTCTAAATCAATGTAATGCTGAGTTGTCACCAATCATTAAGTCATGCTTAATTTGTGGCTGCATTTTAGGGACTAATTAATTTATTCTTACAAAAATATGATGATTCTAAGTCAGAATAACAGGAAATAAAGATCATTTGGATAAGTACTGATGACAGAATGTTTTGGAATTTTTTTTCTGCAGTTTCCAATTCCAGAATCTGTATCCGAGACGTTCTGAGCAAACTGTCATTTCTCAAGCACCATGCACCAGGTTGGCACAGAGCATTGCTGACAATGAGTTTGGACCTAGTTTGTATAGAGAAAGCCAGGGATGGAAAGATTTCCCACAATCTCGCAATGTTTACAGTCAGACTGTCCAATTATCAGAAAGTTGAACTCAATCCAGAATATGAATCACCATAAATTTCACATGAATTTTACTATGAGAAAAGGAAAGCTAATTCTCTTTATAACCTGCTCTGGACCTGACAATATGACAGCTGGATTTTTTGGGGGAATACTTTGCATTTCATTACTTTCATAACTTGAAGTTTCTTACCCCAAAAGAAAAATATGTTCCAGGGTGCTAGATATTGACATTTAAAGTGCTAGTAAGGGCGCCACTGCTAATTCTTCAGTCCCAATCGCTATGCTGTAAAATGCAGCTTATAGCTTTAAATAAGTTTTTGATACTGTGCAGGAAGCTGACCTCTGTGACATATAACATTGCCACCTTTTTAATGAAGAACAGCACTCTGATTGCAATGGAAATTTTATTTTTATTTAAACATCACCATAATGCACAATGTGTAGAAATATATCCAAGTTTCTGGCTATAATAGCTTAGCCTTTTGTCAAACTTATGCTGTGCACTGAGTAGGGACTTAACAATGTGTTTACCAATGTCACTGTGACGGTGAGTCACAAATATGAAGCTGAGTCACTACTCGCGGACAAACTCTGAGATAGGGTAGTCAAGAGGTACGGGGTCATATACTAGCAGAGCTCATAATAAACAGAGGGTGAGACAAAGGCATAGTCAGGTCCGACGTCAGAATTCCAGGAAGGTAGCGGATGAAGACTAAGGGGCTAGGCAAATGGATGGTCAAAAACAAGGTCCAAGGTTAAGCAGCAAAAGATCAGAAGCAGAGCACTGGAAAACAAGGCACACACACACACACCACTGGGCTAAACCTATGACTGGACATAACCAGACACTGACAACCAGCTAAATAGCCATGTAATCTCCAAGAACGCACGACACCTGGAAGAAACCCAGCACGCCCCTACCTTAATTGGTGGCTGTAGTATCACCCACAATACTGAGAGCTCACTACATTTCCGTCTCTGATTGGATGGCTGAGCTGTCACTCACAATACTGATGGCTCGACACGCCCCTAGCCCAGATTGGACGATTAAGCTGTCACAATAATTACATCTCAACACGACCCTGATTGGGTGGCTGAGCTGTCACTCACTGTGTCCAAGACACTGGTTTAATCATAACAGTCACATTTCTTTAGAACAAAGTTCTTTTAACCCCTTTACCCCCAAGGATGGTTTGCACGTTAATGACCGGGCCAATTTTTACAATTCTGACCACTGTCTGAGGCTATAACTCGGGAACACTTCAACAGATCCCGGTGATTCTGACACTGTTTTCTCATGACATATTGTACTTCATGAAAGTGGTAACATTTCTTTGATATTACTTGCGTTTATTTGTGAAAAAAACGGAAATTTGGCGAAAGCTGTTGTCCAATTTGTCCTGAGTACACTGATACCCCATATGTGGGGGTAAACCACTGTTTGGGCGCACGGCAGAACTCGGAAGGGAAGGAGCACTGTTTACTTTTTCAACGCAGAATTGAAAAAATACTTTTCTTTATTTTATTATTTTTCCCTAACTAAGGCAGTGATAAAGGGGTGTTTGATTTACTGTTTATAGCGGGTTTTTATGTTTGGCAGCTGTTACACACTAAAAGTCGCTTTTTATTGCAAAAAATAGTTTTTGCGTCACCACATTTTGAGAGCTATAATTTTTCCTTATTTTGGTCTACAGAGTCATGTGAGGTCTTGTTTTTTGCGGGACGAGTTGACATTTTTATTGGTAACATTTTCAGGCACATGACATCACTTTTTTTTCCGATTTTTGTTGGGCAGAATGAACAAAAACCAGCAATTCATGAATTTAGCATACCGTTCCGTGTGTGGTAAAATTGATAAAGCAGTTTTATTCTTCAGGTCAGTATGATTCCAGCGATATCTCATTTATATCTTTTTTTTATGTTATGGCGCTTTTATACAATAAATACTATTTTATATAAAAAATTATTGCATCGCTTTATTCTGAGGGCTATAACTTTTTTAATTTTTTGCTGATGACGCTGCATGGCGGTTCATTTTTTGTGGGACAAGATGTTGTTTTCAGCAGGACCATGTTTATTTATATCCATCTTTTTGATCGCGTGTTATTCGACTTTTTGTTTGGCGGTATGATAATAAAGCGTTGTTTTTTTACCTTGTTTTTTTTTTTTACGGTGTTCACTGAAGGGGTTAACTAGTGGGACAGTTTTATAGGTCGGGTCATTATGGACGCGACAATACTAAATATGTGTACTTTTATTGTTTTTTTTATTTACATAAAGAAATGTATTTATTGGAACAATATTTATTTATTTATTTTCTTTATTTAGGAAATTTTTTTTAAATATTTTAACACAGTGTAATATTTTTTTTAAACTTTTTTACATTGTCCCAGGGTGGGACATCACTATATAAAGTCAGATCGCTGATCTGACACTTTGAGAAGCACTGTTGTTATGATTTTCCCAATGGCAGGGAAATCAAAATAACAACGGACTAGCTCTCGGGTGATGGGAACTAAAGTGACCGTGACCTGAACCTGACACGACACTGGAAGTAGCCGGGGAGTGTTTCCTACCATGCCCTAGACACCACGCGCCAGCCGGAGATCTAACTACCCCTATCAGAGGAATATACAGGCCTGCCTTACCTCCAGAGATGAACCCCAAAAGGAGATAGCAGCCCCCCACAGATATTGACGGTGAGTCAAGAGGAAAAGACATACGTAGGATGAACAGCAGATTTAGCACAGTGAGGTCCGCTTACTAGATAGCAGAAGTACAGGAAAGAGTCACTTCACGGTCAACTTCAAAACACTACTCAAAAACACCATCCTGAAATTACTTTAAAACTCCAGTGACAACTCATGCCACTGGAGTGGCAATTTCAGTCCACGAGAGCTTCCAGCTACAGAGAGTCACATTGCAAAATAGCTGGACAAAAATAGCATTAACTAGAAACAAAATTCAACTTAGCTGAACAGGATCTTGAGGCAGGAGAATGCAACAGAATGCTACTGATACATTGTTGGCCGGCATCGGACCAGCAGCCAAGCAGCCTTAAATAGGAAACTCCCCTAATGGGTGTCAACAGGTGATCAAGGATAGAAGAAGGCAAATAAGTGGCACTACCATAAAACACCACCGGGGGAGCCCACAAACAGAATTCACAACAGTACCCCCCCCTTAAGGAGGGGGCACCGAACCCTCACCAGAACCACCAGGGCGATCTGGATGAGCACTATGAAATGCACGAACCAAATCAGGAGCATGAACATCAGATGCTGTCACCCAAGAATTATCCTCCTGACCATAGCCTTTCCACTTAACCAGATACTGAAGTTTCCGTCTGGAAACACGGGAGTCCAAGATCTTTTCCACCACATACTCCAACTCACCCTCAACCAGCACAGGAGCAGGAGGATCAGCAGACGGAACAACCGGCACCTCATACCTCCGCAACAATGACCGATGAAAAACATTATGAATAGTAAAAGATGCTGGGAGGTCCAAACGAAAGGACACAGGATTGAGAACCTCCAGAATCCTATAAGGGCCGATAAACCGAGGCTTAAACTTAGGAGACGAGACCTTCATAGGAACAAATCGAGAAGACAACCAAACCAGGTCCCCAACACAAAGACGAGGACCGACACGCCGATGACGATTAGTGAACTGTTGAGTCTTCTCCTGGGACAACTTCAGATTGTCCACAACCTGTCCCCAAATCTGATGCATTCTATCAACCACAGCATCTACTCCAGGACAATCCGAAGACTCCAATTGACCGGACGAAAAGCGAGGGTGAAACCCTGAATTACAAAAAAAATGGAGAAACCAAAGTGGCAGAACTGGCCCGATTGTTAAGGGCAAACTCTGCCAATGGCAAAAAATCAAGCCAATCGTCCTGATCAGCGGACACAAAACACCTCAAGTAAGTCTCCAAGGTCTGATTAGTACGCTCAGTCTGGCCATTAGTCTGAGGATGGAATGCAGACGAAAAAGACAAGTCGATGCCCATCCTGGCACAGAACGCCCGCCAAAATCTAGACACAAACTGAGTACCCCTGTCAGACACTATATTCTCAGGAATACCATGCAAACGCACAACATTCTGAAAAAATAGAGGGACCAGCTCAGAGGAGGAGGGCAATTTGGGCAAAGGTACCAAGTGAACCATCTTGGAAAAACGGTCACACACCACCCAGATGACGGACATCCTACGAGAAACAGGAAGGTCAGAAATAAAGTCCATAGAGATGTGCGTCCAAGGCCTCTTAGGAATAGGCAAGGGCAACAACAACCCGCTGGCCCGGGAACAGCAGGGCTTAGCCCGAGCACAAACATCACAAGACTGCACAAAAATACGTACATCTCGAGACAAGGAAGGCCACCAGAAGGACCTAGACACCAGATCCCTGGTGCCAAAAATTCCAGGATGACCTGCCAACGCGGAAGAGTGAACCTCCGAAATAACTCTACTGGTCCAGTCATCAGGGACAAACAGTCTACCAGGCGGACAGCGATCAGGCCTATCCACCTGAAACTCCTGCAAAGAGCGCCGCAGGTCTGGGGAGACAGCTGACAATATCACCCCATCCTTCAGGATGCCAGTAGGTTCGGAATCACCAGGCGAGTCAGGCTCAAAACTCCTAGAGAGGGCATCCGCCCTCACATTCTTAGACCCAGGCAGATATGAAACCACAAAGTTAAATCGAGAGAAAAACAACGACCAGCGCGCCTGTCTAGGATTCAGACGCCTGGCTGACTCAAGATAAATTAGATTTTTGTGGTCAGTCAAGACCACCACCTGGTGTCTAGCACCCTCAAGCCAATGACGCCACTCCTCAAATGCCCACTTCATGGCCAAGAGCTCCCGATTTCCAACATCATAATTTCGCTCAGCGGGCGAAAACTTTCGAGAGAAAAACGCACATGGTCTCATCACTGAGCAGTCAGGACCTTTCTGCGACAAAACTGCACCTGCTCCGATCTCGGAAGCATCTACTTGAACCTGGAACGGGAGCGAAACATCAGGCTGGCGCAACACAGGAGCAGAAGAAAAGCGGCGCTTAAGCTCCCGAAAGGCCTCCACAGCCGCAGAGGACCAATTAGCAACATCAGCACCCTTCTTGGTCAAATCAGTCAAAGGTTTAGCAATGGCAGAAAAACCCGCTATGAATCGGCGATAGAAATTAGCAAATCCCAAGAATTTCTGAAGACTCTTTAGAGAAGTAGGTTGTATCCAATCACAAATAGCCTGAACCTTAACAGGGTCCATCTCCATAGATGAAGGGGAAAAAATATATCCCAAAAAGGAAATTCTCTGAACCCCAAAAATACACTTTGAGCCCTTCACAAATAGAGAATTAGCTCGTAAAACCTGAAAAACTCTCCTGACCTGTTGAACATGAGATTCCCAGTCCTCCGAAAAAATCAAAATATCATCCAAATACACAATCATAAATTTATCCAGATATTCACGGAAAATATCGTGCATAAAGGACTGAAAAACGGAAGGGGCATTTGCGAGACCGAAAGGCATTACCAAATACTCAAAATGGCCTTCAGGCGTATTAAATGCGGTCTTCCACTCATCCCCCTGCTTAATCCGCACCAAATTATACGCACCACGTAGATCGATCTTAGTGAACCACTTCGCCCCCTTTATGCGAGCAAAAAGATCAGTAAGTAAAGGTGACGGGTACTGGTATTTAACTGTAATCTTATTCAGAAGTCGATAGTCGATACAAGGTCTCAATGAACCATCCTTTTTACCCACAAAGAAAAACCCTGCCCCCAGTGGAGACAAAGAGGGGCGAATATGACCCTTTTCCAAAGATTCTCTGATATACTCCCGCATAGCAGTATGTTCAGGTACAGACAAATTAAACAAGCGACCCTTAGGAAATTTACTACCGGGAATCAACTCAATAGCGCAGTCACACTCTCTGTGAGGGGGGAGAGAATCAGTTTTAGGCTCCTGAAAGACATCATAAAAATCTGACAGAAATGCTGGGATCTCAGAGGGAGTAGATGAAGAAATGGGAACCAAAGGTGCATCCCCATGAATCCCCCGACATCCCCAGCTCAGCACAGACATTGATCTCCAGTCCAAGACTGGATTATGAATTTGTAACCATGGTAATCCAAGTACTAATACGTCATGTAGATTATATAACACAAGGAAACGAATAATCTCCTGATGGTCTGGGGAAAGATGCATAGTCACTTGTGTCCAATATTGTGGTCTATTGCTAGCCAAAGGTGTAGAATCAATACCCTTTAAGGGAATAGAAACCTCCAGAGGCTCTAAATCAAACCCACAACGCTTGGCAAAGGACCAATCCATGAGACTCAGAGCGGCGCCAGAATCCACATAAGCATTCACAGTAACAGATGATAAAGTACAAATCAATGTCACGGACAAAAGAAATTTAGACTGCAAGGTACCCATAGAAAAAGATTTATCAACCTTTTTATCAACCTTCTTTATGCGTTTAGAGCATGCTGATATAACATGAGCTGGATCTCCACAATAGAAGCACAACCCATTTTTGCGCCTGTAATTCTGTCGTTCGCCTCTAGACAATACACTATCGCATTGCATATGCTCTGGTGCCTTTTCAGAGGTCACCGCCAAATGATGCACAGGTTTTTGCTCAAAAGATACCGCCATATGGTGCACAGATTTTTGCTCAGAAGATACCGCCATATGGTGCACAGATTTGCGCTCCCGTAAATGCCGATCAATCTGGATAGCCAATTTCATGGCATCATTCAGACCTGTAGGCACAGGGAACCCCACCATGACATCCTTCACGGCATCAGAGAGAGCTTCTCTGAAATTAGCTGCTAGAGCGCACTCATTCCATTTAGTAAGTACCGACCATTTACGAAATTTTTGGCAGTATATCTCAGCTTCATCTTGCCCTTGGGAAAGAGCTATCAAGGCTTTCTCAGCCAAAATCTCTAAATTAGGTTCTTCATAAAGCAACCCCAAAGCCAGAAAAAACGCATCTACATTTAATAACGCAGGATCCCCTGGCGACAATGCAAATGCCCAACTTTGTGGGTCACCCCGCAATAGAGAAATAACAATTTTAACCTGTTGCGCAGGATCACCAGCAGAGTGAGATTTCAGAGACAAAAACAATTTACAATTCTCTCTGAAATTCAAAAAACAGGATCTGTCTCCGGTAAAAAATTCAGGCATAGGGATCTTAGGTTCAGACATTGGAGCACGTATAACAAAATCTTGTAAGTTCTGGACCTTTGTAGCCAGGTTATTCAGACCTGCAACCAAACTCTGTGGATCCATGATTCAAACAGGTGTAACCAAAGCCATTCAGAGATTAAGAGGAGAGGAAAAAAAAAAAGGCTGAAGACTGCAGTTTAAGCAAGGAGTACAAATAAGTACTAAGGTGCACTTTCCAAACACAGAAGGAAAAAAAAACCTTTTCATATCCTTTCCTGCTTTAGTGCATAGTTTAAACACATGTGGCCGGCCAAACTGTTATGATTTTCCCAATGGCAGGGAAATCAAAATAACAACGGACTAGCTCTCGGGTGATGGGAACTAAAGTGACCGTGGCCTGAACCTGACACGACACTGGAAGTAGCCGGGGAGTGTTTCCTACGATGCCCTAGACACCACGCGCCAGCCGGAGATCTAACTACCCCTATCAGAGGAATATACAGGCCTGCCTTACCTCCAGAGATGAACCCCAAAAGGAGATAGCAGCCCCCCACAGATATTGACGGTGAGTCAAGAGGAAAAGACATACGTAGGATGAACAGCAGATTTAGCACAGTGAGGTCCGCTTACTAGATAGCAGAAGTACAGGAAAGAGTCACTTCACGGTCAACTTCAAAACACTACTCAAAAACACCATCCTGAAATTACTTTAAAACTCCAGTGACAACTCATGCCACTGGAGTGGCAATTTCAGTCCACGAGAGCTTCCAGCTACAGAGAGTCACATTGCAAAATAGCTGGACAAAAATAGCATTAACTAGAAACAAAATTCAACTTAGCTGAACAGGATCTTGAGGCAGGAGAATGCAACAGAATGCTACTGATACATTGTTGGCCGGCATCGGACCAGCAGCCAAGCAGCCTTAAATAGGAAACTCCCCTAATGGGTGTCAACAGGTGATCAAGGATAGAAGAAGGCAAATAAGTGGCACTACCATAAAACACCACCGGGGGAGCCCACAAACAGAATTCACAACACACTGTGTCAGATCAGCGATCTGACAGGCAGTGCTGAAGGCTTGCCGGCGCCTGCTCTCGGCAGGCACTGACAAGCCGCCTCCCTGCAGGACCCGGAAGGACCCCCGTGGCCATCTTGGATCCGGGGGCCTGCAGGTAGGAGACAGGAGGAGACGCTCGGAACAACGAGATCACATCACGTTGTTCTGAGGGACTCAGGGAAGCACGCAGGGTGCCCCCTCCCTGCACGATGCTTCCCTATGCCACCGGAACGCTGCGATCATGTTTGATCTAAGTGTTCCAGGGGTTAACGTGCCGGGAGCGGTCCGTGACTGCTCCTGGCACATAGTGCCGGATGTCAGCTGTGACAATCAGCTGACACCCGGCCGCGCTCCCCCCGTGCGTGCGGCTGATCGAATATGACGTACTATTCCATCATACAGGTCCAGGTCACCTCGACGGGATAGTACGTCTAATGTCAGTAAGGGGTTAAACACATGTACACAAAATCCAAAGGGTAGAGAGCAAAGGCTAGTTAAACCAGGTATACCATAGAACAAAACCATAATTTTTAAAAATAGTAATTTATTGAAAAATCCTTAATAGCAAAATTATCGCGTATGCACATAAAAAAGAGAAAGCAATATAATTCACTTAGTGGTGACATACCATACTCACCCTACTGAACTGAATTCTACCCAATATGGTAGGTAACCACTATTGCTATTCCTGCTCAATGTCGACTTACCATCTGCCAAATACCCTAGTCTACAGATAAACTGGTCCTTAAAAAAGTCTTATCAGATAAAGTAAAATAAATTTACTTGACTGAATAAAACAATTCCCCTTCTCTATGCTCCTTCCAGGTATTCATCAAGAGAATTGAAAGGCTAGAAGCCTGTTGGTGGTTACCAGCAACAGGCCATGATGTATGACTCAATTTCCCTGTTGCAAGCTACGGCTGGTTTCACATTTGCATCTTTGTGTGCAGCGTTTGATCCGCATAGATCCGCATGCGTCATGTGTACATATATTTAACATGGTGTACGCATGTATTTCGTATGCATGCGCCGTTTTGCGGTGTGCGGCGGGGCGCGGCGAACGCAATATGTTGCATTTTTGGAGGCATCAAAAATTTGTCAAATATGCGCAGGCATGCGCATCCGGATGAGTGCATCAAAGAAAGCATTACTGTCTATGGGAACACATGCGTTCGATGCGCTTGCGTACTTTGGACTGCGCATGTCCAGGAACTGTTTTGAGACACGTCCATTGAGACACGCCCTCCTATCGAACGCTTGCGCATAAACAACGCAAATGCACGCAAAAGCGCATACAAATCCTGCCGACTTCAACTCAAAAATATTTCATGAATCCGTTCATTCCTCAACCAAGAATCTGCAAAAACCCTAGTCCATGCCCTCATCATCTCTCGCCTCGACTACTGCAACCTCCTGCTCTGTGGCCTCCCCTCGAACACTCTCGCACCCCTCCAATCTATTCTAAACTCTGCTGCCCGACTAATCCACCTGTCCCCCCGCTATTCCCCGGCCTCTCCCCTCTGTCAATCCCTCCACTGGCTCCCCATTGCCCAGAGACTCCAGTACAAAACCCTAACGATGACATACAAAGCCATCCACAACCTGTCTCCTCCATACATCTGTGACCTCGTCTCCCGGTACTTACCTACACGCAACCTCCGATCCTCACAAGATCTCCTTCTCTACACCCCTCTTATCTCCTCTTCCCACAATCGTATACAAGATTTCTCTCGCGTATCACCCCTACTCTGGAACCTTCTACCACAACACATCAGACTCTCGCCTACCATCAGAATCTTCAAAAAGAGCCTGAAGACCCACCTCTTCCGACAAGCCTACAACCTGCAGTAACCACCGATCAACCAACCGCTGCACGATCAGCTCTATCCTCACCTACTGTATTCTCACCCATCCCTTGTAGATTGTGAGCCTTCGCGGGCAGGGTCCTCACTCCTCCTGTACCAGTTATGACTTGTATTGTTTAAGATTATTGTACTTGTTTTTATTATGTATACCCCTCCTCACTTGTAAAGCGCCATGGAATAAATGGCGCTATAACAATAAATAATAATAATAATAATAATAATAATAATAATAATACAAATGCATGCACACAGCTTTTTTTGCAGTGATGCGTAAGCTGATCCGGATAAAAAAAACGCTGCGTTAAACATGCATTTGCATGCGTTTTGGCATTCGTTTGCGCATGCAGATGATACGCTGTCCACATATACGCAAATGTGAACTTAGCCTAAGATATATAGCTGCATGACATCAGTGAATGCAGCAGCGAGTGTTCCACACCAACAGCACTTATTATAAGGAGCAGTGGATGTGAACTATTACCAAGATTCCTCCCCTACGATAGTTGGAAAATACTGGTGCATCCTAAGGGCGGACCCTGACATTAGAGGGGTAAAACTGAGACTTATTACGTCACCTTTAGGAAGGGACCCTCTTTAAATAATCAACTCATATACAGTCATTATGTTAGTTACAGACAACAGGACACTTGTTTAGACAGAAAAATCTTGGGGATGTTCAGATGTGGCCAGTATCATTACTAACATTTTTATGAAGCCATGCAAAATCCTTTCCAATACTACAAGTGACCAGGTTTTTTCAGATTCCAGACTTTTCCCAACTGCAGAACACAAGGAGTAGTTTATCTCTGTACCTGTCCCTTGAATTATTTTGGAAAAACGAAAAAAAGAACCTGCAAGACTGCATTAGTAAGCATTTAGGAGACATGAAATCCTTCAGGAATACTCTCAATTCTAGGCATGTTCATGAAATACATAAGGGTAATCCCAAATCAATTTATTTTGAGTGATTGAAAGTGTGCCTCCTCTGGCAGGAGGGATGACTGGAATAAGGGTACCGTTGCACTAAACAATTTACCAACGATCACGACCAGCGATACGACCTGGCCGTGATCGTTGGTAAGTCGTTGTGTGGTCGCTGGAGAGCTGTCACACAGACAGCTCTCCAGCGACCAACGATGCCGAAGTCCCCGGGTAACCAGGATAAACATCGGGTTACTAAGCGCAGGGCCGCGCTTAGTAACCCGATGTTTACCCTGGTTACCATTGTAAATGTAAAAAAAAAAAAACACTACATACTTACATTCCGGTGTCTGTCATGTCCCCCGCCGTCAGCTTCCCGCACTGACTGTCTGCTTTTACTTTACGGCCGGCGCTCACAGTCAGTGCGGGAAGCTGACGGCGAGGGACGTGACAGACACCGGAATGTAAGTATGTACTGTGTTTTTTTTTTTACATTTACAATGGTAACCAGGGTAAACATCGGGTTACTAAGCGCGGCCCTGCGCTTAGTAACCCGATGTTTACCCTGGTTACAAGCAAACACATCGCTGGATCGGTGTCACACACACCGATCCAGCGATGACAGCGGGTGATCCAGCGACGAAATAAAGTTCTGGACTTCTAGCTCCGACCAGCGATGTCACAGCAGGATCCTGATCGCTGCTGCGTGTCAAACACAACGAGATCGTTATCCAGGACGCTGCAACGTCACGGATCGCTGTCGTTCTCGTTGGAAAGTTGCTCAGTGTGACGGTACCTTAAGAAGGTCCTACAGAGGGAGACACAATGGATTCCTAGTCTTTTGTCAGTAAACCCTAATGGCTTGAATGAACTGCTGAATTACAGTTGTTTTATGTGTCCTTTTTTCTTTTTTAGACATTATCCCTTTATTAAATAGAACATATTTACAAATTTAGTTCTGAATCTTATTTTTGGGACTACAGTGAAAGCTTGCCATTTGGGTATTTGGTCTGAGAATGACATGACCCTCCCTCTCCTATTTTTGCTATCATTAGCAACACTTTCACTTTGAAGTGGCTTTGGTGGTGTCTTTTATGCAGACATCTCACCACACTTTGTCTTTATAATCTCTTTATCTCTATATCTAATACATTACTGTAGACCTACTTTGTACAATTTATCACTGGTTGTTTGTGGGTCGATGTTTGATGTCTCTCCCAGGAGCCACTTATAAAGCGATTGTCCTGAATACAAGTTGAGTGTTCTTGTATACATTGAGATATATTGTTATGAAATGCCTGTATTTTACCCCTAGCTTGTGGCTTTTATTTAGTGTAGCTCATAGTTGTACTCCCTAACAGATAAAATACCTACTGAAACTGTCATATTGGCGCCCCAGATGTTTGACCAATCTGCCTGGTAATGTGATTGGGGCTCCGATTGCCATGACACAATGATAATTCGTCATTGAGCTTCATCACATTGGGTAGGATCCTATAGAAATATCACCGCCCCTTGTGGCGTGGGGGGGGGGGGGCTAGGATGCATTACATTGCATTAAGAGGCTAATCACATGTCTAGGGGATGTGCTAGGCAGGGGAGGAATCCTTCACATCTTCTGCTCCTTATGACAAGCACAGTTCACATGGAATGTAACCAACTGGAAAATGCAGCATACATCATGACCTGCCCCTGGTAACCACTAACAGACTTCTGACCCTTCATCTCCTTTGAAGAACCCCTCTCAGGAGTACACAAAGGGTGGAAATGCATTGGTAAAATAGGTACATTATATATCTTAAAAAATTTTTAGGAGGTAAAAGTAGTTTTCAAAGGCATCAGATCTATCTACCCAATCAAAAACTTCCTTTATTATAGCTTCATAATAAGATATCAACAATGGAAAAATGCAACATTTCAGCTATAAATGGCCTTTTTCAAGCTATAGAATAAAAACCAACACCAGAAGAGTGATTACCAAGAAGCACGGAGATACAGGAATCGTTGTGGATTGTAAGATGTTTTTTTAGGGAGAAGCTTATCTGTAGACTTGGACATTTTTTCCTCTTATATTGGAGGGTACACTTTATCTCTGTTGCTACTGTATTATGATGTCAAACTGTGAGGTGATTTTGACTTTTACCTCCCTTACCCCAGGGACATTTGATGGTGAGCCGACAATGAGTGAGGGTGTCATGTCTCTTACCTACTAGGGTGCCAACCTTCAAAATAGGTAGAATTTAGTTCTCTACACTCATTGAAATATATTGTTTTACCTTTTTCACTGTCACATAAGTACTATTATAGGCTGTAAAGATGGTGCGAATCAATCCCCATTCCATCGTCCAGAACAGTGGTCTGTGGACGCTGGAATGGGAAAGGGAGTATTGTCTCTTAGATGATGGAGTCCACATCTCTTCTTTTGATTAGCTGGCCTGGTGCGATGTAACATGCCCTGGTGCGATGTCCCCAACTGTAGGGATCACTGTACCTTACAGGATAGCTACAAGACTTCAGCTCATTCTGTCTTTATTGGCAGACATCTATACAGCTGTGCACCTATTTGTTATCATATCTTATTGTTCTTTGGTTTATGATGAGCAGTGTTATTTGGGTACTTGTCGATATTTTTTTCAATTTTGAATATTTTTCGATGTATTACTGTTTTTAAAAAATAAGGTTGGTTTCTATGGCCTGAATTAGAAATATGGATTACTTATGACGTCAACGGTTTAATTGGCTTAAAGTATAATTTTTTTGTTACATTTCCAACAAATTATCCTTTTTTGTTTATAATTGTCCATTTTGATCAGCGATTGACTAAGACCTAATTCACAAAACCAGAAGTGGTGCATATGTTTCTATTACACTTTTCCTCTGACTGTTCCACTCCTGGTTTTGGCTTACAAATGCTGACGTAAAATACTGATCAAATACTCAACGTGTGAATATGGCCTTAGTCTTGCATCAGTGCAAAGATATAAAAATTCTACCAGTGGGCTTCTTCAGATGTCTGTATTTTGTGGGTGCAAGAGAAAAACAAGTTGATTTTAATCAGTCTTTTTTATTTGACTGTCATCCATTTTTGGTCCGAGTTTCCATTTTTATTCATTATGTACTAAGCACACACAAGCCCCATACATTGAGCAATCAGGGAGGCAGTAACATACTGTACATAAAAGTGCATTTATGCTACCATATTTTACTGTCTGTGTTACTGCAGAAATACCTCCTGACATGAACGTGTGTGACATATGAGGTGTTTAGGTTTGGAGTCGTACGGTCGAGTGAATCCAAACTAAGCCATCTCTGCGTTCTCTATAGCGGGTCTTGTCTCCGTTCTCCGGAGGCTGCCTTAAATTCTGCAGTGCAAGCAATTACATATAAAACCTTATTTTCGCCTCTAAGATAGCTTAAATTATATCAATTCTTTATGATTTTAAGTTCACGTTAAGCCCTTGTGTCTTGAGTTTCATCCAGAAAACTGTTATGATTTATTTCTCATTTCTCATCCGCATACAGTCCGTTTTTATACAACAGCAGTTATTAAAAATGTACAAGACTAAATACAATTTCTTATGTTATGAATTGCAATGTATTCATAAAAATTGGATGCCATACTGTGGCTCCGTATATGATCCTTTTTTTTTTCTGTGCAGCCATTGACTTGAATAGGGGAGTCTCATCCGACACATGGAAGAAAATAGTGAATGCTGCAATTTTTTTAATGCGTAGATTCGGTCCGTGAAATAAAAAAAAACAAAAAACGCTTTTTTGCACTGCCCCATTTTGATAACATTAGTTGGACTGCTGTCTGAACAGCACTTGTCTGAAAACACGGTTGTATAAACTTGGCCTGAAACTCATACAGAAGTTGCATAAAAATACTTAGCAGTTAGATCTCAGTGAAACAAAAGACAACGTGGAAAAAATAGGGCAGGCAATCATTTCAAAATGATTAATAAATTCCTTTTTACTACTAGGAATCATCGGACTCTGTGTTCTATAACTTTTATATTAGAAAACTCCTCTTAAATGCTTCGGTTGGACACTGCAGTCTGACAGAGGCTTAATTCTGGAGATTAAGAGCTGTTTAACCTTCTATGTCCTTGGCACACGGCTCCAACAGAAAAGAAGAAATCATTTCAACTGTGCGGAGAAACGACATATGCAGCATAATGAACCGGGAGCCAAAGATGCGTAAAATGTGATCTTGTGTGGGATGTCTAGTCCTGTCCACACCAGCGGTAAATTGTGTTTTATACAGGGCAGCCTGATTGCCTTGCTTCAGCCCTATATAAAACACAATTATCTGAGAATAGGAAAGCAAGCGACGGGGAAATGATGGCGCTTCCAAAGCAACCTGTATATACAATAAGACTATTCACAGCAGAACACAAGACAATGAACCCAGAGGTAGAAAATGTTTCACAAAACCCACCGGTAGACTGTTAAAGGGTTAATGGGACAGTACTGAACAAAGTAAATATCAAAAATCATAGATTTGCTCATGAAGCTTTCTTCACACACAA
This sequence comes from Ranitomeya variabilis, assembly GCF_051348905.1. Lineage (NCBI taxonomy): Eukaryota > Metazoa > Chordata > Amphibia > Anura > Dendrobatidae > Ranitomeya > Ranitomeya variabilis. Next base: position 598,608,507 of record NC_135235.1, on the reverse strand, counting down.
TTTTTCTGTGCCATAAAAGTCATATTTTTTTACAAGCATTTTTAAAGCTTCTCTCTTTATTCAGCCAAGCCTGTTTTCACATCTTCTAACCAGTGTCACTTTATGGGGTAATAACTCTGCAATGCTTCAAGAGATCCCACTGATTCTGAGACTGTTTTATCATTATACTGAACTTCATGAAAGTGGTAAAATTTGTTCAATATGACTTGCGTTTATTTGTGAAAATAGCGGAAATTTGGTGAAAATTTCACAATTTTAAAAATGTTAATTCTTATGCCCTTAAACCAGAGTTATGTCACACAAATTAGTTACTAAATAACATTTACCACATGTCTACTTTACATCTGTATAATTTCTGAAACATTTTTCCAACAAAATTTACAAAACCATTTTTTTAAAGGAATCACATCACATTTGAAGTGACTTTGAGGGGCCTACATGACAGAAAATACCTAAAGTGACACAATTCTAAAAAAATGCACCCTTCAAAGTTCTCAAAAACACATTCAAGAAGTATTAACCATTCAGTTGTTTCACAAGAATTAATGCATCGTGGAAGGAAAAATTAGCATTTTATATTTTTTCAGAAAAATTTTGCTTTAGCCCCATTTTTTTATTTTCACAAGGTTACCAGGAGAAAATGGACCCCAAAATTTGTTGTTCAAGTTCTCTTGAGTACACCAATACCCCACATGTGGAAGAAAACTACTGTTGTTTGGATACATGGCAGGGCACGATAGGGAAGTAGCACCGTCATTAGCGGATGACATGTCGCATTTGGAGAACCCCTGATGTGCCTAAACAGTGGAAACCCCCACAAGTGACCCTATTTTGGAAACTTCCAAGGTGCTTTACAGAAGTTTAAAATGATGAGCTGTGAAAATAAAAACATCTATTTTTTCCCACAAAAATGTTCTTTTAGCCCCAAATTTAGCATTTTCACAAGAGTATCAGGAGAAAGTGTACCATACAGTTTGTTTTGCTATTTCTCCTGAGTACGCCAAGACCCAATATGTAGAGAAAAACTACTGTTTGGGCACACAGCAGGGCTTGGAAGAATTTGCTGGAATCATTAGCAGATGCCATGTTGCATCTGGAGAGGACCTGATGTGCCTAAACAGTGGAAACCTCCCACAAGTGACTTTTATGCACGCCTAAAGAGACAGACACAGCCGGATCATAGGCTAGACAGTCCATT